>NC_053490.1:269027612-270227612 GCF_905171775.1 Rana temporaria | reverse complement strand
TACCTTACAGTGTGCCGGGCTGGCTTAAAGGTTTTAGAACTGTAAGGCTGGATCTCCGGGTACCAAATCCTGTGGCAGAGGATTCCGGAATCCTTCATCTGAACTTGCAACCAGTCTGTGGCAGAGACTGAGATTATTCTTGTCCGTGCATCATCCCGGCTACTAGGCCAGGTGAGAGGGGCCTATTTGGGTGAGCAATACCCACTCAAGAGAAAGTGGTGAGTGTGACTTTGAAGTTTAGCAATTCCCCAGTGATCTGCCTTGTGCGCTTGAACCTTCCCCCAATCCTCCATCTCTCTACTTCTACAATTTGTTTGAAAATAAAAGAGAAAGAAAAGGAGCTACATGTGTGGACATTGAACTTATTAGACTCTCAACCCTTAGACGACGAGGAACGAGGTAACGTGCAAGGCCCACATTTAAACCAGCAGCTCCTACGGGGGTAGTGCTACAATAGAAATGCCACATTTGTTTGGTGCCTCTAAAGAAGCCAGTTGTACCAATGAAACCAGTCAAGCATTTATCCTGTTAAATACTCTATACACCAATGGGATACCAAAGGGAAACCGGACCATAACTACTTTGACCAATATAATAAGTATTTTTACAATAAGTATTTTTCAAAAATAACGGTTAACAAAAGAGCATTGAATGAAGAGAGCTGTATTTGGAAGTTATTGTTGGAATTGGTCCTGAAACGACTTATGGAAGGTATTGCTGAATGTGCAGGACTTGTATGAAAAAGCTTACACAATGTTATGCCTATGATGAAACTACCAGCACTTCACAGATGATGGATTGTATCCATATATTACATTGATTATGGTAAATATTTACAGCTTCATGACCCCAGGAGGAGTGGAATTTTTGCACTTTTTTAGGGGTACTCATACAAGGAAGTTTACATCTCTGGAACAGATACATTATAACATTACAATGGATTGTCATAACCTCCTCTAGACCAGAGTATCCCCATGTATATTCAACCCCTGAAGTGTTTGTCTGTTTCTCTTATATTACTGACTGTGAGAGGGAGGCAGTCCTACATTTCACTTATGATGGATATGCTTTGAATGATGATTCTGATTGAATTTTCTTCATCTGAATCATAATATCTGTATCACAAACTATTGAATGAAAATACAAAGCGGAGTTCACCTTTTTGAACCAAATCTCTTCCCCTCACCATACAACACCCATTGAGGGGAGATAAAGTGTTAATAGTGCAAGGAGCATAACCATAATCACAACTGAATTCTGGGACTACCCCATACAGGTCATAGTATTTTGAAAAAATATGTTTTTGCTTGGGACCATATGCTCCCCATTAATATATATATATATATATATATATATATATATATATATACATTCACACACACATCTAACAACAATATTATCACAATTAAGGTCTATACGATCCATTCTAGTAGTACTTGGTAGCGGGTAAATTTTTATATATATTTTTTTTATCATTTTAGACAGCCTAAGATAAGGAGGAAGAGGCAACAGGTGGAAGCAGGCTGATGGAGCACATTTGTGCTGGCACACATGTACATGCATGGTGTCCCTTTGTTGCTGGCATATAAAG
Source organism: Rana temporaria (assembly GCF_905171775.1). NCBI lineage: Eukaryota > Metazoa > Chordata > Amphibia > Anura > Ranidae > Rana > Rana temporaria. Next base: position 270,226,021 of record NC_053490.1, on the reverse strand, counting down.
CTTTACTGCTGATGGTGATGAGGCCACTTCTGGTGGGACACAGAGATTAAAAGATGATATGGAAGGCTCTATCCTTGGAGGAACGCATGTACATGTGTATGTCACTTGAACATTGAAGTTAAGTGGCAGGCCTTCAGACATCATTTCAGGAGGTATGGTGTTATGGACACCTGGTGCAGAATTCTCATTGATCTGACTCGTGTCATATAGTTCAGACCCTGCAGTTATAAGGCTGTCCTTGTAGTCAGCTGATGGTGGGTTGGCACGACCACTTGATGTGTCTTGATGTATCTCAGAATCTGTAGAATTTGGACCTGCATTTCCCTCTTTTGCCAACCTTAATCCATCTACTTTTTTCTTGCGAACTCGTAGCTCACTATAAAGAATTAAAAAACAACCATCTGTTCGAAAAAGTGCTACTGCAGGAAAAAGATTTTGTAACTAATTTTTGTTAGAAGGCGTTTTTGAGGGAAGCCAGCAAGAGAGTTTTAGGTAGATTCAGTAAGAGTTAGGCCGGCTTATCAGTAGATAAGCCGACCTAACTCAGAATCGCCGACTTATGTTTAAGCGTATGCTCAAACAGAGATACGCTTAAACATATCTAAGATACGACGGCTTGCGCCGTTCTATCTTAGATTCCAATATTTCGGATGGCGCTTCCATTGCGGTCGGCGTAGAATATGTAAATGAGTAGATACGCCGATTCACGAACGTACACCCGGCCGACGCAGTACTTTTACGCCGTTTACGTAAGAGATAGGCCGCGTAAAGTTAGAGCTGGGCCCTAGTTGGAATAGTAATGTCAAGTATGGCCGGCGTTCCCGCGCCGAAATTCGAATTTTTTACGTCGTTTGCGTCAGTCGTCCGTGAATCGGGGTTTACGTCCACGTCGAAATCAATAGGCCCGTGCGGCGTACTTAGCCGCAATGCACACTGGAAAATGTAGGCGCCCGGCGCATGCGCAGTAAATAAAAAACGTCAAAAACGTAAGGTCAAGCCTTAATAACATAAAACACGCCCCCCTTACACACATTTGAATTTGGCACCCTTACGCCTGCCGCTTTAGGCTACGCTGCCGTAACATAGCAGGCAAGTACATTGTGAATCATGTACTTGCCTCGCTAACTTACGGCGGCGTAGCTTAAATGCCTTAAGCTACGCCGCCGCAAAGTTGCGGCAATCTTTGTGAATCTAGGCATTTGTGCCTAAGTAGCATTTAGGGGGAGATGTACTAAAACTGGGGTAGCTGAACATAGTAGCCAATCGGCTTCTAGCTTCAGCTAGTTCAATTAAACTATGACAAAAAGCCCACGTTCACATCGGGTTTTGCCGGCAACGGCACCTCTTCCGAATCAGTGCAACGCTGACTTTGCAGCACCGCAGCGATTCCCAAAAGTAGTTCCTGCACTACTTTTGGCAACTTTGGGGGCAATTTCAATAGACATCTGTGCAGGAACCCGCAAAGATGTCTCTGTAATTGCTCCCGAAATCAGACTGAAATGCGGGTTTGAAATCTCAAACCTGCCTTCAGTGTGAACCTAGGGTTAAAACCTAGAAGCTGATTACTATGTACAGCTGCACCAGGTCCTGTGTGCACCAGTTTTGGTAAAACTCCCCTCAGGGTCTGTCAATAAAACACTTGACTCTTGTTTTGCTCCCATGGCAGTGTATAAAGTAATATGAAAGGTATTGCTATAATCTGTTAGGTGTGATCTTGAATAAAGCTATTGGGACATCTCTAATATTTAGAGGAGGACTGGGCTACTACTCTACTCTACCGTTTCAATAAGAGAAATCCTTGAATTCATTGAACAAAAAAAATACAAGGAGTTCTGTGAATGGTGCCTATGCCAAGCAAGCAGACGAGCAGTTGCTTGGCACAGTACATGAAAGACTGGGCAACCATTGTAGTAGCAGTGACAACTAGTGATTCACCGCTTCCATAACTGTCCGATCGGGATGGAATATGATTACTTAAACTTGTCAAAACTGAATCAACTTAATTATTCAATAAAAGCCATAAATTATGATTACAGCTTTAACAGAGGATGGCTGGGAACCTTTAGCCTGGGGGGCAAATACAACAACCTAACCCTTTTGTGATAGGGATGGGTTTCTAGGGGCTGAATAAACCAACATCAGATTCCTATGTGGTACATTGCAAAGCTGCAAGCCAATATTGGTGCAGGAAGATTTTCTACCTCCAGACACTGTGGCCTGGATTCACAAAGCACTTGTGCCGACGTATCTTAAGATACGCCGCGTAAGTGCAAATGTGCGCTGTCGCATCTGTGCGCCAGACCCACAAACTAAGATACGCCTAAAAACAGGCTTAAACCCCCCGACGTAACTTGCCGGCGTAGCGTGGGCGCACATTTAGGCTGGACGCATGTATTGCTCCCATTGATTTTCTATTCAAATATGCAAATGAGGGAAATACGGCGATTCACGAACGTACGTGCGCCCGGCGCATGCTACGCGGGGCGCGCGTAAGTTGTACGTCCGGCGCAAAGTTATTCCCCATAAAGGAGGTGCAACCCGGCAACAGACGTGCACAGGTCAGCTGGAGAGCAGCTGCAGCAGCACCGTTACGGACGAGCTGAGCAACCACACTTGCGGGACAACACATCTGTATGCCAAGATGCCAGGGGCAGCCATGGTCATAGCACTACTGCGTCCACAGGCACGGAGGAGGGCACGGGAGAGGATATACCGAACGCGCATGAACGTCTTTGGCATGGGGGAATCGGAGGTGTATCGCATCTTCAGATTCAGCCCTGATGCCATCCTGGAATTAGCCACAGCCCTGCATGATGAAATCACCAGCCACTGGTCAAGGTACTGGCAACACTCCATTTCCTTGCCAGCGGATCTTTCCAACGTACAAGTGGAGTCGTGTCTGGCATGTCACAATCCACCATGAGCAGATATGTGCACCAGGTTGTCCCCGCAATCCTCACACGCATGTCCCACCACATCATCAAACCCACCCATGAGCACCTGCGGCATAAGGCAATGCAGGATTTCTACAGAATTGCCGGATTCCCACGCACCGTGGGGGCCATTGATTGCACACATGTGGCACTACGGCTCGCCCGTGCCACAGAGCACATATACCGCAATCGTAAGCAGTGGCATTCCATCAACGTACAGGTGATAGCCGATGCACAATGCCTCATATGGCACGTCCGTGCCAAACACCCAGGGGCCAGCCACGACAGCTACATATACCGTCAAAGCAACATCCCAACAGAATTCGAACAGAACATGTACAGGGACAGCTGGCTGGTTGATGAGTGACATGGGTGTCAGGCATGACTGTCCGACCCCATGATGCAGACATCACGAGGGGCACACGCACGACTAACCTCCTCCTGTCTTCACCCTTCAAGGTGACTCTGCATATGCACTTGGGCCCCATCTCCTGACTCCATACCGGAATCCCCAAACCAGAGGCGAGAGAAGATACAATGCTGCACACATACGCACCCGTGCAGTGGTGGAGCGCACATTTGGCATCCTGAAGTCCCGTTTTCGATGCCTGAGGGGGGGGGGCCCTGTTGTATTCCCCAAACTTTGTGTGCCAGATCATCGGTGCATGTTGCGTGCTGCACAACTAAGCCATGAGAAAGGGCCTGGAGATTGACATATGTGATGACCTGACCCCCGAACCACACAGTCCCCCCCTGCCCGAGGCTACCCCGTCTGCTGAAGGAACAGCAGTCAGGAGTTGCCTCGTGGAACGCATCTTTGCACGTTAAACACACATATTTGGTCCCTAGCTCACACACCACATCCACCTCACATTGGTTTAGCCCAAGTCCACCGCGCGGGACTTGGGAGCAGCAACGCCACGCCAAGGCCCCAATGATGTTGCTGTCCATTCATACCACATTCACACGGTCATGGGGATAACCTCTCCCTGATGATCCAAGGTGACACGCCTTGCTGGCAGGAATGTCACACACACTCACACACCAGTCACACTGTAGCAGCACCGGGCAAGCCCTGCCCCTGCAAACGGGTGTCCACTTCTGCACTCCTGACTGTGTGCAGTGACAAAAAATAAATAAATAGGGATCATGCCCTTACAGGAGGATGGCACATACATCTGTGCACGTCCAAAAAAATATATATAAAGCTCATACTCTGAGCTGTAAACGTCCAGAGGACAGTCATTTGCCCTCTCGTGGGCCAGGCCTCGTGCCAAGGGTTCGGCTCCTCAATTGTCTGGGCGACGACTCGGGTGGGGGGGGTGGGGCATCATGATGAGGTTCATCCCCTGGCCTGTCGCTCCTGGATCTGATGGCAGATTTTGCCTGCATCCCCTCCAATGCAACGGCAATGCGTGTCAGAACACTGTTGGTATGTGCAAGCATCCGCAGCTGGCGGGCGTTGGTCTGGCGCTGTAGGCGCCTGTTCTGCCGACCCTCCGTCTGGATGGCGGCAGTGTTGGCCTGCACAACCTCCCCCAGGCTCTTCAACTCTGCCAGGATCCCTGATGCTGTGGCCTGCAGCTCCACAATAGCCGCGGTGTGCCGGTCCTGGGTGGCCTGCACGTCCCCAGATCAATGGTCCACAGATGGCGAGGGACCCCCTGCTAACATGTGGTGATGCATGGTATCGAGGGTCTGGCTTTGGTCGCAGAGGCTTGTGGCCATGGCTGCGCAGTTCACATTCAGGTCCTGCAGGCAGTCTGATATGGCCTGGGTATGTGCAGCCTGTTGGGTGAGGCACTGCTGCATATCCGAGGACCCAACAAAGGAGGCCAGGCTGTCAGCCACTCTGTGCAGGTCGCAGGCAATATCTGCCATGTGGCGCGTCTGCCGTGCCTGCTCCCTCTCAAGCCCTTCTTGGAGTGATCCGACTACACCCCTAGTCTTGGCCAGAGCCTCCCTAGGGGAAGTAGCCGGTTGTGTCTGTCTGGACGGGGTAGCCCTTGAGGGCGTTCCCCTGGATGGGGTAGCCCTTGAGGGCGTTCCCCTGGATGGGGTAGCCCTTGAGGGGGTTCCCCTGATGGGCGTGGAGGTCTCAGAGGGTCCGGGGAAGATGGAAGCTTCCTCAAGGTAGAGGCATTCCTCCAGATGGAGATCCACATGCGCCTCAAGAACTACCTCTAGAGCAGAGGTGTGGGCACTCCCCTCCACCGATCTTTCATGGCTTCCCAGGGGGTCAGGCTGAGGCTGATGTTCCGGGGATGGCGTGGGTCGGACACAGGCAGACAATGGCCCAGCTCCCTCCAGCACATCTGTGGATGACACAAAGCATTCACATGTTGGTGGACCCACACACTTGTCACATGTTCCCTTCCACCCCCTCACATGCTCCACACCGGATGGGGGATAAAACACACTTACCTCTCCTCAAGTCCTGGTCACTGGAGTCAAAGCCCTCCAGGCCCTCCACCTGCTCCTGCTCCAGACAGCTGGAAATAACCTCCTCCTCAGGTGTCAACTTAAGAGAAGAAGCTGGTCCACCTCCCGTGCCCCTGAGATGCCTTCTCACCTTGGCCAGCTTCTCCCTGACACGCCGACGCATGTCGTTGATCTTTTTCTGTATATCTTTGCAGGTCCTGGTTTCATGCCCAAGGGCATTGATCTCCAGGGTGATCTTCTGGAAGATTTCCTGCTTCCTGGCCTTGCTGGTCCTGGCGCTCTGTGCGCCATGGAGGTAGGCATCATACTTGGATATTGCTGAGGTCAGGATCGCCCTCTCTTAGGCTGAGAATTTTTTCTTTCTCCTCTCCCTGTCCACCTCAGTATCTGACATGGCTCCTCAGACAACAAAAGTACTCTGCTCCAGGGAAGACAAACTGGTGTACTTTTGCACTGGACGGGCGTATGGCTGGGCGTACTTATGCTCTCAGCGTAAGCGGTGGGCCGGCGTATCTTAGGGGGTTATGCCGGCTTAGTTGTGAGCATGCGCAGAGGGGTGCTGAACATGCGTTCATGTCACGGCGCATGCGCCGTTCATGATACGCCGGGCGTAAAACACTGCACCACGCTCGGACCATCATTTGCATGGGGTCACACCCACTTCCACCTACGCCGGCCTGCGCCTTCAAAATCTACGCCACGCCGACGCAGCGTTGGGAGCAAAAGCTTGCTGAATGCAGTGTTTGCCTCTCTGCGCTGCGTCGACGTAGCGCACAGGGGGATGCGCTGCGGCGGCGTAATGTGCGCCTGCTGTTTGTGAATCCGGGCCTGTGACCGCAAATCTGAGATAGGCATCTATTGCCCAGCATGTGTCACTGACTGTGGATCCTGCTCCGATTGGTGTTTAAATGGTAAAGTAGCTCCATTTAGGGCCACTAGCCCAACATATCTTGCAGCCCCCCCAGCCCAGTCCTCCTCTAAATATTAATAAGTAGTCTTTCATGTTTTTCTTATTAGCTAAAATTAAAAAAAAAATGAAGTCCTAAAAATATCTGAACATTTATTTACAAAAATATACATTCCCTTTAATAAATACTGCCTTGCAAACAAAATATCATGGAAGGTAAAGAACTTACTAGTAAAGGATTGCTCCCATAGATGCTGCCAATAGTACAACTAGAATTGCCCCTCCAACACACAACAATAAGGTGTACTTCGGCGTTTCCTCCATTTTTCGATGTCCTAAGTAGCCATTGTCCGTTTCGACATTAAGGTCAAAACTTCTGCTGTTGGGATCAGCATAGTTCTGATCTGCAAAGAACACAACATAAGTCTTAGAAGACAAATTAAGTAGCTACACTGTTTTTGAACAGAGATGTTTTTTAAGCTGCAGATTTCAGTCTACAGCATTTAGAGTATGCACATCTTCCTATTCCTGCACCTGCCTGTTGTGTGAAATATGGCATACTCGGCATGCATTTCGATGTGAATTGTAAAATGTGGTTATTTAGCAAACAATGAACTAAGTCTCAATGTAATTGGCCATAGTACAGAGTGATCTTCACTGTATGGGCCTTGCCCTTAGGCTCACAGCAATTGCCAAACCGAGTCCCAGAAGGGCAGTATTATCCGGCAGCTCCAATAAATGTGGAGAAGGGTACCCCTAGCCCCAAGGCAACTCCAGCAGCGATCCGAGCTAGAGGGATAGATGGCGTGGAGGACGTCTGTACCAGAAGCATAAGAAGAAGGGACGTTCTAGGTTGGGTCAGGGTCAGAATTACATCGTCGGCAAATAGTGAAATCTTAAACTCCTGGTCTCTGACCATAATGCCCCTGATGATCGCGTTCCCTCGGATCGTGGCAGCCACACATAGCGCAAATAGGAGGGGAGACAACAAGCACCCCTGCCTGGTACCATTAGCCACCGGGAATGAGGACGAGAGGGCGAAGGGAGTTTTAACCTGGGAGGAGGGGTCTGCATATAGGTGCCGAATCGCATGCATAAAGGGCCCTGAAATCCCACGTGGCGCAGCGTGGCGAACAGGAAGGGCCACCCTAGGCGATCAAAGGCCTTTTCTGCATCTAGGCTAAGTAGAAGGGACTGCAGGCCCTTCCTGTTCGCCACCTCCACCAGGTCTGCACCCCTTCTTATATCCTAACTGATCTATAGTTCAAGACTAGAACTGTGCTGGCTAATCAGATTCCTTTAGATTACACAGGAAGTGTGGACAGGCTTCAGGACAGCTCTGGATTGCTGAGATGATCAATAGGTATTTGTTTGCACTCAATGCACAGATGTAACAAAACACATACTTTTACAAGTCCCTTTCTTTAATTTTAAAGCATTACAATGGCAGCCATGGCATGTGCTCTATATGTTTAGAACTAGAGTAGGGAGGAATGTGCTATGCCCAGAGGTGAGGACTAGGGATGAGCTTTGAGTTCGAGTCGAAGTCATGTTCGACACGAACATTGCCTGTTCGGCGCTCAAAGAACAATTTGGGGTGTTTGCGGCGAATTCGAAAAGCCGCGGAACTCCCTGTTAAATTCTAGAGGAGAAATTCAAACGTTCGAGTCCCATAGACTTCAATTGGGTTCAAAAGTTCACAGGAACATTTGGTGTGTTCGCAGGTTCTGATGCGAACCGAACAGGGGGGTGTTCGGCTCATCCCTAGTGAGTACCGGCAGGTAGAACATATTATTACCACTTCCTTGGCTAAAAACCCTCCACTTACACATATAAATGGCACAAATTATATATATACCACAACCTTTTGTACCACCTGCCCCACCCTATTAGATTGTAAACTCTTCTGAGCAGGGCCCTCTTAATCCTCTTGTATTTTATTGTATTGTAACTGTATTGTCTCCCTTTTATATTGTAAAGCGCTGCATAAACTGTTGGCGCTATATAAATCCTGTATAATAATAATGATAATATATATATATATATATATATATATATATATATATATATATATATAGTTTGGTAATTCTATAAAACTTACTTGAATCCTCGAAAACTTTCACAATTAAACTTGGTGATGGTTGATAGTTGTTGCCATCTATACTGAGACGGAGTTCAAAAAAACCATTGTCCTGTATGCCAACCGGGTCAATGACAAGACAGCAGTTTCCTTGATTGAGAAGTGACGCAAACACATGGGCCCTGCTGTCTTGGATCTGTGGTGCTTCTGGCTGGTAAAGGTAAACATACGATTTGAGCGATCCACCTTCCAAGGGGACCATCCCCCACTCCATCTCGATTCTATGATTATTTGTTGCTGAATATGTAGAAAAGCTGCAAGGTATCAGCAGCCGCGATCCGGCTTTAATATTGATCTCATCAGGGATATCACTGATGGAAGTGATTTCCACAGCTGTAGAAAGAGAGAAAAAATATTTTATCACATTAAAATAGTACAATAAGGAGTGCATTAGAAACAAAACGCTACATTCTTCCACCTACAAAGCAGCAAGCAAGTAGATGTCCATAAGCCAATCGTTAGGAGCTTATTTCTACCTTGGTAAATTATGCAGCAGGATTTTGAGCTCAATAGGAAATATTTAAAGCGGAGTTTCACTCTGCAAATAAACTTCTCTCTTCTTCACCCCTCCTCCACTCTGCTAAACATATATTCCTCTCTCCCTCTTTTTTTTTAGTTTACCTCTTTTTAACAAAAGGCGTTTTGGCCTAGTCCTCCATATTTCTCAATGACTTAGGCGAATGACATGCACTGTGCTCCCTGTGTCTCGTGGGCTATGCACATCACTAAGGGTGAGCTCAGGTTTGTTCGCAACTCCATGTGCCTGCGTCCGCCAGGAAGCTGACACTCCTCAGCGCTAATCACAGGCAGTGAGACATTTCCCGATCCGTGGCTGCACAGATAGGGAAATGTCTCACTACCTGTGATTAGCGCTGCGGAATGTCAGCTTCCTGGTGGGCACGGGCACAAGGAGTTGCGAACACACCTGAGCTCATCCTTACACGTCACATATCCCAGAACACTCTCCAGTTTTATTTACTAAAACTGGAGAGTGCAAAAAGGGGTGCAGCTGTGCATGGTAGCCAATAAGCTTTCAACTTCAGCTTGTTCAATAAAGCTGTGACAAAAAAAAAATTAAAGCTGATTGGCTACCATGCACAGCTACAATGGTCTGACCTATGTGTATGTTGCAAGAATGCGTAGCGATTGTGTATGTTTACAAAATGCTAAATGTGAATACAGCCTAGAGTTAGGTTTCACTCAATTTCTGTTTTTAAACACCTGCTGTTTATATTAGAGGGCTTGCAGGCTGCTAAGATGTTTTAATAGACAGTAAATCCCCTGGTTCGCACTATGAATCACACAGAAACACACTACCCCTTCCTGTTTGAATCACATGCGATTCAGTGCAGTGAGATTTGAGCCTATTTATTCTGAATGGGCTCAAATCACACTGCATCACACCAAAAGTAATGCCTGTGCTACTTTTTTTAAAACGCACTGCAGCTGGATCACATGGTACGTTTATACAATGAGATACGATGCAGGCAAACGCAATGCATTTGTGACCTGCGTTTGGTGTGTCAATAACTAAACATTGACACACGCTGCATTTTGAACACGGTGCGGGATTCAGGAAACGCGCATGGAAAGCAGAGTTTTCCTAGCCTAAAAGGAATATATCCTCTACTTACAGTTGGCAGACAGCTGCTGTGCATAGGAAGTTTGTTTTACTGTGACTATATCCTCACTGTACATTTAGTATGATTTAATAGCTTACTCATGTACTTTCGTTCACTAAGGGCTCGTTTACACTTGGGGTTGTGGAGGTGGTAAAACCAGGTGGCTGAGCTGTGATTTTTTCCTCCCCCAAATGCTCCCAATTTAGCAGCATATGCAGCAACTAAGGATGTATATGTGTCACAGCCACCATGCTTTGCTTCACAAACGCAGCAGGAATTAGACCCCCTGTCGTGTTTAACGGGCAGGAGTTCAGTGAATAAGGCTGCGCTGCAACTGCAAACAGTGTATGCGGTTGTGGCATGGTGCTGCAGCATTTACTAGGTTAAAAGAGGCAGTGAGGAAGTGATATATCGCCTCCTTGCTACCTGTTAAATGCCTCTGAAAGGCTATCCGACTGTGGAGATGCAGTGGTCCTTGCCGCTAGTGTAAACAAGCTCTTACTGTGCTTGCATGCAACTAATTAAAAAATAGCTTGATAAATAAAAGTAAAACCTCAATAAGCAGCATACACCATTGAATTCTTTAGGCAGTAAACACCTTGTACGTACAGTATAGATAAATATGGTATTTAGGCTTTTTCTGTGGAAGCTATTTGTAAAGTAATTACCATTAACATTCTTATACATACATACATAGATACATACATACACACACACACACAATTTATAGGCAGTATATATACAAAAATGATATGTAATATATATATATATATATATATATATAAAACATATAAGAAGTTTACCGCTCAAAGAAATTCATTGGTGCATATATATATACAGCAATTACATAACAACTGTCACTAACATCTACATTTCTACCCACATTCTACTGTGTTTATTCTAATCAAATATACAGTACCTTTTAAGCTGGGAATAAATAGAAGAATTCCCATAATTAGGAAAAATTTCTCCATTTTGAAGGTCAATAAAGGTAGTACAAACAGACTTTCAACTGTCATTGGAAGTATGTCATCAAACTGGCGTTTTAAATAAAGTTCACAAAAAAAAAAACTACGAGGTAATCAAATTGCTATGTATGGATTGCATGGGTTGGTACCGACATGTGGGGAAAATGTATGTCAATAGCACCTTTAGAAATAAATTTACCTAGAAAAATTGTGACGTGTTCAATACTTATTTTACCCGCTGTAAATGTAGCTTTCAAAAACCTACTGCCCTTTAGTATGAGGAAGTTAGCAGTTAGTTAGGAAGTTAGGAAGCCTACAGATAACATTTTAAGTCAAAAGAAATATTGCAAAAAAAAATCATTTGAGGCAAGCCAAAAGGATTATAAATGCTCTATCTCCACCTAGTGTTTTAAAGTAAAAGACCACATCAAGTCCAATATGTAATGATAAGTTTGCTGAAAAGCAGATCAAAGATACAGTGGAACCTCGGATTGAGAGTAACGCGGTTAACGAGCGTTTCGCAATACGAGCACTGTATTTAAAAAAATCCTAACTCGGTTTGCGAGTGTTGTCTCACAAAAGAAGCAGGATTCAGGCCAAAGCGGTGTGCAGTACCCCGTTTGGCCTGAGGTGGGGGGTTCCGGAGCCGAGCGGATCCAAACGGCACCAATCCCAGCCGATCGGAGCCGTTCGGAAATGCTCGGAAAGACAAGGAATAAATTCAGTTCTCAAGCCTTTCTGAGGTTTGCCGAGGTCAGCCGGCTGTTTCCGAGGCTCTCCGGCGCCCCACACCTCTGGCCGCATGCGGTATTGCATGCCATTGAAGTCAATGCGGAACAAATTATTTTCGTCTCCATTGACTTCAATGGGGAAACTCGCTTTGATATGCAAGTACTTTGGATTACGAGCATTCTCCAGGAATGGATTATGCTCGTAATCCGATTTTCCACTGTATAAACAAAGAGGTGCTGTGTTGTGAAAATAAACTATGGGTTTTATGAGGATTTTCTCGCTGGTAAAAGATTTCAGCTATGTTAACTTTTATTAACCTCATACTGCATACTCTAGGGAAATTCATTTTAGTTCACTAAAGAGGCCTATGTGGCTAACTAATACTCCCATTTTCTTATCCTTGGGTTCACTCTCAGCTAAAGGGAGAAAAGAGCAAGGGATATTAAGAAAAGTGTATTCAGTATTTTTTTTTTCTTTATTTAGATTCTCTCTCTATACTTTCCTGTTCTCTCACCAACTAGGATTAAGATGCTACAAACATAAAGTAACCCAAGTTCCAACATGTTTCACCTATACATTGGCTTCATCAAAGGCAAAAAAGTGCAAAACATAAGCATGAAGTGCACACCAAAGTGAAAGGATTAAAAAAAAAAGGATAAGAGACTCCAGTTAATAGTTAGGGTGCATTCACACCACGATTTTGTCATCCGTTTTTTACTCACGATTTTAGCTTTAAAATCGTACAAATCTGTATGGCAAAACGGATCCATTCACTGCCATTCATTAATTTAGGTCCCCAAGTGCATCCGATTTGATCCGCATACGATTTAATACGATTTAAAATCGTATCAAAAAACGTGTCTGCCCACGATTTTTGGTCCTGATTTAAAATCGTATTACAATCGTGTCCGTTTTTTTTTTATATTGTGGTCAATGTAAATCGTACTGAATCGGATGACTGTGCGATAAATGTACCCGATTTTTTATTACTAGGGTTGAGGGAACCCGAACGGAGGTCCCCGCAAATTCAATAACCAGACCCTTTAGGTCTGGTATGGATATTCAGGGGAACCCCGCCGTCAATTTAAAACAAAAATGACGTGCGGTTCCCGGTAAATATCCATAACCAGACCCTTCAGGTCTGGTATGGATATTCAGGGGAACCCCGCCGTCAATTTAAAACAAAAATGACGTGCGGTTCCCCCTAAATATCCATAACCAGACCCATTATCCGAGCACGTTGACCTGGCCGGCCGCAGAAAAGAGGGGGGGACAGAGTGCGGCCCCCCCTCTCTCCTGAACCGCACCAGGCCACATGCCCTCAACATGGGGAGGATGTCCCCATGTTGATGGGGACAAGGGTCTCATCCCCACAACCCTTGCCCGGTGGTTGTGGGGGTATGCGGGCGGGAGGTTTATCAGAATCTGGAAGACCCCTTTAACAAAGGGGACCCCCAGATCCTGACCCCCCCCCTGTGTGAAATGGTAATGGGGTACACTGTACCTCTACCATTTCACGAAGGAAGTAAAAAGTATTGTAAAAAAACACACTGACACAAAAGAATAAAGTCCTTTATTAAAAAAAAAAAAAAAAAAACTCCAGCGCTGAAAAATCCACTCGTTCCCGGCTTCCAGCGTTGTCCTGATCCTGCGACGGGTGCGGGTGATCTCCCGCGATGAGAAGATCCAGCGTCGGGTGATCTCCGCTCCGGCGATGTGAAGATCCATCCATCCGGCGCAGCAGCATCCCGGACCTCCTCTCACCGCTGGGCACAGCCCAGCGAATGAGCGGCTGAAGCGGTGACATTTCTTATATAGAGGAGGCAGAGCCACCCGTCACGTGACCCTGCCCCCTCTGACGTACCTCTGCTACGTCACTGGGGAAGACCATGAAGAGGAAAGACCTTTCCTCTGCTTGGTCTTCCCCAGTGATGTAGCAGAGGTACGTCAGAGGGGGCAGGGTCACGTGACGGGTGGCTCTGCCTCCTCTATATAAGAAATGTCACTGCTTCAGCCGCTCATTCGCTGGGCTGTGCCCAGCGGTGAGAGGAGGTCCGGGATGCTGCTGCGCCGGATGGATGGATCTTCACATCGCCGGAGCGGAGATCACCCGACGCTGGATCTTCTCATCGCGGGAGATCACCCGCACCCGTCGCAGGATCAGGACAACGCTGGAAGCCGGGAACGAGTGGATTTTTCAGCGCTGGAGTTTTTTTTTTTTTTTTTTAATAAAGGACTTTATTCTTTTGTGTCAGTGTGTTTTTTTACAATACTTTTTACTTCCTTCGTGAAATGGTAGAGGTACAGTGTACCCCATTACCATTTCACACAGGGGGGGGGTCAGGATCTGGGGGTCCCCTTTGTTAAAGGGGTCTTCCAGATTCTGATAAACCTCCCGCCCGCATACCCCCACAACCACCGGGCAAGGGTTGTGGGGATGAGACCCTTGTCCCCATCAACATGGGGACATCCTCCCCATGTTGAGGGCATGTGGCCTGGTGCGGTTCAGGAGAGAGGGGGGGCCGCACTCTGTCCCCCCCTCTTTTCTGCGGCCGGCCAGGTCAACGTGCTCGGATAATGGGTCTGGTTATGGATATTTAGGGGGAACCGCACGTCATTTTTGTTTTAAATTGACGGCGGGGTTCCCCTGAATATCCATACTTATGGATATTTACCAGGAACCGCACGTCATTTTTGTTTTAAATTGACGGCGGGGTTCCCCTGAATATCCATACCAGACCTGAAGGGTCTGGTTATGGATATTTACCGGGAACCGCACGTCATTTTTGTTTTAAATTGCCGGCGGGGTTCCCCTGAATATCCATAACTTCAAAAATCTTCTTTTTCCCAGACATTATTTAAAATCAGGATCCGATTTTTTAGTGAAAATTTTGACATACGATTACATACGATTTTGTCACATACGATTCCATCCGATTTAACGGTCCGTTTATCGGATGGTAAAATCGTGGTGTGAACCTAGCCTTAGCCACACAGCATAGATTTTGCTGGGGCAACGTCATTTGGGACTTGAGCCCCAATGTATATTAGACGTGCGTTAGAAAGGTGCTATGACACCTTCCTGCTTGACCAGGAAGGTGAGTTAAAAGGTGCCGCTATGATCTGGAGGACATTAAATTCACTTTACTTCACTTGCTTCTAGGACATCGGAGAACTGGAGAAAGTGCAGAGAAGGGCAACCGAACTGAAAAGAGGCATGGAGGAGCTCAGCTATGAGGAAAGATTAGAAGAACTAAATCTATTCACTCTTGAGAAGAGGAGAATAAGGGGGGATATGATCAACATGTACAAATATATAAGAGGTCCATACAGTGAACTTGGTGTTGAGTTATTCACTTTACGGTCAACACTGAGGACAAGGGGGCACTCTTTACGTCTAGAGGAAAAGAGATTTCACCTCCAAATACGGAAAGGTTTTTTCACAGTAAGAGCTGTGAAAATGTGGAACAGACTCCCTCCAGAGGTGGTTCTGGCCAGCTCAGTAGATTGCTTTAAGAAAGGCCTGGATTCTTTCCTAAATGTACATAAAATAACTGAGTACTAAGATTTGTAGGTAAAGTTGATCCAGGGTAAATCCGATTGCCTCTCGGGGGATCAGGAAGGAATTTTTTCCCCTGCTGTAGCAAATTGGATCATGCTCTGCTGGGGTTTTTTGCCTTCCTCTGGATCAACTGTGGGTATGGAGTTGGGTGTATAGGATTTTACTGTGTTTTTTATTTTGTTTTTTTATTTTTTGTGGTTGAACTGGATGGACTTGTGTCTTTTTTCAACCTGACTAACTATGTAACTATGTAACTATGACACGTTCCAAATAGGAGGCATTCTTCATAATGCTCCAGCTGTGCTTCTGGTTTATTCTATTCAATTCAGATTTAGATTCAAAATACTATATTAATCCCAAAGGGAAATTACTAACATACAATTACATTCAAGAAGACAACACAAAAATCACAATAACAAGGCACAACAATAAAATGACCAATAACAGCAATTAATACCACATAAAACTAAACTAATACTGTACTGTAATAAACCATACCGTCCTATTAAAATACAGTGGAACTTCAGGATTACGAGCAACGCTGTTAACAAGCGTTTCGCAATACGAGCACTGTATTTTTTGCAAGTGTTGTCTCGCGAAACAAGCAGGATTCAGGCCAAAGCAGTGTGCAGTACCGCGTTTGGCCTGAGGTGGGGGGGTCGCCGGAGCCGAACGGCACCATTCGGAGCTGTTCAGAAATGCTCAGAAGGACACGGAAATACTCAGTTCCTGAGCCTTTCCGAGGTTTGCAGAGGTCAGCTGAGCTGTCCTCAGGCCTTTCCGTCTGTTTCCGAGGCTCTCCGGCGCCCCCCCCCCCCACATCTGGCCACATGTCATTGAAGTCATTGTGGAATGAATTATTTTCATTTCCATTGACTTCAATGGGGAAACTCGCTTTGATATGCAAGTACTTTGGATTAGGAGCATTCTCCTGGAACGGATTATGCTCGAAATCGGAGGTTCCACTGTACTACATAAAATAAAATGGCACAGATTGAAAAAATGTAAGGAAAATCTAACTACCAACATGTAAATGACGCCACTTTCTCGAACATTACCCAAAAATAATTACACATACTTAGGGCTTTTTTTCTCAAACAATAGGTGCTGGAACTTAACCACGACCCCCCAACACCCCTCCACATCACATGAAATAGTGGGTGTGGTCAGTCAAATCTCACAAACAGTAGGAGGGTCTTAAAGGGGCATTAAATACCAGGATTGCATTACATACAAAATGTAGAGATCCTGCAGAGCTGTCACTTGTAAACACAGAAACCAGACTTCTGTTTTTACAAGCGATTGTGGTGAGCAGCCCCCCCCCCCCACCAAGTTCCCCCTGAAAAAAAGCCCTGCACATACTGTATAGTGGGTGTAAACCCACCACCCAGCATAAACTAATATCACAGTATTAATGTATATACACATGCAACCCTCCTGCATGTATCCCTACCTTGCAAATATCACCCCCTTTAGCAGTAGAAGCCCTTCAAAACTCTGGAATCGGTGGCTGGGTCTCTTTGCCGGAGCTCGGGGGGCGGAGTTGTGATGTCACAAGACTCCCCAACCACCTCTACACTCTCCTACTCTTTCTGCTGGCTCTGGGAGCTGCCTACACCATGAATATCCTGCTCAGTCACACTGATCTTCTGCTGATTTCGAGGATCACGCCCCATGATGAGTAACATCCAGTCAAAAATCAGGAAAGGCACCACTTGCCCAAGTATGTTGAGGTGTGGAGCAGCTAATCCTGGGATAGCTGGAGAAGAAAGAAGGAGGGATGTGAAGCTGGAATCGTAACACATGCTCTGCTCTCATGCCGTTCATGAGATAAAGAAATGAGAGGTCAGTCACAGCAGTGGGGGGTGTGGTGACACAAACTTATCTGTGTGTTATTTTTTATCTTACTAAAAAAGGACAGAGCTGGATTAACTCTTCGTGGCAAGACTTGGCACAGATGACTTGACATCCTCTACTGTACCAGGAAGAAGTCTATATTAAAAAACAAAAAAATCAGGTTTACATCCACTTTAACCTATACCAACATAATATAAAAACTACCTAAAAATCTGGATCATAAACCAGATTAAATCCTCACATCCAGCACTCATAGAGAAGAATTATATTATTTAATGGCCACAGGCTAAAATTATTGGTGCATCTTTGTTGTAACAATCTATTACTGAAGGTAGTACTCAGACTGCGCAATGTATTGTGGGGTGAGTGTGAAGATTGTGTGAAGATTTGTCCAAGATTGGATGTACCTTGGACAACATTCTCCTCTCTGACACGGTTGTTAAAAACTCCAACTGCAATCCAACATCACTGGCCTTGCGAATCAGTTTATGGAGTTTGTTCGTGTTGGCTGCCCTAAGTCGCAGCGAGGTAGGAGTGCCTGGATGGTAGTAGTAATCTGGCACAGTGGCAGGACGATGATCCTTCAGGGATGGCTGGAATTGTAGGCAGCAGTAACTGTTGTAGTGGTTTAGCGACCCAGGAACTGGCGGGTACAGGAACAGCAGGAAGCTGGAGCTGGGTCAGACAAGCCGGGTTAGGTGCAACACAGAGCAGCAGGCAATAGCCGGGTCAGACAGGCCGGATCAGAGCAGGTAATCAGATGGCAGATGCAGGAGACTGAGCGTGGTCAGAGGTTCAGGCAAGGTCTGGCAGTGGGTAGGCAGTAGAAGATTAGCAGGGTCAAACAAGCCAAAGGTCGGGATTGGAGAGGTCGGATGGTCAAGCAGAGCCGGGTTGGTACAGATAGCAGATAACAGGAATACAGATCACTGGTGCAGATCAAACAGCAATGCATCATTGCAGCTGCTGGCGTTTTAAAGGCACCTGATGCGCGCGTGCTTCCGACGCTTGCCGGCGCACAGGCACAGATGGGTGCCGCTGCCTATTTTGTGCAGCAGTGCGTGCGCGCAGAGGTCCTCTAGCAGGTACCTGACATTGCCCCCCCCCCCCCCAAGGGGCAGCTTCCGGATGCCCAACCTTCCACTTGATCAGGAATTGAGTTTGCCCTTGCCGTTTCCTACAATCAAGGATGGCCTCCACCACATATTCCTCGCAACCATCAACCAAAATTGGTTCTGGTGGTCTGGCTCCCCTGTCAGGAAAGAGTCGGGGACTGCAGGCTTCAACAATGAGACATGAAATACTGGGTGAACCAACTTCTTGGATGGGCAGGCCAACCTGAGGTTATTCGTAGAAAGCCACACCTGATCACCCAGTTGAAGGTCCAGCTCCCCTCTCCTCTTCCTATCAAAAACGTTCTTGCTATCGGCTTGGGCCTTGGTCACTGCTTCCTGCAACACCCGGTTGTTGCGCCTGAGGAAATCCACCATGCTCTGTACTGCCGGACCTGGAGATTCTGGAAGAAAATCAGGTAGAAATGTTAAATTGAAGCCATAATTGGCAAAGAAGGGGGATTGCCCAGTGGCCAAATGGTTGGCATTATTATAGGCGAACTCTGGGCAGCAGGGACACCCAATCATCTTGAGAAAAGGATGTAAAGCATCTGATGCACTGCTCAAGAGTTTTATTTGTCCTCTTAATTTGCCCGTTGGTTTGGGGGTGGTAGGCTGAAGACAAAGCAAGTTCAATTTTCAAAGTCTCACATAGAGTTCTCCAAAAACGTGAAGTGAACTGGACCCCCCTATCTGACACGATGTTTGAAGGGACTCCATGTAGACTGATAATCTCCTTGATGAATATACGGGCAGTCTCAGCAGCAGATGGGGTGCCCTTCAATGGCAGGAAATGGGCCATCTTAAACAGGCGGTCTATGACCTCAAGGATTTGCAGAATTCCTCCAGACCTGGCCACCAGAAGGTTCGCCGTACCAGTTCAAGAGTCTTGCAAACTCCAAAGTGTCCTGCCAGCGTGTGGTCGTTGAGAAGCTTTAGTACTTCAACCCGAGTGCTTCCGGGAATAAAAATTTGGCTCCCCCTCCAGAATAACCCGTCTCTGGATGTCAAGGTGGCACCAGGGGGTTTGGAAGAATCTATGGATGTCTCCCTAATTTGAGAGAGCAGATCAGTCTGTAGGAGTAGAAAATTACCTGCTGTTAAGATGGTGTCGGGAACAGATACATCCTTGGGGTTGTGGTGCATACGTGATAGTGCATCCGACTTGACATTCTTTGAGTCTGGACGGTAAGTGATATGGAAGCAGAAGCGTGAGAAAAAAGGGCCCAGCAAGCCTGCTGAGGTTTCAATCGTTTAGCGGATCTTAAATACTCCAAGTTCTTGTGATCGGTATAAATTAATATTGGATGTGCAGCGCCCTCCAGCAGGTACCTCCATTCCTCCAAGGCGGCTTTGATGGCAAGTAGTTCTTGGTCACTAACATCATAATTTCTCTCCGCAGGGGAGAGTTTCTGGGAGAAAAACCCCACAGGGTACATTAGGTCCTTGCTTCCTTGGCGTTGGGAAATGACAGCCCCAACTGCTACTTCGAATGCATCTACTTCAAGGATGTAAGGCATTGCAGGATCAGGATGGCTGAGAATCGGGGCTGATGTAAAAAGTCCCTTAAGTGTATCAAAGGCTTTTTGGGCCTCTGGGTTCCAATGAAAACGAGTTCTGCTTGGTTAACTGCGTAATGGGTGTGATTATTGTGGAAAACCCCTTGATGAATCTCCTATAAAAATGTGAAAACCCCACAAAACGTTGCGCTCCTTTTTTATCCAAGGGTACCGGACAATCCAGTATAGCAGACACCTTTTGGGGATCCATCTTGATTCCTGTAGGGGAGATTACCAAGCCCAGGAATTGAATGGTTTGCTGCTCGAATTCGCATTTCTCCGCCTTTGCATACAGTCCGTGTAGGCGGAGGCGACTTAGTACCCTGCGGACATGTTCCCGATGTCTGTCAAGTGACCCAGAAAAAACTAGAATGTCATCTAGATAGACAATGATGAAGATGTTAAGAAAGTCTCTGAACACATCATTGATAAAGTGATGAAAGGTGGCAGGGGCGTTGCACAGACCAAAGGGCATGACCAAATATTTGTAGTGGCCGAATCGGGTACGAAAAGCTGTCTTCCACCCTTCCGCGGCCCGGATGCGGACCAGATTGTAGGCCCCCCTCAGATCCAACTTGGTGAAGATGACAGCAGACCTTAATTTTTGGAAGCGTTTGGGTATCAGGGGTAGTGGATAACGGTTCTTGACCGTGATGTTGTTCAGCTCACCGTAGTCCACACATGGGCGGAGGGTCTGATCCTTCTTGGTGACAAAGAATATTCCGGCGCCCGCTGGTGAGGTAGATGGACTAATGAACCCCTTGCTCAGATTTTCATCAATGTATACCTTCAGAGCCCCTTGTTCCTTTTCTGATAACGGAAAGATGTGCCCAAAGGGAATCTCGGCCCCCTGGAGAAGCTCGATTGGGCAGTCATAGGGGCGATGAGGCGGAAGGGAGTCAGCCCCCCTTTTCCTGAAAACGTTGATGAATTAATGGTAGGGTCTTGGGACAGACTGAAGCAGGTTTTGGTCAGAGTCCATACATAACAGAGTAGTGGATGGGCTGGGGGGTCCAGGTAGACAGTACTTCTGGCAGTAGGGAGACAGGAATGACACTTCTCCAGATACCCAGTTGATATGGGGGTTTTGAGCCTGGAGCCAGAGTATACCCAAGATCATAGGAACAAGGGGAGAGGAGATAATATCAAGGGTCAGCAATTCCTTATGTTGGGAGGTGATGGTGGCAGGCAGAGGAAGGGTTTCCTGTGTTACCCGTTCTGATTTTATATGTCATCGGCCAAGTAAACAGAAAGACAGTGAGTCTTTTCCTGCAGAGGGATGTTGTGTTGATTAGCAAAGGTGGAATCGATAAAGCAGCTACATGCGCCAGAGTCAATGATAGCATTGACTGGAACCGTCCTTCCATGGAGCTGCAACGAGAGAGGGAGAGCAAGGTGGGTTGTGTTGGCAGATAAGGCTGAGAGGTTAGCAAGAATTGAAGAGAGACACTTATGCATCTTAACAGGACAGGACATCTTAACAGGACAGTTGCGCAGGACGGTCTTCTAGCAGGTCCCTGACACAGTGTGCCTGTTTGACACCTCATTATTCTGCAAGGTCATCACTGTTGAAAAAGAGAATGAAGAATGAAGAAGAATTAACCCCTGGTGGGTATTTATTTTTTAGTGATAATGTAAGTGTAGCGCTACCCCCGAAGGAGCCGCTGGTTTGTTGTTGGGATCGGCATATTAAGTTACCTCAAAGTTGTCTAGGGGTGTAGCTGATTGCATAAGTAGTGAGTGAATGTCCAGTACAATGAAGGAAGGTTTTCAAATGCTTTATTTCAGGCCCAACATAGCCAACATCAACATGCAGTAGGAAGGAAAAGGTTGATGAAGCGATAGAGAACTTTGCGGTATCAGGCCTGGATATAGAAAGAGCAATCCTGCTCTCAGTAGCACAACAATTGTAGTCACCATTAGTCGCCACTCTAGCCAGAGTGGGTGAAGTGCTCCCAGACAGACTTCTGCCACAAGCCTGGCAACCGAAGTGTCACTTAGTGTTGCTGGGTGGAACAGGCCTCTTCCACAGACCAGGCTCTAAGGCCTCTGCCACAGGCCTAATACTTTAATGAGCTAAATGGACGAATTGAGCGAATCCTCCCAGTAGATTGAACATAGGTCACCGGATGACAGTAAAGAGTACCTGTCAGCATTCCAGTCACCAGATCCCCGATGGTTCATTCAAGCTCTGTTGGACAACCTGCCTCTGGGTTCCCCTCAAGCCGACCCCCAATCGAGCGGCACCCAGCCTGGGATCTTCTCAGTAAAGTGGGGGACCCAGCAAGTCACTGGGGCCCCTCTCTGCAATATGGAGCTCCGCGTAGCATGCGACCCCGGCCTGGAAGGCCATCGCCGGGGTCCGTTGAATGCACGCACCCTAAAGGTGGATGCCGCACCTGGAACCTGGAACCCGTGGGAAGAACCAATAAAGATGGCGTCTGTCACAGATATACCCTTCCCCAGCATGCCCTGTGAGGGAAAAACTCCTCCAATTGGCTGCTGGGGAAAAGTGGTTCCTCCAGAACCCCTCTAGCGCCCTGTCCCCCAGGGGTGGAATCAACACCCCTGGAGTGCATACTGACCCACAGGACAGTTCAGGAATGACAGCAGCCCATAATTTAGAAAATTGTGAATGGGAGCAAAAATAACTCTCCCATTCCCCACTAACTTTAGCGTAGTGCCCATACAGAAAGTAAGGGGGTGCTACATAAGATTTTTTGAAGGGTTTGCACAATGCTCCAGGAGCTATGGTGCTGTTCCATCACAGGCTTTAATTGTGTAGCAGTAAAAATTTGATGGATGGATGACCAGCAACCCCAATGAAAATGCATATTGTATTAAAGACATTAAGGCTTACAAAAGAGCATTTTTATAAGCCCCATTTTACTAAAGTGCACCTTTTTTATTGGATTGATGAGTGAGAGTCCCACAGACCAATACACCTGAATAATGAATACACTTGTGAGTGAGCTGCCCATTGTCTTTGCTACAAAGAGCTGTGGTAAGCTGAATGGGGGAAAACAAGGGTTTAGGTTATCTGTATATGGCTCATGCCTGTTATGAGACAGTGGTGAAAGGATGGCAGGTGTGTTAAAGGATAACTCCACTTTCATGCAAAATAAAAATAGCAAATAAAAAAAAATATATATATAGTGTATACAGCTGCGACACAAGTCATATTGTAATTGAATAATATTAAAAATGACTTTTCCTTTTCAATCTTCAGCTCTGTAATTTTCTGTAAAATGCAATGCAATATGGCTACCTGGAGGTGTTCTGTACACAGATGGTGTACAGAACGCCCTCCAGATATGTAATTCTTGTGTGATTGGTTCACTGATTTTCCCAGAAGTCTGCAATAGGATACAAGTCAGATTTTTGGTATGCCCTGCAACAAAATATCCTTTTTCGTTGAATACTCTCAAAGGGAACACATCTAAAGGGAGGCAGACCCTACCACTTTCCTCATTAGATCCCTGCAGATGCAGTAGCTGATTGATAATCATAAAGCCACTCCTATACAGATTCACGTTTTACATGGGGACAGACAAACAGCTATTTCTTCAGAAAAACAAAAAGGTAGAACTCTGCAACAAAGTTTGTTAAAATCCTTGCAATGTACATAGATCACTCAGAGGGGAATGTTTTTTTCTCAACAGTGGAGTTACTCTTTAACTGTGTCAAATAAACACTAAAACCACCTGCCTCTTCCCTGCTGCTGAACTCTCATCTGGCACATGACAATAACATGGAGTCGTCATCAACCTCCAGCCCGATAAGAGCAGAATTGAGCAGGTGGCTAACAAAAATTTAGGGGGATGTTGAGTGTATACAGAGAGGACAGCCTGCCCCCAGCAGTGCACAGCATCCTTCATCATTAGTCAGGACCACACAAATGCACAGTGGCCCCCCAGCCATTTCAGCTACAGGAGAGCTAACATGGCAGATATCACCCCTCTCAGGGTCTCAACTGTCCCATTTCTAGCGCCCATCTCAGGGTCTCACCTTTCTCATTTCTACAACACAAATATAAAAAGCCCTCAAACAGGCTCTGCCTACCAAAGCATATTTTGAAATCATGATTGCTGTTAGTAAGTCAGCCGGAGGTTTGGTTCCAGGTTTTCCCCATCCCAAGAACAAGTATGCTGCTAAGGATGTGTAACTCAGTGCTTGCTGTTAACCACCCCTAGTGAACATCCAGTCAAGGTTCTAAGGTATACCACAACTTATTGGACTAATGGACTCAAAAAGGACTCTCACACCTATTTAAGGTATGACTAGCTCATGGGAGAGGGACACCAGGAAAATACCTCAATAGCACTAAGGGACACTTCTTGTACAAGAGTGTGTTTTTAAAATATATATGTTGAATTGTTAATTTGTTATAGTTAAATAACTTTCAGTAAAATAATGTTGTTAACCTTACCTATTCGAAAGCATGGCGTATCTCAGACCAGGATCCAGTTGGGGAAAAGATGAGGACTACCTGAACCAACCACTTACCCATATCTATGTCCTAGTCTCCCCCCTTTCCATAAATAAAAACTCCACACATATTATCCTTGAATGGACGTAGGGTCGGCCACAGCTTTATTTGTTAAAACATAAACAACATCTGTTTAACCTTAATACCATCTTATGGTAAATTACCAAGGGGGGGGGAACAACCAGCCAGCCGCCGGCCTAAACCGACGGGCATAAAAGCCTTCCCCCTTTTCCTTTATTATTATTACCGCCAGCTGTGACTTAACAATAAATATCTCACTTAGACACGATAACAAGGCCTGTAAAACCAAAGCCATAAAACGTAAACCGTACTGGATAACCACCGTCATAACACCACCGTAACATTTGTTACTCGCACATTTCCATATTTTTATTTTTTTTATTTTTTTTTTTAACAATATATATCCCTTTATTTCCTTTGTTTTTTTATTTTTTTTAAACCACCTAAGCTGTTGGATAAAACGGGAAAAACCAGGGGAGGGAGGGCGGGAATCTCACTTGCTGGGGGCTGCTGCAGGTAAGAGGAAGAAGGTGGGAGGGAAATCCCCCCTTAAAGCCTTGGTCACATGCTCCCCAAAACCCACCCCCTCCTTCTTGTTTAATTGGTCCTGTCTGCCTTGTACAACCCACCCTCCCAGAGGGAGGGAGGGAGGGAGGGAGGAAGGGGGGGAACCAGGGCAGGACTTAGGGTGGTGGGGGCCCCTGGGCTTGAGTGTTGAAGGGGCCCCCTGGAGCCGAGAATTGGGGGGGATCGAAGTTGTTGAGCGCGGGGGCGAATTGAAGTTGTTGAGCGGGGGGGAGCGCATTAAAGTTGTTGAGCGGGGGGGGATTTTGCAGTTGTTGAGGGGGGGAGTGCCTCTCACCTGTGCCAACAGCCGGGGGCCACAGACTGTCATTAGCCCGGCTGTCGGCTTTCTTCCCTTCAGCAGCCACAGTCCTCCACACACCACTCCGGTTCCTCCTGCTTCCGTGCTGCCTCCTCCTCTTGCAGTGCGGGAAAATTAACCCTTTTGCGGGACTGCGGGAAGAAGCTGTCTGTGCGGGAAAGTCCCACAGAATCCGTGCGTGTTGGGAGGTATGCGCAGGGCCGCCATCAGGAATTTTGGGGCCCCTTGCACAGCTTAAGACATGGGCCCCCTGAAGCAGAGAACCTAGGGGGGGGTGGGGGTCCTGCCGCCTGAAATTGAGAAGCGTGGGGGCTGCCGCAAATTGAGAAGCAGGGGGGCCTTTACAAAAAAAAGAAGAAATAAAGAAGAAAACAAATATATATAAATATATGTAGCCATCCGGGGCCCTGGGGACCTCTGGGCCTTTTAATAAAAAGAAAAAATAAACCTCTGGGCCCTTTAATAATAAAAAAAAAAAACATTTATAAAAAAATACATAAAAAAAGGGAGGTTGCCAAACCCGGGGGCCCTGGGGACCTCTGGGCCCCTGGGAACCTCTGGGCCTTTTAATAAAAAATAAAAAAATAAACAAAAATAAAAAAATAAACATTTATAAAAAAAATAAACATTTATAAAAAAAATAAAAAAAGGGGGGGTTGCCACATGGGGCCCTGGGGACCTCTGAGCCCTTTAATAAAAAAAATATATATATATATATATATATATATATATATATAAAAAAATAAATGTAATTTTTTTTATAAAAAAATAAAAAAGGTGGGTTGCCATCCGGGGGCCCTGGAGACCCCTGGGCCCTTTAATAATAATAATAATATATATATATATATATATATATATATATATATATATATATATATATATATATATATATATATATATATATATATATATATATATATATATATTAGGGCTGTGACTGATTAAAAATTTTGTGTTCGATTAATCGTTTTTTTTTTTAATCGATTAATCGACTAATTTCGATTAATTAACGCACATACAGATACAACTACTTTTAGCTGATCTCCTTGCATTGCAACTCTGCATTAGCCACTGGTAAATATGGTGGGGGCAGTATGGGGGCAGATGTGTATATTCTTGCAGTATGGGGGCAGATGTGTATATTACAGCATCTGCCCCCATGCTGTAATATACACATCTGCCCCCATGCTGTAATGTACACATCTGCCCCCATACTGCAAGAATATACACATCTGCCCCCCATACTGCCCCCACCACATTTACCAGTGGCTAATGCAGAGTTGCAATGCAAGGAGATCAGCTAAAAGTAGTTGTGTGGCAGATGTGTACATTACAGCATGGGGCAGATGTGTACATTACAGCATGAGGGCAGATGTGTACATTACAGCATGGGGGCAGATGTGTATATTCTTGCAGTATGGGGGCAGATGTGTACATTACAGCATGGGGGCAGATGTGTACATTACAGCATGGGGGCAGATGTGTACATTACAGCATCTGCCTCCATGCTGTAATATACACATCTGCCCCCATGCTTTAATATACACATCTGCCTCCCATACTGCAAGAATATACACATCTGCCCCCATGTGTACATTACAGCATGGGGGCAGATGTGTATATTCTTGCAGCATGGGGGCAGATGTGTACATTACAGCATGGGGGCAGATGTGTACATTACAGCATGGGGGCAGATGTGTACATTACAGCATGGGGGCAGATGTGTACATTACAGCATGGGGGCAGATGTGTACATTACAGCATCTGCCCCCATGCTTTAATATACACATCTGTCCCCATACTCCAGGAATATATACATCTGCCCCATAATGTTACCACACACAGATGGTTGTCCTTTCTTACCCGACTATCAGGCAGGCAGACCCATCTGCAGAGTAGCCGATGGACACACGTGCGCAAGGGAAGAAGATACAAGCAGGCGGGCAGGTGATGATGACGTCAGCGCGCCGCGGCTCCGGAGCTAGGCCGAAGCCGCGGCCTTTCCTATGGGCGAGACCGCGGAGCTCACTCCGCGGATCGTCATCGATCAAAATAATTTTAATCGACCAAAGAAATTAACGATTAATCAACCAATTAATCGTTAATTTCCGCAGCCCTAATATATATATATATATATATATATAATATATATAAAAATAAATATATAAAAAAAACATTTTTTTACAAAAAATAAATAAAAAAAAGGGGGGTTGCCGTCCGGGGCCCTGGAGACCCCTGGGCCCTTTAATAATAATAAAAAAAATATATATATATATATATTATATTATATATATAAAAATAAAAAATATATAAAAAAAACATTTTTTTACAAAAAATAAATAAAAAAAGGGGGGTTGCCGTCCGGGCCCCTGGGGACCTCCGGACCCCTAAAAAAAAAAAAAAAAAAATTTTTATTTAAAGGGGGCCCCCTATTGGGTGGGGCCCCTGGGCTTGAGCCCAGTCAAGGCCAATGGTAAGTCCGGCCCTGGGGGGAACTAAAGGGGAGAGACACATTTAACCCTTTCCTGGACTGTCCCATTACCTCAGGCAGTCCGTGGCACCTAGCCCTACTTGGGCCGGTGCCCACCAGACTACCTGAACCAACCACTTACCCATATCTATGTCCTAGTCTCCCCCCTTTCCATAAATAAAAACTCCACACATATTATCCTTGAATGGACGTAGGGGTCGGCCACAGCTTTATTTGTTAAAACATAAACAACATCTGTTTAACCTTAATACCATCTTATGGTAAATTACCAAGGGGGGGGGGAAACAACCAGCCAGCCGCCGGCCTAAACCGACGGGCATAAAAGCCTTCCCCCTTTTCCTTTATTATTATTACCGCCACAGGAGGAGCACAGCCCCTCAAACTGGGCTCCGACCCCCACCCAAAATATAAAGGGCCTGTTCTATGCCGTCCTGAAGACCAGACAAAAAGATATCGAGCCCGATATCGTTAAGATGGACTCCATCCTGACCCATGAGCCGCCTGTTGTCCCCTTCCAGCTGCCTGTGCCTCACCACTACCCCTGATCTAGCCCTGACGTACCGGGACATGCGTGTGTTAATTGTCCTACGAGCCCTCTCAATTGCTGCCGCATCCCTATCCTCCTGCCAGGTGACCTGAGGGATAATTTCAGACCAGACCAACATCATTTCTGAAAAAAGAAAAACCATCCGTTCCAAATCCATTCTCATCAGGGTAATGATTTCCGGAACCCGCAGGGAGCGAATGTCGTTCCCCCCTGCATGGATAACCAACACCACCGGCGTCCGAGACACGCCGCCAATTTGAATTGCTTCCATCAGTATCCGCGACCAGGGGAGACCCCCAATACCTGTCTAATGAACCTGCACCGGAAATCCCAGGGACCTGCCGCCCGGCCGACAAATGGCCCTCTGCGCGGCCCGATGGATATAAGAATGGCCCAGAATGTGCACCACCGGCGCACTAGGACCTGAAAAAGGGGAAAAAACATTATAACAACAATTCCGGGCGAACATAGCCTGCATAGCACCCCGACTTCCACCTACCAATTCTTTGAATGTCACCCATCGCCAATCCGGCCCTTGCCGCTTCCGTAGCCGCGCCAATTCTGAACGAATGTGTGCCAAAATCGCTCGCTGAAAACCCCGCAGCCACAAGGCAGCATTTGAAAACCGCACTGAACTGGTACCGCGTAAGGGGGGGGGGGCCCCAGAAGCATGCACCAAAAACTTTTTCCCAACAGGACTCACCTTCAGGAACTCCGTTACCATGGCAACTGGACAGAGCGTCCCTCCCACCGCCCCAAGGCGTAGCCAAGAACCTTTCCCAAGCTGGTCTGTTTTGGACTTTCTCACCCGGACTTGTACCACCCCGTTAGACAGTAGGACGTCATCCCTAAAAAGGCCCCGGGACCAGTAGCCGAGGACGCCACCAGTTCGCTTACCCGTAACGCTCCGAAAAAGCCAAGCAAAACGCCGTAGAAAAAGGAGCCCCTCGTAAGGAGAGGAACATACCGTAAATGTTGCCCCGACAAGAGAATTCAGCAAGGCAAAGGAAATTGGACGCCTACCGTCCCTTTTCCCGTGCACCTTCCGCCAACCCTTTAAAGCTTGCAAGACACTGAAATGTTTTGTGCAATCCTGTCAACCGCGAAGCTTTAGGTGAAAACCAACTCCCCCCATGCGGCGTTGAGCCACCGCAGCGAAACATCCAGAAAGCTCCAAACACAAGAGACAATCCACCGTACCTGAAAACGGACCCTCCCACAGGAAGCCACGTCCCTGTCACCCGCCACCCCCGACCAGGCATTCCATGCCTTACCATGATGGACCAGGTAGCCGGAGTCACCGAAGCAGCAATGAGGGGCATCAAATTCCCGACACCAGGGTCCACAGGGATCTCGGGCAAGGCAGACCGTCCTGATCCGCCCCCGGGCAAAGATTCCGAAACTCCTGGAAACAAAAACGAGACAGTAAGTCAGCGATAACGTTATCTACACCGGGAACATGACGAGACCTGAACCAGATATTATATTCCAGACACCTGAGTACCAGGTGACGGAGCAGGGCCAAAACCGGCAGCGAAGAGGAAGACAGACCATTGATGCAATGCACTACACTGCTATTGTCGGTCCAGAAGCAGACCTTCTTGTCCCTGAGCTGCTCCCCCCAAAGTTCAACCGCCACCACGATGGGAAAAAGCTCAAGGAGAGTCAGGTTGCGACATAAACCCTGCTCCTGCCACTCTAAAGGCCACGACTCTGCACTCCAACTTGACCCGAGAATAGCGCCGTACCCAACCGAACCAGCCGCATCGGTGAAAAGAGACAATTCCTGATTGCCTACTTCGTCCGACAGGAAGCACGTGCGCCCGTTGTATGTGCCCAAAAAACGCCGCCACACTGACAGGTCCGCTCTTAGTGAAGAAGTCAGTCGTATGCGATGCTCCGGCCTCTTGGCACCCCTGGTGGCCAGAGACAGCCGACGCGAAAAAAAACCCGACCCATTGGCATGATACGGCATGCAAAGGCGAGGAGGCCCAACAGCGACTGCAATTGGCGCAGAGTAACTTTTTTTTAACCGTGCAAAACCCGTTAATCAAACCCAATAGCTTCTCGAGCTTGTCCGCCGGTAACCTAAAGACCATCTCGAGGGAATCGATTTCAATGCCCAGAAAAGACAGCCTGGTGGCTGGGCCCTCCGTTTTTTCAGCGGATAGCGGAACCCCAAACCGGCTCAACAAAGCACAGAAAGAGTCAAGTAGAAAACGACACTGAGAGGATTCGGCCGGGGCAACTATCAGGAAGTCATCCAGATAGTGAATGATGGATCTACAACCCGTTGCACATCGCACCACCCATTCCAAAAATGAACTGAACATTTCGAAGTAGTGGCATGATATGGAACAGCCCATAGGCAAACAAGTGTCATAATAGAAGAGGCCATCCACACAGCAACCCAGAAGGTGGTAACAATCCAGGTGCACCGGCAGCAACCTGAAAGCAGATTCAATGTCAGTTTTAGCCATCAGGGCACCTATGCCAGCCCGTCGGACCAACAATACAGCCTTATCAAAGGAGACATAGGAAACAGACGCCTCCTCTTTAGAGATGCCGTCGTTAACCGATGAACCCCTGGGATAAGATAAATGGTGGATTAACCGAAACTTACCGCTCTCCTTCTTGGGTACCACTCCCAAGGGAGAAACCCTCAGATTAGGAAACGGCGGGGATAAAAATGGACCCTCAATGCGACCCAAATTGACCTCCTTACTAACCTTGTCCCGCAGAGCATCCGGGTAAAGAGTAGCCGATATCAAATTGCCAGACAGTTGGTGTGAATCTGAGGGAATGAAGGGGATAAGAAAACCATACAAAAAGCCGATGCGCAACAATTCTGCCTCGGATCTATTGGGGTAACGGTCTAGCCAGGGGAGCATCTCTTCCACGCTCACCGGCGTCTTTCCCTTCAACAGGCCCTGCAACCCTTTGCGCCAGTTTTGCTCCGCGGGGGCAGCGAACTGCTCCGTGGGCACCACCGCAAGAGGAACACTCGTGCTTAAACTTGCACAAGCCGTAGAACTTGCAATGACCCTCGTTAAAGAGCCAGCACGTTCCGGGTCTCTTTGTGGCCGCTGCGCCCTGCTGGTTTGCTGAGGAGGCAGCGGCCCCGCCAAGAAAGGGAGTCTGTCTCTGCGCCATCATAAGCCGCAGCCAGACATCCGTCGCTTTGCAGCCCCATCCCACCTCGGGTTGTAACGCCAAGCGCCTTCTGAACTCTTCGTCATATTTCCACCAGGCGCTGCCGCCATGTGACTTGTAGGCATTGTATACTGAGTCCAAATAAACGAAGAGCTCCGAACAGCGTCCGGGGTTTTTTTTTTTTTTTCCCATAATACCCCCCAGCACAGCGAAAGCCTGCAGCCAGTTACCTATCGTCCTGGCCACCCCGGGGTCTACGCTTCGAATGACTTGTCAGTATATGGCTTGCGCTCCCTATCAATGGTGTGCTGATCAGCTGAAACCAAAGACCATATATCTATGTACTTATTCTCCCATATCTTTTGTTTGATGTCTTCACTAACGTGCGCCCCTAGCGGGCTAATCCCACAGAAAAAGGCCTCCTTGTGCACACCGGCCCTTGGCGGAGACGGGGGCCGTTTACCCGAAGGAGGCGAAACCACCCCCTGGGAGCCGGGCTCCAGCTGCGTCAATAAAGCCCTTAAAGCCGGTACCAAAGCATGCGCCCCACCCCCGGCCCCCCAGGCCCCTGCGAAGTCAAACTCACCGTTAACTGCCGAAGATGGAGGAGGAGGAGGGACCACTGGAGGTATGGCAGCTGACACCACCGAAGAATCGGATGCGGGAACGGGCGGAAGGAAAGCCGGAACTGAAGAGGGAGCCACCAAAACCGTCATGGCCACAGGAGCCACAGAGGATGCTGGCACGCCGGACGGCTGGTCCGCGTGAGAAGGCCGCCTGGAGCGCCTCGATGAACCCTGTCTAGACCTAAGCCTGCCCTCGCGGTCCCTGGATCGGCTCCTGGAGGAACCACCAGATGAGGATGGTGACCCCCACCGGGAGGATCTGGATCTCCGCCAGTACCTGCTGTGACGCCTGGGGGATCTGTGGCGACGGCTTCTGCTGTACCGGCCGTGCCGCCCAGAGCTGCGCGACGAGGATCTGGAGTGTGACTGCATCTCCCGTCTATGGGACCGATCGCTCCTGTGACTCGCGGAACGGGGGGGGGGATAGGGGGGGACAGCGGGGGTGTTCAGCCGAGGAGAGGGAGGCACTATGTCCGGATCTGGGCCTGCAGCTGAAGGTGCCTGGGGGGGGGGGTTGTGAGAACATGGCCAGGATGGGACAGCACATCCACTGCTAAATCAGTGGAGGGAAGAGCTGCAGTGGAGGGGACAACTGCAGCAGCAGGGGTGGAGGGGGGGTCAGCAACTAAGCCAGCCTCCTCGCTACTCGAGGAGCTGGAACCACTCACCACAGCATTGCCCATGATGGCAAACAGGGAGGGGGACAGGCACACACTTTGTGCAGGCACCCGAGGATCAGAAGAGGAAGGGGGCGGGGCCACGGCGCTCGGGCGGAGGCCACGCCCCCTCGGGCGGAGGCCACGCCCCCTCCACCCGTTTTTCCAAAATCAGGTACAGCGGTGCCTCTGCGCCGCTGTAAAGCCTTGGGGGGACTGGGACTCAGCCTCACAGGCGGTCGGGTGGCCCTGCGAGGAGCCCGCCGACCCCTTACCTGATCATCCGCAGTCGGGCACGGCGAGGGGGGCGGTCCAGGCATCCCCAGGTCGGCGGTGATGCGAGCCAGGAAGCCTCCATCGGACCGCGCCCGCTCCCGGATCAAACCCAGCAGATCTTCAGCCATGACACAGCCGAGGAAGGTAGGTAATCTCACTTGCTGGGGGCTGCTGCAGGTAAGAGGAAGAAGGTGGGAGGGAAATCCCCCCTTAAAGCCTTGGTCACATGCTCCCCAAAACCCACCCCCTCCTTCTTGTTTAATTGGTCCTGTCTGCCTTGTAAAACCCACCCTCCCAGAGGGAGGGAGGGAGGGAGGAAGGGGGGGGAACTAAAGGGGAGAGACACATTTAACCCTTTCCTGGACTGTCCCATTACCTCAGGCAGTCCGTGGCACCTAGCCCTACTTGGGCCGGTGCCCACCAAAAACGCAGTACATATGTCAAATGTGCAGTGAATCTATTTGCAGGGGGCTATCTAGTCCTTGCCAATGACAGTGCTAATGTCATAAGTAGCCAAAGGAACTTTTTTGAGTTAGGAATATACAGTATATTTGAACAGAATGTTGTTTTTCTAAGCCAGAGACTAGTGTCACTATCACTTCCCCTTACATATTGTAAGGGGAAGGATCATCTGGTAGTGGCAGTGGTAAACATAGGAAGAGACACAGACACCCGAGGGGTAAAGTTTGGTTTGCTAGATGTTTACAAATGAAAAAAAAAATGTGAACCCTGAACACAGTGGTAAACCCATTTGAAGTCTATAGGAGTCATATCTCTCAATATGTTATAGACTTTTTTAAGGCCAATTTTCAATTTTTCGGATATGTACCTGGGCAACATGTACCAATGTAGCCAGATGTAAACAAAAGGATGATGGATCCCAGGCAAAGTCATCGACTAAATCAGGTCACAATGTTTGGTCAATTCTATCACCACTTTGTTTACATTGAGCTGACAGCTGGAGAAATGTAATTTGCAGAGTCCATGAGGAGCAGACTGTCTTGTCATTCATCAAGACTGGCATGTGTTTACATGGAATGAGGTGATTTTTAAATAAAAGATTTTGTGATAGTGTTGCTTACAACCACTTTTATAAAAAAATGCTCAGTTTTTGAGTGGCACTACAAATAAAATCATTTAGAATTCCCTAATGACCTTCTTGGCACAGGCTGACACTGAAATTCTGTCACAGATTGGCTGATGCATTCAGTTATCCCAAGCTAAATCAAGCCCCACTCCCCTGGCTATCAGTTAGTACTATAAATCAGGGCATCCCAGAGGGACAAATGAGGCATGCTTCAATCAAGTAATATGTACTTAGTTATGTTATTAAGCTATCGTTGTGAATATAACATGGCTTGATTTATATGGCCTAAACAGCATAGACACAAGAAAAAAGTGCTGCTATTTTTATCAGTCTATCTACTTTACTGGTTTGGGGATTTTAGACTTACAGTAATTATCCAAGTTGACATGCTGCTGGATGTAATTAAACTATGATCTCTCACTGGGTTAGAAAGTGCAGCTTTGCTTATTATTAACAGTAAGCTGCTACAAGGCATCATGTCCTAATTGAAGAGCCAGAAAAAATCTCATTGTGTTTATGAGCATCTTTTTTTTTTCTTTTTTTTAAACGTTTCTTTATTACATTTTTAACAAAACATACATAACAATATGTAACTTAGAATAGGGTTCTAAGCTAATCAACAACCCAAATCAGTTAAATTAGCAGCAACACATATTATATTACATGAACTAACAGTTGCAAGTAGATACAATACAATACACCCTAGTGGAAATTCACGACCGTATCAAATCAAAACTACTCCAGTAAACGTACAATCAGGTCCAAACAATCTCACAATACCACCCCCAATTTACACTATACAGAAAATCATTCATACTTATCTTTAAAAAAAGGAAAAGGAACACCCGCTCGTGAAAATAAACAATTCCACCAACATGCAATGACCAGCCTTTAATTTACCAAATCATTCAAAGGGCTTAAATTATTAATTTCCCACCTATTATAACATTTTAAGTTATCATTTGTTCAGCAGGGTTCCTCCAAACTTGTCCTTGGCTCAAACAATTGCCAATTTACCAAAACACGAAACAAGCTCTCCAAATAGCAGACCCCGGATAGCAAATAGTTCTCCAAATAGCAGACTTCAGAACGACTCTCTGCCCAGTGCATGGCCAGCAATAGGATACCTCCACCCCCTACAAGATTACAACTAAACTAAAACTCTAGATAAAGTGGCGAATGGTGGAGAAGAACTAGAGGGAGAATCTGCTACAATAGGCAATAACCAATGGAACCGTACTTTGGAGTTCTTTTGGACAGAGGGTGACCTGGAGGGCACCAGATATCCGCTGACACCTGCTGATCATCAACCAGAGATGCGGAGCAGAGCTTCACATCTGTGAACAAGGCAAATATCTGCTCCCCAACCGTAATATTCCTTATTCATTACCATTCTAGTAAACTGACCCATTTCATGTACAGTGCATACAGAGAACACTTTGTAACCACAAGGTGTAGCTTTGTTTATATTATTTGAAACTAATATTAACCTGAGATTTATTACTTTCATATCACTGCTTAAATGTATTTTCTTTGTTATACCTTTCCTTTCCCACTTTAATGAGGATAAGTGTAGCGCCTTTACTTTCAGTATGGGCACTACGCTAAAGTTAGTGGGGGAATGGGAGAGTTACTTTGCTCCCATTCATAATTTGTTATATTTTGGGCTGCTGTCATTTTAGAACTGTCCTGTAGGTCAGTCTGCGCTCCAGGGATGCAATCCCATGCCTGGGTGACAGTTGGCGCTAGAGGGGTTCTGGCAGAGAACTAGAGGAGTTTTCCCTCGCGGAGCATGCTGGGGGAGAGTATATCTGTAGCTGACGGCATTTTTGTTGGTCTTCGCGGGTTCCTGGTTCCAGGTGCGGCACCCACCTTCAGGGTGTGCGCACATCGCAGGCCCCACCACTATGGCCTACCTGGCCTGGGGTCGCGCGCTACGCAGAGTTCCAGACTCTGGGCCCTTCTGGCCTGGAGTGACTGATGCTGCTAAGGGGCCTTACTTACTGGGTCCCCATTCTACTGAGGAGATCCCAGGCTGTGTGCTGCACGGTGGGGGATCGGCTTGAGGAGAACCCGGAGGCAGGTTATCCAAAAGGGCTTGAACGAACCATCAGGGATCTGGTGACCGGAGCATTGACAGGTACACTTCCACTGTCAACCGGTGACCCTAGCACAATTTACTGGCAGGATAAGCTCAACCATTCAGCTCATCCAAGTTCTAGGCCTGTGGCAGAGGCCCAATAGAGCCAGGTCTGTGGCAGAGACCTGTTCCTCCCAGCAACCTAAAGTGACACTTCGGCTGCCAGGCTCGTGGCAGGAGTCTGTCCGGGGGCGCACTGTATCTACAACTACTGAGAGCAGGATCGTGCTCTTCATATCCAGGCCTGATACTGCAAAGTTCTCTTGCTTCATCAACCTTTTCTCTCTACCTCATGTTGATGTTGGTCATGTTGGGCTGGAAATAACGCATTCAGAAAACTTTTATTTGATGACTGGACATTCGCTTATTAATCTACTCATCAACTTCACCCCTAGACAACGGTAAGAGGTAACTTAATACGCCGATCCCAAAACAACCAGCGGCTCCTGCGGGGGTAGCGCTACACGCAAAACCTTATCCTGGCCCCAACACTTGGGGGTCAAGAAGGGAAGTCTAATCAAAGGGAAATATAAAGGACTGAAAAACTTCACTCCATCCATCACCACCTTCCCCCCCCCCCCACCCCTCAGGGTTCCTTAAAAAGGACATGGCCTACCCTCATAGACCGGGAATTGCTAGACAAGATAAGGAAGCAATCCGTATGGGGGATGTACAAGTGAAGGTCGTCCATGGCAGCCAAGTGTACCTAAATTCCTCCTCTCTTCCATAAAGGGTCGCTGTCATGTTTTCCAGTGTCCTAATTTCCTCTATTCTAGAGAACCAATGTTTCAAGGATGGCGTGGTAGTACACTTCCACAGGTCAGGCATACATGAGTGGCATTCAAGTGTGCTGTCAATTATTTTTTATATTGGCGTAAGGGACAGCACATTTAGGTGCACCAGATATCCCAAGGGGTCCTAAATAAGATCAACGATGTCAGTTGTTTAATCACATTCCCCACCTCCTTCCAAAAAGGTGTAAGCAGGGGGCACAGCCAAAATGTATGTAATAGTGTCCCGGGCTCTTTATTATAGGGCCAACATAGCCTTGAGGTTTGTAGCTGTAGCGCCCCCTTGCTTTCAGCATGGGCGTTACGCTAAAGTTAGTGGGAATGGGAGAGTTACATTGCTCCCATTCGTGTTTGTCTAAATTTGGGACTTCTTTCATCCCAGAAATGTCCACTGGGTCAGTCTGTGGTCAGGGGGTGCAATACCACCCCTTGCCGGCAGTTGGCGCCAGAGGGGTTCTGGCAGAGCAAGTTTTCCCCAGCAGCCAATTGGAGGAGTTTTCACTTGCGGGGCATTCTGGGGGAGAGTATATCTGTGACAGGGGTCATGTGTTGAGAAGTCTTCGCGGGGGCGCTTGTTCCAGGCGCGGTATCCACCTTCAGGGTACGCGCATCCATGGACCCCGCCAGCGCGGCCCACCTGGCCAAAGCTGACAGCTGCATCGAACCTCATCCTGAGGAGAAAAGGGATCCCAGTGTTCCACTGGGTACAATGACTTGTTGAGAGGATCCCAGTCTGGGATCGAGCATCCGGACCACTGACAGGTATGCTTGCTGTCACCCGGGGGGCCCATATAGGAATAGTCAACTGGGAGGATTCGCTCTCTTTATTCACCTAAGTCCTTTATTGAAACTGGCCTGTGGCAGAGGCCCTAGAGCCGGGTCTATGAGAGAGACTTGTTCCTCCCAGCTAGTTCAGAGTGACGCTTCGGCTGCCAGGCCTATTATAGGGGTCTGTCTGGGGGCACTTTACCCACTCCGAGCAGAGTGGTGACGAGTTACTACAATTGATACTACAGATCAGTATTGATTGCTCCATTCAATATCCAGGCCTGATACTGCAAGGTTCTCTTCTCTTTCCTTCATCAACCTTGACCTTCCTAATACGTGTTGATGTTGGCCGTGTTTGGCCTGGACAATAAAGCATTGAAAACCCTTTTATTGGTTGTCTGGACCTTCGCTCACTACCACTGTTCTCACAATTGCACCCCTAGACACCGCCAGGGTAACTTAGCAGGCCGATCCCAAAATCAACCAGCGGCTCCTTCGGGGGTGAGCGCTACATAGCTATAG
Source organism: Rana temporaria (assembly GCF_905171775.1). NCBI lineage: Eukaryota > Metazoa > Chordata > Amphibia > Anura > Ranidae > Rana > Rana temporaria. Next base: position 270,187,734 of record NC_053490.1, on the reverse strand, counting down.
TTTTTTTTTTTTTTAAATTGTTTTTATTAAGTTTCTGAACAATACATCAACTTGACAGAAGACAGTACATACATACACAGCTCATATGCATTGAACATGAATCAATATATACGTCACCACATATTGCTAGATAGTGCTTCCCGAGAGGTGGAAGTTTACAAACATAGATCAATGAGAACAGGGACAGGGGGGGCTGAGATGCCCCCCCCCCCCCGCGATGTGCTCCCTCGGCGCTCCGGCCAACCAAAAAGAAAGAGGAATAGACTAAGAAGGAAACAAGTTATTCTCTATGCCATCACATCCAACATGTCATCTATTACAGGTGTTCACCCAGCGGTTTCATCTTCTGCTAGCCAGGCTCGCCATATTTTGTCGTATTTCTGCGGGCAACCCCGATTAGCATATTACATAGCTATAGTTTATTAAGTAGAGCCGGGACCCTATACCACCTGACTAATAACTTATATCCCTGTTCTTGAAGCGGTTTGCTATTGAGGATTTGTGAGCCAGAGAGATAATCCTGTTAATTTGCTGTCTTGAGAAAGAAGTTTGTACATCCGCCTCCCATCTGCAAAAATATATGATGGGATATGGCTTTCCGAAGCCTCAATAATCTGTTTATACAGAGTGACAGCAGATTTGGTACGTTTGCCCTCCACACATAATGGCTCAAAAAATGACAGAGGCCTAGCATATAATCCCACATCTAGTATGGACTTTAAATAATGAGACAGTTGGAGGGCCGACCAAAGACTGTGAGAGGCCGGATAGATCTTGGGTCGACATCCAGCTATGTGAAGTAACAAAATGCATGCACCTACTTATGCCTAGTCCTGCCAACCCCCGGAGCTGTTTATTGTCTACCCCAGGTGTAAATCACCAGTAGTAATGGGGATGGGTAGGGGAATAAGCCTTTTATTGAAAATATATGGATAAAGGCTGCAATTGTGGCCCCAATAGTAGGATGCGACTTTAATCCACAATGATGTTTATGGGCAACCCAAGGAAGAGCGGACAAAGCAATCAGTGTAGCTTGTTGTTCAATCTGCACCCATAGTTTGGTCTGTGGGGATGTACACCATGATACCACTCTAAACAAATATAGAGTTCGGTATAATGAGATCAGGTCGGTTAGACCAGTTCCCCCCCTGAGGTTTAGCCAGAACTAACAAAGATTAACGAAGTGTGGCCACTTTATTGCTCCCGATAAATTTGGTCAAAATTGTCTGGCACAAGCAAAAATGTTTTTTGAGGGAGTTTAATAGGTATCGCTTGCATTAGATATCAAATCTGGGGGAGCAATGTCATCTTAACTGCATTGCATCTCTCGAACCATGTGAGAGTGAGGCCTTGTACAGACGAGCGAACATGTCCGATGAAAACGGTCCGCGGACCGTTTTCATCGGACATGTCCGCTCGGAGATTTTGGTCTGATGGTTGTACACACCATTAAACCAAAATCCCCGCGGACAGACAGCGCGGTGACGTAGCGGTGACGTTGACGCCGCCACATCGGCAAACCCGGAAGTTCAATGCTTCCACGCATGCGTTGAATCACTTCGACGCCATGCGCGGGCTCTCGGGCCAGCGGACATGTCCGATGAGTCGTACTGACCATCGGACATGTCCGACGGACAGGCTTCCAGTGGACAAGTTTCTTAGCATGCTAAGAAACTTTTGTCCGCTGGAAACCTGTCCGCTAGGCCGGAAAATTGTCCGGTCGGCCCTACACACGACCGAACATGTCCGCGGAAACTGGTCCGCGGACCAGTTTCAGCAGACATGTTTGGTCGTGTGTACGAGGCCTGAGGGTGTGGCAAAATTAAAGATGTAAACGCATTTTAAACAATAAAGGGGGAAAGTTAATCTCATTCAGTGAGGCAGTATCCGGGGTTCAGTTTAACCCCCAGATATTTCATAAAGGAAATATGTTCAGTATGAGTACCTTTCCAATTTTTCTATAAACTATGCTAAATGTGAAGTAATGAGTATTCTTCTCTCTGTGGAGTGTATTACTATGCTACAAGACGCTTATCGATTCAAATGGGTTCAGCATTTGAATCAACAGGCGCCTTGTAGCATAGTAATACACCCTGTAGAGAGAAGAATACTCATCACTTCACATTTAGCATAGTTTATAGAAAAATTGGAAAGGTACTCATACTGAGCAAAGTGTTGGAGTAGTTGTGGTAATGAAGCCTCCAGCTATGTGAGAAAAAATAAAAGGTCATCTGCATAAGCAGCGATCTTGTGCTCCATGTTTGAGATCTGTAGTCCACAAATCGTGCAATCTGATCTGACCTTGCAGAGGAAAGGTTCTAAGGGTAGGGCACACATCAATAGAGAGAGGGGACAGCCCTGTCTTGTCCGTTAGGCACTCTGATCGGGCTCCATTAACCAGCACAGCTGCAGTGGGACAAGTGTATAGTGCCTAAATCCAGAACTGCATTCATTCCCCCAAGCCAATATGTCTTAGGGTAGAAATTGCCAATCCACATGGCCTTATGCTATGTACACACGATCGGTTTGTCTTATGAAAACGGACCAATGGATTTTTTCATCAGATATCCGATGAAGCTGACTTTCATCAGTCTTGCCTACTACCAATCGGTTAAAAATCTGATTGTGTCCAACGCGGTGACGTAAAACACAAAGACGTGCTGAGAAAAATGAAGTTCAATGCTTCCGAGTATGCGTCAACTTGATTCTGAGCATGTGTGGATTTTTGACCGATGGACTTCCCCACAGACGATCGTTAGAAAAATTTAAAACAGGTTCTATTTTTTTTCACCGATGGGAAAAAAAACGATGGGGCCCACACACAATCGGTTTGTCCGATGAAAACGGTCCATCGGTCCGTTTTCATCAGACGAACCGATCGTGTGTATGGGGCATAAGGCCTTTTCAGCATCTGTTGATAAAAGCAGAAGTGGTCACTGGTCAGGCCCTTGAGCAGGCAGAGTGGATCTATCACACTTATAGTCTTATCCCTAGCCTCTCTCTGAGGGATAAAGCCCGCCTGGTCTACATGGGCTAGTTGGGGGATATGTGGCAATAGCCTATTCGCTAAGATTTTTGAAAATAGTTTTAAGTCGACATTTAGAAGAGCTATAGGCCGATAGTTTCTGCACTGAGTATGGTCTTTATCTGGCTTGGGGATCAATATGATGTAAGCCCTCACAGCATCCTCTGTCAGCTTACAGTCAGCTGAGGTAGAATTGTAGGTGCGTAAAAAGTAGGGGAAGAGAACATCTTGGAAAGTTTTATAATAGGTTAGATTTTGCCCATCTGAGCCAGGGGCCTTCCCTGATTTAGAGGATTCTAATGCCATAACCAATTCTTTATTTGTTATGGGGGGGTTTCATTTCCTCAATAAGCTGTGGAGGGAGAGAGGGCATGCCTGAGGAAGATAAAAAGGTGGAAATACGGTTTGCCAGAATAAAACTTTGCTGAGTTTAGGAACTATTAAGGTTATAGAGTCTTTGTTAGAATTTTTGAAATTCCTGAGCGATAGCCACTGAGTCTAACAACTTAGTACCAGACTCAGCAGTAATTTGGGTAATAGGCGGTTTCGTTTGTGACCTTTTCAGGGCCCTGGCTAAGAGAACACCTGATTTATTTCCATACTTGTAGATAGACTGTTTTAAAGCGACACAATTTCTCCCTCACTTCCAAGTTCACAATTTGTTTGAACTGCTGTCGCAAAGAGAGTAATCATTTCTGCATCTGCAAGGCAAGTGTTTTTTTGTGGGAAGCCTAACCTGACCACCTCAGTATCTTTATACTTGCACCATGTTTGAGAAAGATTCCTCTGAGAAAGCATTGGGTTGGTCATTCAAACTAAAATAATCTTCTAGTCCCTGTGAAGCCTCAGTCATGGTGATATGGTCCTTTGGCAATGCAGCCCAGAGCACGTGTAAAGGAATGCTGAGAAAGCCACCCCCCAGCACCCAGCACACTGAACACTATGGGCCAGATCCACGAAGCAGTTACGCTGGCGTATCTATTGATACGCCGCGTAACTGCTAGGTTGCTCGGGCTTATCTTTGTTTTGTATCCACAAAACAAGATATGCCTGAAGCAGGGCTAGATCCGATTGGCGTACGTCTTAGTACGCCGTCGGATCTAAGGTGCATATTTACGCTGGCCGCTAGGTGGCGCTTCCGTCGATTTCCGCGTCGAGTATGCAAATTAGCTAGATACGCGAATCCACAAACATACGTCCGGCCGGCGCATTTTTTTACGTCGTTTCCGTAAGGCTTTTTTGGCGTAACGTTACCCCTGCTATATGAGGCGTAGCCAATGTTAAGTATGGAGGTCGGGCCAGCGTCGAATTTTCCGTCGTGTACGTCGTTTGCGTAAAACGTTCGGGAACTATTAAGGTTATAGAGTCTCCGTTAGAATTTTTGAAATTCCTGAGCGATTGTGTGACACTTACCTGCAGGAGAAGCCTGCGATGTCACCGTCTTCCACGCTGGCAGCGAGCATCCATCTTCACCCCTCTTCTTCTGGGGGCCGCAAACTCTGGCTCTCTGACTGTCCGGAGTCGCGTGACGTCACTCCCGTGCATATGCGCACGTAAGCCGCCTTTCACGGCATGACCCCGGCTTGAAACGGCACAGTGTGCCCTTTCAAGATGGAGCATGCGCTGTTGAAGTCGTCGCTCGGGGAAATTGCAAACATCTCCGAGACCGTGTAGGTCTCGGAGATATTGCAAGCATCTACAGGTAAGCCTTAATCTAGGCTTACCTGTAGGTGTAAGTTGTCCCTGGGGGTTTACTTCCTCTTTAAAGTGCAGTGATTGTGCTTATGATTCTTCATGGTCCAAATGGCAGGCTGGGAGAGGAGAGGTCACTGAGAAAGCAGAACTTCAGTAGCCATAATTTCCTGTAGTCACAGATCAAATAGGTGTGTGTGGAGGAGGTAATTCTACACATAGAAGTTAAAGCGGTAGTTCACCCTCACTTGCATCATTTTTCCATCGAGACAGGCATTGTAGCGCGAGCTACAGTATGCCTGTCCCGATTTTTTTACCCCCGTACTCACTGTGTACCTGTACGATAAAGATTTCGGCTCCCGTGGGGAATGGGCGTGCCTAGGGAGAGGGAGGATGATTGACGGCCGGCCCTGGCACGTCACTCTCCCCGAAGACAGCCGGAGTAGGTCTCGGCTCTTCACGGCGCCTGCGCACAGGCTATGCGCAGGCGCCGTGAAGAGCCAAGCCTATTTCGGCTATTTCCGGAGAAGCGTGACGCGCCAGAGCCGGCCGTCAATCATCCTCCGTCTCCATAGGCACGCCCATTCCCTGGTATCTTCGATCTACGAGTACAAGGTGAGTACGGCGTTAAAAAAATCGGGACAGGCATACTGTAGCTCGCGCTACAATGCCTGATTTTATGGTACAATAAAAAATTTTTTTTTTTTTTCGTTCATAGGGTGAACCCCCGCTTTAATTGCAGCTATACGAGTGTAGTGTGACATAAACATACAACGTTGTATTACATATAATCACAGTGGCCTGTTGAGTAAAAAAACAGTAGCTAAGTTGAGGGGGAGCTGATCAGATTTGATTCAGAAGCGTAGATTTATTTTTTAGATGCAATTTGCCAAAGCCCAGCAGGGGGCGCTGTTCGTCTGTTTATACACTATACAAGCAACTGACGCTATGAGCACGCTGTAGAGTGATTACTGTACGGGGCCATAGAGGAGCCAAAAAGCTACAGAAAACAGGAAGTGCAGGCAGTGAGCTAGGCTAGTGATGTGATCTATCTCTAGTACTCGCTTCGCCCAATTGTAGACAACATGGGCATCATATGAGAGGTCCTAGCAAGCAAGGTAAAGGTAGGAGCACTGGGGAATACACAGGAGGAATGTTTACACTCAGCTGAACTCACATGTGGGCTTTGGGGAAGGAATTTTCCTTTCATTAACCCGCACAGCACCAGACATCTGATGTCATATCAATGGACACTTCATTTTTATAATTGCAATGACTTTAAGACATCTAGAATGAGATTTAGACCCCTTTCACTGAGGCAGTTTTCAGGTGTTTTAGCGCTAGAAATAGCGCCTGAAAACTGTGAAAGCCTAAATGCAATCGCAGCAAGAGCGGGGCTCCGGTGGCATGCGTGCGTGCACCCCAGACCCCCTAAAAAATAAAAATAGAATAATATACAGGTACTTTTATTTTGCTTTTAAGGGCTGCCCTGCTGCAGTAAATGTACATAAGGCTACGTTCACTTTTTGTTCTTTCGAAAAATCCAGCTTCCCTATGTACCAACATACCAGCAATGTACCTCGATTGCAGAAAAATATAAGCTTCTCTCAGATTTTGCTCTAAAAAGTGAACTTATCCTTTAACCACCTGTTAACCGTGTTATAGACAAATGACGGCTACAGTGTGGGCGGCCAGTTCTTGGAGGGCCGTCATATGACGTCCTTCCATGATTGCGCTTGCTGCGGTGCGCTCTGTGATTCTCCGGACACCGCTGATCACAGAGGTAAAAGAGGCAATAAGCTCTTTACCGTGTGATCAGCAGTGTGCAATCATAGCTGATCACCATGTAAACAGAAGCTGATAACCGCCCTGATTATCAGTGCTGTCCCAACAGTGCCTCCTCCTCAGTGTCGCCTCAGCAGCGCACATCAGTGAAGGAGAAAAATTACCTGTTTGCAAAATTTTATAACAAACTATGAAAATGTTTTTTGTTTTGTTTTTTTCAAAATCTTCTTATTTTTTTTTTTTTTCAAGCAAACAATAAAAAACACAGTGGTGATTAACCACTTCAATACCATGCACTTACCTCCCTTTCTGCCCAAGCTAATGTTCCCACAAATAGAGCTTTCTTTTGGTGGTATTTGATCACCTCTGCAGTTTTTATTTTTTGCTAAACAAACAAAAATGTTGTTTCTGTTATAAAATGTTGTAAATCAGTAAGTTTTCTCTTTCACTGATAAAGCGGCACTGGCGGGCACTGATGGGTGCCACTGATATGCAGCACTAATGGGCATTGATAGGCGGCACTGATGGGAACTCATGGGTGCTTATGGGTGGCACTGATAGGCATCCCCGGTGACACTGGCAGTTGGTAGGCATTGTGAGTGGGCACTGATTGGCAGCTGTCTGGGTATTGATTGGCAGCAGCCTGGGCACAGATTTGCATATCCCTGGTGGTCTAGGGGGGGCATACCTGGTGGTCCAGTGTGGATGGCCATACTGGTGGTCCTGGGCAGGATCCGAGGGGGGCTGCACTAATAAACAATCAGCACAGACCCCCCCTGTCAGGAGAGCAGCCGATCGGCTCTCCTCTACTCGCGTCTGTCAGACGCGAGAGAGGAAAAGCCGATCAACAGCTCTTCCTGTTTACATCGTGATCAGTCATGATTGGACACGGCTGATCACGTGGTAAAGAGTCTCTGTCGGAGGCTCTTTACCAAGATCGGTGTAGTGGTGTGTCAGACTGACACACCTCACCATCGATCGCAGCAATGCGCTCCACCCACGGGCTTGCAGTGGCGGCGATCCTGCTGGACGTCATATGACGTCCAGTCAGGATAACGCAACCACCGCCTGGCCGTCATTTTGCTATAGGTCGGGCGGGAGGTGGTTAAGCACCATCAAAAGAAAGCTCTATTGTAAAAATTATAAACATTTTATTTGGATACAGTGTTGCATGACCGCGCAATTGTAATTTAATGTGTGACAACGCTGAAAATTAGCCTGGGCAGGAAGGGGATAAAGTGCCAAGTAGGCAAGTGGTTAACTAGAGTTATTAAAGTAAATATTTCATAAATTTGGGTGTTTTAGGCTAGTAATGGTGGTGATCAGTGACTTATAGTAAGACTGCGATATTGCGGCGGTCGGTCGGACACTAACTGACACTTGTGAGGACCAGTGACACTAAACTAATACAGTGATCAAAAATATGTGCTGCCATTTTACTAATGACACTGGCTGGGAAGGGGTTAACATCATAGGCGATCAAAGGGTTAACTGTGTGCCTAGCCAGTATTTAACTACACTGTGGGAGGTGCTTTTACTAGGGCAAAAGATGGAATTTGTTATCTGCTTTGCAGGAACATAAATGCCAACCCTTCCCTCCTGTCAGAACTGTGATCAGCCTTGTTTACATAGGCAGACCACCGTTCTACCTCACTGTCAGATGATCGGCGAGTGCTGATAGACATCGGGTCTGCGGTACCTGCTGATAGGCTCCCACTGTGTATAATCACAGCAGGAGCAAGCTGCAGGTGGTGTGTATGCACACCCCCTACCCGGAAGAGTCGAAACATCTGTGTATATACTGCCTTGAAAAAGTATTCATACCCCTTGAAATTTTATGTGATAGACCAACACAAAGTGGCACATCATTGTGAAGTGGAAGGAAAATTATACGGTTTTCAAAATGTTTTACAAATTACCGTATTTATTGGCGTATACCGCGCACTATTTTGCCCTGAAAATCAGGGAAAAATCGCGGGTGCGCGATATACGCCGATACCCGCTTTCCCGCGCCGAGTTTGAATACTGCGCCGGCATATACCGAGCGCAGTACACTCGTGTATAGTCGGGCCGTCTCGGCTACACTCGCGCTCACGTCCTGTACGTCCAGGACGTCAGCGCGAGATTAGCCGAGCATTGCCGACTATACGCGAGTGTACTGTGCTCGGTATATGCCGGCGCAGTATTCAAACGGGAAACGAGCGGGGAGGACGCCGCAGAAGGACGCCGGACCCGACGAAGAGGATACCCGAAGCCGCAGACGGACGCCGGACCCGACGAGGCCGCCGATGGACGCCGTGCAAGACACCAAACTGTAAGTACCAAAATCTTTTTTTCACAGGAATTTCTGGGCAAATTTAGGGATGTGCACTATACGTGGGAGCGCGCTATACCCCAATAAATACGGTAATATGTGAAAAGTGTGGCGTTCATTTGTATTCAGCCCCCTGATTCAATACTTTGTAGAACCACCTTTCTCTGCAATTACAGCTGAAAGTCTTTTTGGTTATATCTCTACCAGCTTTGCACATCTAGAGAGTGACATTTTTGCCCATTCTAGATTGCAGAACAGCTTAAACTCTGTCAGATTGGATGGAGAGCGTCTGTGAACAGCAATTTTCAAGTCTTGCCACAGATTCTCAATTGGATTTAGGTCTGGACTTTCACTGGGCCATTCTAACACATGAATATGCTTTGATCTAAACCATTCCATTGTAGCTCTGGCTGTATGTTTAGGGTCGTCCTGCTGGAAGGTAAACCTCTGCCCCAGTCTCAAGTCTTTTGCAGGTTTTCTTCTAAGATTGCCCTGTATTTGGCTCTATCCATCTTCCCGTCAACTCTGACCAGCTTCCCTGTGCCTGCTGAAGAAAAGCATCCCCACAACATGATGCTGCCACCACCATGTTTCACGGTGGAGATGGTGTGTTCAGGGTGATGTGCAGTGTTAGTTTTCTGCCACACATAGGGGATAATTTACGAAAGGCAAATCCACTTTGCACTACAAGTGCAAAGTGCACTTGAAATTGCACTGAAAGTGTACTTGGAAGTGCAGTCGCTGTAACTCTGAGGGGTAGATCTGAAATGAGGGGATGCACTGCTGATTTTATCATCCAATAATGTGCAAGCTAAAATTCTGTTTTTCATTTTCCTTGCACATCCCCCTCGGATCTACAGTGACTGCACTTCCAAGTGCACTTTCAGTGCATTTTCAAGTGCACTTGTAGTGCTAAGTGGATTTGCCTTTCGTAAATAACCCCCATAGTGTTTTGCTTTTAGGCCCAAAAGTTCATTTTTAATCTCATCTGACCAGAGCACCTTCTTCCACATATTTTCTGTGTAGTTGTCCTGTGGACAGATTCTTACACCTGAGCTGTGGATCTCTGCAGCTCCTCCAGAATTACCATGGGCCTCTTGGCTGCTTCTCTGATTAATGCTCTCCTTGCCCAGCCTGTCAGTTTAGGTGGACAGCTGTGTCTTGGTAGGTTGCAGTTGTGCCATACTCTTTCCATTTTCGGATGATGGATTGAACAGTACTCCGTTAGATGTTCAAAGCTTGGAATTTTTTTTCATAACCTAACCCTGCTTTAAACTTCACAACTTTATCCCCGACCTGTCCGGTGTTTTCCTTGGCCTTCATGATGCTGTTTACAAATGTTCTTTAAACAAAACCAAACAAAATTCTGCGGGCTTCACAGATCTGCTGTATTTATACTGAGATAAAATTACGCACAATGTGGACTCTATTTACTAGTTAGTTGACTTCTGAAGGCAATTGGTTCCATTAGATTTTAGTTAGGGGTATCAGAGTAAAGGGGGCCTAATACAAATGCACGCCACACTTTTCAGATATTTATTTGTAAAAAAAAGTTGAAAAGCATTTATCATTTTCCTTCCACTTCACAATTATGTGCCATTTTGTGTTGGTCTATCACATCAAATCCCAATGAAATACATTTAAAGCGGGGATCCGGGCATAATTTTTATTTTTATTTTTTTGTAAGCTAACATTTATCACATTAATTAGTCCCTAAATCATGTTAATGGCTCCCCAATCATTCCAGAAATCATTGCAAACACTTGCCTTATCCTCCAGCTCATGTTGTGGCCGTATCCATCATATGTGTGGGCATGTGAAGCCCAGTTCTGTTTTCTTCCTGATTTTCAGGGAGAGGTGCATGCTGGGTGATTTTTAGGCACAGTAATGCCCAGAGTTTCCCAGGAGGCAATGGGTTCTTAGGACAGGAAGTTGAACCACCTAGGACCAGGAACTAGGCAGATTACGAAATCTGCCTAGTAACAGCCAGATAGAAGTGAGTAAAAAATGATTATTTTTTTTTACATTAAAGGCAAGCTGTTAATAGAAAGTTCATTTTTAGGGTGGAACTCCGCTTTAAGTTTTTGGTTGCAACATGATAAAATGTGGAACATTTCAAGGGGTATGAATACTTTTTCAAGGCACTGTCTATACATAATTTTTGTGCAGAGGTGCCGCCCTGTAGCAGTAAAACTGCTATAGGGTGGACCTTCTTAAATGGTTAATTTTGTACAAAAATGTTTTTTCTTTTAACTAAATACAATCTGACATAAAAAAGATATTCATCAGTATTGCCTGTGGTCCAATTGAAGATGATCTTTCTCCAATTACTGATTTACCATGTCTTGTAATTTGTTTCTCTGTCTGGAGGTAGCCATCCTGGTAGAGGTAGGGCTTTGCATTCAGCAAGAAGATCACTGAGCAACATGGTCAACATCATCACAATCATCACCAAATCTTACTTCAAATCTCCCGAGTCTAGCAATCGTACAAATTTAATTAAAGCGCTGGAGATTTGCCTGATGCATACTGGTTTATTGTAAATGCTGTTTCCCCTGACATTTTTTTTCTAGCCAGTTTAGCAACATTTGGTGTTTGGGAGTTTATTTCATTGGGCAGAATTTTAATTTATGAAGTCCCATTGAAATTAATTAACGCCGAACTGCTAAACGCGCCTAGAATCGTTTGGCTTTTTCTATGCCGAAAGAGCTCCTCTCCTGAACTGCGATAGTTCTGTGTTCAGGAGAGGAGCTTTGACTGTCGCCTCTGAACCCTGCTGCTCCTAAACTCTGGTAAAAGCCTATGTGTACATGGACACATAGGGCCTGATTTACTAAGCTATGTGCGCTGCGCTGGTTCATGCATTAATTAGTACTCCGGGTGGAGGCTTAATTCGGCGCATGAACCAGCGTAGCAGCCGGCGCATTGAAACTAATATGTAAAGCCGCGCCGAACTCCCTATAGAAGTCTATGGGAGAAATCAAAAGTGTTCATTTTAAAGGCTAATCTGCAAGTTTTGTCCTAAAAAGTGTTTGGGGACCTCAGTCCTGCCCCAGGGAACATGTATCAATGCTTTTTTTATTTTTTAAAACGGCCGTTTTTTCGGGAGCAGTGAAATTAATAATTCTTAAAGTGAAACAATAAAAGTGAAATATTCCTTTAAATTTCGTACCTAGGGGGGGTGTAATGTCAGCATGTGAAATAGCGCATTTTTCCCGCACTTAGAACTCCCCCTGCACAAAGTGACATTCAGAAGGAAAAAAGTCATTTAAAAATTCACACGCGGCTATAATGAATTGTCGGCTCTGACAATTCTAAAGGGATTCATTCATAAAACAAACAAAAAAATGTGTAGGGGTTCCCCCAAATTAAATTACCAGGCCCTTCAGGTCTGGAATGGATATTAAGGGGAACCCCGCCGTAAAAACCAAAAAAAAAAAAGACGTGCGGTTCCCGGCAAATATCCATTCCAGACCCTTCAGGTCTGGTGTGGATTTTAAGGGGAACTCCACCCCAAATAGAAAAAAAAAATGGCGTGGAGTCCCCCTAAAAATCCACACCAGACCCTTATCCGAGCACGTTGACCTGGCCGGCCGCAGAAAAGAGGGGGGGACAGAGTGCGGCCCCCCCCCCTCTCCTGAACCGCACCAGGCCACATGCCCTCAACATGGGGAGGATGTCCCCATGTTGATGGGGACAAGGGTCTCATCCCCACAACCCTTGCCCGGTGGTTGTGGGGGTATGCGGGCGGGAGGTTTATCAGAATCTGGAAGACCCCTTTAACAAAGGGGACCCCCAGATCCTGACCCCCCCCCCTGTGTGAAATGGTAATGGGGTACATTGTACCTCTACCATTTCACCCCAAAAAAAATGTCAAAGTGATAAAAATGACAGTAGCCGGTTTTTGACAAATCTTTTAATAAAGTCTTCTTTTCTTCTTTCCTTCGGGGTTCTTCCGCTGCTTCTTTCTTCTCGTCCACATCTTGCCCGACGTCTTCTTCTATCTTCTCCGTCCGTCCTTCCGCCTTCTGGTCCCGCATCTTGCCCGTTGTCTTCTCCGTCCGCCTCCTCGTCCGCATCTTGGGTCTTCTGCGGTCTTCTTCTCGGTCCGCCGCCTTCTCGTCCCCTGCGTTTGAATTGTAATTGGCCGCCGTTTTCCCGCTCCTGGGACCCGCCCCCCTCTGACGCCACAAGTAAACTCCTTAGAAGGTCATGTGCGTCAGAGGGGGGCGGGGTCACATGAGTGTGACACGGCGGGAACTTCTTCTCCGGGCGGCGCGATTGAAATTGAATTCCCCCGCTGTGTGACGCTCTGCGACCCCGCCCCCCTCTGACGCACATGACCTTCTAAGGAGTTTACTTGTGGCGTCAGAGGGGGGCGGGTCCCAGGAGCGGGAAAACGGCGGCCAAATCAAATTCAAACGCAGGGGACGAGAAGGCGGCGGACCGAGAAGAAGACCGCAGAAGACCCAAGATGCGGACGAGGAGGCGGACGGAGAAGACAACGGGCAAGATGCGGGACCAGAAGGCGGAAGGACGGACGGACGGAGAAGATAGAAGAACACGTCGGGCAAGATGTTGACGAGAAGAAAGAAGCAGCGGAAGAAACTCGAAGGAAAGAAGAAAAGAAGATTTTATTAAAAGATTTGTCAAAAACCGGCTACTGTCATTTTTAACACTTTGACATTTTTTTGGGGTGAAATGGTAGAGGTACAATGTACCCCATTACCATTTCACACAGGGGGGGGGTCAGGATCTGGGGGTCCCCTTTGTTAAAGGGGTCTTCCAGATTCTGATAAACCTCCCGCCCGCATACCCCCACAACCACCGGGCAAGGGTTGTGGGGATGAGACCCTTGTCCCCATCAACATGGGGACATCCTCCCCATGTTGAGGGCATGTGGCCTGGTGCGGTTCAGGAGAGGGGGGGGGCCGCACTCTGTCCCCCCCTCTTTTCTGCGGCCGGCCAGGTCAACGTGCTCGGATAAGGGTCTGGTGTGGATTTTTAGGGGGACTCCACGCCATTTTTTTTTTCTATTTGGGGTGGAGTTCCCCTTAAAATCCACACCAGACCTGAAGGGTCTGGAATGGATATTTGCCGGGAACCGCACGTCTTTTTGTTTTTGGGTTTTTACGGCGGGGTTCCCCTTAATATCCATTCCAGACCTGAAGGGCCTGGTAATTTAATTTGGAGGGACCCCCTTTTTTTTTTTTTTTTTTTTAATGAGCAATGACTCTATTCTTTATAGCCATGAGTACTTTAACCACTTGCCCACCGGGTTAATTCTGGCACTTCTCTCCTTCATGTGAAAATCACAATTTTTTGGCTAGAAAATTAATCAGAACCCCCAAACATTATATATTTTTTTTTAACAGACATCCTAGGGAATAAAATGGCAGTCATTGCAATACTTTTTGTCACACCGTATTTGCGCAGCGGTCTTACAAGCGCACTTTTTTTGGATAAAAATCACTTTTTTGAATTAAAAAATAAGACAACAATACATTTTGCCCAATTTTTTTCTATATTGTGAAAGATAATGTTACGCCGAGTAAAATGATACCCAACATGTCACGCTTAAAAATTGCGCCCGCTCGTGGCATGGCGTCAAACTTTTACCCTTTAAAAAACTTGATAGGCGACGTTTAAAAAATTCTACAGGTTGCATTTTTTGAGTTGCAGAGTAGGTCTAGGGCTAGAATTATTGCTCTCACTCTAACGATCGCGGCGATACCTCGTGTGGTTTGAATATTGTTTTCATACGCGGGCGCTACTCGCGTATGCGTTTGCTTCTGTGCGCGAGCTCGTCGCGACGGTGCGCTTTAAAAATTTTTTTTGGGGTTTTCTTATTTATTTTTATTTAGTTTTATAATGTTTTACACTGAAATAAAAAAATAAAAAAAAAATGATCAGTTTTCTTCCTATTACAAGGAATGTAAACATCCCTTGTAATAGGACTAGTGTGTGACAGGTCCTCTTTATGGAGAGAGGCGGGGTCAATAAGGCTGGAAAGCATGGTATTGAAAAAAAAAAAAAAAGATCTCATGCTTTCAGCTGCAATCATGTTCGTTCACCACAGTGGTGTAGTGTATAGCACTTTGACCTAGCAGCAAAAGAGTCGTTGGTTCGAATCCCGCCCGTGACAGCATCTGCATGGAGTTTGCATGTTCTCCCTGTGCCTGCGTGGGTTTCCTCCCACAATATAAAAACACGCTGTAAATCGGTTCCGGTCTAAATAAGCCCTAATATGCAGTAGTATATTAAGGTTTGGTTCTGCCCTAGGCCTGACTACATATCTGCACCTCCTAATAGAAAAATGACCCACCCCTTCCTGTCAAGGTCACACCCTGTTTTTGTATAACCCCGCCCAGTAATTTTCAGGGGACCCACACACTAGTTCTGGGGGGGCACTGGATTCCCTTAACCACTTCCATACCAGGCACTTACGCACCTTCCCGCCCAAGCCAATTTTCAGCTTTCAACACTGTCGCACTTTGAATGGCAATTGCGCGGTCATACAACACTGTACCCAAACAAAATTGGCGTCCTTTTTTCCCCACAAATAGAGCTTTCTTTTGTTGTTATTTGATCACCTCTGCGTTTTTTTTTTTGCGCAACAACTAAAAAAAGACTGCAAATTTTGAAACAAAAAAACCTTTTTCTTTTTTTAGGTTAATTTTTTTGTAAATAAGTTTTTCTCTTTCAATTACGGGCACTGATATGGCGGCACTGATGGGCACCGATGAGATGGCACTGATGGACATCGATGAGGTAGTACTGACGGCACAGATGAGGTGGCATTGATTGGCGGCGCTGCTATGCGGCACTGATGGGCACTCATAGGCGGCACTGATGGGCACTCATGGGCGGCACAGATGGGCGGCACTTATGGGTGGCACTGATGGATACTTATGGGCGGCACTTATGGGTGGCACTGATGGATACTTATGGGTGGCACAGGTGGGCACTGATAGGTGGGCACTGTGCATGGATGGGCACTGTGGGGTGGCACTGATTTTCCCAGTCAGTGCCCATTTGTGGGCACTGATTGGCATCTTTTTTCTTATTTTTTAATGCTTTTTGTTTTTTTGTTCTATATTTTTTTTGTTTTTGCACACCCTGGTGGTCCAGGGTGGGCATCCCTGGTGGTCCAGTGTGGTGATCCGAGGGGGGGCTGCGCTGATAAACAATCAGCGCGAACGCCCCCTGTCAGGAGAGCCGCCGATCGGCTCTCCTATACTCGCGTCTGTAAGACGCGAGTGAGGAAGAGCCATCGATGGCTCTTCCTGTTTACATCGTGATCAGCCGTGATTGGACACGGCTGATCACGTGGTAAAGAGTCTCCGTCTCCGTGAGAGACTCTTTACCGAGATCGGAGATGCAGGGTGTCAGACTGACACCCCGCATCACCGATCGCCGCGCTGCGTGCCCCCACAGGCGCGTGCGGCATGAAATCCTGCAGGACGTCCTGTCAGGATTGTGTAACCACTTCCCGGACGTAAATCGGCCATAGGCTGGGCGGGAAGTGGTTAATTTGCATAGTTTTTCTCTCACTTCCTGTTTGGCTATGGGGCAGGAAGTGAAGGCAAATCTCCCCAATTGGACACAGATAATACAAAATAAACTGACAGGGCCTATAACCCTCCCTCACTCTATCCAAAATGAAAGAAAATAAAACTTGTTGATTATAGTTCTTGTCAGGGGCGGACTGACCATTGAGTCACTCGGGCACTGCCCGAGGGCCCCATGCCACTAGGGGGCCCCATCCGGGTTGCCAGGCTCAGTAAAACCAGGGACAGTATGTAAAAATCTGTGTTTTTTTTAGATCTGTCCCTTATATGTCCGAAAATGACATGCTTTTAATGTGAATATCCCAAGATTTTAGCTGCCCGCCTCTGCACTACCTCCTGGCGTGGTGGTCATCTGTAAGCCAGAGGGGCCCCATAATCTTCTATTGCGCAGGGGCCCCATGAGTTGTCAGTCCGCCCCTGGTTCTAGTTTAAGCACAAATTTCATAGAGTTTTATTGAGAGCCCTAAGAAAATATAACCATGCCAATAGGCCAGGATAGAGCGTTGCTAATATGTAGGAATGTGTGTGTTAGAGCACCCCACCCAATGTTAACTAAAAAATTATTAATTTGCAAATAAGTATTATCTGCTCATTTTTTTGGGGATGTCTGCACCCCTGATAGTGACAACATTTGTGAGGTGTCTTCACCCTTTCTAATTCATTCACTTCCTGTCACATAGCCAAACAGGAAGTGAGGGTAAAACCTTACTAATATATTTTCTTGTGGACACAGAGATCAATCTAAATAGTTTCCCATTATGTAAATTGCACTCTAGCATTTTGCTGTGTACACCCCAAATTATTAGGGATCTTGGACTTTGGGGTCCATTTACTAAAGGCAAATCCACTCCTACAAGTGCAAAGCAAGGAAGAAAACAAAACAACTTTGCTTCTACAGGATTGGATGTTAAAACCATCAGTGCTTCCTCTCTGATTTTCAGCAACTATGCTTGTACTGCAGAGTGGCTTTGCCTTTACTAAACCCCAAACTAAATAATCATTTGGGGCAGGGATCCTCAAACTACGGCCCTCCAGCTGTTGTAGAACTACACATCCCATGAGGCCTTGTAATGCACTGACATTCACAGACATGACTAGGCATGATGGGAATTGTAGTTCCTGAACAACTGGAGGGCCGTAGTTTGAAGACCCATGATTTGGGGTGTACACAGCAGTGCTGGAGTGCAATTTGCTTAATGGGGACACTAGTTAGATTGACCGGTGTCCCCAAGAAATGACACTGGTAGGGTTTTAACCTCACTTCCTGTTCAGCTGTGTGACAGGAAGTGAAGCCAATTTTAAGAAAAGGGACACAAAGCTCAACACAAAAATAAAAAAACACAAAGCAGGGGTTCTAACACTCACTTGGCTTCCCTCAAACACCCACAATTTGAATAGGATTGCCTTGCGCTAGATTTAAGCACAGTGCTGTAAATCAGCACGTCAAGCCTGTCCACCAATAGCAAACCCCCCCCCCCCACAGGCCATGTTTGCAGGTTTTCCTTCATCTTGCACATGTGCTTTAAAATAGTCTGGACAGCAATTCTTGATAAGAGAAATCCCCAAAACATGTCCTGTCGGGGGTACTTGAGGGCTGAGGACCACTGCAGAATAAATAAAATACTTACCAGTTTTTGTCTTTAAAGTCAGGGAGAATAAACATGGCAAACATTTCATGATTACACACCAGGAAAGAAGCTTAGACAAAAATCACACATAATTTGTTAGGCCCAAACCTAGTTCAGCTGCAGCTGTCAACATATGTAGCATGAAAAAGTAACAAAAGACAAACTTAACAATTTTAAAGTAATTTTTATTGGTCAACAAAACAAGGAAAGCAAAAAAAGACAAACAAACAAACACAAACAAAAATACATTTCAAAATTCTAATTAACCATAGCTTTACACATTTTTCATAAAATAAGGCCACATAGACAAATACATCAAAGTGAACATCATTTAAAAATAAACCAAAACCATTGGCAAAATAAAACAAAACCCATGCAACAAACCACATTTGTGTTTAGCAACAGCATTTCTGCCAGCCTGCCCCTTCTGAGGGCAGCTGAGGACTGATCGATCCAAGCTTTTTATAACAGTGCTAGTAATGAAGCAATTGGAATCACATGAACAAATTGCAGTCTCTAGTTTGGGTGAGCTTGTAATTGGGCACACCTGCAATTAATCCAAACCACGCTCTATGAGCATCCAATGAGTGTTTTTCACCTTTTAAAAAGAAAGGATAATTTTTTTCTAAGTGTTTGAGCATGCTCAGTTCATCACACATGTAGGAACCAAGCTGCAATGGAATGAGAGCTTTTTTTTTTTTGTTTCCCCTGATCTGATGCTTTCCAGCCTGAAGGGGAGGTGTTAAAGACAGAAGTAAACACGCACATTTAATAATCTATTTGTGTGAAAAAAAAGGTTGCCAATTTTGTTTGGGAGCCACGTCGCACGACTGCGCAATTGTCAGTTAAAGCGACGCCGTGCCGAATCCCAAAAACTTGCCCGGTCATTGACCAGAAATATGGTCCGGGCTCAAGTGGTTAAAAATTAACAAAACACAAAAGTGAGCCCAATTTTTGGGGATAATGTGAAAGATGATGTTACACTGAGTAAATAGATACCTTACATGTCACGCTTTACTATTGGAAACACTCCTGCAATGGGGCCAAAATGAATTCCGTGAATATCCCCATAGGCGACCTTTTTCTTTTTTTTCCAGGTTACCAGTTTATAGTTACAAAGAAGGTCTAGTGGTAAAAGTATTGCTCTCGCTCTAACGCACGCGTCAATACCTCACATGTGTGGTTTGAACGATGTTTATATATGTGGGCGGGACTTGCGTAAGTCCCGCCCACATATGTAAAAATTATTTTTACTTTTTGCTATAATAAATATCCCCAAAAATATATATTGAAAAAACTAAAAAACCCCTCAGTTTAGGCCGATACGTATTCTACATCTTTTTGGTTCCAAAAAATCGCAAATAGCGTTTAGTGTTTGGTCTTTGCAAAAGTTATAGCGTCTACAAATTTTTTTTTTTGTTGTTTTAACTAGTTATTGGGGCGATCAGCGATTTTTATCGGTACTGCGACATTATGGCGGACACATCGAACACTTTTTTGGAACCATTGGCATTTTTCTAGCGATCAGTGCTGTAAAAAATGCATTGCTTACTCAAAAAATGCCACTGGCAGGGAAGGGGTTAACACTAGGTGCGAGGGAGGGGTTAAATATGTTCCCTGGGTGTGTTCTAACTGTAGGGGGGGGGGGGACTGACATGTGTAAATGACAGATCGCTGTTCATGAAGGGGAACTCCAGACCCCCGAAAAAAAAAATAAGGTGGGTTCCCTCCAGGTGCATACCAGGCTCTTAGGCTTGGTCTGGAACATAAGGGGTTAAACCCGCGCAAAAAAAATAGCGTGGGGTCCCCCCCAAGATCCAAACCAAGCCATTATCCCAGGCACGCAGTCTGGTCAGACAGGAATGGGGGTGGGGACGAGCGAGCGCCCCCCTCCCTCCTGAGCCATACCAGACCACATGCCCTCAACATGGGGGAGTGTGTGCTGTGGGGGAGGGGGGCACTGCCCCCCCAACCCAAAGCACTCTTGTCCCCATGTCGATAGGGACAAGAGCCTCTTCCCGACAACCCTGGCCGTTGGTTGTCGGGGTATGCGGGCGGAGGGCTTATCAGAATCTGAGAGACCCCTTTAATAAAGGGGTCCCCAGATTCCGGCCCCCCACCCTATGTGAATGAGTATGGGGGTATATTGTACCCCTACCCATTCACCTGGGGAAAAAAATGGAAAAAAATAATACACCACACATGAATAAATTAATTTATTAGTCAGCCGGGGGTCTTCTGCCGGGGCCCCCCACCACCACCCCATTAGGCCCCGGGCTTCGCCATCTTCTGCCGGAACCCCCTTCACCAGTGAGGCTCCTGCCTTTGGGGGAGGGTCCCGGGCTACTACGACGGTTTCTGCGGGGGGGGGTGCACTGGCACCCCACCCCCGTCTTCAGCGACGTAATTCACCGGGACCCCCTTCACCAGGGAGGCTCCTGCCTTTGGGGGAGGGTCCCGGGCTTCCACGACGGTTTCTGCGGGGGGGGTGCACTGGCACCCCACCCCCGTCTTCAGCGACGTAATTCACCGGGACCCCCTTCACCAGGGAGGCTCCTGCCTTTGGGGGAGGGTCCCGGGCTTGTACGGTGTCTTCCGCCGGAGGGCGCCACTCTCCGGGCTTCTGCGATGCCTTCCGCTTCTGCCTGTCTCCTCCGCGGAGCACAGGGCTTGTCTCCGCTGTCTTCTCCCTTCTCTTCCATTCGATGTTGACACGACGAGGTCCGGCGCTGGAATGCCGTCTGAGCAGTGGGCATGGACTTATATAGGGCAATGCCACCATGTGACCTCAACCCATGTGACATCACATTCCCATCATGCCCAGGGAATGTGATGTCACATGGGTTGAGGTCACATGGTGGCATTGCCCTATATAAGTCCATGCCCGCCGCTGACACGGCATGTCAGCGCGGAACCTCGTCGTGTCAACATCCAATGGAAGAGAAGGGAGAGGACAGCGCAGACAAGCCCTGTGCTCCCGGAGGAGACAGGCAGAAGAAGGAAGAGAGAAGAAAGAAGACGGAAGAAAGCCCTGGCTCCGCGGGGGAGCCAGGCAGAAGAGGGAGCAGAGAAAAGACCGGGGAGTTGGCGCACCCCCGGCAGAAGACCAGGAAGACCGGAACCCTGGCGGAAGGCACCGGAAAGACCGGGGGATAGGCGCCATCCCCCGGCAGAAGACCCCGAAGTCCGGATGCCCCTCCCTAATGAAAAAGAGCTTAAATGGGGTAGGGGCATCCGGCGGAAGGCTCCGGAGAGGACCGAGGGATGGCGCCCTCCCCCGGCAGAAATCACCGAAGCCCAGGGTCCCGGCAGAAGATCGGGAGAGAAGAAACCCCCCCTTCTAAGAGAGCTAAAGAAGAAAGGGGGGGCTCCGGAGCTGATTAATAAAATATTTTATTGTGTGTGGTGTTTTATTTTACTTTACATTTCCCCCATGTGAATGGGTAGAGGTACGATGTACCCCATACTCATTCACATAGGGTGGGGGTCCGGCATCTGGGGGCCCCCTTATTAAAGGGAGCTCGCAGATTCCGATTAGCCCCGCCCGCATACCCCGACAACCAATGGCAAGGGTTGTCGGGAAGAGGCTCTTGTCCCTATCGACATGGGGGCAAGAGTGCTGTGGGGTGGGGGGGCAGTGCCCCCCTCCCCCACAGCACACACTCCCCCATGTTGAGGGCATGCGGTCTGGTACGGCTCAGGAGGGGGGGGGGGCCGCTCGCTCGTCCCCGCCCCCATTCCTGTCCGGGCCAGACTGCATGCTTGGGATGAGGGCTTGGTTTGGATCTGGGGGGGACCCCCGCGCCGAATCGGCGCGGGTTTAACCCCTCACGTTCCGGACCAAGCCTAAGAGCCTAATGTAGCCCTGGAGGGGGACCCGCGCCGATTTCAAGTTTGAAATTTGGCGCGGAGTTCCCCTTCAGGGCTGAAAACAGCTCGGAGATTCCCGTGCGCCGCGTCACGCAGCGCATTCACGGGTACGCCGCTTGGTATTTACCAAGATTTTCACGGCGTACTGACAAGGCGCACGGGAATCCCTGACTTTTCTCTCTGCGCATGCCCAGTATGCAAATGAACCTCCCGAGGTTCAGGCGCACTGTGCAAGCGTACGGGGATCTGTTTTCAAAAAACACTTTCCCTTTCAATTCGGCCCGCCAAACACTTCAAAACACATGTCACTTCGCTTCCCCTGCATCCCCCCACCTCCCCCCCTAATAAACTCCCGCCCAAACCCCCGCAATTTACAGTTTAATGTGCCGTGCGCCAGGTCTGTACTGGTGCACAATGCACCCTCTCCTGGGCGCACGGAGCACATTAGTAACTAGGGAAATACACTGCACTAGCAGCGTATTTCTTTAGTAAATGGCAAAACGGCTGCTACTCCTGCTTTTACTCCATGAGTCATGGAGTAAAGGCTTGGTAAATCAGCCCCACAGGCTTTTATTGAGTTGAGTTCAGGGGCTTTGGGGGAAAAAATGGCAAAAGCCTGTAAACATGAGTTTAGGAGCAGCAGTGTGCATGAGGCCTAAGAATAATTTTATTTCCTATAGGAGTTGTATTTGGACTAAAGCCCCGTACACACGATCAGACTTGTGACCGGCCAAAGTCACATCGGAATTCCGACATGTTCTCTAAACTTCGATGTAATTCCTCAGAATGTACACGGGGCTTTCGTTTCTGGATTCTGGACTGGCAGCTTTTGCACACCAAGTACAGTATATCCACTATCTCATTTATTTTTGGAGTTTAAAGCTGAGCTTCACCCAGAAAAGTAAAGGTCCACTTGTTTGCATCCTACCCACTTCTACAGCCACTTTTGGTGCTTTTTTAGAGGGGAGCGGGTATCTGATTTTGATAGTTCTGAGCCGGAAGTTCACCCCCCCCCCTAGACTACAGGACCATTAACAAGGCGCAGCGCAACTCGCGCATGTGCAGTAGGATACAGGCTATGAAGCCAAAAAGGCTTCACTTCCTGTTTCCCCTTACTAGAGATGCCAGTGCCTGCACCTGAAGACGATTGAAGAATCGGCTCAGGTGCGCACATCCCTGGATCCCTAAACAGGTAAGTGTCCTTTGACTAAGATTGAAGCACCACATCAGAAGATGACCTCCACAAATTTATTCCAAAATAGCTTAAAGCCCAGGTTCACACTGGGCTGTGGGAGTGAAGCCATGCAAGTTCAGCTGAACTCGCACAATTTCACTCCCGCTGGCAGTCCTGATTTCGGCCGCGATTATAGAGCCATTTGTGCAGATTTCTTTGTTTTAGTGCAGTTAACAGTAGAAGTAGAACCTGCTGCATTTTGTTTTCTTTATCGTACATCACGGGACACAGAGCAGCATAGCCATTACTATGTGGGTTATAGAGTCTACCTTCAGGTGATGGACACTGGCACTCTCAGACAGGAAGTCCCCTCCCTATATAACCCCCTCCCATACCGGGAGTACCTCAGTTTTTTCGCCAGTGTCTGAGGTGTTGGTCACGTTTCAGTAGCTTTGCCTCTACGTCCTTGGGACCTTGGCAGGCTAACCGGATCCGTCCAGAGTGCTTCACAGCCAAGGTGGACGGTACCCGGGCCCCAGTCCTTTGGGGTTTTCGCCTATAATGCCTCTCTTTGGAGGGCTGGATTCTGGGTTCCTGGGCTTTGTGCCTTCCAAGGACCAAATGTCCCTGTCACCAGGATGCTCTATAGGTCCAGGGGAGTGGTGTTCCTTTCAGGACCCCGGGTCCCTGAAGGTCTAGTGCAATACCCACGGAGATGGGGGAATATTGGGCCAATATTGGGCCACTTTTCAGAATGCAGAAAGTGTAATGTGAACTGGTTCTTAAACAAGTGCTACTGTTTATTGGGTTGTAGTTCCTTTTTAATGTATAATATCAGAGTTCATATAATCCCAAACTGTGTGATCATGTGAATAAATATTGAAGCAGAAGCTGTGCATTATAAAGTTCTTTAAATTAACACTGTTCATTTTCACAACTAGACAGGTGTTTGGTAAATGACTGCCTTATGTTTTCAATTGCTTCAGTTCGACTAATCCGCTGCTTGATGGGAAGGTTTGTATAACAATAACTGTGCTCTGTTTTCCTGTGGATATGTTGAAATTCAATGAAATGGTGCCTGACTTTGCATACAGCCTGCATGCTGAGAAAGTACAGGCACAGGTAGGGATTTTAATAGCTTGTTATGCCATTTACTGACCTTATGCCACCCCTTATGTTACAGAACAGGAAAATGACATCTAAAGGGAGACCTAGTAAAAGCTGCACTCTAGAACAGGCCTACTTACCCCGACTTCCTATTGAAAAATGCAAAGAAAAGCTTATCAAGGTGGCCAGGGATACTTCATTCTTTATTGTGACTGGAGACACCGGCAGTGGGAAAACTACACAGCTTCCTCAGTATCTCTACAAAGCAGGTAAATGTTTGCTTGGAGTCATTGTATTATGTATGCCCATAATATCCTATAGCTGTACTGTTGCGCTTATTATCCTTTATAAATCTATAATCTCAGAAATATACAATTTTGCATGCATTACCTTGGTTTCATAATGAACTATTATCACCAATTTACCTTTCCTTATGAGTGCCCCAGGAGCTCTCAGATCTATGGCATTTTATTTGAATGTTCACTGAGCTTTGTAGGTATCCTGAAGCTGTATTCAACTTTAACAAACAGAAGAAACAGCAGCCCCAAGGGAACAGGCCGAGCCCAGGGTCGTGTCCTCCTTGTACTGTCTATTGAAGGGGTCTAATGTTTGGGGTATTCCCATTGGTTGCTTTGCATATTGATTTCTTTACTTTGGCCTTCTCATGATTCAGGCCGACATGACTGGAAGCTGCAGTACCATTTTTTTTTAAACTTAGGTAGAATAAAGAGCCTGTCTGTGTTCCTGATGGATTTGGTCCTGCTCAGGTAAGTTGAGAAACAAGGTACTAAGTCCAGCCTTTGCAAAAATCACACTTGCCAAGGATGAAACGGAGGAATCAAAAGATGGCAGCATAATTTCCAAATTCAAATGACATTTCGAAGACCTCTTTGGCAGAAACTCTGAAGTTCAGAGACCCTGTGGGCCAAAGTGGTGATTGTGAGAAAAATCGTCAGCAGAGAAAGATGCCAAATGAGACATGAAGTGACGGAAAAAATATGGTTCTGTAACAAGCACCAGAGGAAGAGGCCTATTCTTCATGACCGCCTGGAGAAGTTTCACAACCATAGAGTTTATAGCCCAGTGGGCCAAAGATGACAGTGCTGAAACCTGAACTTTAATGGTGTTTTAGCTCTACCTCCAATCTACCTCCTCTCTGCTTGGAACAATTCTGAAATTTTCTCCAGACTCGGTAGTGGCTACATTTCATATAGCTATTTGTTGCCTTGAATAGTGTGTCAATAACCAGAGTTGAGAAAGCTAACCCTTAAAACCTCTCCCTCTCAACCTATTTAGAGCCTGCATCAGCTGCTCAATACTTTAACCACAAAGCTCTGTGACCTGTGACAGAATGGGCTATCATATGAGTAAATAGGCAAGTAGGATCAACAGCAGCCTCTGCAATACAATCTGAGGCTATTTTAATTCCTTCTAATGCTCAGATGATCAAGTTCCTAGGTAGGTCTGAGGTAAGGGCACATTGATTGTTAGTAGTCCACAGTTGCAAACTCTGGAGATAGTCGTCAATGCCAGAGAAGGCCTGCAGACTGCCCCTGGTGAAGTATAAATACTTTTTAGGTCAGAATTGTATCTTCTTCTTCTAGTGGATGGGTTACATGCTTAGCCAGGTGGTGCAGAGCCGCATCCACTTTGGGAGGTGAATCCCAGACAGAGTTGCCAACCTCCCGCAGTACTTTTTACTGACAAAACATGGAAAATATACTGGCGGAGCACATTTTTTTACTGGCAACCTGAGAAATGACAGAACTCCCAAAGAAAACTAACACAGTGAATATTTGAACAGTATAAACATGATATGGAAACACCGACAATACCTAAAACAAAGTCATTTGCTTGATTTTCACTTAAAAAGTCAACACAGCATGAAATTATCAGCCCCTGATATTTACTGGCAGTTGTAAAAAAAATCACAGATTTTTACAAACTGTCAGTAAATTTACTGGTGGTTGGCAACCCTGATCCCAGGCCTCTGAACCTGCTGAACAGAAATCTGTTTGTGAGACCGGGCCTCTTGTTGGTCTTAGCGCACGCCTCTTCTCTCAGCTCTTTGATTTCAAACATAAGAGTGAAAGATGGCAATTTATTTTTCAGATTTAGAAAGTACTTCCTCCTACCTTCTGCAGGGGATCTTCTGCCTTCTACTCCCATCTCATGTCCTCCTTTGAGCTCTGAAACAGACGGAGATGCATTACAAAAATCTAAATAAAATGGCTGAACTACTGGTTCGTCTGACCACTAGTCCTCCCCTAAATGATTGCCCATTGGAGACTACCCTTGAGTGTCTCTCTGCCTTTTTTAAGGGACTAACCCTGCATAGACTCATCCACTGCCTCACTGATAAACGATTGCATGTCAGTATTTTCAAATTGCCAATTCACTGTAATTTTCTTGAAACAGCCCTTGCAAACAGTAGTACTGCAGCTCCGTGTGCGCTGTTGTGAAGCTTTCTAAAGGCCTCTTAGGGAAAAGTACAGGACATGGCTGAAGTAAGTAGTGACGTGAGGAACTTAAATGCTGACATTGATACCTTGATCTATGTCACAGTGCCTGCAGGAGGAGTGGCGGGGAAGAGGAGATTGTTTCCATGAATAAAAATGGAATCCCTGGCTTTCCTTCTGACCTGCTTATGTTACATTATCACCTATTATCACTGCTTATTATGGTATAGCTATGGTAATAGGGGGAGCAACCATTGTGATTTGTGTATATGTTTTGGTGGTCTGTTGTGTGTGTGTGTGTGTGTGTGTGTATTTTTTTAAGGCTTATTGTGTATACCCATAATTTAAAATGTATTTAAAATATTATGCTCTTAAAAAACACATGGAGGCTACCCTTTGTTGCCTAGAGAGCTTATAAATGGCCCATATCACATTATTGGACACCAACATCCCTCAAAATGGCAGAAAATAGAAAGTCACCGCGGATGGATTCCGCGCGGATTTCGATCTGATGGTGAGTACAGCCATCAGATCCAAATCCGCCAGAGGATTTATCCGCTGGAAACAGTCCAGCGGACCGTTTCCAGCGGATATCCTCTCGTGTGTACAGGGCCTAACATATTTACAATGTACACCATAGTTGAAATGTCAACATTTTAAGTTGTATTCCTATAAAATATTGATCCTCAAATCCATAAAAAAAGAAGGCCCATTAATAAACATATGAAAATTGCATTTTACAGTAGATAACATTTTGTGTAACTGTATATTTGTGTATACCTGTTGTGCTTTCTTCTCTTAAGCCGATTGCATATATCGTTGTCATTTATGAACAGGGTATTTCCCAAGCTCTTGCTTGATGGTAATATCAGGGAGTATTTTTCAATAATTTTTACACCATGTGTTTTGTAGGTTTAAGAGGTGAGGTGAAACACTTAGAAATTCCATCCAAATAAATGAAACAACTTGCCACTCTGCTAACGCAAACCAGTTAATTCCCAGTAGGTTGCACTCAATTTCTCTTGGGCAATTATGCCAGACTGCTCTGTTGTTTCTGCATAATTGCCCAAGAGAAAAGAAGTCTACTGCATTGTTTGAGGTGGTTGTACAAGGTGGTTGTACAAAAATCCCAAATCTCTCCCCCTTAGGGATTGGACGCAACCTACTAGGAATTAACTGACTTGTGTTAGCAGAGTGGCAAATTGTTTCTTTTATTTGTATGGGATTCCTAAGTGTTTCACAGAACCTGAAGAAGTGGGACCTCTCAAACCCACAAAATGTATTGTGTAATAATAACCTTTTAAAAATACCCCCATGATCTTACGATCATGTAGGACCTTGGGAAATACCTTTTCATAACTGATAAAGATACAAGCAATCAGATTAAGGGAGGAAAGCACAACAGTTAACGGAAGAAGAAATATTTTACATACTGTAAAATTTATTGTGGTATGTGTATTAATGGGCCATCTTTTGCCAGAATGTGCTGAGGAAGGTTTATAAGAATATAAATGAAAATCCTGACATTTTAACTATGGTGTATACTGTATATGTTAGGGCATCTGTAAAATCCCATAGGTGTTTGCTTTTATATTTTCTTGGGCAAAAGTAAGGGTTCATTCCCTACATATAGGGATTGATTTACTAAAGGCTAAATAGACGGTTCTCTTTGCAAGTGCAGTTGCACTCAGTTGGGTCAGACTGATTTACTTTCCAGTGTTATTACCAGGTCTCATAAAAATAATCAAATAACTGTGATATTAACTTTATTTAAAGGGTTTGCAAAACATGGCATTCTCGGTATCACACAGCCACGCAGAGTTGCCACTATATCTGTAGCAGAGAGGGTGTCAGAAGAAATGAAATGCTCATTGGGAAGTACTGTAGGTTACCAAGTACGATTTGACGACTGTACTACCCAGGTAAGAGTCTGTTTTAGCCTTAATTTTCTGTGTGCAATTGTGTAAAACATAATATTTTCTTAAGCTAAACTTCTGACATGTGTAAATACACTGTTTAATATGCAGATCTATTACCTGTTTTACGTGCTAAAAGATTTGCATTTCTGTATATGAAAGCATATCCAAGGTTGCCTTCTGTCAACCATGTTGATTAGAGTTAATGTGTGCATAGCCAATTTTTTTTTCTCGTTTTTGTTTTGTTTTTTTGGGATAGAGTAGGGTAGGGTTAAAGCATTTGTTACCCTAAAAAAAAAAAAAAAAAAATGATCCTGATCCCTTAAAGCATGTTATACAGCACAGTGCTTGCGCTGTGTAATTTTGGCCCCCTGTAATACCTGAAATACCTGGCTGATCTTGCCTGGTTCTGCCCTCCTTCCTGTAAACTGACCAGTTTATCATGGTTGCTGAGCCCTGACACCATGGTCAGTTTATGTGCCGTCATCATCTGCAGCTCTCCTCTGTCCTCTCTCCCCCCCTCCCCATCCCCCAACCCCCTGCCTGTCAGCTAGTAACAGTGACAACCACATTCCCATCCTGCTGCAATAATAACTATAGTATATAAATGCAATCCCCTCTGTTAAATAACAATATGTGTCCCGGTGTTGTGTCTATGCTATATAAAAAAAGATGCTGATTTCTGCCTTATATTAGAGCGTCTCCCGG
This sequence comes from Rana temporaria, assembly GCF_905171775.1. Lineage (NCBI taxonomy): Eukaryota > Metazoa > Chordata > Amphibia > Anura > Ranidae > Rana > Rana temporaria. The sequence continues at coordinate 270,158,485 of NC_053490.1, read as the reverse complement.
CGCTCACGTGACTGCTCACCTCTCTCCTCCCCTCCTGGCTGGCTGTAGTTGTTAGCCTGGGAGAGGAGAGAGGCAAGGAGTCATGTGAGCCCCGGGAGATGCTCTGATATAAGGTAGAATTTAGCATCTTTTCTATATAGCACAGGCACTGGGACACATAATCGGTATTTAACAGAGGGGATGGCATGAATATACTATAGTGGCTTAACAACCACTTTAAATCCCCTGTTAAATATTTTTTTTATTTTTATTTTTTTCTGTGAAGATTTCCTTTTACTTCCTGTCCCAGAGACACAACAACAAGTAAGAGTAAATCTCTACAAAACAAGACTCTCTTAGATGGTTTCCACCAAAATAGGTGTCCATATTTTACCTTGTCCCTTCTGGTAATAACGGTGACAGTTGTCACCAGGACAAATTTAGAAGTTACATCTACCTGATAGGGACACAGCAGTAAAATCCCAACAAAGTTTTTAAAGCTGGCTAAACAAAAACATATCAATGTGGATATGGGAATACTCTCTGCTGTGTCATTGTATTCTAATAGTGGAACTCACCTGCCATCTGAATACACTGATCAGTGCTCCAGCTGATTGGCTGAATGAGTGAAAAATTGCCAACAAGCCGGTTCATGAGCAGTTGATTAATAGATTTAATTCTCATGAACAAGAACAGCTGCAGGAACCAGCCAAATTTTGATCCATGTATGACCAGCTTAATTCTTTATTAGTCTAATGTCTACATACATTTTCAAGCTCAACAAAGCTACATGGTCGAAAAAGAGCTGCAATTAGCAGCATATTATAGCACGTTGTGTTTATTGCCATATAGGTTTACTGTATGTTAGAACACTAGAATTTGCAAATGAAGAATGCTGTACAAATGTGTGAAATGACTGCATACATTGTAAAACCTTAAACCATTTTATATACTATAGAAAACTGACATTTTGTACTTGACTGACGGGTGTTTATTGCGGCACACTCTGACAGACCCTGATCTCCTGAAATTCAGTACAATTGTTTTGGATGAAGCTCATGAACGAAGTTTAAGTACTGTAAGTATATGTGCAAGTCCACACTAACCAGATAGCTGATTTATAAATTTGTTCATGTTTTATATTTATATCCAGTACTTTTTCTGTTTACAGTATATGGTTTGAGGTACTGGATAATAATAGATGTGTATGTGCTCTGATAAAAGTTACTATTCAAAAAAAAACTTGATTCTTTATACAGTTGTAAATATGCATGTATATGTAAGCCTCTGTATTTGCTCATGGTATGTAGGCTCTATTTTCAGTAGTAGTAGTAGTAGTAGAACATACAATAAAAAAATAAATTCAAAAATGCACACAAAATGAACTCCATGTATACATTTATTAAAGCTAAAAGTCACATCCACCTGCCTGAATTATTCCATCTAATGTGTTTCTCCCATAATAGGGCTAATGCCGCGTACACATGATTGGAATGCCGACAAGAAAAGTCTGATGTGAGCTTTTGGTTGTCAATTCCGACCGTGTGTAGGCTCCATCGGACTTTTGCTGTTGGAATTTCCGCCAACAAAAGATTGAGAGCAGGTTCTCTATTTTTCCGAGGGAAAAAGTTCTATCAAAAAATCTGCTCGTCACCGCGTTCTTGATGGTCGGAATTTCCGACAAGATTTGTGTGACTGTATGTATGCAACACAAGTTTGAGCCAACGTTCAATCCATGGTTTTCTTGTTGGAATTTCCGGTCGCGTGTAGGTACATTACTTGTAGCTTATTTTTACTTACACAAACGCATCGGTTCAAAACCCGCGCATGCTCAGAATCATTGAACTTTGTTTTTTTGAGCACGTCGTGTGTTTTACATCACCGCGTTCTGACCCGATCGGTTTTTGAACTGATGGTGTGTACGCACATCAGACCATCAGGCCACTTCAGCAGTGAACCGATGAAAACGGTCCGTCGGACCATTCTCATCGGTTTGGATCGACCGTGTGAACGTGGCCTCAGTGTGTAATGTCTGCTCATCATAAAGAAAGATCCACTGAAAATATACCATAGTTTCTAAACTTCAGAGATAACATCTCTTTACTGGCCAAACTACATATCTTTTTTATGGGGCCTTCCTCGGAGGAGGACATGGTCATCGCATTCCCTCTTATGGATAGGCAGAATAGCCACTATCAAAATTATTCTGTTGCCCAGAATATTGTACATTACTACTTTTCAGGCTTTATTCATCCCTATCTATTCCTCGCACTTAAAGACTTTCCACTCTTGTATATTGAAATGAATCTGAGGGTCTGGTGGCTGTAGAGTGGCCCACAAAACGTTATATGCCTCCAAAGCTTTTCAGTATCCTTTAGAAAAAGCAGTCCAGATTTGAAAAGGTCTAAAATCCTTGGCTAAGCTATTCGCAATCTCCGGTATAAAATATGTGGGGTGTCGGGGCACTGGGATCTGACACAGGAGGAGTAAGCTCTTGAAATTGTTATTCTTGGTACACACTTTCACTTCCTGTATTCTTCCCTCTTCTTAGGGTGCATTCACACCACGATTTTATCATCCTACTTGTTCTCACGATTTTAGGTTTAAAATCGTACAAATCTGTATGGCAAAACGTATCCATTCACTTCCATTCATTAATGCATCCGATTTGATCCGCATCCGTTTTGATACGATTTAAAATCGCATCAAAAATCGTGTTTGACCACGATTTTTGGTCCTGATTTGAAATCGTATTAAAATCGTGTCCGATTTTGTATTAAAATCGTGTCCGATTTTTTTTTTTATATTGTGGTCAATCTAAATCGTATGTAATCGGATGACTGATCCGATTACATACGATTTTTTCATATACGATTCCATCCGATTTAACGGTCCGATTATCGGATGTAAAAATCGTGACGTGAACCTAGCCTTAATCTTTCTTCTTTCCCTTTTTTTTGTTTGTTTGATGTCATCCTGCTATGTTAGCACTTGCTTACATTTGCTAAAGATGTCTGTTAGTGGACTTGCCCATTTAGGGCTTGAGAGGTGTTTGGATCATGCCTACCCCTGTCAGGCTGTTTGTAGTTTAAGGTACAGGGTTTTCAGTGCCTTTATACTATGTTGATCTTCCTCTCCTATGTCGTAATATAACATACTACGTTATACAACCTGTTACATATAATGCTTTGTCCTGAATTCTGATCCAAATGAATGTATGCAAATTCTATATTTTCTTAAAATAATAAACATATTGCAAACGGAAAATATACCAAAATTTTTTTTTAGATTGTAAACGTTGGCTATTACTTTGACTAGAGTCAGTGCTTTAGAACACATCCGTACACTATATACTTTATATGCATATTGTGGCGGGGCAAGCCTGTGCCACTGTTTTAAAATGGTGGTTTACGCCAGGTTTTGTAAGAAGCCAGCACTCTAATGGCACAGGCTTCATTTGAGAAGGGGGTCAGTGTGTGACAGGAGCTGTGAGAGGTGCTCATATGCACCATGGTGTCAAGGTCAGGACAAACAAAGGCCCGAGATTTATGCCGCGTACACACGATCGGATTTTCCGATGGAAAAAGTCTGACTGACTTTTTCCATCGGATATTCCGATCGTGTGTAGCCCCATCAGAGTTTTTTCATCTGAAATTCCAATGAACTCCATCAGAGTTTTGATATAGAACATGTTCTATTTTTCTCTGATGGAATTCCGTAAAAATTCCTATGAAATTTGACCGGGCAAAAGCCTGATCGTGTGTACGCGGCATTAGTCCTTGAGGGACAAAGCGGCTGGGAAGCTGCAAGGAAAGACACAGAGCTGGGGTGCAACGTCTTTGCATGAACACTGGGACGTGTTTGATGGTCAGGAGGACCAAGAGGTACCAATGGTCAGGAGGATCAAGAGGTACTACTCAGAGCAGTAAAGCTGCAAGAGAACAGACGGCTGAATTTTATGTTTTGTTCATATTGATGGTGAGAACCCCTGTGTGGGAAGACATACCTGTATGAGCTTTTAATGTTCTTTTTAGAATAAGTGACGTGGAGTGAACTCACTGTTTTGGTACTATCACTGAGCTACAAAACGTGTCACAATATGTCAAATAAGATATTTGCTTTGCATGCTGATAGAATTCTTATATGCTTTCATTTTGTAAATCATGTTGAAAGTGATGACGTGTTTTTTTTTTTCCCAAGGATATATTGTTTGGTCTACTAAGAAAACAGTTCCTGTCAAAGGATCCTTCAAAAAGGAAGTTCCCCCTCAAAGTTATCGTGATGTCTGCCACATTGGATATTGAACGACTTTCTGAGTTTTTCAATAACTGCCCAGTAGTCACAATTCCAGGAAAAGTCTTTCCAATTAAAGAGAAATTCCTTAACCTTATCGGCCCACGAGACAAGGACAACACTGCGTACATTGCAGAGGTGTGTGATTCAGCACTTCACATAACTAACAATAAACACTAGATATATTTTAAAGCAATCTGGTTCAGCATGCACAGTACAGTGACAAATAATCCAGTGTATGATACCCTTTAATGAACCCGGTCAATAAAATCGTATAATTTTTATTATTGTTAAGTCTGCAGCTTTAATTAAAAATAGTGATCCATCTATGAAGGTGGTCCATTATTCAGGCCCTCCCTGTTATAAAGTGATGATGCTGTGTCCCTGTGTTTTTACTATATGGGCTTCTGATGGAGACTAAGTGGCAGCACACATGCAGCCATTGTCCACTTTTGTCACCAATGGGAAACCTACCCTTATGCCCTGTACACACGATCGGTTCGTCTAATGAAAACGAACCAATGGATTTTTTCATCAGATATCCGATGAAGCTGACTTTCATCAGTCTTGCCTACACACCATTGGTTAAAGATCCGATCGTGTCCAACGCGGTGATGTAAAACACGACGACGTGCTGAGAAAAATTAAGTTCAATGCTTCCGAGCATGCGTCGACTTGATTCTGAGCATGCGTGGCTTTTTGACCGATGGATTTCCCCACAGACGATCGTTTTTTTTCTATTGGTTTTTTAACCATAAGAAAAATTTAAAACAGGTTCTCTTGTTTTTCACCGATGGGGGAAAAAAATAATGGGGCCAACACACGATCGGTTCGTCTGATGAAAACGGACCGATGGACCGTTTTCAGACGAACCAATCGTGTGTACAGGGCATAAGAAATAGATGTAGACAGGAAGTGACTGCAAAGAGGCTGAAAGAGATCAGTAACATTGATTTGCAACAAAGGATGAATAAAGTTAAAACAAACATTTTATTTAAAAAATGCAAATTTTTTTTTTAACAGTGCTTTAGAAAAATAAAATCTATTCAGCTAGAGTTTACTTCGGCTTTGATTGCTGGAAGTCTTTTGTGTCAGAAATATTGTATTATGTTTTTATTTTTGTTTTTTTTCTAGACTGTAAAGATCACCATACAGACGCATTTAAATGATCCTGCTGGGGATATTCTTGTTTTTCTTACAGGTAAGATGATTTAAAAGAAGGGTAAAATGGCATGTGTTTAAATATATCTGCATATATGATTTATCACATAATTGGTAACAAAAGTGTGATGTCTGTTTTGATGACACAACAGGAAGTGATAGGTAATCTCCCCAAAGCAGATAAGGACAGCCATACAAACCTTACAGAGATTCTAAGTTTTTTTTTTTTTTTGCACACACCACCACATCTAGTGTAAATGGGCCCCTAAAGTTGTTGTAGCCCCTGTCTCATTGTCATCTTTAAGTAGCTCTTATATCATTTTATTGCAGTTACAATAATTGTGTCCTGTTTTAGGCCAATCAGAGATTGAGAAGGCTTGTGACATGCTATTTGAAAAGGCTGAACTGATTGACTATCGCCATGATGTTTATGACTCTTCAGTGGAAGGCCTGCTAATTTTGCCATTGTATGGCTCTATGGCTACAGGTAACATGTTTTTTTTTTACTTTGCTTTTAAAAGAATTATGGCAATAATATTCATTGTATTCTATTAATCAATTTCCTAAACAGAATATATTAATGTATGTACAACTCTGAGCATTCGATTTAGTAATTTAAAGGACACAAACTAGGAAAAATGCATGACTTGCCTTTGCTAGCTCCTCCTGAGAAAAGTACTTTTTTGTCCTCCTTCAACACTTATGCCCTGTACACACGGTCGGAATATCCGATGGGATAAAATCCAATGGAATTTTCCATCGGAATTCCATTCAAGCTGTCTTGCATACACCCTGTCAGGTCAAATTCCGACTGTCCAAAACGCAGTGATGTAAAACACTATGAGGAGCCAAGTTCAATGCTTCCGAGCATGCGTCGACTTGATTCTGAGCATGCGTGTTTTTTTCTCCATCGGAGTTCCACACAGACGATCGGAATTTCCGATAGGATTTTTTTATATCGGGAAAAAAATAAAACATGTTCTATTTCTAACCCCTGACGGAAAAAAGTCCAATGGGGCCCACACACGATCAAAATATGCGATGAAAAAATTCTGGCTGACTTTTTTCATCGGAAATTCAGATTGTGTATACAAGGCATTACTGGCCTGGAAGAAGCATGCCAATTATAAGGTCAGAGTGGGATTAGATCTGATCTGTGTTTATGTTTCACGTAGTAAGTATTGAAGGGTTTGGATCAGAATGACAACCAGCATTTTCGGAGGAAAGGTAGGTCAGCAATGGCAGCCTTCAGTACTGTATGTATTTTTTTTTATATTTTAAAAGAGAGGTTCTTTTAGATCTTTTGTCTAATATTTTATTCTAGTACGTTATTAAAACTTTGTTGAAATGTTCTGTTTAGCTGTATGGGCAGACTTGCATGATATTTTTAATTGACTATGCTATTGTCTGTTCTGTGCCCATGTGCATTTTCAGTACTTCTCAGTGTTGGCAGTAATATATTTGCTCAAATAAAAAATATAGTGATAATTTGTTTTCCAGATCAGCAAAAAAGAATATTTATCCCTCCCCCTAAAGGGATCAGAAAATGTGTAGTAGCCACAAATATTGCTGCAACATCTGTGACCATTGAAGGAATAAGGTGCAGACTTTTATATTGTTTTTGTCCTTTGATGTTTGTCTCCAGATTGGACAATTGTACTGGTATCGATGTACCGTAGTTTACTAACTTTTTTAGTGGGGTACCACAACCAGGAAAAACAGACACATTCCCATTTTATATGTACATTTTATAATGTGACAGCCTTGCAGAGAGACTGTGCATTTCACAAAAGGTGTGGAGTAGCAGACATCATATGGTCACTCCTAAAGCCGGGTACAGATTAACAGTTTTACACATTAACCCACTGGGTTGCACAAAAAAAAACTGTCAGCTGAAGTAACCATGCAAGGTTAGTTCAGCGATCTCCCCCACTTAGCTGTTATGTTCTGACTGGGGAGCACCCCCCCCCCACTAGAACACTCCAATCAGCACGCTCTGCCATTGGTTGAGAGCGCTGATCGGGAGTCTGTTTGAATGCTGGTTTTCCAGCATGCATGTCCAACAGAAGCCGGCCTTCTGTCGCACTGGCGGACATACACATGGGCTGAATGTTGGCTTTTTTTTTTTAACCAGCCGTTGTCTCCCTACATTCGACCCGTGTGTACAGGGCTTTGGAAAAACCTTTTTTTCATTTTTTTTTTTTTTTTCGGTGAAATAGTGAACTTGCACTTTAATGTATATCTATAAAGCTGTTCTTGGTTTCCATAATATTCTGCTGCTTGTAGTTGTTGGGTAACTAGGTAGTCCAGTTAGTAATTGAACTCCACACGCAATTATTTCAGTTTTGTGTGGTTGCTAGCAGAAAAAATCATACTGGCTTGTTAAATCTTTTAGAAAATCCTATAGAAGTTCCTTACTGACAGGGCCAGCCTTAGGTGTTCAGGCGCCCTGTGCGAGCTAATCCTGTGGTGCCTCCCCCAGACGATACACACTGACCGCTACACAATACACACTGACCGCTACACAATATACTACCCACAGACCACTTCACACTGACCGCTACACAATACAAACTGACCTCTACACAATAAACTACCCACAGACCGCTACACAATACACACACAGACCACTACACACTGACACTACAGCATTGGTGCATTTTACTATAGCGGCATTGGTGGACTACAAGGCCCAGCATTTTACTATAGGGGCATTGGTGTACTACAAGCCCCAGCATTTTGCTATAGGGGGCATTGGTGGATTACAAGGCCCAGCATTTTACTATAGTGGGCATTGGTGGACTACAAGGACCAGCATTTTACTATAGGAGGCATTGGTGGACGACAAGGCCCAGCATTTTAGTCCCAACAATGCCTCCTATAGTAAAATGCTGGGCCTTGTAATCCACCAATGTCCCCTATAGTAAAATGCTGGGCCTTGTAGTCCACCAATGCCCCTATAGTAAAATGCTGGGCCTTGTACTCCACCAATGCTCCCCTCCTTCCCAAGGAACCAAACCCAGACATATTTGCTCATCCCCAATCCCTAATTGTCATACTTTACTGTTCCTTCTCACATTGCTAGTTTGAGAGTCTGCAGACCCACTGATAAAAAATGTACTCTCTGTGTGGCTGATCTCTTTGCGATTAACATAAAGCCCCCTCTACTGGCTACTCTACAAATCTTTAGATTCAATACTAAAAGAAAATGAATGAGAAAGCATGTAAAAATCTATAAGTCAAATAAATACTCTACAGAAAATATTGCCATTTTAGCAGAAAAATTTGCTAACTGAATGTACATTACATACTTTCCCTTTAAAAAGGGTAAGGATATCCGGAACTAGGAAACCCACGTATAAACATTTTTTGCTTAATATTTATTTTTCCTATCAGATGTTTACCTTAACAGTTTTTCCATTTATTTTCAGGTATGTAATAGACAGTGGATTTGTGAAGCAGTTAAACCACAATCCCAGGGCTGGACTCGATGTTTTAGAAATAGTTCCCATTTCAAAGTAAGCAGCAGAAAGAATATAATGAATATATTGTTGGCCAAAATGAAATTTTTCACTCGAAATATGTAACTCTTGCTCTGATTTCCTTTTCCTGAAGAAGTGAAGCAGTGCAGAGAGCGGGCAGAGCAGGCAGGACGGCATCTGGAAAATGCTACCGAATTTACAGCGAAGAGTTCTGGGAAAAATGTATGCCAGATCACATGATACCTGAGATCAAACGCACCAGTCTAACATCTGTCATTCTAACCCTTAAATGCCTGGAAGTAAATGATGTTATCAGGTATTCCACAAAATGTTTACTTTATGTCTTTACTACTTTATAGAAACCAGTGGTAGTGTTACTGTTGTTGCAAGAGCAGTACCTGTACTTGGGCTGTGTTGCAGCTAGTGAAGATACCCTGAGGTCCTACATATGTTTATTTTTTCAATAATTTTTACAGTACAAATAACAAAAATCTCTGCTTTTCATTGTGCTTCATACATTGTCTTTAGCGCGTCATACATTTTATACACTCAAGGAATCCTCCACTTATAGCATGCATGGCCCATTGTCATATCCTAATTGTGAAGTGAATTATATCTTAGTCGCTCAAATGTTTATGGCGTACAGGCCATTCTCAACCAAGATTCTTACACTATATGCAGTACTACTTTATCCGTGGCATAAAGCATGCTCCCTATCACAGGCCATAGAGTCCTGCCCGCTAGGAAACACCAGCTCCCCATCCTTCCATCGGGGGAGTCTAGCCCTTCTGGTCACGGAGGGTACCCTCCACACCCCAATTTAACAATGTCTTGCGGGGGGTAAAAAAGGGACAAGAATAAAAACTAAACATATAAACGTTAAAAGAAAGAGGGGAGGGGTTGAACAAAGAAGAGAAAAAATAAAAATACAGAGGGGAGAGCAAAGAAGGAAAATTAGGGGGAGGGGGGGGATCATGGCTCCGCGCTCAGTGACTTTTCGTGCAGGAATGAATCTAGTTTGTGATCGTCCTGGGGTCATTTGTCAGGTACCTGATCCATGGGTCCCATACTTTGTGAAACGGCTTCATCTTATCTTGTACAATAGCTGTTGACCTTTCCTTTAACATGAGCCACGTCATTTTGTGTTTGAGCTGGTCAAATAGTAGGGCCGCTGACCTCCAATTTCTGGCTATAGTTATTTTGGAGTCTGGAGGCTTTGTCTACCCTGCCACCCAGGAGTGCGTGTTTTGTGGACTTTGTCAAGTTAATCTGGGTGAGGGAATATATAAAGTTATAGACCCTGATCCAAAATCTCCTGACCTTGGGGCAGGTCCACCATAGTTGATAAGTGGATCCCACCTGCCACATCCCCTAAAGCACCCCGGGGTGGCACCGGGTACAAAGGTGGCCAGTCTGGCCGGTACCATATACCATCTCAATAAAACCTTCCTACATATGTTTATTATGTTATAATCCCTCTAATACATATGCATGTCAGTGATGATCTTATCAAGGAACTGTGTGAGGAAGGATACACTCCTGATGTGTGTTTTTTACACTATAGAAATCAAATTATATTGTTTCAATTTGTTTACATGAGCATATATAGCATGTTTCCAGTAGACACTCTGTTGGTGTCATTGTCAGTTGGTGTCTTGCCCCCAGTATTTGGATATAATAGCACATGGCTGAATTATTATTATATCAGTATTTAAACATATTATTCTTTCATATAGTATACAATGCTCACACATGTATGTCCTCTCCCTTAGCACTATCATACGCTGCTACACTTTTTTCTTTTTTTTTAACACGTACATGGATCAGTGTAATTAAAGCTTACAGTTAATGTTCTGATCGTGTTCACACCATGTAATAGTAAAGATCATAGAGCAATTTACAGCAGAAGCCTTTTAACGTACCATTTTGTTTTTGGAGTGTGGCACCCTGTACAAACACAAGGCAGGGATAACCTACAAACTCCATGTAGACAGCGTCCTAATGGTGGTTGAAACCAGGACCATTAGTGATGCTGATACAGGTGTATAAAATCGTGAAAATAGGTCTGCACTTTAAGAATTTTGCATTCTTTTGCTGTTCCTTACATGATTTACCAGAAAAAATTACTACATACCGTACATTTCATAGTAAATACATTTTTGTTGATTTAACTAAATTATTGTCTGCAGGTTCCCGTACTTGGACCCCCCTGAAGAAAGGTTTATTTTAGAAGCACTCAGGAAGCTATATCAGTGCAGTGCAATTGACAGGTAAACAATCTTTTCTACAGGTTTTCCCAAGTAAGGCTGGCCATGCAAGGTTCGAATCGTTATAGAGCAGGCTGAATGTACCAAGTTGATTGATCAATCAGCCTCCCGGATTCTCTTGTGATTATAGCTAGTGGATGATATAGTCACTAGCGATAATCATTGTCTTCTCCCGGTGGTGGTGTGAGCTGGGAAGAAGTATGACATGCAGTACTTTTTTCAGCGCAGCGCAAGTCATTTGCCGGCGTATAAGGCGACTGGGCGTATAAGACGACCCCCTAATTTTCCAACTAAAATGTTGGTTTTGGGATATACTTGCCATATAAGATGACCCCTCACTGTGCCATTGCCTCACCTCACATCGCCGTCGCTGATCTTCATTACTTTATGCCTGGCAGAGTGAGTCAGACTGCGGGCCTCCATTTTTTAAAAGCCGCGCCTCTTCCTCGTGCTGTTCCGTGATAGGCGGAACACTCAGTTTCCCAGCAGAGCCTGCGTTCAGTGTTCCGCCTATCACGGACCTCCTTGATAGGCGGATCACTGAGCCTATCACAGGACAGCACGAGGAGGAGGCACGGCTTTTAAAAAATGGACGCCCACAGTCTGCATCCGGCGTATAAGACAACACCAGATTTTTGAGCCAAATTTTAAGTACAAAAGGTCGTCTTATACGCTGGCAAATACGGTACTTTTTACCTTTTTTGTTTATACATAAAATCCTGAAATGTATGTACAAAAGGATTTTGAACATATATTACATATACGGTCTTTTACATTATGCTGAAAAAATAAAACTATATCTCTTTAATTCTTGTTTGAAACAATCCCAAACCCCAATTTAAATGACTAATCTAGGGGCCAGAAAACAGCACTGTGCACCCAGAAAATGATCATCTGAGGGCATGATAAAGTTCTAGAATTCATATGAACTGTTTTTCCATGATTCCCAATCAAGTGAGCCCACCCTCATGGTAGTCAGGAGGCAGAAACCCCTTTCTGAGTGGACTGGTTCGCCTAAGACATTCATCTTGCACTGCTCTTCTCAATATGAACATGTCAAAGCAGGGAAGATGGCAGTGGCTCATGTTCGTAAACCGAAACGGAGTTTGCGCACTGAAGCAAATTTTTGTGGACATTTCTGTTCAAATACCAAGTTGTTTGTGAACCGAGGTATTGTTGTATATTTTTTTAAATGACTATGGACTCCTACACTGTCAGAATACAATTCCTCCATTCCTCTCACTTGTGTGTGAATGGGGGACCTAAGGGTCTGTTTTGATGGGCTTTTGTATGTATTAGAATTGCTTTGCTTTCTCCTCTCTCAGTGGTCTCTTTACAGTCCCACCCCCTAAAAATAACACAACACAATCAATTTGTTATGTCAGGACAATCCCAGTACACGAACCTGGGCATGTACTGTGGATTTTTACATTGTTGCCTGCATTTAACTATTGTAACAAACCCAGAACCTGTAGATGCAGTTCCTTTGCCATAGCAAACTGTGTTGCTAATGACGGCTGGTTAAGAGTGTGCCAGAGCAGTTGCATTGGGTCCTTCCAGCTTCAAATGATGCTGTTTTTTTGTGGCATCATTCCTATTAATAAAGTGTTAAATTTAACCAACTTCAAGCTTGCTTCCTTCATACCACATGTCATTGTGTGTAGCGTTAAAATTACAAAAAACGTTGAAAGTATTCTAAGTTGAGTAACCATGTACTACTCCAGTTTGTTGGTAGTTGCTTTGCAGCAAGCACTAAACCTGACCTCAATTGCCAGCAGCAGTTCATATTGTACAGGTGGACTCATGTACCATAGTTATGTGATTTAGCTACCTGTACGCAAAACATGCAGGATTGTTGGAACTGCATGCATACAAATTCTTCCTCTCTCCCCTACAAATACTGTAGCTGCTGACTTTTCATACAAGGACACTTGTCTATCCAGGGATCCAGTGATGTCAGCACCCCGAGCCGATTCTTTTAATGGGCTTTGGGTGCAGGTGCCAGCATCTTCACTAAGGGAAACCGGCAGTGACGCCTCCCGGCGTCACAGCCGGTTTTCTTCTGTGCATGATCGAGTCGCACTGCGCTTTGTGAATGGTTCCGCATTCTTTTGTGTGCGTCTCAGAAGGCCGAAGGAGGAGGGGCCAAGCAGCGTCGTAGATTGCTGCATCGATCCTACCCAGAAGTGGGAGCAGGTACCTCTCAAAACCAGGCTCCCCTCCAAAAAGTGCCAAATGTGCCAGTGGAGAGGGGGAGGGTGCAAACAAGCAGAGCTTCCCCTTTTGGGTGGAGCTCTGCTTTAAGCTGTGATAGGCAGTGGATAGGGTGCTGATGCCATGATGCTTTGCACCCGCAGCATACTTTACCCAACCTGTAGCGATGTCTTCCGCCCAACACTACATATTCATGTGGAGGGGAAGCCGCGCAAACTCCCTGCAACCTTGTGCAATGCATGTGGTTGCGGTGCATTTGTTGATAAAATGGGGTTAAAGCTGGTGGTGAGGAGGCGTCTCATTGCTTCCTCACCACCTGTCAGTAGCCTCTGAAGCTCTATCCAAATGTACATTGGGCTTCAGAAGCAAGAGAGAGTTAGACACATGTCTAAATCTACCCTTACTACTTTTTTTTTTTTTTTTCATATTTACTCTTTTATTTTCCTTTTTCTTTTATAACAAGGTCACAAGAGATTATCATACAATTAAATACAACCATACATTACATTATTCTAGACATAATGTCTCTTCAAAAAAAAAAAAACAGACACAGACCCAAAAACATAGTTATAGCCAATTCAGTTTTCACTCTAATCTTAAATACACCCGTTACCGATTTTGACCTACTTTGTCTGCTCCCCTAGTTCAAAATGTATGTACTTCAAGCACATCCTCCCATCTGTTTCCTTGTCATCAATATACCCTACTTGTCTAACCCCTTAGATGGGGACCCCCCGAACTACGCAAAAAATAATAAAAAAAAAGGAAGAAAAAAAAAAAAAAACTTTTTTTTTTTTCTTTGCGGGTGCGTTGGAGAGACATCAGGGGGCAGATCCACATACCGTATTTTCCGGCGTATAAGACGACTTTCTGGATGCAAAAACATGCATCCAAAGTCGGGGGTCGTCTTATACGCCGGGTACGGTCTCAATACTCACTTTTTTTTTCCAGCGGTGACAGTCCCCCATGCTGCGAGCGTGAATGATTTCAAAGCCGCGCCTTCTCTTCAGAGTGTTCTGTGATAGGAGGAACAAAAATCTTCCCAGCAGCGCCTCTGTTCTGTGTTCCTCCTATCACAGATGCCTTCTCATCCTCGGACGAGATGAGAAGACGTCCGTGATAGGCGGAAAACAGAACAGAGGCGCTGCTGGGAAAATTTGTGTGCCGCCTATCACAGAACACTCTGAAGTGAAGGCGCGGCTTTGAAATCATTCACGCTCGCGCTCGCAGCATGGGGGACTGTCACCGCTGGAAAAAAAAAAGTGAGTGTTATTGCACTGGGGGGGGGGGGGGCAACAAGTTCAGGCACAGTGGGGGCAAGTGATGACACAGTGAGAGGCAAGTGATGGCAATGTGGGGGCATGTAATGGCACAATGGCAATGTGGGGGCATGTAATGGCACAGTGGCAATGTGGGGGCATGTAATGGCACAGTGGCAATGTGGGGGCATGTAATGGCACAGTGGCAATGTGGGGGCATGTAATGGCACAGTCTGGGCATGTAATGTAATGGCACAGTCTGGGCATGTAATGTAATGGCACAGTGAGATTTGAAAAAGCCTGTTTCTGTCAGCGGGTCTGGCTCCCCCTCAGCTTCCAGAAAGACTAGAAGGAAGGGGTAGTCTTATACAGTGAGTATATCCCAAAATCAAAAATTTTCCTGGAAAATTAGGGGGTCGTCTTATACGCCGAGTCGTCTTATACGCCGAAAAATACGGTACATTTGTGGCGGCCGCAGCGTATGTAAAATACGCTACGCCGCTGTAACTTACTTTGAATTTGTTTGAATCCTCAACGAATACGCGCCATAAGTTACGGCGGCGTAGCGTATCTCTCGCGGCGTAAGGGCGCGGAATTCAAATTCGGCGAGTAGGGGGCGTGTTTCATTTAAATGAAGCGCGTCCCCGCACCGAACTGTAAAAACTCCCAGGGTGCATTGCTCCAAATGACGTCGCAAGGACGTCATTGTTTTGGACGTGAACGTAAATGGCGTCCATCCCCATTCACGGACGACTTACGCAAACGGCGTAAAATTTTCAAAATTAGACGCGGGAACGACGGCCATACTTAACATTGAGTACGCCACCATATAGCAGCTTTAACTATACGTCGGAAAAACCGAACGGAAACGACGTAAAAAAATGCGACGGCCGCTCGTACGTTCGTGGATCGTCGGAAATTGCTAATTTGCATAAAAAGACTACAGTATTACAGACACCAAAAACCATCATTATTTGGTCATTTAGCCATTAAGGCCCGGATTCACAAAGCACTTACGCCGACGTATATCAAGTTACGCCGACGTAAGTGCAAATGTGCGCCGTCGTATCTGTGCGCAAGACCCTCAAACGGAGATGCGCCTAAAAATAGGCTTCACCCTGCCGACGTAACTTGCTTACGCCGACGTAGAGTGGGCGCACATTTAGGCTGGGAGCATGGTGCCGCTCCCATTGATTAGTCATTCAAACATGCAAATGAGGGAAATACGGCGATTCACGAACCTGCGTGCGCCCGACGCAGGCTACGAAAGGTGCGCGTAAGTTGTACGTCCGGCGTAAAGTTAAGCTCTATAAAGGAGGTGTAACCCAGCAGCAAACATGCAAAGGTCTGCACCAGGGAACACAAGCCGGCCAAGCCGCCGTATTTTACGTTGGACGTGTGTCTGGCTGGGCGTAGGTTACGTTCATGGCGTACGCAGTGAACCGGCGTATCTTAGGCAGTTGTACCGACGTGGTTGTGAGCATGCACAGGGGGATGCGTCCACGTCACGGCGCATTGCGCTGTTCGTTAAACGTACTTGTCTGGCGCTCGGACCATCATTTACATGGGGTCACGCCTCATTTGCATGGGTCAAGCCCACTTCCACCTACGCCGGCCTGCGCCTTCGAAACCTACGCCACGCCGACGCAGCATGGGAGCACTGGCTTCCTGAATTCCATGCTTGCCTCTCTGCGCTGCGTCGGCGTGGCGTACATTGGTTTCCGCTACGGCGGCATAATGTGCGCCCGCTCTCTGTGAATCTGGGCCTATGTGGTTTCTTTTTTTTTTTTTTTTTTTTTTACACTACATGTTTGGTGCTGCATTTTCAGTTATGAGTATTTCTTTTGGTTAGCAGTAGCTAGTAACATTGGACTGGACTTGTCCTGTAATGTTTGATGTTTTATTTATTTTTTGCAGCTTCCTCAGTTTCAGTGATAGTTAGGAATATACCCAAACATTTACCTGTGTGGCTATAAATGCTAGGGTGTGTTCCCAGCTCTCACTAGACGTGAAGAAGATGCTTGAATGAGTGAAAAAAGTCTTCAGCATTACAGAATATGTCCAGATCAAAATGTCACTATTGCAAGGAATACTGTGCCCTGGATAAATAAGAACCTTCTCTTATGTTTTTTGTTTTGCTACCTACCAGATGTCATACTAATATTATCACTAGGGTTTATTATTGTATAGTATATTGTAGCTTTTTTTTTTTGGTCTGTAAAAAAGGCTTATATGTTTGTGAACTGAATAAAGCAGGACACGAACACTCCAAAGTTAGCCATTAAAGTAATAATTATCTCCAAAATGGAAATGAGAAGTTAGAAATGATTACAGCAGCCATTTTAAGTTTTGTATTTATAGTTACTCATTACAATTCCCCAATCCATAATGATGAGATATTACCTTCTATTATTTATTAAACTACTGCAGTAATGGCTGAGGGAAGGAAAATGCTGTGGTTATTCTGCAGTGTCATCAGAAGAAAGACCTCACCATTTAACTATGATAAAACCTCTCTCTCTCTCTTTCCCAAACTTGTACTGTAATGAAATACATGTGTGGGCTACCATTGCTTACTGTCTGGTAAAAGATGTAAGGTTCTTGAACAAGCTTGCAGCAAGGGAAATCAAAACTTTTGATCTGCTTACCCTTTTATAGGTCAGTGACGCAGAAATTACTGATGTTATTTTATCAGCATGATAGCCAAACAGCTAGTATTTCCAAAAGAAGAGGTCATCAATTGCATTCTACATATTTCTCTCAGCACAGGTGTTCATATAATCAATAGCTGGCCACATAAATAATCTTATTGTCTAGGCTGGGTTCACACTGGTACGGCACGACAGTCGTACTACTTTGGATCCGACTTTGCCCTGCGACTTGAAGTCGGATATGCGTCCAACTTCAATGAACAGGGATCAGACACTGTGTCCGGTATGAATCTTGATGGGGAACTCCACGTCAAATGAAAAAAAAAAAAAACCTGCATGGGTTCCCCCTCCAAGAGCATACCAGGCCCTTCCGTCTGGTATGGATTTTAAGAGGAATCCCCCTAAACCAAAACGGCGTGGGGGTTCCCCCAAAATCCATACCAGACACTTATTGGAGCACGCAGCCCAGCCAGTCAGTAAAGGGAATGATGACAAGCAAGAGCCCCCCCTCCTGAACCGTACCGGGCTGCATGCCCTCAACATGGGGGGGGGGGTGCTTTGGGAGGCATGATGGGACTCATCCGTGCCACATCAGTACCATATCAGTACTCATCCCCTGTATGTGGCCAGGCTGTGTAAAAGTCACATATGTGATATCGTCATACTCGGGAGGTGTAGCAGAATGTATTTTTGGGGTGTAATTTTTGCTATGTACATGCTATGTGTTGAAAATATCTTATAAATAGACAACTTTGTGTAAAAAAAAAAAAGGGAGTTTTCGTTTTTCTTTCCACATTTTACAAAAATGTGTGGGGGAAAAAAATGACATGTTCAAAAGACTCAATATGCCTCATAGAATATACGCTGGGGCATTAACTTTCCAAAATAGGGTACTTTTTTGGGCTTTTCCATGGTCTTGGTGCTCCAAAAGTATAAGAGGTAGTCTAGAAATTAGATGTGTAATTTATGTCCCTAGAACACCTGATGGTGCTCCCTGCATGTTAGGACACTGTATGTGGCCAGGCTGTGTAAAAGTCTCACATGTGGTATTGCCATACTCGGGAGGAGTAGCAGAATGTATTTTGGGGTGTAATTTGTGGTATTCATATGCTGTGTGAGAGAAATAACTTGGTAATTTGATAATTTTGTGGAACAAAAAGGGGAAAAAAATCTTAATTTTTAAAAGAATTGTGTGAAATTACAATTTCAAAATGTCACTGCCTCTTACTAAATACCTTGGATTGTCTACTTTCTAAAAAAAAAAGGTAATTTGCGGGGCATTTGTACTGTCCTGGCTTGTTAGGGTTTCAAGAAATGAGATAGGCGGTCCGTACATCAGGTGAGATCAATTTTCAATGATTGGCACCATAGCTTGTAGACTCTGTAACTTTCACAAGACCAAATAATTTACACTGATTTGGGGTTATTTTACCAAAGATATGTAACCCAGAGGTGATCAAATACGACCAAAAGAAAGCTCTATTTGTGTGAAGAATAAAAAAGGACAACAATGTTCATATGGGTACAGTGTTGCATGAGTAGTTGTTAAAAAGCAATTAATGGCGCGCTTATTCAAAACTATAAAACTCCACAAAAAAAATTATAAAGGTGAAAAAATAAAATCTGTACAAGGAACTCCAAAAGATGAAATGCAAGTCCAAAAACTTTTGATAATTCTGAAGAAAAATAAATGTCTCTCTTGCTTGTAAATACGTGATGCAATTCGTGCCTCAAAACAATGGATGTGAAATGACTGCTCACCTCAAAAAAAGAACCACCAGGGCCTATTCAAGCCTTGGGTAATAAAAGATCTCTGGTCATCGGGAACACCAGCTGCTCCAATAATAAAGGACACATTCTTTCTGTACAAAACAATCCTCAAGTGTCGCTCAAAATATTTAGAAAGAGTTCATTGCGCAATACCGTTAAAAGTAGAATTTATTGTAACATAAAAATGTGCACTCTTTCCACATCTTGTATTAAATGCACTTAATATCTCCAAGATACGAGCTCCCCACCTCCTCGCCGCTAATTCCGTTTAGCGAGGCGAGGAGCTCGTATCTTGGAGATAGGCTTAAATAGACCCTGGTGAGTATTTGTATTTTTTTTTTATCTTAAAGCGGTGGTTCCCCTAAAAATAAAATTTTGACATTGCATTTAGCAAATAAATTACAGTTAGAATCGGCTTGTTTTATTTAAAAAATACCTCCGTACGTATCGTTTCCTATATTCGGTCCCACCGCCACTTCCGGGTACGATGCAGGCGGTGGGCGTTCCTAATTGATTGACAGGCATCCGAACGACGCATCCATCGCGTCACGAGATGCCGAAAAAAGCCGAACGTCGGTGCGCATGCGCCGTATAGAGCCGCACCGACGTTCGGCTTTTTTCGGCATCTCGTGACGCGATGGATGCGTCGTTCGGATGCCTGTCAATCAATTAGGAACGCCCACCGCCTGCATCGTACCCGGAAGTGGCGGTGGGACCGAATATAGGAAACGATACGTACGGAGGTATTTTTTAAATAAAACAAGCCGATTCTAACTGTAATTTATTTGCTAAATGCGATGTCAAAATTTTATTTTTAGGGGAACCACCGCTTTAAGGTGAGCGGCCATTTCACTCAGATGGTAATTGGTGGAGGTGATTGCACATCCATTTGTTTTGAGGCCGAATTATCACAAGTTTTTGGACTTTTGTTTCATCTTTTGAAGTTTCTAATACTATTTTATTTCTCACCTTTATGTTGTTTAGATGTGGAGTTTGATAGTTTTGTATAAGCGCACCATTAATTGCTTTTTAACTATTTCCAGTGTGAGTTCACTTGCTGAACGGCAGCAGCTGTTCTCTTATTAGTTAAAATAATTATTAATTATTTCACAGTTGGAATTTCACTATATCATCACCACCATAGAGTAATTGTCATTCAAAATGTGAGAGCACCGAAAGCTGAAAATTGGTCTGGTTAGGAAGGGGGTTTAAGTGCCCAGTGGACAAGTGGTTGAATGTGTTCAATTGCCTGTTTACTGACTCATGTACAGTTGTGCTCAAACGTTTACAGACCTTGGCAGAATTTGACTTCTTGGCCATTTTTCAGAGAATATGAATAACACAAAAACGTTTCTTTCACTCATGGTTAGTGTTTGGCTGAGGCCATTTATTATCAGTCAACTGTGTTTACTCTTTTTAAATCATAATGACAACAGAAACAACCTAAATGACCCTGATCAAAAGTTTACATACCCCAGTTCTTAAAGCGGGAGTTCACCCATTTGTAAAAAAAAAATTTTTATCCCCTTAGCTTCCTGCTCGTTCGGTCTAGGGGAATCGGCTATTTGTATTAAAATATGAGCAGTACTTACCCGTTTTCGAGCTGCATCTTCTTCCGTCGCTTCCGGGTATGGGTCTTCGGGAGCGGGCGTTCCTTCTTGAGTGACAGCCTTCCGAGAGGCTTCCGACGGTCGCATCCGTCGCGTCACTCGTAGCCGAAAGAAGCCGAACGTCGGTGCGGCTCTATACTGCGCCTGCGCACCGACGTTCGGCTTCTTTCGGAAAATCGTGACGCGATGGATGCGACCGTCGGAAGCCTCTCGGAAGACTGTCACTCAAGAAGGAACGCCCATTCCCGAAGCCCATACCCGGAAGCGACGGAGAGGATGCATCTCGTAAGCGGGTAAGTACTGCACATATTTTAAAATAAATAGCCGATTCCCCTAGTAAAAACGAGCAGGAATCTAAGGGGGGAAAGTGCCCTCTAAGGGTGAACCCCCGCTTTAACCACTTCCGGACTGCCACATGACGATATACGTCAGCACTTTGAAGAGTGATATCTCTGTTATGGGAGAAGCTAGCTTCCATAACCCAGGTATCCCTGTCTTCAGGCGGCGGTCCGATAATGGTGGTCTCTTCGGCGGATTCATCACAAGATCACCGTTATCGGCGGCGGGAGAGGGGCCTCCCACTGCTCTCCCATGCATTCCTCCGTTTACCGGAGTAGGCAATATGGTCCTTGCTATGGCTGGGTATGGAGACGAGTGAAGGGAAGATGACCCCCACCATCTTCAGCCCAAACGTCACTTCCGCCCATAGCTCTTAAAGGGCCATTTTTTTTTATTTTTTTTTAAATGACTAAATAATTTTTTCTTGCATTTTTGTCTTTTTGACCCCAGATCTCGTATTTAAGAGGACCTGTCATTCTTTTTTCTATTGCAAGGGATGTTTACATTCCTTGTAATAGGAATAAAAGTGACACAATTTGCATAAAAAAAAAAAAAAAAACTGTAAAAAATAAAAGGTAAAATAAATAATACATTTAAACATGCACAGTTTTATGTGATAGACCAACACAAAGTGGCAGGTAATTGTGAAGTGGAAGGAAAATAATAAATGGTTTTCCAATTCTTTTACAAATACAATTCTGAAAAGTGTGGCCTGCATTTGCATTTAGCCCATTTTACTCTGATACCCTCTGAACTAAAATCTAGTAGAACCAGATGCCTTCAGAAGTCACCTAATTAGTAAATAGAGTCCACCTGTGTGTAATTTTAATCTCAGTATAAATACATCTGTTCTGTGAAGCCCTCAGAGGTTTGTTAGAGAACCTTTGTGAACAAACAGCATCATGAAGGCCAAGGAACACATCAGACAGGTCAGGGATAAAGTTGTGCAGAAGTTTAAAGCAGGGTTAGGTTTGAACATCTCGCAGAGCACTGTTCAATCCATCATGCAAAAATAAAGAGTATGGCACAGCTGCAAACTTACCAAGACATGGCCGTCCGCCTAAACTGACAGGCTGGGCAAGGAGAGCATTAATCAAAGAAGCAGCCAAGAGACTCATGGTAATTCTGGAGGAGCTGCGGAGATCCAAAGCCAAAGTGGGAGAATCTGTCCACAGGACAGCTATTAGTTGTGCACTCCACAAATCTGGCCTTTTATGGAAGAGTGGCAAGAAGAAAGCATAATAAGTCCTGTTTGCAGTTTGCAAGAAGCCATGTGGGGGACACGGAAAACATGTGGAAGAGGTGGTTCTGGTCACACAAGACCAAAATTAAACTTTTCGGCCTAAAAGCAAAACGCCATGTGTGGGGGAAAACTAACACTGCACATCACCCTGAACACACCATCCCCACCGTGAAACATGATGGAGGCAATATCCTGTTGTGGGGATGCTTTTCTTCAGCAGGGACAGGGAAGCTGGACAGAGTTGATGGGAAGATGGATGGAGCCAAATACAGGGCAATCTTAGAAGAAAAATGTCTGTATAAAGACGCTCTCCATCCAATCTGACAGAGATTGAGCTATTTTACAAAGAAGAATGGGCAAAAATGTAACTACATGTGCAGAGCTGGTAGAGACATACCCAAAAATACTTTTTAGCTGTAATTGCAGCGAAAAGGTGGTTCTACAAAGTATTGACTCAGGGGGTCTGAAAACAAACGCACTCCACACTTTTCAGATATTTATTTGTAAAAAAAAATGAAAATAATTTTCCTTCTACTTCACAATTATATGCCACTTTGTGTTGGTCTATCACATAAAATCCAAATAAAATACATTTGATGTTTTTGGTTGTAACATGACAAAGTGTGGACAATTTCAAAAGGTATGAATACTTTTTCAAGGCACTGTATGAGCGGTCTTGCATCTTGTAGGAGGGAAGAATCATATGTGAAATTATCCAGCTTAATTGTACTGGGAGTACAAAAAATATGTTTTGTTCAGTGTGGTTCTTCCACAGTGTGGTTTTTCACTGGCCAGTGTTTTTGGACTATCATATAGACATATGTCATATGGACTTTAATTTGCCATTTCTTTGTGTACTTTGTTTTTTTTCCTGTTTAATTTTTAAATAATATTAGTAGTGAAAATAGCTTGTTGGTTCAGGGTTGAGCTTTCAGAATTAGGCCTGCTATACACAGAGTGAATTTCTTTCCTGCAACCATGGTTTGGAGGAATGAAATTTTCTTGATCATGCTGGGACATTGTCTTTCGTTCAGTTGAAAATGTTATGGCATTGTGTTCAGCCTATGAATAGTGTTACTTTTTTTCATCCAGAAAACACGATAACTGAACATGGTAGCCCAACACTGTGTTTGTTTAAATCAGTTACATGCAAAGGACTCGGGTGGACTAGCAGTTCCGAACCCATATTATTATTTCATAGCGGCTCAATTGCAGCATCTAACGAGGTGGCAGCACCACAAGTCCTCTGATCCCATAAGAAACATTTGTTACGCACACTACTTTTGGGTGATGGCCTTGTGGAGTGCATAGAAGTGGGAGAACTTGGAACAATGTCTGACTATCCCACAATGGTACTTGTAGATAGAATATGGAACAAAGCCAACAGCACTTCCAATATGCAGGATACTCCTGAGTGGTCCCTTATTTGGAATAACAGAAACTAGCCTGAACTTTGTAAATTTCAGGGCTTCTCAGCTTAGCCTGGGCGTGGTGTTGTATATATTTCACAGCTATACCATAGCGGCCTCTTTAGAGATTTTCAGTCCCTAAAAGTGGAATATGGTCTACCAAATGCCTTATTTTTCCAGTACTTGCAACTCAGGCATGCCATTTAGGCACAATCTACACTGCCCATATGGGACTTAACTAGACCCTCTGTGCTCACACAACTGGTGACATCTTTGTCTCGGAAGGGGCAGATCTCCTCCCTGTATGGTTCTTTACTATTCCAGGTGTCTAAAGCTATGCCGTTAAATTGTAGGGCTAGCTGGGGGGAAGATATATGACACATATCAGATGAGGAATGGCCTACCATACTGGAGAATGTACTTAGGGTGTCACACTCTTCTTCCCAAAAACTCACGCAGTTATTCATTATTCACCAAAATTACCGTACCCTATATAAATTACACAAATGGCACAGAAGAGACGATCTATTTTGTCCTTGTTGTCTGGTGGACAACGGTACCCTTATTCACATGCTTTGGAAGTGCCCAAAACTACAAAGGTACTGGTCTGAAGTGATCAGCTCTATTAAAAGAATATGGAATCTCACATTTGCAGTTGACCCTAAGCTGTGTCTGCTTGGGTGGTTGGACGAGGAACTGTACACACCCACACCTACACGGCCATTCTCAGGGTTTTGTTTATAGCCAGAAAACTCATTGCCAGGAAATGGCTCTCGGTATTACCTCCTTCTCACGCAGAATGGGTTACTCCCATAAATGACACTCTTCAGTGAGAAGCTGACATACAAACACAGGTGTAGTCCAATGAAGTTTGAAAACCTCTGGGATCCCTGGCTGGATATTCCTGGTTTGGCCCCCTTCCAATTGGTCCAAGCTAGAATCCTTGGTGGCAGGACAGTCATTCGTTCCGTCACAAGGGGTTTTTGGCTGCCTAAACAGGGTGGGTGAATGATTGGACAGATGCACTGGGACTTTGAATGAGGATTACTCTGAAACAATATTTTTGATGTGGTGCTCTGAAGTGGCTAGTTGTATCGTTTAGTTTTATGTGATTGTCAATATGTGGTGGTCCATTTTAGGACCGCAGTTGAGCTGGGGAATGGAACACTTAGAAGGCACGCTTAATATATATAGTAACTTACTAAATGACAGACACAGATATATATTTTTAATGATTTGTCTTTTTATTTTTGTATGGACTGTAACATCATATGATATGCTGATATATAAGTAGTAAGGCCGGGTGGCTGTACGTCTGGATAATACTATGTCCCCTACAACATCATATGATTTGTTTTTTGTTCAATGGAAATGTTTTTCTTTTTCTTCTTTTTGTCAAGAAAAAGAATCTGATTTAAAAAATAAATCAGTTACATGCATTCCAGTTTCAGAAAAAACAAAAAGGTGTTCAATGTCTTACAGTATGTTTTTTCTTTTAGATTACAGCCTGAATAAATAAAGATTGTCCGACATCCTGCACAGAAAGTCCCTGGCTCTGTGTGCAAGCCATGATCTCTCTGCAGACATTGGACATGGTCCTTGCCGAATCAGAGTGATCTCTAGTCAGTAGAAGGCATGAGCTTAGCGGATTGGTGAGCTCTAGCTCTGACTTTGCAGGTTATGTCATAACTTTACAGAGATCATTTCTTCCTCAGAGAGCAAGGGTCTTTCTCTGCAGCCGCCAATACACAGAAAGTATGATAAAACAAATAGGGCCACAGAAAGCAACAAAAAGAACCTGAAGGATTTTCTCCCTAACTAAACTAAAAATGTTTTAGCTGATGTTGGGATTCAATATATAATTTTGGAAAAATGTTATGATGAAATATGTTTATTTTGTTGTTTTTCTTTTTAAGGAGTGGTAATGTCACAAGATTAGGACATTTCCTGATAGAGTTTCCATTATCACCAAATCTTGCGTGTGCTGTGATTAAAGCCACCTCTGTGGGGTGTGAAGACCTGCTCCTGCCATTGGCAGCTATGTTATCAGTAGAACACATCTTCATACAGTCAGGTATTTTGCATGAAAACCAAAATTCCTTTGATCCTAACTTGCAGTAGGCGATAGGCATGGCTATAGATGAACTTTGGGTACATAATCCATTACAAATATCATGGATATTTGTGATGAAAGTAAAACAGGTGAAGCCATTATTTTTGTGACATTTAGTGTAAGCAGTCTTGAACTGGAGACCTTTGTCTCTATGTTATAGCCTGCTATTGCAGCTATATAATATTAACCAAAGTATTTCTGTTGAGTTAGGCATGATTTTTAATGGCTTGTGAAATCCTTCATATAACATTTCCCTGTACTTATTTTGCTAATGGATACCTACTTAATTTTGAAGCATGTTCATTATGGCTACAACTGATATTTCAAAGATTTATGTTTTTACTGTATATTTTCTGAAATTGGTATATGTGAAAAAAAGAGTTTGAACTAATAATTGAGGTTTTAAATGTAAATAAATACAAATATGTACCAGAGTTTTTTGTTTTTTTTGCAAGGGCACATTAATACAGGCTTCATTTTAAGTCCAATATAACTGTTCAAATCTTCAGTGTTCTAATTTCCCTGTCTGCTTACTGTTGTGTTTTTTTTTTTCTTTTTGTCAATTCTTTATCAAAAGACAAAAGTACAGAGAACATATCACACATTAATATGTGCATGTATTACAAGGGGTACAACAAGAATAGCTGACAATACTGTAATAACCAAGACTGTGTCGCCTGGGACGCACATAGTCAACAGCATAGCAACAAAAGATCAACGCAAATGCAACCAGTTGGTAAAAAAGAAGACAACATAAGTACCCCCGAGAACTGTAGGGGTCTTCGTACCCTGCTTTGATATTTGTTGTCTCTTTTTTTGGTGGAAATTAGACAAAGGATGGAAAAAAGACAGAGGGGAAAAAAAGGGGAGGGTGAAAGGGTAAAGGAAACCTCTCTTCACTCCCTCGCCAGCCAGCGCCCCCACGGATGCCAAGGTAAAGGGCCAGAATTAGCGTACCATAGATGCATACTCGGAGTATCTAAATTCATGCCAGTAAAACCATTTCTTAAGAAGTTTCTCTCTAAGGCCCCTTTTTAAGGCCCTTTTCAGTTGCAACAAAGTATTCCAGTTCCTTGATTTCATTAAGCTTCAGTCAAACAGATACCGAAGGTGCTTGTTTTGTTTCCAAAAAGTGGAATGCAGCTTTTGGCAGCAGTGAGCAATAGTGACAAAATGGAACATCTGAGGCCCCGTACACACGAGGGGATCTCCGCTGGAAACGGTCCGCCGGACCATTTCCAGCGGAGATTCCTCCTCCGGATTTTGATCCGATGGCTTGTACACACCATCGGATCAAAATCCGCGCGGAATACATCCGCGGTGACGTGTCGTGCCGTCGCCACTACGATGACGCGGCTACGTGCGCGACGCTGGAAGGTAAGTACTTCCACGCATGCGTCGAATCATTACGACGCATGCGAGGGAGGGGAGCGGACGGATTGATCCGGTGAGTCTGTACAGACGACCGTATCAATCCGCTGGACATGATTCAAGCGGATAGATTTCTTGGCATGCTAAGAAATTTATATCCGCTTGAAATCGATCGGCCGTAGGAATCTCCGCGGATAAATATCCGCTAGGCCGTACAGACGACCGGATTTGTCCGCTGGAACTGATCCGCGGATCAATCCCAGCGGATAGATCCGGTCGTGTGTACAGGGCCTAAGGCTTTCCAGTAATATGCCGGCTTTCGGTCCAGAAAGTCTGAAGTGAGTGGCAAGTCCAAAAGATATGAAGAAGAGAACCAATTTCCCCTCCACAGCTCCAACATGTGTTAGGACATGTGTTAGGAGCTTGAAACCTGATTCCTGATATCTGGCGCTTAAGAAGGTTTTATACGTAAACAGGAGAATTCTTTCCACCTGTTTGTAGGAGAGGTGGATTCCAAGGTCTTGCTCTCATTTGGAAATATATGGCAGGAGAGAGGAGCAACCGATAGATCAGTGAGATCGCAAGTCTCAGAGGGAAGCTTTCAGTAGTTCAAATGGGGTAAGTTGGCAAGAGAGTTGTCAGCTGGAGGATGGGATTGTAAAAAGTGTGCAAGTTGAATTTTATGCCAGAAGGAGAGTCTAGAGTACATCAGGTCAGTAAGGATCTGTGTCTTGGAAACCCAGCATCTGGCTGAAATGAAATGTCTAGCATGGAAAAGACCACTGGTTTTCAAGGAGTGGCATCTAGAGTCTGACAGGCCAGGCCTGAAAGCAGGATTCCCTATTATGGAAAAAGTGCCTGAGAAAGTTGTGTGTGTTTTAAAGAGTGTGATGCAAACACACAAGGTTTCACCCGCTTTGGGGTGGAAATGCACAGTTGCAGAAATATTAGTGTGACACCACAGCAAAATTCTTAGGACAAACCAACTGCGGCCTCCTACCGTCGGGTTTGTCCATACCTTTAGATCCTTAAAACAATAATTCTATCTATTTATTTGTTTCTGTACAATTACACCTCCCTCTTTGCGTCACCTTTGTTCTGGCAATCATTGTAATTTTTTTTTTTTTTTCTCTAGGTATGTCTCAGAAACAAAAGGAATTTGACAATAGTCATGAAAGTTTATCCAGCATGGCTGGAGGAGGAAATGATTTTGCCACTCTGCTGTACATTTTTGAACACTGCAAATCTATGTGAGTGAAATCGACTATGATTTTGTAACCATTTTTCAATATTTATTTCAGGCACTTGTATAGGAACAACAATTTATGCAGCACTTTACATATTCTACATTTACATCAGTCCCTGCCCTCAAGGAGCTTACAATCCAAGGTCCCTATCTCACATGCATACATACAGTGAGGGAAAAAAGTATTTGATCTTCTGCTGATTTTGTACGTTTACCCACTGACAATGATCGGTCTATAATGTTAATGGTAGATTTATTTTAACAGTGAGAGACAGAATAACAATAAAAAAAATCCTGAAAAACGCATTTCAAAAAAGTTATAAATTGATTTGCATTTTAATAAGTGAAATTAGTATTTGACCTCTTCGCAAAACATGATTTAGTACTTGGTGGCAAAACCCTTGCTGACAATCACAGAGGTCAGGTTTGCACACATCTCAGGAGGGCTTTTGTCCCAAATCTTGGGTGGGAACCTCCTTACTACGGCAGTCTGTTCTTTGTTGATGTATATTGTAGAAAAGCTTTTTTTCATAGGCATCATTAACATTAACAGATATATAGGGGGGTTGAGATAGGGGGGTTGAGATTGCAAAAGGAGGCTCTTTACCGAGATCGGAGATGCAGGGTGTCAGACTGACTTGAAGGAGCAGGAGCAGTTTTGCAACGAGGAATTGGCAAAAATCAAAGAAAACTTTGGTGCAAACCCAACACACCACATCACCAAAAGAACACCATCCCCACAGTGAAACATGGTGGTGGAAGCATCATGCTGTGGGAATATTTTTCAGCAGTCGGGACTGGGAAACTGGTCAGAGTTGAGTGAAAGATTGATGGTGCTAAAAACAGGAATATTCTTGAGCAAAACCTGTACCACTCTGTGTGTGATTTGAGGCTAGGACGGAGGTTCACCTTCCAGCAGGACAATGACCCCAAACACACTGCTAAAGCAACACTGGTCAGACTTAAAGATTGATGTTCACAAGCGCAAACCATCCAACTTAAAGGAGCAGTTTTGCAAGGAGGAATTGGCAAAAATCCCAGTGACAAGCTCATAGAGACTTATCCAAAAGTGACTTGGAGCTGTGATAGCCGCAAAAGGTGGCTCTATAAAGTATTGACTTTAGGGGGGTGAATAGTTATGCACATTGCCTTTTTCTGTTATTTTGTCCCATTTGTTGTTTGCTTCACAATAAAAAAAAAAATCTTCAAAGTTGTAGGCATGTTTTGTAAATTAAATTATGCAAATCCTCAAACAATCATGTTAATTCCAGGTTGTGAGGCAACAAAACGCGGAAAATGCCAAGGGGGTGAATACTTTTGCAAGGCACTGTATAGATAGAAGAGGACAGTCACCTAATTTGGCTGTTTAACCCGGTTCAGGCAACAGTCTCTTGGTAGACCCCATCTGTGCTTGCCAATACATTTCAGGGGAAAAGTTAATAAGACAGTTTAGAAAATGGTCCTTACTGTCCACCACTCCCCTCTCAATTGACATAAATTTGTGTAGTGCTACCCTCATAAGGGCTGCTAATAGAACCTGCACCCCACTGGTTGCCCCTACTCTGCAAATCATCCATTACCTCTGACACCCTGGGTTCAGTCATCTTACCAACTGTACCAATAATAAGAGACTCACACACTATCTGTGAAACAGTTCAAGTTGTTTACTGTATTAATGAGAACGTAGAAAAATGCAAAACGCACACTGAATGGTAAAAGGTATTCTTATCTGAACACTATAACCCTATTTATTAAAAGCAAACGTAGTGACTTGAGACCCTTCATTAGAAAGGAAAACCTAGAGTATACAGTATGATTCAAACTCAATTGGGTTTCTGTGATTTGGGTAAGGTCTATGTGAACAGGTCAGCAGAAGAGGAGGGAACTGGCACTTTATTTCCTATGTCAGGCTCACTCCCTTCTGTTTCCTCAAACCAACAGGCCATTAACAATATTACAACATGACAAACAATATGCAAACTATTGTGTTCAAGTTGACTGGCTCCTTTAAATAAAGTTCCAGAGAAATAAGAGCAGACCCTCTGCACTAAAACAACTTTAGTCACTTGAGCAGATGAAGAGAGGGTTAAAAGGGTTGAAGTGCCATTCCTTGAAATCCAGAAGTCTTCAGCTAGCTTTGTACTAATGTGATCAAGGTGATCCTTGGCGATAGGGTATAACAGATTTGGAGAATCTGTAGTGTATCCTTATTTTACGTTAAACTCTTCTATGATTTAACCGTGTTGTAGCCAGTCAGATTAAAGGTAGCAAAGATCTGAACAGGCATAATTGTCTATATTACAGTGTTTTAGAGCATGTATGAACTGACTTCCAGAGGCACCACAAGTGCCAGAAAGCTGGGCTGAGTAAATGTCTGCATGCAGTGTTCTAAATGATCTAAATTGGCTATGCCCGATCACCACACTTGATACAGAAGCTGCTGGAACAATTCAGGTGATGAATGAGACTCTTTCAGAAACTCCCTCTGGATGCTGGCTCTGGGACATGGGGTCTGGCATCCACCACATCACGCTGCGGCCTAGCCGGATCTGAAGCTAGGGCGTCGCTGGATAACCTGGAACTCCAGTCTGCTGGAGAAGAGAAACGATGCTGTCCGCAAAGGTCCCTCCAGGTGAAGCTGAACGACTCCCCGCTGTGTAGGCCACAGTCAGCAGCAGCTCACAATAATATATGACGCATAGAGTCCAGCCAACACATGAGGGAGTCAACCCCACATTAAAGCGGAGGTCCACACAAGAAGTGGACCTCTGCTTTTTGGAACCCTCCCCCCCTCCGGTGTCACATTTGGCACCTTTCAGGGGGGAGGGGGTGCAGATACCTGTATAATACAGGTGTTTGCTTGTAATTAGTGTGTGCGTAAAAGCCCAATGAGTTTCTGGACTCCTGAAAGACCCTTGCATCTTTCATCAGCTGCACTAATGTTTATGGATTTTGAGTCACGGGGAAAGCAAAAGAATTGTCAAAGGATCTGCTGAAAAAGGTAGTTGAACTTTTATGAAACAGGAAAGGGATATAAAAATATATACAAGAAATTGGGAATGCCAATCGGCAGTGTTCAAACTCTAATCAATAAGTGAAAAATGAGGGGTTCTGTTGAAACCAAACCACGTTCAGGTAGACCAACTAAAATTTCAGCCACAACTACCAGGAAAATTGTTCGGGATACAAAGAAAACCCCCACAAATAACTTCAGGTGAAATACAGGACTTTCTGAAAACATGTGGTGTGGCTGTTTCAAGATGTACAATAAGGAGGCAGTTGAGGAAAGATGGGCTGCATGGTCGATTCGCCAGAAGAAAGCCATTACTATGCAAATGCCACAAAGTATCCCACTTACAATACGCCAAACAGCATAGAGACAAACCTTCTGGCACAAAGTTATTTGGAGTGATGAGACCAAAATGTGGCTTTTTGGCCAAAACCATAAACGCTACATTTGGAGAGGGGTTAACAAGGCCTATGATGAAAGGTACGGAGGTGGATCGCTGATGTTTTGGGGATGTATGAGCTACAAAAAGCACAGGAAATTTGGTCAAAATTGTTGGCAAGATAATTGCAGTATGTTATCAAAAAATACTGGAGGAACATTTGCATTCATCTGCCAGGAAGCTACGCATGGGATGTACTTGGACATTCCAACATGACAATAATCCAAAAATGCAAGGCCAAGTTGACCTGTCATTGGCTACAGCAGAATGAAGTGAATGTTATGGAGTGGCCATCTCAGTCTCCTGACCTCAATATGATTGAGCCACTCAAACAGGCAGTTAATGCAAGACAGCCCAAGAATTTACAGGATCTGGAGGCTTTTTGCCAAGAGGAATGGACATCTTTACCATCTGAGAAGATAAAGAGCCTGATCCAAAATTCCACAAAAGACTTCAAGCTGTCATTGATGTTAAAGGGGGCAATACACGGTATTAAGAAATGGGGTATGTAAACTTTTGATCAGGGTCATTTGGGTAGTTTCTGTTGTCATTATGATTTAAAAAGAGTAAACACAGTTGATTGATAATAAATGGCTTCAGCCAAACACTAACCATGAGTGAAAGAAAAGTTTATGTGTTATCAATCATATTCTCTAAAAAATTATCAAGAAATCATAAATTTTGCCAGGGTATGTAAACTTATGTGCACAACTGTAAGTTGCACCTGAAATCGGCAAAAGTAGTGCAACTACTTTTTCAAATCGATGTGGCACAGGAAATTTGGGTTTGAAACAATTTGACCTGTCAAATCGCATGACAAGTCGTTCCAATGTGAACGAGGGCTCAGACCTTTCCCACTGTGCTAAATAGTGTTTTTTGTTACTGCCTATGAGATTTCACTCCCATTTGCTATAACAATGACCACCTTTTTTTTTGTATATTATTATTTTTTTTAGCATGTGTACCTGAGCAAGTAGTTGTATAGAGCCAACGCAAGAATACTCTTCCATGTAAAAGATTATAAAGACAGAGAATATGTGAAACATGGCATAGACAACCAGAAGCCCTGAACAATGGGCCAGGATTATAACAATTGAATATTGGTTTATAAAGTGATTGTACAGACCCCATGTGGAGGTATAGAGGTACTCCTGAATATGCACCTCCGTTTGTAACGGGGCTCAGTAGAGGACGAAGAAAGCGGAGGGGATGGAGGAAAGTGTGGAGAGTATCAAGGGAGGATTGGGGGAAAAGAGGGAAAGTTGAAGGGAAACAGACAAATGGAGGGTGAAAAAAAGTGGAGTACAAAGAGTATGGGTGTCAGGTAGTCAGAGCAAGGTGAACGATCTGTCCCACTTTCACGGCTATGATTCAGTATAGCATCTTTGTGTGCGAGAGATTGCCTTTTGCCTTGACGGGAAGTGAAGGAAAACGGCAAACCGCAATAAAAATCTGAGAGTGTTTTAACTTCCCCTTCTGTCTATACATTACTAGGATTTTTATTGAAAGACTCACTGACTTTTCCATGTAGCATCTGATTCATTCTGAGATTTGACATAAGCATGTGGCAAACAGGGATGCTGTTTCCTCGTTGCTCAATTTTTAAAAACTGCAACTAAGCAGGTCTAACTATTGTAGTGTTTTGTAAGACCTTCCTTGGAAGCTTTGTAATACAAAAAATGTGGCTGTTTGCATGGTGCAAGAGCTGAGCTGTAAAGTGCGGTAACATCCGTTATACAGCTGTATTCCCTCTGTGTCATCTGTAGAAAATGTTGTCTTTTAGATTTCTAGCTGTACATAAAAGAAAGGAAATAATCCTTCAGGAACATTCCAGGTTTACATGGCTGCCAGAATGCACAGAAATCAATGTTTCTTTCTGAAAGAAGAACTATAACACATGAGGGAGAATAATATTTAAAATTAACCTTTGCTTTATTTAACTCCACTTTCATGGGGAAAGAAAATGGCAAATAAAGAAAAATAATAGTAATATAGCGTATATAATTGCGATACAAGTCATGTTGTAATTGAATGTTAACCCCTTCCCGACCGCCGCCTGTACATATACGTCGGCAGAATGGCACGTACAGGCACATTGGCGTACCTGTACGTCCCTGCCTAGACGTGGGTGGGGGGTCCGATCGGGACCCCCCCCGCGACTTGCGGCGGTCGGGTCCCCTCGGGGAGCGATCCGGGACGACGGCGCGGCTATTTGTTTATAGCCGCTCCGTCGCGATCGCTCCCCGGAGCTGAAGAACGGGGAGAGCCGTGTGTAAACACGGCTTCCCCGTGCTTCACTGTGTCGGCGCATCGATCGCGTCATTCCCTTTATAGGGAAGACACGATCAATGACGTCATTACTACAGCCACACCCCCCTACTGTTGTAAACACACACACAGTGTACACCAAATCCTACAGCGCCACCTGTGGTTAACTCCCAAACTGCAACTGTCATTTTCACAATAAAGAATGCAATTTAAATGCATTTTTTGCTGTGAAAATGACAAAAATCCCAAAAATGTGTAAAAATTGTCCGAAGTGTCCGCCATAATGTCGCAGTCACGAAAAAAATCGCTGATCGCCGCCATTAGTAGTAAAAAAAAAAAAAATAATAAAAATGCAATAAAACTATCCCCTATTTTGTAAACGCTATAAATTTTGCGCAAACCAATCGATAAACGCTTATTGCGATTTTTTTTACCAAAAATAGGTACAAGAATACGTATCGGCCTAAACTGAGGAAAAAAAAAAATTTTATATATGTTTTTGGGGGATATTTATTATAGCAAAAAGTAAAAAATATTGCATTTTTTTCAAAATTGTCGCTCTATTTTTGTTTATAGCGCAAAAAATAAAAACCGCCGAGGTGATCAAATACCACCAAAAGAAAGCTCTATTTGTGGGAAAAAAAGGACCCCAATTTTGTTTGGGAGCCACGTCGCACGACCGCGCAATTGTCTGTTAAAGCGACGCAGTCCCAAACTGTAAAAACACCTTGGGTCTTTGGGCAGCAATATGGTCCGGGGCTTAAGTGGTTAATTGAATGTTATTAAAAATTACCTTTCCTTTTCAATCTGCAGCTCTGTAATTTTCTGTAAAATTCCGTGCAATATGGCTACCTGGAGGTGTTCTGAACACAGAATGTGTACAGAACGCCCCCCAGAAACATAATTTCCTGCTTGTGTGATTGGCTCATTGAATTTCACAGGAAGTCTGCACTAAGATGCTTCCAATAGGAATCACATCTAAAGGGATGCAGACCCTGCAATTTTCCTCATTGGAGCCCTGCAGGTGCAGCAGCTGATTCATAATTACGAAACCACTCCCATCAGGTTCACTTTCCACATGGACACAGAAAAACATTTCTTCAGAATAACAAAAGGTTACCGAGAGGGAAATGTTTTTTCTCAACAAAAGTGCAGTTCTTTAACCACTTGCTTACAAGGCACTTAAACCCCCCCTCTTTCCCAGACTAAGTTTCAGCTTTCGGCGCTGTCACTCTTTGAACGGCACTGATTGGAACCACTGGTGGCCATTGATAGGTGGCACTCGTGGGCATTGATTGGCACTGATTGCTGGCACTGTTATGCACTGGTGGGCACTGGCAGGCGGTATTGGTGGGCACAGATGAGATGGCTGTGCATCTTTCCTCTTTAGGACCGATTTCCCTTGCACAGAAGCAGTTCGGCTTTTTTTTTTCCTCCTTACGCTGTCAGCGCGTGGAGAAAGAAAAAACGATTACCGATCTTCCGTTTACATCACATGATCAGCTGTCATTGGCTGGCAGCTGATCACATGGTAAGGGGCTGGGATTGACTCCTTACTCCGATCTGTGATCACTTGAGTCTCATTGACTCAGTGATCACAGCGGCACGCGAGCCGGCACGTCTATTGACAGCCTCCCGACAAAGTAGGTCTGCGCTGTAGCCATCATTCAGCTATAGCGTGGATCTGAAGGGGTTAAATGTCATACAACCTTCCCCAGCTGTTCCTACTTACCCAGCGTACATCCATTCCCATGCCCTCTCCACTGTTTCACCTGTAGAGCTCAGGCCTACCATATGATAGGAAGGTAAAGTGCTCATCACTATTACAGTTAGGCTACTTTCACACTGAGGCACTTTGCAGGTGCTGTAGATCTAAAAATAGCGCCTGCAAAGCACCATGAAAGAGCCACACCCCGAGGGCTTTCACACTGGAGCTGTGCACTGGCAGGACGCTCAAAAATGTCCTGCCAGCCGTATCTTAGCTCCACTGCCCATTGAAATCAGTGGGCAGCACCGCCTTACCGCCATCAAAACGCTGCTGCAGCAGGGCTCTGTGGGCGTTCTTATCCCTTTTTTGGCCGCTAGCAGGGGTTAAAAGCGCCCTGCTAGAAGCCGAATAGCGGCGAAAAAACGTCAGTAAAGCGCCGCTAAAAATAGCAAATAAAAAATATATAAAAATAAATAAATAAAAATACCTCTGGCTGCGCAATACCTCAGTGTGAAAGTAGCCTAAGACCCCGTACACACGACCGAACATGTCCGCTGAAACTGGTCCGACGGACCAGTTTCAGCAGACATGTTCGGTCGTGTGTACGGCCGACCGGACAATTGTCCGGCGGATCGGACAGTTTCCAGCGGACAAATGTTTCTTAGCATGCTAAGAAACATGTCCGCTGGAAGCCTGTCCATCGGACATGTTCGGTCGTCTGTACAGATTTACTGGACATGTCCGCTCGGCCGAAAGCCCTCGCATGCGTCTAAGTGATTCGACGCATGCGTGGAAGCATTGACCTTCCAGGGCCGCGCACGTTGCTGCGTCATTGCTGCGGCGACGGCACGGCCACGTCACCGCGTATCGTGTCCGCGCGGATTTCTGTCTGATGGTGTGTACAACCATCAGACAGAAATCCGGCAGCGGACAGATCCGCTGGTGTGTACGAGGCCTTACACTGCACATTAGAATTTGAAAATGTCACCAAAGCTGGCTTGTTGACCTCATCAAATGTCGGACGTAAAAGCTGAACAAAGTTAATTTACCACAATGAACTGTTTGCATGTAATATTATTCATTAACTGATCTTAATATGAAACTTGGCCTACTTTATCAGTTCTCTTCTTTGAATGTGCATACAATACAACATGAACAAAATTGTGTATTGAAAGGGGTTGTAAAGGTTTGTTTTTTATTTTCTAATTAGTTCCTTTAAAGCGGGAGTTCACCCTAAAAAAAAAATTTAACCTTAGATTCATGCTCATTTTGTCTAGGGGATTTGGCTAGTTTTTTTAAAATCGAAGCTGTACTTACCGTTTTAGAGAGCGATCTTCTCCGCCGCTTCCGGGCATGGTCTTCGGGACTGGGCGTTCCTATTTGATTGACAGTCTTCCGACGGTCGCATCCATCGCGTCACGAGTAGCCGAAAGAAGCCGAACGTCGGTGCGGCTCTATACGGCGCCTGCGCACCGACGTTCGGCTACTTTCGGAAAATCGTGACGCGATAGATGCGAGGAGGAACAGGATGTAAGAAATTCAGACAAAGAAAACAAAGAAAAAAAAACATTTAGAAGGGAAATCTAAGGAAAAGGTTAGTGAACCAACAATGCACTAGCTTAAAGGAACCTATTTAGAAAATAAAAAACAAACCTTTACAACCCCTTTAAGAGTATGGCATGCAAAACAATATGGTGTAAATTGTATGCAAAAACTGATCTGGAACATATGAGTGCATTTTTGTATGGGAACTGGCCCTAAAAATGCATGCACAATGCTTTCCATGTATTCCAATGGCTCTAGTTCACATCAATGCAGTCAGTTCCCGGAGCAGAAACTGACTGGAACTGACTGCATTGGTGTGAACTAGAGCCAGTAGAATACATGGAAAACACTGTGCATGCATTTTTAGTGCAGAAAAAAGAACACGGAATTGCATCTGGTGTGAACTTGGCCCTAACAGTGCAAGAGCTATAAATACTTCCCCGTCTATTTCCTTTAGTTATAGTAATGAGTAAGCTGTTCTCACCTGTTAAGGGATTTGCAGCATTCATCATGCAGTTCGTTGAAGAGTAAAGAAACTTCTGGTATTCACACCTTAAAGAGTAATTCCACATTTGATGAGAAAAAAATATTCCCCTCTGGGTGATCTATGTACATTGCAAGGATTTTAACAAACTTTGTTGCAGATTCCTATCTTTTGTTATTCTGAAGAAATAACTGTGGTATTATCTGTGTAAATCAGCTACCTCACCTGCACTCTGCAGGGCTATAATGAGAAAAGTGTCGGGGTCTGCATCCCATTAGACGGGATTTCCCTTCAGGAGTATCTTAAATACTCCTGAAGTAAATTACATATTTGTTCCAGGGGATGCTTAAAATCTAACTTGTATATTAATGCAGACTTCTGGGAAAATCATTAAGCCAATCACACAAGCAGGAAATTACATATCTGGGGACGTTCAGTAAATTGATACTCCAGGTAGCCATATTGCATTGCATTTTACAGACCATTGCAGCGCTGCAGATAGTAAAGGTCATTTTTAATAACCTTCAATCTCAATTTGATACTCAGCTAAGCTGGGCAATAACTTCTCCGTAGGATGTGGAAACCTTGCAAGAAGATCTGCACAAATGAATGGGGTGGGCAACTACATGGCAAATGAGGTTTAATGTAGAAAAATGTAAAAAATGCATTTGGGTGGGAAAAATATGAATGCAATCTACTCACTGGGGAGAGAACCTCTGGGGGAATCAAGGATGGAAAAGGACCTGGGGGTCCTAGTAGATGATAGGCTCAGCAATGGCATGCAATGCATTAAAAAGGGGATTAACTCCAGAGATAAAGCGATAATTCTCCCACCCTACAAGACTCTGGTCCGGTCGACCTGGAGTATGCTGTTCAGTTCTGAGCACCAATACTCAGGAAGGATGTGCTGGAACTGGAGAGAGTCCAGAGAAGGGCAACAACATGAATAAAGTGTCTGGAGGATATTAGTTATGAGGAAATATTTTACGAGCTCTGAACTTATTCTCTCTGGAGAAGAGATGCTTGAGAGGGGATATCATTTCAATTTACAAATACCTTACTGGTGACCCCACAATAGGGATAAAACTTGTCAGCGAAAGGGAATTTAATAAGACACACGGCCATTCACTAAAATTCGAAGAAAAGAGGTTTAACCTTAACCTGCGTAGAGGGTTCTTTACTGTAAGAGTGGTTAGGATGTAAAATTCCCTTCCACAGGCGGTGGTTTCAGCGGGGAGCATCGATAATTTCAAAAAACTATTAGATAAGCACCTGAACGACCACAACATACAGGGATATACAGTGTAATACTGACATAAAATCACACCCGTAGGTTGGACTTGACGGACTTGTGTCTTTTTTTTCAACCTGACCTACGATGTAACTATATAAAAATGACTTGTGTGGCAATAATATATATATATATATATATATATATATATATATATATATATATATATATATATATATAATTTTTTTTATTTTTTACGGAAGTGGAGTTACCCTTTTAATGTATTGGGCTTCTGGTTAGTCTTGTCCTGATTCAAATTCTCTTTTAACCACTTCAACACCGGGCACATTCACCCCCTTCCTGCCCAGGCCACTTTTCAGAAATTTTTGGCATTTTTTTTTCTCACACAAATGGAGCTTTCGTTTGGTGGCATTTAATCACTATTGTTTTTTTGTTTTTTTTTTGTGCTAGACATGGAAAAAAAACTGAAAATGTTGAAAAAAATGAAAAACATTTTCTTTCTAATAGATGGCACTGATGGGAACTAATAGGCAGCACTGATAAGGCACGTATAAGTAGCACTGGCAGACACCACTGGTGGACACTGATGGGCATCCCTTATATTATAAGCACTGATAATGACCACTGATAGGCTCTTCTTTAGCTTTTTTGTAGCTAAGCCATAGATGTGTTTGCAGAGCGTTTGTCACTGGTGAGCTTGTCATTGAGATGCAACGCAGCACAAACTCCATCATGACTAGGCAACAAATTGCTGTAAATTTATCACGTCACCGATTGCATAGAGATAATGATGATTAAAAAACACCAGTCTGGCATGACACTAAAGCCCCATACACACTATCAGTTTTCCTGATGGTTTTCTCTTCAGGTTTACCAAAACCATCTAATATGAGGTCAAACCTTAAGCGTTTCAATGTGAATGCAATCAGGCAGGTCCTTGTACTACATGGTTTTGGTAAACCTGAAGAGAAAACCAGCAGGAAAACTGATAGTGTGTATGGGGCTTCAGACTACTATCACCCTTTTGTTACGGTTTGTGTACCTGTTAGGGAGATTCACCCTATTTGTTGCTGAGACAGAAAGTTATAGGAAATCAAACATTTTAGAGCTGCTGCAATGCAAGGAATAGAAGGTAAATCGTCAAATGAAGACAAATATTTAGGTAACAACTCTTATTCTGGATAGATTTTCTTGTTGCTTCTGCAGGACAATATAGTTGCTGCATAGTTACATAGTAGGTGAGGTTTAAAAAAAGACACAAGTCCATCAAGTCCAACCTATGTGTGTGATTATAGGTCAGTATTACATTGTATATCCCTGTATGCTGTGGTCGTTCAGGTGCTTATCTAATGGTTTCTTGAAACTATCGATGCCCCCCCGCTGAGACCACCACCTGTGGAAGAGAATTCCACGATCACATCCTTGCCGCCCTACGTAGTTTAATCACTTGCTTACTGGGCACATATACCCCCTTCCTGCCCAGGCAAAATTTCAGCTTTCAGCACTGCGAAGCTTTAAATTAAAATTGCGCGGTCGTGCGACATGCCTTCCAAACAAAATTGACGTCCTTTTTTTCCCCACAAATAGAGCTTTCTTTTGGTGGTATTTGATCACCTCTGCGGTTTTTATTTTTTGCGCTATATAAAACACTATTTTTTACTTTTTGTGCTATAATAAATATCCATTTTTTTAAAAAAAAATATATATATATTTTTTCTCAGTTTAGGCCGATATGTATTCTACATATTTTTGGTAAAAAACAAAAAAAACAAAAAAAACACGCAATATAAGGTTTGCGCAAAAGTTTCAGTGGCTACGAAATAGGTGATAGAATTTTGACATTTTTTTTATTATTTTTTTTTTTTACTAGTAATACTGCGATCTGCGAATTTTGTCAGGACTGCGACATTATGGCGGACACATCGCACACTTTTGACACATTTTTGGGACCATTCACATTAATACAGCGAACAGTGCTATAAAAATGCACTGATTACTGTATAAATGTGACTGGCAGGGAAGGGGTTAACACTAGGGGGCAAGGAATGGGTTAAATGTGTATCCTGGGAGTGCTTCTTACTGTGGGGGGAGGGGACTGACTGGGGGAGGTGACCGATGCTGTGTCCCTATGTACAAGGGACACAGCATCAATCTTCTCTCCCTGACAGGACGTGGAGCTCTGTGTTTACTCACAGAGCTCCGCGTTCCTGCTCTGTCACTGCCGATCGCGGGTACCAGGCGGACATCGCGGCCGCTTAGGGCACGTGCATCGGCATTTCGGTCACACGCCGGGCGTGTGCGCCCCCCAGTGGCTGGAGGCCGTATATAGGCGGCCTCCCGGCAATTAAGAGCCACATTGTGGCCGTAAAAACCCGCCGGGCGGGCGGTAGGTGGTTAAGGTTAAACCTCTCTTCTTCTAATTTTAATGAGTGGCCACGTTTCTTGTTAAACTCCCTTCCGTGAAAAAGTTTTATCCCTATTGTGGGGTCACCAGTATGGTATTTGTAAATTAAAATAAATATCCCCTCTCAAGCATCTCTTCTCCAGAGAGAATAAGTTCAGTGCTCGCAACCTTTCCCCATAACTAATATCCTCCAGACCCTTTATTAGCTTTGTTGCCCTTCTTTGTACTCTCTCCATTTCCAGTACATCCTTCCTGAGGACTGGTGCCCAGAACTGGACGGTATACTCTAGGTGTGGCCGGACCAGAGTCTTGTAGAGCGGGAGAATTATCATATTAATCTCCTTTTTAATGCATGCCAATATTCTGTTTGCTTTGTTAGCAGCAGCTTGGCATTGCATGCCATTGCTGAGCCTATCATCTACTAGGGCCCCCAGGTCCTTTTCCATCCTAGATTCCCCCAGAGGTTCTCCTCCTAGTGTATAGATTGCGTTTATATTTTTGCCAGCCAAATGCATTATTTGACATTTTTCTACATGGAAAATGAAG
Source organism: Rana temporaria (assembly GCF_905171775.1). Classification (NCBI taxonomy): domain Eukaryota; kingdom Metazoa; phylum Chordata; class Amphibia; order Anura; family Ranidae; genus Rana; species Rana temporaria. Next base: position 270,116,422 of record NC_053490.1, on the reverse strand, counting down.
GGAAATCTCCCCAGCAGGGCACAAACAGAAAAAAACACAAGTAGGGTTTTTTAACCTTTCCCTACTATATCCACAGCTAAAAAAAGAAAACAAAAAAGTCAGCTTTACATATATTTTTGAAGAGTAATGCCACTTTTGTTGAAAAAAAAAAAAAAACATTCCCCTCTGGGTGATCAATGTACATGACAAGGATTTAAAAAAAACTTTCTTGCAGATTCCTACTTTTTTGTTATTTCGAAGAAATCCCTGTGTAAGGATATTGTTTAATTTGCTACATTTTGCTCTGTCAAATATCGTTTAACACTGAATGAGTTTTGTATTGGTTCAATAAGTGCAAAAAATACCTATTGATGATGATCTTATCAGAAATTCAGCACTGTCTTCTGTCCTGTGCACTCTTGTGTTTGCTTAAAGAACTTAATCAGCCCTCCCAGTTTTTATCTGGGACCTAGAGAGTAATTCGTCTTGGCCCAGATTCTCGTAGATGGGCGTAAAACTGCGACGGCGTAACGCATGTCATTTACGTTACACCGCCGCAAGTTTTACAGGCAAGTGCTTTATTCACAAAGAACTTGCCTGTAAAGTTGCGGCGGTGTAGCGCAAGCCCGCCTAATTCAAATGAGCCGGGTAGGGGGCGTGGATCATTTAAATTAGGCGCGTTCCCGCGCCGAACGTACTGCGCATGCGCCGTCCGAAGAATATCCCAGGGTGCATTGCTCCAAATGACGTCGCAAGGACGTCATTGGTTTCAACGAGAACGTAAATGGCGTCCAGCCCTATTCACGGACGACTTACGCAAACGACGTAAATTTTCAAATGTCGATGCGGGAACGACGGCCATACTTAGCTATGACTGCGCCTCATATACCCAGGGGCAACTTTACGCGTCGCAAATCTAACGTAAACGTCGTAACTTCACTCGCTCGACCGCGCGTACGTTCGGGAATTCGCGTTTTTTGCTAATTTGCATACTCGACGGGGAAAACGACGTCGGCGACACCTAGCGGCAAAAAAAATAATTGCATTTAAGATCCAACAGCGTAAGAGCCTTACGCCTGTCGGATCTAATGCTTATCTATGTGTAACTGATTCTAAGAATCAGTCGCATAGATACGACGGCCCAGATTAGGACTTACGATGGCGTACATTGCGTTGCGCCTTCGTAAGCCCTTTGAGAATCTGGGCCTATGTCTTTATGTTGAGGAGAATTTTGAAGACAACTGGGCAGGGCTGACACCACTCAGTCCACAGAAAAATGTATTGTAGAGATGTTTGGTGTATTTTTTTTATTTTTATTCTCTGACAGGTTTGAACTCGTAATTACTAAAGGCCAAGTTTCACCAAAACGTGGTCCGGGAAAGGTGCGTTTCCTGTACTGTTCCTCTTCTCGGGTCCCTCACCGGTGTTCCTGGCCCCTCCCCCTTGCCGAGTGCCCACCATAGCAAGCGGCTCAACCCGCCACCCACTCCTTTCTTTCTTACTGTGATTGACAGCAGCTGGAGCCAATGGCTCGACCAATGAGAAGGGATAGATCCGGAAGAGCTGCTCAAAGTGTACGTCTCAGGCTAGGGTCACACCATTGCGAATTGCATTCGGGTTGCCCACATCCAATTCGAAATAGCAGGAGATTTTAACTGACTCTCTATGAAGCTGGTTAACATATCTCCGCTGCAAATTTGCACAGAAGCCCTGTGCATCTTTTGGTCCATTTAAGGTCCAAATTCAGCCAAAAATTCAGGCTGAAATCGGACCGGAAACTGAAGCAAAACGCACGGGACCCCTGCTGGTGTAAACGTTCCTTTTTTTTTTTCTTTTTAACATCCATATTGTAATAGCAATACAAACAATAGTGACTTTTGACAATCCAATGAAAGCTTACTTGAAAAATTTGAAACATGAAAAACATGTTGTGAGTGCTGCTCTATTTCCACAACTTTCTGGATTCCCGGCATGCTGTGCAGCTTCTCCTCTGCTCTTTACATTCAGTTTCCAAAGTCTATATATCCCATTGTACCTTGTTGCCTGTAAGCAGTGATTCCTGTACTGACTCTGCTTTTGGGACTATTTCTCTGTAGTTGAGAAGGCGGGCTCTGTGAATTATGTGACACAGCAGTGCCTACTTACAGGGTATAGTGAATATGTGTCACAGAATTGGTATTGTTACAAAGTAAGTTTACAAACTTCAAGATAATTTCGAATAATAGTAGCAGGCTAGACATAATCAATATACAATGTGGAATTGAATATATAATTTTGTTATTATTACTATACAGGATTTATATAGCACCAACAGTTTACGCAGTGTTTTACAACTTGAGGGTAGACAGTACAAATACAATACACTTTTAATACAGTAGGAATTAGAGGGCCCTGCTAATTTTTAAATTTCGACCATGGATACGCTTTTTTTTTTTTTTTTCCATTTAATATTTTTATTTTGTTCTTTTTCTTTCCAAAATACAGTGTATTACAAAAATCCTCGCACCCATACAAATGATGCGGGTTACATGCAACAGGAAGAACAGCTATCACCGACCGTGGTCGTGCTATATATATAATAAATTATCCTGTCTCCCCTCCCCCCTCCCCCCCCGCCACCACCCCCCCTCCCAATCCCATCTCTCCCCCCCCAGGTAGCTCTTATGTCATCTTAACCAAAAAAAGAAAAGAAGAAAAAAGAGAGTCAGTCGAAGTGGAAGAGGGAGTTGCCTTTTATACGAATCTGGTTTATAGTGGCTTTTTAGGGAGGGACCAAAATTAAGAACAGCTTATTTTAGTTTTTAATTGTTAAAAGATTTCTGTCTTCTATGGATGGGGAAAGTTTCCAGTGGTACCAATCGTTTTCCTCTACGGAGGGAAACCTATACATCTCAACCAAGGTCCCCACACTTTTTCAAGCCTTTTGTGATTTCCTTGTTTGATAAAAGCCACTCTCTCGCTCTCTATCAGCCTATTTATCGTTCCGATCCAGTTCCTGACTGATGGAGGGTCATGCGCCTGCCATCGCTGAGCGATTAATTTACGTGCCTGAAATAGACCTCGCAGCACACCCTCCAGTGTACCCGGAGGGATTCTGTCGTCTTCCATGTCTCCCAGGAGACAGGTTCTCGCATTTAACTCCAAAGAGGTCCCGAAAATGTTGTTAAGCTTATTAATGACCTCTGTCCAATATCTGAAGAGTTTGAGACACCTCCAGAACATATGGACAAGGTCGCCAGTAGCATTACATCTAGGGCATTGATCGCTCATTTTCCAGCCAAATTGAAACATTTTTTTGGGGGTATAATAGACCCGATGCAGTAAAAAGAGGTGAGACAGTCTCTGTGCTGGGGCAATAGATACTAAAACCCCTCTGCTCAGAATCCATGGATACACTTTACATGTTTACTTTTATCAATAAAGGCTGGTACTCATGCCCAATAATGGTTTATTCTGCCTCAATCAAGCTGCAGTTACAGCATTCTGAGAGAGAAATACATGAACAGAATTTTAAAGGACTGAGTGTGACTGGGTGAGTAGGCCTGAGTATCATTGTGGGTTCCTAGTTAAAGTGGTTGTAAACCTCAGACATGAAAAGTGAACAAAGCGCATTCCACTATACTGTTCACTAGCCTGAATCCAAAGCACTGACTTTGGTTTCTCCTCTGATCTCTCCTCTCTCTGTTGTCTGCATGAGTCACTGACAAAACTGTAAGCCAACACCTCTGGAGTTATTCCGCCTCCCCCCCAGCACATTTTTTTCTATGAGCCTGTTATAGTAGGGGGTGGAGTCCCTTCCCTCCAATTCGCTATCAGATTTCATGGAGCTGTGTGCTCTTGCTCTGCAGAGTATGTGACGTCAGATACAGTACATGCCTCCCTGCTTTCTGCTGTTGAGAGATTCTGTGTAAAATGTGTGTTTTAGAAGACTGTAGAGAAAAGGGGGCTGGAGATAAATGGATGCAACTTATGTATAAGGATTTGTTTCATCTCTGAGTATCACCCAAGGCCGGTTACTTCAGTTGGTAAATAACAACCACTTTAACGTTTTTATGGTGCTAAGATGTTGAGTTAATTTCCAACCAATAACACTGTGCATTGCATTTGTGTAATGTTAAAATAGTTTATGAATGCTGATTTTTTTTTTTTTTTTTTAATAATGAAAGTCGCAAAAGTATTAATACAAGTTTTGCTTTGATAGTGATAATCCTGCTTCATGGTGTCACAAAAATGCGATTCACTGGAGATCTGTAAAAACTGCATTCAGTGTGGAAAAGCAGCTAAGAGAAATTGCAAATAAGCTTAAAGAGGTATGTTCTGTAGTTTCTTATAATATGTATTGTTAAGTGTTTCCTTTCATTTTTACCTGTGGGGGATTCCTAAGACATGCATCTGCATTCCAAATAACTGTTCTTTAACTTAAATTGTCTCGTGAACAGGGAATGTATATTGATCAAAAAACAATAAATAAATACTGCTTATGTTTGACATTTTGCTTATGGATATTTTATGCTTTTCTCCTGCCAGCAATGGAGCTAAAAGTTCACTTTCTCTGTTTTCTCCTTACATCTTGTTCAGATAGTTCAGTAGCTGAAGCTGACCTTTTCACACTGAAGTGAATGAATCAGAAAATCATACCAAAGAGTCATTCTCCTTTCTCCCCTCTTCCTAACAAACGGCTCTGTCTGAAGTTTCATTTGAGACTTCATGTCTGTAAGGAGTCAATTTCTGCTGTTCTCTAACAGTCCTTTGACATATCTACATTTTTTTTTTTTTTTTTTTTTTTTTTGTAATGCAGAGGTTGTATATAAAGTAAGAAAAAATAATACCAAACCAAAATAGTTTTGGAGTTGAAAAAGTGTTTGTCAATTTTACATATCTCACAGTAAACGACATAAGAAGTTACAATCTAGCATAGAATGCTAGAGTTGACGACTGTCGCTCGGTTCGAGGAGTAATTCTGGCCAAAGAGCCTTGTTGTTCTTAATAAAATTCTATGTTTGAGTTATTAGAAACTAAAAAGGAAAAACCAGGTCAGAGAAAAAACAAAAGGGGGCGTGAATTGGGAGAGAGGGAGAGCGAGAGGTAGAGGAAACCAGGAAGGAGTCAAAATTGTTTTAAATAATGCATGTAAAAAAACTATACTGTATATACAACATTTGGGTTGTGGTTTCTTTAGAGGGAACTATGGGAATCCATTTTTAGTACTCAGGGCTCCCGTGGTATTCCGGTCAGAGAGGAGAGGACTGGTTTTTACAGTGCTCTCTAGAATGGCAAGTCCTTATTTGGGACCCTGAATTTGGGGACTTGGAGAGACTTTAAGTGGGGAAAAAGCCTGCAAACCCTCATAACGGGACTTTGGATCCGAAAGGGTTAACCTGCATGCAGGGAAGCCCTGAAAGGGAAGAGGAGGGAGTCAGCACCTGTTGGTGAGGTGGAGTGGAATAGTTTCCCATTTTACTATATATATATATATATATATATATATATATATATATATATATATATATATATATAGTTTTCATGTAAGAATATGCCCTTTAATGTACCCTCTTAAACAATATAACCCTCTTAAATAGTAATATAACCCTCTAGAGCATGCGTAGATCACCCTTGTACTTAAAAAGCCCTCACTGGACCCCACATGTCCATAGATGTAGCGATTTTAGTGTTAAGCTAGACTTCTCCTTTTAGGACCTTTTCTTCTTGCTCCCTTTCACTTCTAAACTTTTAGCTTGGTCTACATCCATCTGAGCTCCTACCTTACTGAAAACAACCTTCTTGACCCCTTACAGCCTGGCGTCTGCGCGCAGCACAAACACTGCCTTACTAAAACCCGCTAATGATTTATGAACTGCTAAAACCATCGGCAACTACTTCATACTTCAGACCTCTCTGCAGCCTTTGATATTGTTGTCCACCTGCATCCTTCTCAATAAACTCCACTTCCCTGGCCTCCACGATTCTGCTCTTTTCTGTTTCTCCTCCTATTGCAGTGCACCTTCAGTTTTACCTATAACTCTGTCCCCTCTACTCCACATCCTCTTTCTGTAGGGGGTCTCCTAAGGCTCGTTTCTTGGACCAGTTCTCTTCTTTATCTACACCTCTCTTGGTTACTTTATAACCTCCCATGGCTTCTAAACCATCTCTGCACCAATAACACCCAATTCTATCTATCTATCTACTTCTCACCACACCCCTTCAGTCTCCTTGCTTTACTAACAACATGGATGTCGCACCACTTTTTCAAACTAAATCTTTCTAAAACTGAGCAAGTAATATTCCTCACTTGTGCCCTCCTCCCTGACTTTTCCATTAAGATCAATAATACAACTATCAGTCCCTCCCCTCACGCCAAGGTACTAGGTGTAATTCCAGACTCTGACCTGTCCTTTCGGCCCTAAATCAAATTACTGTCAAAAGCTTGTAGTGAACCCATGTAATGAAATCACTTATAGTGCTTGTTTGTTTATTCAGGTGAAGGACTTTCCCTTTGAAAGGATCGACCTCCCTAGGAATGAAATGATCACACGTTGCCTTTGTGCTGGTTTCTTTTCCAATGTTGCCAGAAGGTAAGTCCAATATTCTCTGTTTATTATTAAAGAAACATGTCCAAGAGGGGAAGTGCCTGCATTGCTCATAGCAATTAAAGATTGGAATTTGGGTGCTATAGGCATTTCATAATTTTTTTATTTTTTTTCCTTTCACATAACTTTTTTATAAAAATGACCAGTTATTGACTGCACATTAGCTTATGTCACTGGGCCTGTCAAAGAGAAGTTAACTGCTTACAGGTACTCAACAGTTTTTTTTTTTTGTTTTTGTTTGTATTTTTTGTAAAGCGCTGGAAAAATTAGACATAATGTGGATATTGAAGGTATCCAAGTAGGATCAGTATCACATAAACTGGCAGCTTTTGCCGTTGATGCTATTTTGTTACCAATTGTCTGGTCTCCCTGCACCATACTATTGGGGAATTGGAATGATTTCAAGGGTTGTCTACTTTTAAAATTAACTTGAGCAGATCTACAATCCTTCCCATTAATCTAGATAGAGAAGCAAATCTTAGAAACATCCTTCCCCTTTCATTGGAAAGACCACTATATAACCTATTTTGGTATTTTGTTAACAGCCAAACTGGAGTAGCTGTACTTTAATTTTCTAAGTCCCCTGCAGAAAGTTAAAAAGAATCTAGAAGGTTGTAATAAGATATATTTTGTATGCCGTGATGTGACCTGTGTGCGTTGCTTAGACTAAGTGCTTTCTCTTTGAAACCTATTTCTTGATCTCTGTATAAATCAATAAAAAAAGATTTTGACAAAAATACAGATATCAGAATAAGCTTTTTATATGCTGAATTCTTTTTTTTTTTTTTTTTCAATTTCTTTATTTTTCACTTTTTCATTTATACAGGAAACCAAGTCTCATTAGCATATACACAAAATAGAGTCCATAGATCACCCTCGTACAAACTAAATATATCATCCTGTTCTTCATTCAAATTACAAATAATAAATTGATACATTCAGTTTCCACCTTTCACACCAGCTTCCTCCCCCTAGAGTAATATCCCCTCTCTCAGGGCCCGGGGGTGGGGGGGGGGGATTGCTAGTGCAACTCCAAATCTGGGTCACAGTAATCATCCAGATAGTTGTGAGGGGGGAAGCGAAAGAGTTTATTTTTTTCTTTTTTTATATATAATAATAATAACAGAACTACTAAAAGTACTGCTTCCTCCTCTACTCCCCACCTCACATATCTTCTCCTATTATCAAGCCTGGGGGGGCGCAACCCCATAGCAGATTATTCCATCTGCTCCTTCCTATTTGTAGTCCCCTTTCGCTCTCCTACCTATAACCCCCCCCCCCCAAACCAAAAAAAAAGGAAGAACCCCCCCCAGACATCTCCTCCTCTCTCACCCCCCTCAGTCCCCCTCCATCCGCCCTCTCCCCTCTCCCGAGGCAATGAAATCATTCCATGGTGACCAAATTTTTAAATAGATTTCTCTTTTTCCTACTTGTCCATACTAAGTCTTCCATCCTGTTCACTTCCTCCACTTTTTGATACCACATACTCATAGTAGGAGGTTGTCTCTGTTTCCATTTAAGTGGTATGCATGCTTTAGCAGCATTCACTAAGTGACACAGAATGGAATTCCTATATGTATCCCCCGAACTCTCCGAGAAATGCAAAAGAAAAATACTGGATCCTCCGGTATTTCTGCTTCACTAAATCTTTTAATGATCTCTCGGACCTCCTTCCAAAATCCCTTAATTCTAGAGCAGGACCAGAAAATATGTAGCATACTATCCTGTTCTGTCTGCTATCTCCAGCATTCCCCTGTCACCTTTGGGAAGAATCTATGGAGTCTTTCTGGGGTTCTGTACCACTGTGAGATAATTTTTTTAATTTGTTTCATGCATTTTTGTACATGTTGCTGTCTTAAATATTGCATTTATCATTAACCACTTGACCACCAGTCACGTAAACCCACTTAATAACCAGACCAATTTTCAGCTTTCGATGCTCTCACAATTTGAATGACAATTACTTAGTCATACAACATTGTACCCAAATGAAATTTTCGTCCTTTTTTTCACACAAATAGCTTTCTTTTGGTGGTATTTAATCACCGTTGGGTTTTTTATTTTTTGCGCTATAAGAGAAAAAAGACTGAAAATTCTGTTAAAAAAAATGAATTTTCTTTGTTTCTGTTATAAAATTTAGCAAATTTAGTATTTTTTCTTCATTCTTTTGCATAAATGTGAAAGATGAAGTTACGCCGAGTAAATAGATACCCAACATGTCACCCTTCAAAATTGCACACGCTTGTGGAATGGCGCCAAACTTTGCTACTTAAAAATCCCCATAGGCGACGTTGCAGGGTAGTGTGGGGTATTGCAGAGTAGTGTGGGGTATTGCAGAGTAGTGTGGGGTATTGCAGAGTAGTGTGGGGTATTGCAGAGTAGTGTGGGGTATTGCAGAGTAGTCTTAGTATGGGGCAGGGATGGATGGCTGGATCTGTGACTGCATTTGTCACAGATCCAGCCCACAGCACTCATGCTGCATCCGCTCCCTCCCCTCTCTTCTCACACTGTACCGTTCGGTACAGAGAGGGGAGGGAGGAACCGGCATCATCACATGACGCCGGTTTGTTTACAAGTGATCGCTCCGTCATTGGACGGAGCGATCACGTGGTAAACCGCCGCTATCGGCGTCGATTTACCGTGATGCGCCGGGTCCGGAGGTCACGGACATTCCCGTGTGCACGCCCCAGAGGGTGCGCGGGAGCGTGATTCTGGGAGGACGGAGTTAAGCAACCGCCTTGTAGACGTATTTCGTCTATAGGGCGGTGGGTAACTGGTTAAAAAAAATTGAGATTCCCGGAAAGTCCTCCCCAGGTCTAATTCCCATCTATGAAAAAAGGACAACTGAAAATTCTCCAATGGTTTAGTCAATAACCCATACATTCTAGATACTGCATGCGTTATTGGTTCTTTTTCCATACATTGTTTCTCAAATGGTGTTAGACTTCGGTCCAGCCTACTTGGTGCCCCTACCGTACTTAAGAAATTTCTTATTTGTGCTGCTTGTCAAAAATCGAGTTGGAAAGGGCCATTCTTCTTCATCAGCTCCTGCATTGTTGGCCAATTACCTGAGACCAAAAAATGCGAGGCCTGAAACAGTCCTTGTTCCATTAATAAAGCAAAAGATCCTTTTTGTATAACCGGTATAAATTGGGGATTACCTAATATAGGCATCAATGGTGAATTACATGTCTGTTTTATCCCCAGAGAAAAGATTTTGACATACTCGTAATGTGGGCCCTATTATTGGATGCATCTTAGTATTATTTGTAATATTTTTACAACACCAGGGGGCTCTGCTTAATAATTCCCTACATTGCGCTTGTTCTAAGTTTGGCCAGATTTTCATATACCTATGTCGGCACCAGTCCAGTACTCGTCCTAAATGCACTGCTTGATAATACTTATATACATTAGGGACAGCCAACCCTCCATACTGTTTTGGTAAAGATAACAATGTCCTCTGAGGCCTTGTACACACGGTCGAACATGTCCGCTGAAACTGGTCCGCGGACCAGTTTCCGCAGACATGTCCGAACGTGTGTACGGCCTAGCGGACAGGTTTCCAGCGGACAAAAGTTTCTTAGCATGCTTTCCGTCGGACATGTCTGATGGTTAGTACACCTAATCGGACATGTCTGCTGGTTATGACGTGTAACCAGCGTCCCGAAATCCCGCGCATGCGACAAATTGATTTGACGCATGCGTGAAAGCACTTCCGTGTTTGAGAACGTCGGTGTCTTCTACGTCACCGCATTCTCTGTCCGTTTGGATTTTGGTCTGATGGTGTGTACACACATCAGACCAAAAGCTCCCAGGAGACATGTCTGATGAAAACGGTCCGCGGACCGTTTTCATCGGACATGTCTCCTCGTGTGTACGTTAATCCTCGGTTGTTTTCCTGCCCAGATAAATTTCATGAATAATGTTTGGATATGTCTAAAAAATATTCTTGGTATTGCAATTGGAACTGCCTGGAGAAGGTACAGGATCTTTGGTAGGATATTCATCTTAATTATATTGCTTCTTCAAAACCATGAAAACATTCCCCTGTGCCATTTCTCCAGTAGTCCACTCACCTTACTTAATATTGGTATGAAATTTAATGCATAGATTCTAGACCTATCTGCTGCAATTATAGTCCCTAAATTCTTCAGCCCTTGATCTGACCATTTAAATTTAGAGCTTTGCCTTATTGATTCCATCATCTTCTTCGGGATTGCTACCATCAAGGCATCTAACTTTGTGCAATTTATTTTGAAATACGAAAGACGACCATATAGCTCAATTTCCTTAAGCAAATTTGGGAGTGAAACAATTTGATTTGTCATTGCAAACAGCATATTGTCTACATATGCTGCGACGTTATGCTGTAATCCCCCTGTGAAGGATGCTTCAGTTTAAATTCTCCCTGCTTGGTTAATGCTGTGTTAGAAGGTGATTTCAGGTGTGACTCACTCCTCTAACAGACTATTGATATGTTAATGACCCTTCCTCAGCCAGCTCCCTATTTCAAAGGGTTAATTGATCTATTGTGTGTGTGAAGAAGCCCTGTGGTTACTGCTTACTGTGATTAGAAGGGGCTCATGTTAATTATTCTGATTGCTTCATTGTGGTAATTATCCCTTCTATCCACGGGGCCAAGCTGTCTAGATAATGTATTCTGTTTGAACTAGTAATTAACGTCACTGATGTCATTATCTAAAGAAATGTCGTCAGGGTCGGCTCCGTCGTGTCTGCCTAATCATCTGTATGGGAGCCCCCACTGTGTGAGGGGGCGGAGATTTGTCATTGTAACAGTTGGTAAATTACATATAAGCTCTGTGTTATACCATTAAAATCTGTCTTGTTCCAGCAGTAAGCGCTGACCCATGTGTGGCTTATTGGGGGCCATTCCAGGAATGTTCCTCCTCGTGGAATATTGGGTGATGCTCTTTATGGAAGAAGGGAATATTTGACGGGGATATCATTCTAATACCGTCACACCCCCTATTTCAATTCCCTTAATATCTTTATTTAACCAAATTCTACACAGAAGGGGCTCCAAGCTTAATGCAAATATCAAAGGGGACAACGGGCATCCTTATCTTGTCCCATTTGCTATTTCAAAACGGGGGGAGACAACTCCATTTACTTTCACTTGCGCTGTGGGTCCTTTATACATACTCGCAATCCAATTAATAATTTTCTCTCCAACTTTTATATATCATAGAACCAAGAACATAAACCCCCATCCCACCTGATCGAGGGCCTTCTCTGCGTCTGTTCCAAGAAAGACGCAGGGCGTCTTAGTCGAGTTGGCTATATGCATCAGATTTAGGGCCTTGATGGTATTATCCCTTGCTTCTCTTGTTGGTATAAATCCAGCTTGGTCCTGATGAATCAAGAAGGGGAGTTGCTGTTGTAGTCTTAGGGCCATTATCTTACTAAATACTTTCAAATCCACATTCAGCAATGATATCATCCTGAATTCTTTATATATAAATGCATATTTTATAGTATTATAATGAATGCTTTTTCGTTTTAGCTTTCCAACTTGCTTAGTAGGGCACTTGGAACACTGACAATGGCTAGACTGTTGTGGCTGATATCAACCAATATTTGTTTCTGCATTTAGATTTTTTTTATTTGTTTGCCTTTTTTTTTTTTCGTTTTTATATTGAGAGAACATTTTGCTTGTATAGGTCAGTAGGAAGAACATTCTGCACAATGGATGGAAATGGCAGTGTGGTGCACATCCACCCTACATCAGCTGTGAGTATTTGCAATATTTTTTTATTGGGTTTTACAGAAAATGCAATCTTTATCAGGTTACAAGAGGTTGAAAAAAGTCTCTCCAGTGACAAAAAAACAAAGGTACAAAGATCAAATCTAGCATCTTTTGGTTATTAGAGCTAATCGGGGAATCAACAAATGTTGTTCAAGGGCAGAAGCTCCTCAAATGTGATTTGAGGGCAGAAGCTCCTTAAAATCTATTATCCCAGTGACAAAAAAAAGATTGATGGAGGGTCAGTAGGAAGAGGGAAGGAGTAAAGGGATAGATGGTTTTGGATTTTGCACCATAACAGTTCAACTGTTTTTTACCATGCCGAAAAACATTTAGGTTGGCCATACATTATTCAACTACAGTCGTATGCACCTGTCTAATTTCGTTTTGATGCATATTGCGCATTTTCTGTTAATCCAATAAACCTCATTTCACTACTGAAATATTACTGTGTCCTTCAGTTATTTGATAGATCAAAATGAAATTGCTGATCCAAACGCCCAAATATTTATAAATGATAATCATGGAAATTGTCAGGGGTGCCTAAACTTTTGCATACGACTGTATGTAGTCCAAGAGCCTGACTGGTTGCATACAAATTTAAAGTGTTTTTAATTTGGCCTCATAGTTTATGGTTTTGTATGGCCAGCCTAAATGTAGCGATCGAGAGATTTCCGTTGGCCACCGGTAACTGTGTCGGGAGCGTGCAGGGCGTGCTCTCTCGGCACAGCTGTATTGACACGAACAAACACAAAGGTCCACCTGCCGAGAGGCTGCATATTTGCGCACAGCCGGTGTTCTGACGTGAAAGGTCCCCCTTTCGAATAACCTTTTAGAGCCGCCGAAAATCTCAGAACATGAACAGCTTGTTCATCAGCTGTACACGGCGCCTGCGCAATCAACACGACATTGTGCCACACGCTGCCACATGCTCTAGATGCTCGTGCAACTCTCCAAGTGGCAGGGTGAGGTATTCATTGAACTCTGCAAGGGGCGGATGCATACAAAAGAGGCCGCATGTAGGTATCTGCCCCTTACTCACTTCTCAATAATACATGCGTCCCTTTCAGAAATTCACCCCCATCGTATGAGCTCTGCCCATCATGCAGCCTCTTCTGTATGCATCCGCCCCTTGCAGAGTTCAATGAATAACCCACCCTTGCAGAGTTGCACAAGCATCGGGAGCATGTGGCACAATGTCATGTTGATTGCACAGGTGCCGTGTACAGCTGTTCATGTTCGGAGATTTTCGGCGGCTCCGTTGTGCTCCGTACTGCGCCTGCGCAGTACAGGGTGGGCATTATTCGACAGGGGACCTTTTTTCATCACAACACCGGCTCAGAGGGGTTGAAAAACCTACTAAAAAATGCCATATATTATATAGTTAAGGCAAACAAGAAGAAACAAATCTATAGAGGTTTGTTATATTTTGATGCAACAACCATATACAGTGCCTTGTGAAAGTATTCGGCCCCCTTGAACTTTGCGGCCTTTTGCCACATTTCAGGCTTCAAACTTAAAGATATAAAACTGTAAACTTTAAACTACACTTTTTATGGATATCTTTAAGAAATGGCTTACTTCTTGCCACTCTTCCATAAAGGCCAGATTTGTGCAGTATACGACTGATTGTTGTCCTATGGACAGAGTCTCCCACCTCAGTTGTAGATCTCTGCAGTTCATCCAGAGTGATCATGGGCCTCTTGGCTGCATCTCTGATCAGTCTTCTCCTTGTATGAGCTGAAAGTAGGGACGGCCAGGTCTTCGTAGATTTGCAGTGGTCTGATACTCCCATTTCAATAGTATCGCTTGCACAGTGCTCCTTGGGATGTTTAAAGCTTGGAAAATCTTTTTGTATCCAAATCCGGCTTTAAACTTCTCCACAACAGTATCTCGGACCTGCCTGGTGTGTTCCTTGTTCTTCATGATGCTCTCTGCGCTTTAAACGGACCTCTGAGACTATCACAGTGCAGGTGCATTTATACGGAGACTTGATTACACACAGGTGGACTCTATTTATCATCATTAGTCATTTAGGTCAACACTGGATCATTCAGAGATCCTCACTAAACTTCTGGAGAGAGTTTGCTGCACTGAAAGTAAAGGGGCTGAATAATTTTGCACGCCCAATTTTTCAGTTTTTTATTTGTTAAATAAATTTCGTTCCACTTCATGATTGTGTCCCATTTGTTGTTGATTCTTCAAAAAAATCAGTTGTATATCTTTAAAGCCTATAATGTGGCAAAAGGTCGCAAAGTTCAAGGGGGCCGAATACTTCCGCAAGGCACTGTGTATATATATATATATATATATATATATATATATATATATATATATATATATATATATATATATATATATATATATATAAAATGAAGCTTTTTGGTAAAGCCTTTTGTTCACACGTAAATGTACCATTCATTGCCCATAATTGTGATTTCTTGTGTATTCATATGTATAATTTACCATTTAAATCGCAGTTGTTTGGCCAGGACACCAACTTGGAGTGGATTTTGTTCCATAGTGTTTTGGTGACATCGAAGATTTTTGTCAGGACTGTGTGTCCTATCCGCTATGAATGGGTTAAAGACTTGCTTCCAAAATTGCATGATATTAATGCTTATGAATTGAGCAACGTGGCCAGAGAAGAAGTGACTGAAGAGGAATTAGCTAAATGGAATTCTAGAGAAAAAGCACAGCAACCTTATGGTAAGCTCACTTCATAATTTAACACACTCCTATAAATTTATAACAGTAATTGATGACCCAAATCTTGTCTACTGTTTTTCTTTTGTTTTTGGGTATCTTTTTCTCAACTCCATGTTTGAAGGAAGTGCCTGTGTTGCCCACAACAAACTTATTGATTCCTGATGTCATTGTTTTTAGTGCAGGGTTCCGCCAAAAAGGTCAATATCGACCCCAAAGGAATGATGGTACTATTTGAAGGGTTCATGACTGGGAAACAATAGGTAGTCATTAATTTTATAGAAGGTTGATTAGGGTCAGTTAATCTTTTGAGATCTCTGTAGAGATTCACGCCAAGTTCTTGAAGTGAAGTGGCTAGCAGTAAGGCAGTTTCTGAGGTTTGGATTGTCTGTTGCAAGTAAAGCGTGTCCTTGATTACCTCTATCAGCTGTATGTTGTTACTGATCTCTTTTATTGGTGTGCTTTGCGTTGTGTGTCTTTCCACCCACTCCCTTCCTTTTAATGATATACGTGTTCACTTCCCATACTGAAGCATGCCGTACACTGAGCAAATTTCGGCAAGTTCCGTATGAGCAGACAAAATTTGCTCAGTGGTGGCCCTTTCAGTGACCTCCCTGCTCAACATCCCTCAATTGAAGAATAAAAGGAGCCTGACAGAAATGAGTTGGCCAAACAGTTTGGCTAATTAGTTGGCTAATCAGATGTAGACACTGTTTGGGTATTTTGACAGTTGCTGGGCCGGCTGTCAAAATACACTAGCCACAGCAGAAGATTTGTCCATCCATGCTGCATAGTGTGGATGGAGTATTTTGGTAAACATTTTCTATTCAGCATTGTAACAGTCATAATGGCAGCTGCAGATACCCACAGGAAATGTGAAAGGAATTCACAAAAATATATAAAAAAAAAACTTTAGTATATGCTTTAATTTGCAAATGATAAATGTTTAGGGATCAATGAACAATTGGAAACTTCATAAGGGGTTGATGAGCTGAAACGTTTGGTGAGCTCCGGTTTAGTAGAAATTGGAAACTTAGGAAAAATATGATGACTGATGTATACAGTGCAAACGCTATTCTTTTGAGATACCTTGAGAAACCTATTATGTGGAAACCAGATTTCTCACTAGCTATTGATTTCTGTACCATAGCCAAAACACTGTATATAGTACCAGCTACTTTATTCAAAAGAAATAGCAACAGGAATAACTAAAATATTACTTAGCTAAAGGTGCAGGTACTGTATATGCATTTTAATGTGCCTGTTCAGCATCATGCCAATTTTAGTTCCTTGCCATTTTGATCAAAGGTGCATCTACATATTGCCTTCTAAGAATAATGTAGTTCTCAAACATCAGCTAAATGAGTGCTACTGTTACCTATATATTTTCTCATCAGCTCCTGTACATAATTGCTAGCAGTGCATGCAGGGCATTTAAATTTAAACCAGTTGTTTTTTTACATTGCATTACTTCACTGTGAATAATAATGTAAGGATGTGTCCTGAAAGTAGCTGCAATGAGTTCCAACTGTTTGTGCTTGGGATCATATCATTCTCTAAAAAAATATATATACTATTAGAATATAGCTCCTCTATCAAATAATTAAAATTGCACCATTGTGTATAACATTACTGTGTGTGTGTGTGTGTGTGTGTGTGTGTGTGTGTGTATCTAAATGCCAGCACTATCGCAAGTAGTGATGGTAGAAGAGTCTCTGAATACCATGGCTTGCACCCATTTTTCTCCCCAAAGCAAAGGAGTTTGAAAATCGAACCAATTTCTCTTCCGTACATGGACGGACACAGCAGCAATTGACCTTAGGGTTATCTACCTTCCTTTCAGGAGATGACTAGGCAGAAAAAACAGCACTTCAAGTATTAAAACACTTCTCAGTATAGCACCTCCCAGGGGGCGGGTCCCCCGGGTACATCCCTCTCTCTGCATCATGCAGCCCCAGTTTTTTTCTGCCTAGCGTGAGGAGAAGACATGGCTCCTCTGGGCCCGTGTGCTCTGGAGTTTTTTGCAATATTTTCGACTGGGTGACAGACTGGATCCTCGATCCTTGTAGTCCCCCCATGTTCGGCCAACGAGCGTGTGCCGGCCTTTAGCTACGCGCTGGGCCGTCCACGACATGCCCCGTTGCTCCAGGGGTGGCCAGTGAGCTATACGCTCCAGGGCACACATATGACTGGTCTCTATGGCCGAGTCAGTGTGCCGGGCAGACAGCCATGCCGTACCTACTGCAGACGTTGGGTCTGTCTGGAATGCCTCCAGCCGGTGGTCGCAGGATGGGTAAGTAGTTTCCCCTTGCCTTGGCATTGTGGTTCGGCTGGTGCATTCCCAGGGAGGCCGATCAAGGGTCCGCCCTGCTTTCCTCTTTCCCTTCCTCTCCCTCCTTCCCCTTATTCTGGGTGGCGGCCGTGGGGTGAGGGGTCCGCCTGGGGGGCTCCGTCCTACCTGGGGCTATGGCTGCTATGGGGTGCTGTATGCTTTTTTGTGATGCCGTGTGTGCGGTGGGGGGGACCTGCAGGGTCTGGTACATTTGCCGTGTTTTTGCTGCTTTATGTCACTGTGTGTTTTAAAAACGTGTTTGGCCGCCATTTTACCGGTGACGGGTGCTCTTATTGGCCATTTTCTTGTAGCCCGCAGGCTGTTTTTTGCATGTTGGAAGGTTTTTCGGCCTCGCTTTTAAGGACCCCGCAAATAGGAGAGGTGAGGCTGTGGCCCGCTCCATGTTCACAGTGGTGGGGTCGGCGGTGAGACCAGTCTTGGCCGGGGCTCTAGTGTCGCAGACACTTACCGTACGGGCAAAGTCCTTGCTGTAGGAGCTGGAGGTGCAGAATGTTCCTGAGCTCTGTGTGGAATTGGCCGACCAGTTGGTGCAGGGCCTAAAGTTTGTCTGCGAGTCGGCCCTGGATACGCTTCCATTGCTCTCCAGGGCCTCCGCCTACGCGGTGGTACGACGCCGCCTTGTGTGGCTGAAGTGTTGGTCTGCGAACCAGTCTTCTAAAAAGGCCTTGGTGGATTTACCCTTTAAGGGTGAACGGCTTTTTGGGGCGTCTCTGGATGACATCATAAAGGATGCCACTGGAGGTAAGAGCACTCTGCTCCCGCAATCTGGAAAGGGTAAGGAGCCTCGCCGTAAGCAAGAGCCCTCCTTTACTACCCCCAAGCGTTTTTTCGCCCCCCAGGTGCGGCAGGAAAATGTTTTCAGGGTGCGAAGGCGCCCGCTGAAGGACAAAAGCGCACCTGGTACCGCAAGCCCAACAAGCCTGCGGACAAGCCTGCTTCTGCATGAAGGTCTGCCCCCGCCCGTATCCCGGGTGGGGGGCCGGCTTCGCGAATTTGCGGCTTGGTGGAGGTCTCTCCTTTCCGACCGATGGGTTTGCGAAGTAGTTTCCTCGGGATACAAGATAGAGTTTCTCTCTTGTCCACCAAACAGATTTTTTTCCTTCCAACCTCCAGCTTCCTCCGGAACGCCGGGTGGCCCTGTCGGGGGCTGTTCAGGACATGCTGGTCAGAGGAGTGATTGTACCGGTTCCCCCAGCAGAACGGTTCCAGGGGTTTTACTTCAATCTGTTTTGTAGTCCCCAAGAAGGAAGGGGTCCATCCAATCCTGGACCTCAAGGCCCTCAATTGTTTTGTCAAAGTGCAAAAGTTCAGGATGGAGTCGATTCGCTCGGTGGTGGCGGCGCTTCATCAGGGGGATTTTCTGGCGTCCTTGAATATCAAGGACGCGTACCTGCATACCATATGCGCAAAACACCAGAGATTTCTGCGTTTTGCAGTCGGAGAGGACCACTTTCAATTTGTGGCCCTCCCGTTCGGCCTGGCCTCGGCACCACGAGTTTTCACCAAGGTGCTCGCTCCGATTCTGGCCCTGCTGAGGCAGCGCGGGATCGCTATCGTGGGATACCTGGACGACCTTCTTCTGAGAGCTTCCTCAAGCTCAGAGTTAGAAGAGGACGTGTCTATCACCTGTCAGGCCCTCCGAGTTCGGTTGGCTATTGAATGTCCAGAAGTCGGTTCTGGTGCCGTCTCAGTGGTTGGAATACCTGGGGTTGGTCCTGGATTCCTCAAAGGCGAGGGTTTTTCTCCCAACAGAGAAATTACAGACGCTGCAATCTGCGGTGCAGCAGTTGGCGACCCAGGAGTGGTCGTCGCTTCGCTTTTGCATGCGAGTTCTGGGTCTGATGTGGCCTCGTTCGTGGCAGTTCCGTATGCTCAATTCCACACTCGAGTGTTACAGAAAGAGATTCTGTCACGTTGGGACAAGCTCCCCTCGTCTCTGGATTACCAGATGCCGGTGAGTCGCCTGGTCAGGTCCTCCGTAGTGTGGTGGCTGACATCCCCGGTACTTCGGAGTGGAAAATCGTTTCTGCCGTGCCATTGGACAGTGGTCACGACGGATGCCAGCCTCTCTGGCTGGGGGGGTGTCTGGTCAGCCCAGGGGCGCTGGACTCAGGAGGAGTCCCGCCTGCCGATCAATGTCCTGGAGCTCCGAGCGATCCGGCTGTGCCTCTCCAAGTGGTCTCGGGATCTGCAGGACCGACCGGTCAGGATCCAGTCTGACAACGCCATGGCCATGGCATATGTCAATCATCAGGGGGGGGCACACGGAGCTCGGCCGCAGCGACGGAAGTTGCGCACATTCTCCGGTGGGCCGAAAGATACGTTCCGGCTCTGTCGGCTGTGTACATTCCGGGGGTTCAGAACTGGCAGGCCGACTACCTAAGTCGCCAGACACTAGACCAAGGAGAATGGTCGTTACACCCGGAAGTGTTTCAGAGTCTGTACCAAAAATGGGTCACTCCAGACGTGGATCTTCTGGCATCCCGTCTCAATCGGAAGGTGTCACAGTTCGTGGCCAGGTCAAGAGACCCGTGGGCGGACGCGTTGGTGGCGCCTTGGGGTCCCTATCGCCTAATCTACGCCTTCCCTCCTCTGAAGCTCCTTCCCCACCTGCTGCGCAGAGTGGAAGCCGAGGGGATACCAACAATCCTGATCGCCCCGGATTGGCCGCGCCGTCCCTGGTACGCGGACCTGGTGCATCTGGTGGCAGACGTCCCATGGCGTCTACCCCTGAGAGAAGATCTTCTGTCACAGGGTCCTATTTTTCACCCTGCTTTACAGTCGCTGGCTTTAACGGCGTGGCTGTTGAGAGCCAGGTGCTGAAGGATCGAGGTCTGTCGGACTCAGTGATTTCTACCATGCTACGTACACGGAAGTCTACTTCACGGAAGATTTACCATCGTACGTGGAAGTGTCACGGAAGCATGAATCAGACGTACAAAACAGATAAATGAATAAGAAGACTTTATTGGAAACCAAACAGCAAAGTCAAAGTCCACACAGATGATCGAAACAGCCAGAAGAGTCGTCCAATGGTGCCAGGGTCGATAGCCAGGGATGAGAGTCAGCCGAGCCGGGTCTGTCGCCAGAGACGGGGTGAAACGAAGCCGGGAATCAGGAACCAGGAGGAACGTCCGAAGCCGGGTCGAAAACCAGGAGCAGTCAGCATGATCACAGGAGAGGTGTGAGACGAAAGGCCCAAGCAAGGAACTGCTGCAGCTGCCGTCATATATATATGCTGAGCAGCCAGCTCCTCCCAGTGGAAAGGAGGAGCCGCAGTGTGAGGCAGGTTTCAAGAACCCCATGAAGCAAGATTGCTGCCAGCAAATGTCAGTGATGAGAAGACTGCAAAGAGGTAAGACCATGACAGGAAGGTCTACATCTCCATGTGTGAGGAGATGAGTTGGCACCCCCGTACATACGTGATGTCCCGGATTCTGCTGTTCTTACAGCGTGGAGTGGATCAGGCTCTCGCCTTAAGTACAGTTAAGGGTCAGATTTCGGCCTTGGCTGTTTACTTTCAGTGACCATTGGCGGCGCACTCCCTGGTTCGTTCATTTGTACTGGGGGTTTGGCATGTGGCCCCTCCTGTGCGTCCTCCACTGCCTCCATGGGACTTGAACTTAGTCCTCTCGGTGCTTCAAGAGTCTCCGTTTGAGTACATTCGATATATTCCCTTGTTCACTCTGTCCCAGAAGGTGGTTTTTCTGGTGGCAATTACTTTGGTCAGACGGGTTTCTGAACTGGCGGCCTTGTCTTGCAAGGCTCCTTTTTTGGTCATCCACAAGGACAAGGTGGTGCTGCGGCCGCAGCCGTCATTCCTTCCAAAGGTTGTTTCGGCTTTTCACATTAAGGAGGACATTGTTCTTCCATCCTTATGTCCTCGGCCGAAGAACCCGAAGGAAGCCACGTTACATTCCTTGGACGTGGTTCGAGCCCTACGGTTGTACTTGTCTGCTACGGCTCCGTTTCGGAGGTCAGATTCACTGTTCGTGAGCATGCTGGGATTGTGACGTCATAAGAGGCCTATATAAATCAACGCGCACCGCACACCCGACATTACAGCACGGTAAAATCGCACGACTTTGAAGTCGCACAAGTGTGAAAGGGCCTTAAGTCAGTCTTTGTTTTTCCTGCATCAGTGATGTAAAAATATTCATCAGTGGGCATGTTTTTTTTAAGGGTAAGTAAGCATTCTGTAGGGGATCAGAGGGGTAAAAAGCCGGCTCAAATAGTTCAGTAAAGTAAAAATGGCTTTATTCATCAAAACAAACGGACGAAATGACAGGTTTGTCTTGTAACACAGGTACAGATGAAGGAAAAGTTCAGTCTCTAGCCAACAAGCTGATATATAGATAAAGTACACGGCTCTAGCCAGAGCCAGAGCTCTGAAATGGTTTTGCTCAGCCCAGCAGGTACACAATCCAGCAAAGGTCTCTCTCTCCTACTCAAACAGCTCCCCTCTGACATTTTCAGCCCAGCTGGCAAGTAGCAGGTCTGAAGGGGAAGTACCTGCCCTCTTTAATTAACTCCTTCTTAACCCTGTCCCAGGTTGACCCTCTACAGTTCACATAAAGTACCCTGCCTGCTTACCCACCCAGAACTAAAGTAAACCACCCTAATTTTTTTCCCCCTCCAGCTGTGATGCCCATTGGCATTTTACCTTAACCCTTAATCCCATATCCTCCACCTGCTGCACTATGTATATCATACAGGCAGTGCAGGGTCCAGTGTGATCAAACAGGATTAATTTGTTAAAGTTTGTAGAATTCACCTACGTAACATCTTTAAAATTCGTCCCATTTTAACAAATGAAACCACCAAGCTCCTCATTCACTCCCTTGTTATCTCTTGCCTTGACTATTGCAACTCCCTTCTCAATGGCCTGCCTCTCCATAGGCTATCCCCTCCTCAGTCTATCATGAATGCTGCTGCCAGACTTATCCACCTTACCAGCCGCTCAATGTCTGCCAACCCTCTCCTCCAATCCCTACACTGGCTTCCG
This sequence comes from Rana temporaria, assembly GCF_905171775.1. Classification (NCBI taxonomy): domain Eukaryota; kingdom Metazoa; phylum Chordata; class Amphibia; order Anura; family Ranidae; genus Rana; species Rana temporaria. Next base: position 270,094,025 of record NC_053490.1, on the reverse strand, counting down.
ATCGCCCAGCGAATTAAATTCAAAATACTAACCACAACTTACAAAGACATCCACAACTCTGCCTGGAGCTACATCACCAATCTTGTCTTCAAACATATCCCAAACCGTCATCTCCGCTCTTCTCAAGACCTCCTACTGTCAAGCGCTCTCGTCTCCTCCCCCCATGCTCATCTCCAGGATTTCTCCAGAGCCTCTCCCATCCTCTGGAACTCGCTACCTCAACCTGTCCGGCTATCCCCTACTCTTGCTACCTTCAGGCGATCCCTGAAAACTCATCTCTTCAGGGAAGCCTATGACGTCTCCAACTAATCTTTTACCACTTCCATCAGCTCATTCCCCACAGTTACAACCTTTTGTACCACCTGGCGCACCCTATTAGATTGTAAGCTCTTCTGAGCAGGGCCTCTTAATCCTCTTGTATTTTAATTGTATTATAACTGTATTGTCTCCCTTTTATATTGTAAAGCGCTGCGTAAACTGTTGACACTATATACTGTAAATCCTGTATAATAATAATTAATACTCTTTAGCTGCATTCCTTAAAAACAGACACCTACCATAAGATTTTGTTTGCCTCCAGTAAAACCACATTTTCCCTCAATTTGTCCAGCGTTGCAAGTGATTCTGGTATCTGTTACAGATGGATTGGAAGCCTCATTGAAGAAGATGCAAAAAAGAAATGATGATCAGTCAATATCTGATGCAAAAGCACGCTTCCTTCAGCGTAAACAGCAGAAGAGTCAGAATACAAACTAAGCAGGTAGACAGAAGCTGACAGGTATGCATTCTTGGCAATCTTTCTCTTTTAGGTTTCTAAAACAGCTTAAAGCATTTGTTAACCTGAAAAATTGGATCTGTTCCCTTAAAGCATGTCATAGAGCACAGTTCTTGTGCTGTGTCATTTGGCCCCCTGTATTGCCTAAAACAAAAACCTGGCTGATCCTGACAGTTTCTGCCCATCCCCTATAAACTGACCATGGTGTATCATGGCTGCTGATCCCTGACACAGTGGACAGTTTACGCGCCTCCGTCATCCGCAGTTTTGCTCTCCTCTCTACTTCTGTGTCCTCCTTCCACCCTCCCCTCCCTGCCTGTCAGCTTGTGCCAGGGCAATCCCCCTTCCTGCTTGTATCATAAGATATTTTTGTTTTTACAATCCTCTCTGTAATATTAAATGATGCGCCACACTATATATTTTTTTTTTTTTAAATACACTGCTAAATATCTTGTTCTATAGCGCAGATCAGCGGGAACATGACCTCTCTCCTCTTCTCCTCCTGGCTGACATCAGCTGGGGTTTCTCGGCTCCGCCCGCTTTTTTGTCAGCTCGAGGAGAGAGATGACCGGACAAAATAAAATAAGGCATTTAGTGGTGGATTTTTTAGAAAACACATGCAGTGCAGCACATCATTTAATATTAGAGAGGATGGTAGCAACAACACCAAGTGGGTATACAACCACTTCAGCTCTGGAAGCTTCACCCCCCTTGCTGACCAGGCCATTTTTTGCAGTACGGCACTGCGTTGCTTTAACTGACAATTGCGCGGTTGTGCGACACTGTACACAAATAAAAGGAACGTCCTTTTCTTCTCACAAATGGAGCTTTCTTTTGGCGGTGTTTGATCACCCCTGCGGTTTTTTTTTTTTTTTTTTTTGTGCTATAAACAAAAAAATACTGACAATTTAAAAACAAAAAAAAAAATCTTTCTGCTATAAAACATATCCAATAAAAAAAAAAAAAAGTAAAAAAGCGAATTTCTTCATCATTTTCGGCCAATATGTATTCTGCTACATGTTTTTGGTAAAAACAAAATTCCAATTAGTGTATAATTGGTTTGCAGAAAGGTTATAGCGTCTACAAACTATGGGATAGATTTATGTACTTTTTATTTTTTTACTAGTAATGGCAGCGATCAGCGTTTTGTTAGCAAGACGTTGCGGCCGACAAATCTGACACGAAGTGACACTTTTTGAGCACCAGTGACGGTAATACAGTGTTCCTGCTTGGCAAAAGCACAAGATCTGTCCTCCTTATAAGCAGAACGGCGATCTGCCTTGATTACAGACCACCATTCAGCCTCTCTCGGAATGATCACCGGATCCGCTGATTGGCTCCCGCTGTGTCCAATCACAGTGGGAGCAGGGCTCCTGCAGCACTCGCGCGCCCCAGCGCCGAAGAAAACAATTGCATACAGGTACCTGATTTTGCACTTAAAGTGACACTAAAGCTTCGATTTTTTTTTTTTTTTTTTTAAATAACGAACATATCATACTTCCCTCCACTGTGCAGTTCGTTTTGCACAGAGTGGCCCCGATCGTCCTTTTCTGGTGTCCCACAGAAGGTCTCGCGGCTCCTCCCCGCAAAAGCTAAACCCCTATAGGAAGCGCTCTCCCGAGGGGGTTACTTTGCGGGCGTGCTAACGTGCCATACAATCGGCGTCCATATGCGATTGTATGACTTGGCCCCGTCCACCGGCGGCCGCGTCATTGGATTTGATTGACAGCAGCGGGAGCCAATGGCTGCGCTGCTATCAATCTATCCAATGAAGAGCCGATCAGGCATAGGGAGAACGATGCGGGATCGCGCTCTTGGAAGTTCGGGGCTCAGGTAAGTAAAACAGGGGCTCGGGGGGGGGGGGGGGGCGATGACTGCAAGGTGTGTTTTCACCTTAATGCATAGGATGCATTAAGGTGAAAAAACATGAAGGTTTACAACCCCTTTTAAGGGCCACGTTACCACAATATATGTACATGGGACGGCCCTTAAAGCGGTGTTCTGCCGGAAAAAAATATATTAGCTGCTGACTTTTAATATATGAACACTTTCCTATCCTGGGTGCCCGCGATGTCGGCACCCGAAGCCGATCTCTCCCTCAGCTCTCGGGTGGAGGCGCCGCCATCTTCGGTAAGGGAATCAGGAAGTGAAGACTTGCAGCTTCATTTTCTGGATCCCTACTGCGCATGCGCAACTTGCACTGCGTATTCCCACTGGTCCCTGCTGTCTTCTGGGACCTGAGTGTCAGAGTAGGCGCCGGACGTGGCGTAGGTCACCGCTATCACCGCTGTGATCTATGCCCGGAAGTGGGAGCAAATGCATGTATTACACAGGTATCTGTTCCCTCCTCCCCCCTGAAACGTGCCAAATGTGACACCGGAGGAGGGGGAGGATTCCAAAAAGCGGAAGTTCCATTTTTGGGGGAACTCCGCTTTAGGCGGTTAAAGGACAACTATCAGAGTGACATTGCTTAAAGCATATTTCCACTTTTGCAGTCAAATTCGAAAATGCCACTATGGTTATTGTATGTTCCCATTGTTTTTCAGAAATGTTCCATATATTTTAATTCACAGTATTTGTATTTAGCTTTATATAAAGTATTCATATTTTAATATATTGGTATTTGTGTTTTTTTTTGTAGGCCTGATGAAGGGGGAGGTTGTGGCCCCCAAAACACGTTGGATGTTTCACACAATGTGAAAGAACTATTAAAGAATGTTGGACTCTTTTGGATTGCTGGTCCTGGTGTATCCATATGCTTTGAACTGTAATGGTGAAAGGGAGTGACTGATCCATAGAAATAAAATTCAGATATCCTCAGTTCAGCTCTGTCAGACCCTCGCAATTGGCTGTTTCAGTATAGGAAGCCACTTTAGACATTATAAGTATTGTCACTGGGCTGCAATTCCATTAGATGAAGGTAGAGAACTCCAGCTGTTGTGCTGCTTGATAAGATATCACGGTTGATTTATTAAAGGCAAATAGGCAGTTAATTTTGCAAGGGAAGTTGCATTTTACATGGAGATTTGCCCCAGAGCTTTCACTTTGCAAAGAATATCTAATCACACGCAAGGAAAAAAAAAATCACACTTTTTTTTACTTGCACATAATTAGATGATGGAAGCTTCACCTCATTTTACTAAATTCTTGGGAAAATTCAGTTGGAAAGTGAACAGCCTATTTGCCTTTAGTAAATCAAACTCAATATGTTACTAGTTCATTCCCAGGGAATGTGGTAAAACTGTATGAACTGCTTCTGAAGGAACAATAGTGAGACATGGATTTATGATCATCTCTGATCAGTACAAGCCATATTGTTGTAAATGTCCTAAAATGAACTTGTGCTTTGGCTGTACTGGGCTTAGTAACATGATTATTGAAAAGGATCCTCTTTAAGCAGGGAGTACTTGCCTTCCCCAGTGCACCCCAACACCCCCCATCCAGTGCCCAGTCACCAAAAAAAATCCTGGTACTTCTTGGTATAGGGTAACATGTAACTTCTATGCCATGTTACAAGACACTGCCATATTGGAGTCACCAGAAATGTCAAGGCACGGTGTTATATTAAAGTGATTGTAAACCCTTACATATACCCGGTGTAGTCACTATCCTCAGGTGATACAAATAGATTAAACACATTTTTCTACATAAGTTGTACCTGTTTATTTGCAGTCTTCGCTTCTCTTAACATCTGTTCAAAGTGCTGAATTTATAAGATTGTCTGAGAGTTCAGAAAAAAGGAGACAGAGAGATTAAGTCACACTCTGCAGAGCTCAGCGAGGAGTGCTCTGAGAGCTGATTGGAGGGAAGGGTCACACCCCCCTTCACACCGCAAACAGGAGCAGAGCTGAGACTGTGAATTTTAAAGAAGTAGAAAAACATATATCTTCTGAAAATATAAGACATTGTTTAGTGTTAAAACCTTGATATATATACTATAAAAACACATAGGACTAGTATGCAGCCTAGTAGATACATGCTCTGACAGCTGCCACTGAGGCTTTTACCAAAAGCATCTTGACATCTTGATTCCCTTTAGGTTTCAAGATATTGGGTGGCTGTAAATTGTGAAGGGATGGTTTTTCATTCTCTCCTTGGGCAAAACAAAGCAGGTTTTATTGGCTAGGGACAAACTGAGCTGTGTCCATGCCTAAAAACCAATATAGCTTAATTGCTTATTGTGCGCAACAGCTGATGCATTTAAAAAAATCCTATCCAAAACCTAAAAATAAACATATAAGCATCATGAATCTACTCAACCATTCTCTGCAAAGTATTTGAAGTCAAGGTCATATGTTTTGTCTAAAGTTCAGTAAGTGAATTAGAATGATACCCATTTCTGTTGGCTTTACTGTATAGCAACCAGTATTTTTAGTCCTTCATGGCATTCCGGGCTGACAAATGTTTTGGGTCTTCTGACAGCTAGAGGTGCTGCTGTCAAAATACAGTTACCTACAAGGGATAAGGGTGGGATTTCTCCCATCTACCTCATCTATTTAGATGAAGGAATCTGTTAGCGGGCTGAATAAAAAAACTGACAGTTTATGGCCAGCTTTACATCGTACTTACAGAAAAATAACGATCTTAATTTTGGGTGTACTTGTTTCAAAAATGTATTTGTTTTATTTAATATGGACTTTCATAGAAAAAAATACTGTATCAGAATTGAATTCGTAGTTTCAATTTTTTTTTTAAATCTTTATATAAAAGTAAAAAAACAAAAAAGAGCAAGGACGCATTTACACTGTTTTTGTGTAGTAAGGAATGAACGTTATGCCATGTGTTGGCGCACACCCGAATGCACCAAAAATGGTGCATGTATTATTTCTGGCAGCACACTGCACTGCAATGCACATTATGTATTGTCATGAGTTACACGGCACTACATTGCATGTCTGTTGGCAAAATGTGTTGGGGTGCTGTTTGGAATTAATGGCTTTGCATTGCCCCCCAATGCATGTAACATGAAATGTTGCAAATCTCATCTATTGTGAGTTGGCCTGAAGTATTTTAAAATCTTGAAACTGAAATGTTGACACTTTAAATGTTGTCACAAAGCGATATACAATGCATGTTTATCCACTTGACTTCCAGATTTTACCCCCTTCATGACCAGAGCATTTTTTACTATTCGGCACTGCGCTACTTGGCAATTGCGCGGTCCTGTAACGCTGTACGCAAATTAAATTATCATTTTTTCACACAAATAGAGCTTTCTTTTGGTGGTATTTGATCACCACAGTTTTTTTTGTGATATAAGGCTAAAACAGATTTTGAAAAAATATATATATTTTTTTTATTTTCTGCTATAAAATATGTCCAATAATAAAAAATACAATTTCTTATGAATTAAGGCCAAAATGTATTCTGCTACATTTCTTTGGTAAATAAAAAAATCCCAATAAGTGTATGTTGTTTGGTTTGCGAGAGAATTCTAGCATCTGGTATAGATACTGGATTTATAATTTTATTTAAACTAGTAATGGCAGTGATCAATGAATTATACTGGGACTGTGATAGTGTGGTGGGAAATCAAACACTAGCTGACATTGGCTGGGGTGTACACTGACATCAATAGTGACACTAATACAGTGATCAATGATAATACCATACATCTATAAATTATTAGAGAGACGACTCCTTTGGTGCTACATTAATAATATCTTATAAGGTGCTGATCTTCTACATACAGTATATCTAAAGATGAGATGATTTAAAAAAAAACTCAGTTTGCAAGTATGTTGTATGTATTTATACACAAAGTTGTATTTAAAGAAGATGCAAAAACTAACTGAATGAATATTATTCTATTAAAGCACTTATATATATCAAAAAGCAGTCCCTGAAATTCATAAAGACTGACGCAGGCATATTTTTCAAAAGTCTCTTTCATGCATTCTAAAAGTCATAATGAATGAGCCAAATTTATGTATCTGTCTAGAACTTGTTCTTATATTTGGCTCATGCTGCACCACTTTTAGAATGCAGAAACAAATATGAGGCAGATGATGGACTTTGGAGGCGTATTATATTAAACATTTTATATTTATTGAAAAAATACATAAAAATCATTAAAAAACATATAAATAACAATTAAGGCCGTTCCTAAGAATGCCTAAGAACACAAGAAAAATAGCATAACACGACACCTATAACCTGAGGGTACAGTAAATAAATAAAAGTGGAGAACTAGCAACCACTTCCTACTAATAATTGTAAAACAGCCCTTATGGTTTGCAGAAGGTGATGTGTCATGCGAAGCTCAGCCCGACATGTTGAACGTTGAGAGAAAGCGCTTCTTCAGGAGCTTTAAACGAGTTCTACAAGGTAATAATAATGACACAAATTTTACAATCAAAAACACACAACAAATAAACAAAAAATTATTAGTCTTTGCCTTTTAGATGTTTGAGCACTATTGCACAGCCCAACACTGGTCCAACCAAGAGAGGCAGAAAAGTGAGAGAGGAGGGGAGGGGACCAGCCCCTTCTAAATGCATAACATTGATGATGATATCAACAATCATAAATATGCCTAAGCATTTTAGTATGTATAATATGAAAGTGAATAACCTACATTCCAAATGTGGAAAATGAGAGGAGAAGGATACGGGCAGAGATTGTAACAATGATCAAAAATGCAGACAGGTACACAGGATATAATCCTTTTCTTAATCCAGACAAGTCCAGTTCTGTATATAGAGAAACCCTTCATTAATAAGCTCAGCCAAAAAAGAAACCATAGCATAAAACAAACATTTAAAAGGATCATAATACTGGAACCAAAACAAAAAACAATTGAATGCTCACCAAATAATCATAAACTCTTTTTTCTTCTAGCATAAAATTAGGCATAGTAGCGCGAGCTACAGTATGCCTGTCTTAATTTTTTTATCCCCGTACTCACTGTGTAATCGTACATAGAAGATTCCGACTGCCCACGGGGAATGGGCGTTCCAATCCAGACGGAAGGTGATTGACGGCCGGCTCTGGCGCGTCACGCTTCTCCGGAAATAGCCGAAATAGGCTTGGCTCTTCACGGCGCCTGCGCATTGTCTGTGCGCAGGCGCCGTGAAGAGCCGAGACCTGCTCCGGCTGTCTTCGGGGAGCGTGACGTGCCAGAGCCGGCCGTCAATCACCTTCCGTCTGGATTGGAACGCCCATTCCCCGTGGGCAGTCGGAATCTTCTATGTACGATTACACAGTGAGTACGGGGATAAAAAAATTAAGACAGGCATACTGTAGCTCGCGCTACTATGCCTAATTTTATGCTAAAAAGTTGTTCTGCAGGGTGAAACACCGCTTTAATTGGAATATTACCCAGAAGTTTGATACTGGAAAAGGTGCATTCAAGAGACCTGCTTACTACTGGATACCACTAATAATAAAGTTCATGGAGTGGGGATGGATGTTCCCATTAGTTGGAAAGATATGGGACAAACTTCTCCAAGAACAGCATATGCAATAAACAATATGTATAGAGAAAGGGTTGGTTCAGGCAGGATTAAAGCCAAGCATCCAACCCTCTCACTTACAGCCATCGCCAAACAGATATTATCAAACCACTCTCATAGCTAGTAAGATTGCCTGATAGGGCACCTACCATTAATGGTGTTGAATCCACAAATTGCCTCCGCCTGTGGTGACAGTCTCAGCGTACAAGAGAGCTGTACACAATGCCGCCGTCTCTCACTATTTATATGTTCATCCTGGCCGTGACGTCATCACCGCGTGACCCGAGGGAGCCATCAGTGGCTCCACTGCGCATGTGTGACCTAGCTATGCTAAGCATGGCATCCATTCAAGGCAACAGAGCGGGTCAACCATTCGCAGAGACCAATCAGCAGGAGGGCAAAGAGGAAAACACCTCCCCTCCAGCAGCGTTGGTCAATTAAAGATATACTGCAGAGGGATAAGTTAGACATGGGCGCATCTCCAAGTAGACTAGTGGAGAAATATGCAGCAAAGCACAAACGGCCAAAGACTTTAATGTAGTACCTAGTGTACGAGTTGCAAGTTGTATACTAAGCAAGGATTCCCTATGAAGTAATTAATGTATTTTCTCTCTTTGGTTGTCTTTTTCTTTGTTATCTGCCTCTTTTTAACAAGAAGGGTATCCATGCTCTTAGGATTATTGAAAGTATGCTGAGTTCTCTACATGTTTCGTGACAAAAAACTGCTTCCTCAGGAGGAATTGCATCCAAATATTTATAATGAAGCAATACAGAAGAATTTCAATATGACAAACTGTCTTTTAAAGCCATGGCAAAGAGAGGGAAATATTAAAGTTAGAATGCTTACCCGTGTAAAACAGGCACAGCCAAGAGGAGAGATGCCCTAATGCACATCCCCTCCCCAAATATTTCCAAGCCAACTTTTTTCTATGTATGCCAAAAGAGAGTTGGGGTTAATTAGCTCCACTTTTACACGTGGCACCTTCAATGTGACACACTGGGGGTTATTTACAAAAGGCAAATCCACTTTGCACTACAAGTGCACTGGAAGTGCAGTCGCTGTAGGTCTGGGGGGAAGATCTGAAATAAGGGGGAAGCTTTGCTGATTTTATCATCCAATCATGTGCAAGCTAAAGTTTTCCTTGCATTTCCCCCTCAGATCTACAGCGACTGCACTTGAAAGTGCACTTGTAGTGCAAAGTGGATTTGCCTTTCGTAAATAACCCCCAATGTAAAAGTGGTGCATTTTAGAACTGTATAAATTTGGTGCACATGTTGCTGTCAAAACCATCAGTGTCTCAGACACTTCATGCATTTGACGCAATACATTAACAAGAGGGTTGGCTTTCTGGTGCAGCAGCTGTATTGAATTCCCCCTATTATATTTTTTTATTAAAATACTGTTTTCACTTTTAGGATTGTACTGCTGATCTCATGCAGCCCTTCTTTGCATGCACTTTAGCATCTACCGCACATAATTTGTTTAGTATGGTTCTGCTTGTGGTGATAACAGCGTGCCATGCCTGTGCACTGTGTATTGACAGAGTGGCTTATAGTTTCCACTGGGAAAAAGTGACAGGGTTACAAAAGCAGGAGGACAATTAGGAGACAGCAACAGAGTGTTGTCACCCTCTAAAAGAAATGCATACACAATTACCTTCATGGCAGGATCAACAGACACTGTTTTAATGAAAGCTTATATGATATTTTAGAGCTGTTTATATATATATATATATATATTTTTTTTTTTTTTTTGAGCAGAGGTATAATGCTATTTTATACTATTAGAAGTATTTGAGTACTAAGTTATCATAAGACTGTGCAACCCTCAACCCATGGTTGCAGCAAAGAAAATTGAATCTATGGCCAGTAAATTTAAGTGGAGTGGAGTTCATGGGCCTTTAAAAAAAAAACGCCCAAACTCCAATAAACTGCAGTTTATCAGCTCCAGTGTGCATGGAGCCCAAATATCGTTAACTTATTTATTAAATAAGGCATGTTTTGTTTTATCGAATTTACTACTTTTGAGATAAATACCCGATTAGTTTTTAGTTATTTTAGGGAAAAAAAATAATGTGGTACCTTGCATTACGAGCATAATTCGTTGCAGAAGAATGCTTGTAATCCAAAACACTTGTATATCAAAGTGAGTTTCCCCATGGGAGTCAATGGAAATGCACATAATTTGTTTCACAGTGACTGCTATTGTATGCAGTACCGCATGTGGGGGGGGGGGGTGGCGCCGGAGACACAGAGTGTTTTTCATTGGGCTTGACTGGGCTCAAGCCCATGGGCCCCGCCCAATAGGGGGCCCCCTTTAAAAAAAAAAAATGTTTTTTTTTTTTTTTTTTTTTTTAGGGGTCCGGAGGTCCCCAGTGGCCCAGAGGCCCCCAGACGGCAACCCCCCTTTTTTTATTTATTTTTTATAAAAAAAAAAGTTTTTATATATATATATATATATATATATATATATATATATATATATATATATATATATATATATATATATATATATATAATTTTATTTATTTATTTATTATTATTATTAAAGGGCCCAGAGGTCTCCAGGGCCCCCGGATGGCAACCCCCCTTTTTTTTTATATATATATATATATTTTTATTAAAGGGCTCAGAGGTCCCTAGGGCCCCATGTGGCAACCCCCCCTTTTTTATAAATGTTTATATTTTATATTTTTATTTTTGTTTATTTATTTTTTTATTAAAAGGCCCAGAGGTCCCCAGGGGCCCCGGATGGCAACCTCCCTTTTTTATGTATTTTTTGTAAATGTTTATATACTTTTTTTTTTTTAAAGGGCCCAGAGGTTTCTTTTTTCTTTTTATTAAAGGGCCCAGAGGTCCCCAGGGCCCCGGATGGCTACCCCCTTTTTATATATATATATATATATATTTTTTTTTCTTTATTTCTTCTTTTTTTTTGCTCCAGGGGGCCCATGCCTTAAGCTGTGTAAGGGGCCCCAAAATTCCTGATGGCGGCCCTGCGCATACCTCCCAACATGCACAGATTCTGCGGGACTTTCCCGCACAGGCAGCTTCTTCCCGCAGTCCCGCGAAAGGGTTAATTTTCCCGCACTGCAAGAGGAGGCAGCACGGAAGCAGGAGGAACCGGAGCGGTGTGTGGAGGACAGAGCCGGATTAACATAGGGGCTGATGGAGTGATTAACATAGGGGCTGATGGAGTTGCAGCTCCAGGCCCTTTCTTAAGATAGGCCCATTTGCCCAAAAAAAAAAAAAGATCGACTTCGGGGGTTGTAGCTCGACGACCAGAGGTCACAGAAAAAACACATTTGAGGGGTAGGCAGTTGAAGACCTACCCCACAACTGATCAAAATATGGGACGGCGATCATTTATGGTTCCGGAGATACGGGCCTGCTTGCACAGCCTGTCAGAAGCTACATTCAGAGCGGCCAATATAAATACAAGCTGACACACTGCAGCAGACTGATAGGATCACAGTGCTTATAATAATTATTTGTATATTACTCATGGTAATTAACCCCTTGCCACTCAGGCCAATTCTGACACTTCTCTACTACATGTAAAAATCATCATTTGTTTTTTGCTAGAATGGTGGTCTTTGCACTTTTTATGTTGCACGGTATAGAGCTGCACGATTCTGGCTAAAATGAGAATTGCAATTTTTTTGCTTAGAAGATAGATCACGATTCTCTCACGATTCTTGCAGGGTAACATCATCTTTCACATTAAAACAAAAAAAAAAAAAATGGGCTAACTTTACTGTTTTGTTTTTATGGTTTCTATTATTCATTGAAATGGGCAAATGCAGTGTGACATAAAATATTGCAGCAATTGTCATTGTATTCCCTAGAGTCTCTGCTAAAATATATATAATGTTTGGCGGTTCCAAGTAATTTTCTGGCAAAAAATATTGCTTTTTAACTTAAGAAACAAGTGTTGGACTTTAAGTGGTTACATTTCCTGCATTTACACACAGAAGTTTGATCTAAGAAGGAAGTTAGTTACAATGTTTCATGTTGTTACAAACTTGCCAGACTGCCCGGATATTTTCTTTTGACAGCTGAAAGTCTTTCCACTTGTTATAGGAAAGAATAGTCAAACTCTGCATTGGACATCGTCAAGGGGGTTGAATCGAAATCACGATTTTTTTTAGATTAATTGTGCAGCTCTAGCACGGTATTTGCACAGCAATTTTTCAAACGTGTTTTTTTGGAAATAAACTGTTTCATTCATAAAAAAAAACACTAGTTAGTTAAGTTAGCACAATTTTTTTTGGTATCCTAAGCGATGCTTTCAATTTTTTTTAGGTTACATGTTTAGAGTTACAGAGGAGGTCTAGTGCTAGAATTATTGTTCTCGCTCTAACGATCGTGGCGTAGGTAACCTGTGTGTATCTGGCTCTGACACTACCAGTGCCTACCCAGCCACTGACTACTATCTCTCCCCAGCCTGTCCCCACACACCCTCTCACCTGCTGACCTGTGGATGGGGGAATCACTCCTGCAGTGTTGTGTTCTGCCAGTGCGTACAATGATCAGTGTTGCTAACTATAGCTGGCAGCACTGATAGGTTTTTCCCAAAACAAACAGGCTGGTTGTACTCAAGTTGATTAATAGATTGACTTGTGTAAAACCAGCTAGCCCATACATAGATCGACTATGGCTGGCGTAATTTCAATCCATGTAAGACCCGCTTAACCACTACGCAGTCCCTAAACATCCTTCCACTCCTGTACATAGTGCCCACTGTCATACTCTCCACACTCCTCTCCTGTACATAGTGCCCACTGTCATACCCTCCACACTCCTCTCGTATACAGAGCTCCCACTGTCATACCCTTCACACTCCTGTCCTTTACATAGTGCCTGCTGTCATACACTTCTCTTCTGTACATAGTGCCCACTGTTGCACCCTCCACACTCCTCTCCTGTACATACTGGTCACTGTCATACCCTCCACACTCCTCTCCTATACATAGTGCCCACTGTCATACCCTCCACACTCCTCTCCTGTACATACTGTTCACTATCATACCGTCCACATTCCTCTCCTGTACATACTGCCCACTGTCATACCCTCCACACTCCTCTCCTGTACATACTGCCCCATCATACCCTCCACACTTCTCTCTGGTACATACTACTCTCTGTCATACTCCCACACTCCTCCTGTACATACTGCCCACTGTCATACCCTTCACACTCCTCTCCTGTACATAGTGCCTGCTGTCATACACTTCTCTCCTGTACATACTGCCCACTGTCTTACCATCCACACTTCTCTCCTGTACATACTGCTCACTGTCATCCCCTCCACACTCCTCTCCTGTACATACTGCCCACTGTCATACCCTTCACACTCCTCTACTGTATATAGTGTCTTTTGCCGTACCCTTTGCACTCCTCTCCTGTACATAATGCCCACTGTTAGACCCTCCAGATTCCTCTACCTCACCTGCACATACTTCCCAGTTTTATACCGTCCATACTCCTCCCCTATGTCGCTTACCCACAAAAACAGTTCTTTAAAATTATACTGAATATCCTCAATGTTACCAGCTCTAGAATGGACACACTTTTGTTAGTTCAACTAAAGGAAATCTCAGTTATCATATTTGTTCTGCCCCATTATTAGTACTCATTTAATTTTGTGATTACTACTGTGATGTATAGAGGAACATCGGGGATCTCAGCTACTCTAAATATAGCACTTGTAAAAAAAGTGTCCCTGAAAATATTTTTTAAATGTTGGCAACTGTGCATTTAGGCACTGCCCAAGGGCCACCGCCCACCGGGTCAGTAGGGGGCCCCGTGAGAGGCTCCTGGGATCCTGCGAAATTTAAAGCGGTAGTAAACTTTCCTGACATTACTACTTTTTAGAGGCCCTGGGGTAGGTTATGCCACAACGTACAAGTATGCACAGCATATTAGCACATTAGGGTACACTTAAACTTTCAGACTTATCCCTCCAGTGCTGCGCTGCAAAGAATCCGGTGGGGCCCGGGCGCTTCCATCTTCACCCAGTCTTCCTTCTGGGTTCTGTGAAGAAGGCCGACACATTCCGTGCACAGGTGAGAGGCACCCCCCCCGCTCAATAACTTTAAGCCCCCTCCGCTCAACAACTTCAATTCGCCCCCCCGCTCAACAACTTACTTTAATGCGCACCCCCCCCCCCGCTCAACAACTATGATTCCCCCCCTCGCTCAACATCTTCGATCCCTCCCCAATTCTCGGCTCCAGGGGGCCCCTTCAACACTCAAGCCCAGGGGCCCCCACCACCCTAAGTCCTGCCCTGCCGGCGCCCCTGCACCTCTGGCCAAATGCTGTACTGCACACCCCATGTTTTGAATCCTGCGCGTCTTACAAGACAATGCTCGCAAACCAAGTCAATTATTTTTTTTAAATAATGGCTCGTATTGTGAAACACTCATAAACCGCCTTACTTGCAATCCGAGGTATTACTGTATTTAACTCTTACTGAATTGACCCCAGCAGGTATAGAGACTGAGAGATAGGTAGATAATATAATTTATGTGTAAACAGTCCAGGTAAGTTCACTTTCTCTCCTGCATAGTTCTGCATATCTCTTCCTCACCATCTGTCAAACACCACCTCAAGTATAAACCCCTCCTTACTATATGAAAAGACTTCAGGATGAAGTGGTTCATAGTAGGCATAGAATGCAGGAGCGACCATGATTAGTGGCTGGTTAGATGCCAGGGCTCAGGGCAGGCAATAATGGAGTCTATTCTCCAAGCAAACAAGTGGCAATCGGAGGCATCTGTATCCAGGCAGGGTTCAGGGCAAGTGGCAATCAGCAGCACAGTCCGTATCCAGGTATGGGTCAGGGCATACAGCAATTGAAAACAAAATCCTTTATCCAGGCAAAGTGTCAGGGAGGTGGTAATCTGTATCCATTATAAAGACAAGGGGTCAAAGCTGGTGCTAATCAATAGCATATCTGTTATCCAGGTATGGGTCAGGAGTTGAGGCAATCCAGTGACAAGGCAAGGTACAGAAGCCAGGAAGTGAACAATTATCCCAAGCCCAGGGCCTTAGGTCTGTGATGTTCAAATAGAGTGCTTCAGCTCTGTTGGTCATTTGGAGTAGAGAAGGTGAAACAGGTAGCACCCTAGCAATGATAATGCCTACCACGATTGGCCAGTGAAAGTGGAAGGGCTTTGCCAAAAGTGCAGGGCCCATTGCCCAACAACTTCCATCATTAAGGCTGGGGAAGAGATGGTGACTGAAGGGAGAGAGACCCTAGGACCAGGTTCAAAGAGAAACACAGTAGGAGCTTGTCTCCTGCTCCTAAAAGTAACATATGTAGGGGGTTATTTACGAAAGGCAAATCCACTTTGTACTACAAGTGCACTTGGAAGTGCAGTCACTGTAGATCTGAGGGGGACATGCTAAGAAACTAAAAAACAGCATTTTAGCTTGCACGTGATTGGATAATAAAATCAGCAGAGCTTCCCCTCATTTCAGATCTTTCCCTCAGATCTAAAGCGACTGCACTTCCAAGTGCAAAGTGGATTTGCCTTTCGTAAATAACCCCCAGTATAGTGTAGAAACATATGTCTGTCTGTTAACCTGAGAGTTCCAAGCGGGATACCTGCTTTTTTAAAATGTTTTGGCTGGTTCAAACCAGAGATTGCATTATAATGTGGCGTCTCGGCTGGTGTTTGCTATGGATTACTCAGCGCCTATGTGCTGATTACAGCGCAAAGTACTGTTTACTTTTTTTTTACATTATTAGAATATCACAAAATGACATTCCATTCATGTTTATTTACCACAGGGCCTTGCAGTGTAGTTTGCATTTGTGACATGCTACAGTGAAAAAAAATGAAAATTGTATCATACTTGCCAGTAATTTTCCTTTCCTGGTGCCAATCCATGGCAACATACCTGTGATAGAGCTCTGCCTCGACTCCTCCTTCATGACTAGTGAATAGCCTAAATTAAAGGCATAGTCCCTCCCCCAACATTCTCCGTAATATAGAATACCGAGGGTGGGAGCGTATGCTGCTATGGATAGGCACCAGGAAAGGAAAATTACTGGTAAGTATGATACAATTTTCCATTTTCCTGGTGCCTACATTTATGCTTAAGAATAAATGTTTAATTAGAAGAGGACATAGCAGCCTGAACTGCCCTTCTTCCAAACTCAACAGTCGTGAGAGCTCCTGGATCAATATGGTAGTGCCTGAGGAACGTATGGTGAGAAGACCAGGTGGCGGCCCTACACATCGTCTCCAACGAAACATTAGCCCTTTCTGCCCAGGAAGCTGAGACTGCCCTTGTAGAATGAGCATTCACTTGAGATGGAGGCTCCATATTCTTCACCCTGTAGGCCAGGGGTGTCAAACTGGCGGCCCTCCAGCTGTTCCGAAACTACAAGTCCCATCATGCCTCTGCCTGTGGGAGTCATGCTTGTAACTGTTAGCCTTGCAATGCCTCATGACTTGTAGTTTTGCAACAGCTGGAGGGCCGCCAGTTTGACACCCCTGCTGTAGGCCTTCTGGATTAACTTTACAACCCAAGATGCCAGAGTTCTGATGGAAGCTTTGCCCCTGTATTTACCGAACGGTACGATGAAAAGTCTCTCAGAGTTTCTGAAGGGGTTTGTGGCTTCTAGGTAGGCCCTAAGTACTCTGGATACGTCCAGCTTGTGACAAGACTCTGACTCTGTGTCTATAAACACTGGTAGTGCCCAGGGTTCCAACAGGTGGCTTGGAGTAACGACCTTAGGTGTGAACCCCCGAAGGGGGTGAAGTTTCACTCTGTCGGGGAAGGAGGAGATGTGGTTGTCGGCTACCCCTAAAGAGTGCAGTTCCGAGATCCTTCTGCCAGATGTAATGGCTAGTGTTGTAATATTAATATAGATGTGTAGGTATTTAAAATATTATGTTATATATATATATATATATATATATATGGCATGGTTTACATACAGGTATTCAAGGTTACACATGAAAAGGTGTTTGCTGACCAAAAGGGTTAGTGGTCAAAGGACACATATCAAAAGGTACAGAGGACTCTTTGATGTGTTAATATTATCTAAGACGACCTAGGTGTGTGAAATGGACTGGTACTTCCTTACATAAGGAAGTGTTTATTGATGGTAATTAGACTTGTGGGATGTTCATTCAATGGGAACATTTGGTTGACCCCCCCCCCCCCCTTCCAGTGTGAGTCCAATATTTGAAGCACTCAAGCTGGCATTCAAGGAGTCTTGTCTTGTCACTCTATGATGAACATTGCACAGGTCTAGGAAAAGATGGGATTCTGAATTATATTCTGTTGGATTCTTGTATCGTCTGTGGACTTTAGACTTTGTATGTTATTGTAAGTTAATTACATTTTGCGTTCTCTGGAGAGCCTGGTGTGTCGCTGCGAAACAACGTAATTTATGTTCATCATACTAACATCTAAGATATTAATTATCTGACCGGAGTACTTGGACACTATACATGATCACTACATTTATTGGACAAATTAGATCACTACAGCTAGCAGGAAAGCCGTCTTTAGTGTCAGGTTCCATATTGTTACTTGTTCCACTGGAGCAAAGGGATGGTCAGATAGAACTTCAAGGACCAGGGACAGATCCCACTTAGGAAAAGATCACCTGACAGATGGGCAAATCTATAATACACCTCTGAGGAAAGTGTCTACTAAAGGATCCTCTGCCCATCTCTTATTTGTTGGGGCAGAGATTGCTGCTACCTGCACTTTGAGGGAGCTCAGACCAAGCCCCAGATCAAGTCCTGTCTGAAGGAATCCTAGAACATGGGACGTAGAGGGAAGTATTGGATCAAATCTATGGCATTCGTTGCAGGCTTCCTGGCTTTTAAAAGAGTTGATATGACTTCTGGGGAACACCCTAGGAACTCGAACCTTCGCCTCTTAACCTCCAGATTTGAAGGTTCAACTTCTGAGTGTTTGGATAAACTAGACTGCCCTGCGACAGAAGTTGAGGGAAAGGAGGGATCCTGATTGAAGTGCTTACACTGAGGCTGAAGTTATTTATTAGTGGCCTAAAAACGAAGCAGTTGGACAGTGCACCAAGTATTACTAACATTTAGGGCCACATTCACCCAGGGATAAATGCAAGAAGTCTGTGTTCCAGGCTTTTGTCCCTGGGTGGATACAGCCCTGAACATTAGTACCACTCAGTGTACCCTCCAGCCCTGTCCAGTCACTACATTTTTCAGCTGTTGGCAGCAGGGCTGGTCAGTGCATTTTGCCTTCTGCCTGCACGGAAACAACAGAATCTCAGTTACAGAAGCTAAATGCACAGCGTGCACAAGGATTAGAACTACATTAATACCTTAAATATTTGAAAGCATACAATGCCTTAAAGTGTTCCTAAACCCAGGACCCTGCGTTCACTATATCTGGTCTCCCACAGTACACAGACCATGGAAATGTAATTATTTTAGTATATATAAACTGCTAAATACCTTTTCTTATCAGCAGTTAGGCCGTGTACACACGATAGGATTGCCAGAGGAGAACGGTCTGAAGGACCGTTTTCATCAGTCTAAACCGATCGTGTGTAGGCCCCATAGGTAATTTAACCTTCGGTCAAAAAAATGAGAACTTGCTTTAAAATTGAACCGATGGACGCCTAACCGATAGGTTAAAACCGATCGTTAGTATGCAAAAGCATCGGTTAAAAATCCACGCATGCTCAGAATCAAGTCGACGCATGCTTGGAAGCATTGAACTTCGTTTTTTTCAGCACGTCGTTGTGTTTTACGTCACCGCGTTCTGACACGATCGATTATTTAACCTATGGTGTGTAGGCGCGACGGACCATCAGTCAGCTACATCGGTTAACTTAAGACAACTGTCCTTCAGACCACTTTCATCAGATGGACTGATCGTGTGTACAAGGCTTTAGAGCAGTCTTTTTACTTCTATTATTGTCTGGTTAAAGCTTGTAGTTCATTCTCTAGTAGTTTCATTCTACTCTGACTTACCTATGAGGCTGCATGACCCCTAACCCTCTGTCTGGACAGTGCTGGTTGACCCTATGCTGATCACATGTACCCTCCCAAGAAAAAAAAAAAACTCTTTAGCAATACACACCAAACTAAGCATGTGCAGAGTGACTCCAAAGGCTTTGTCTTATCAGGAAATGGATTGGGGAGGATCAGAGGAGACGAGATCAAACACCCTTTTTACACAGCGCAGAGGATTAAGTAATGCTTATACTATAGTAAGAGCATCAATGGCAAAAATAGCAAAAATGTTATGTTTTCTCCCATAGATGTTAAGTGTTAAAAAAAGTAAAATTTTTGCACTAATTTGTATATGTGTGTTTTTATATATACTAACATGTAATAATATTCCATTGGGGACCCAGACCACAACAAAAAAATTCAATAATAAAAGAATAAAAACATCTGTCCTGGATGTGTTTTTAGTTTTTCTCAACCCCCATTACTAGACACCATCGACACTATCATGAACATAATGGGTTTTTTTTACGAAAGGCAAATCCACTTTGCACTACAATTGCAAAGTGCACTTGAAATTGCACTGAAAGTACACCTGGAAGTGCAGTAACTGTAGATCCAAGGGGGACATACAAGGAAAATAAAAAAACAGCATTTTAGCTTGCACGTGATTGGATAATAAAATGAGAAAAACTCCCCCCCCCCCTTTCAGATCTACCCCTCAGATTTACAGCGACTGCACTTTTAGTGCAATTTCAAGTGCACTTTGCACTTGTAGTGCAAAGTGGATTTGCCTTTCGTAAATGACCCCCTAAGGGTACTTACCAATACAATTGGCAAAATACAATGTTTTTCACAGTAGTGGACATTCAATAGGGTTATGCCAGACACGCTTAACAAAGGGAAACCTGACCATTAATTATTGCACAGTGAGATTTCTGAAGATTTGTTTTATTCTTGTCTTTTATAATCATTAAGTGCCTGTGTCGGAGCTCTCCATACTTTCTAAAGCTAGAATAGGGATATTCAATAAGGTTGGTTACTGCAATGCATGTTGCGCCTTCATTTTAAATGGTTCCCCAAGGCACTAAAACAACACACCTGCTCTGCAATGCACCACAACTGCTCTGCAATGCACCACACCTGCTCTGCAATGCACCACAATGTACAGTAAAACACTACTGTGCATTTCTAAAATGAGAATCAGGTTGGGTTCTGATTGTGATGGGGTGTGCTGGCAGCCCATTCATAATGAATGGGTTGCAATAACGTTATACCTGTTGATGCATGTGCTTTACTGCACAACCGTGCCTCACAAAACAAGCTAGCTGAACAAATGTTTGTTTAACAAAACATTCTATATATTGTACATGAGACTTTAGTTCAGTTGCAGCAAGATTATTTGCATTTTATGACTACCCTAATGTTCAGTCAAAAGCTAACTAAGCGTCAACTTACTTCCATTCTAAGCCCTATGCTACCATCGCAATAAGCGAATGGTTTGCGCAAATGTTATAGCGCCTACAAAATAGGGGACAGAATTATTATTTTTTATTATTTATTTTTTTACTAGTAATGGCGGCGATCTGCGATTTTTATCGGCACTGCGACATTATGGCGGACACATCGGACACATTTTTGGCACCATTCACATTTATACTGCGATCAGTGCTATAAATATGCACTGATTACTGTATAAATGTGACTGGCATTGAAGAGGTTAACACTAGGGGGTGAGGAAGGGGTTAAATGTGTGCCCTGCATAGTGTTTCTAACTGTGGGGGAAGGGGACTGACTGGGGGAGGTGACCGATCTGTGTCCCTATGTACAAGGGACACAGATCGGTCTCCTCTCTCCCTGACAAGACGTGGATCTGTGTGTTTACGCACACAGATCCACGTCCTTGTCTCTGTAATCGCCGTTCGCGGGTGCCTGGCAGACATCGCGGCCGCCAGGCACGCGCATCGGCATCTCAGTGATGCGGCGGGCACGCGCGTGCCACCGGCGCACGTGCGCCCACCAGTGGCTGGAGGCCATATATAGACGGCCTCCCGGAAATTTAGATCCACCCTGCGGCCGTATAAAGTCGTACGGCCGCCAGGAAGTGGTTAAAGGGGTTGTAAACCCTTGTGTTTTTTCACCTTAATGCATCCCATGCATTAAGGTGAAAAAACTTCTGACAGTGACCAGCCCCCCCCTCGTTTTACTCACCTGACCCCCTTTGATCGCTCGGCAGAGACACGCTATACCTCTCTGCCTGAGGTTCTCTGCTCTTGATTGGATAGATTGATCGCAGCGCAGCCATTGGCTCCTGCTGCTGTAAATCAAATCCAGTGATGCTGTCAAAAAAATCCAAAACTATCAGTGTATGGCCAGCTTTAGTGTCAGGGAAAACCATGGATGGATACTTGACTGTTGCTATAAACAACTATGAATGCAGTGTTAGTTATTCTCCAAGTAAAGTCCTAAGGCTGCCAGAATAGTCGCCGAATAATGTCTTTACAGCACAGCAGTGCTGATGTAAAAACATTTCATGAAGGAAAACCATGAAGGTGTTGACCATGAAAAGCACCTTCATGGTTTTTCAGGGATTATGTAATTTAGATGTATAAACACAACAACATGGCCCTCATTTTTGCTCCTGAATGTAATATTTTATAGGCTATTTATTTATTTATTTTTTAGAAGAGAGAAAGGAAACAAGGAAAAAATAAAATTGAATATAAAAAGAGAGAAGGGGGGAGAGATGGGAAGGACATTAGTCCCCCATTTTTACCCCCTCTTGTATTATGTGTCAGGGATCAATACTCTCTAAAGAGCCAATGCATAGTGACTTGTATCTACTAGTATAAAGATGAAAATTATAATTATTGCCAAAAAAAAGGGGGGGGGGGGAATTATGGGCTATTTATCATTATGTGTGCTTGAAATGTGTAATTAAATGTACTTGTCATTTTAATACGTGCATTCAGGAAAAAATAAATGCTACAATGATGGGGAATCTACATAATACAATGACTTGCCTAAATTATCCATTGAAGTTGTAAGCAATCAGGCAGGCCTTTGTACTATATAGCTGTTAGTAGATCAAAAAGAGATTGCACTGTGAAAATATAATGTGTGGTGCGCTTTAAATTTCTAGGCTGGTCCCTGTAAAGCAGGGGTGTAAAACTATGTTTCATCACAGGCTACATCAGCATTATGGTCACCCTTAAAGGGCCAGTTGTATCTGTAAGACTAGATGTCCAGAGCAGCCAACTACCTTACATCAGATGTGAAGAGTCCCTCCACCATCAGAAAGTCAAGAATCTCCCACCCTCCATTACATCACAGGGCACCCTTGTGCTGCTCTCAGGAAGAAAGTGCATGGTCTGGAGAAGGGCTGGAGTCAGCTGCCAGTCTGCTGAATGCTTAGACCAGTGGAGGCAGAGCCAAGGTAGTGCTGTGGCTGCACAGAGGGGCAGGATCTGTAGGACCAGCTCTGTCATCCTCTCTGTTGCTTGAGGGTTGCTACAATTGCAGGAGAATTGCCAAAGGATCGTTTTTTTTGTTTTGTTTTTTAAATAACAAACATGTCATACCTCCACTGTGCAGCTTGTTTTGCACAAAGTGGCCCTGAACACTGACTTCTGGGGTCCCTTGGCGGCTCCTCCCCGCATCAGATAACCCCCTAGGAGAAGCTCTCTCCCGGGGGGTTACCTTGCGGGCGCGCTCTCCGCTTATTCAGCATCCGCAGAATGTATGACTCGGCCCCCGCGTCATTGGATTTAATAAACCTGTTCAAAGTATATCATCATCATCATCATCATCTGTCCCTCGCGCACTGCCAAAATCGGACAACTCATCCTACGGCCAAGAATTGGAAGTCTCAGCAGGTTTTGATTTCTCCTTAATAGAATCGTTTGCCAGATCTGTAAAGTAAGCAATCGGCTGGGAAGAACCCAAAAAAGCACCACGAAAAGCCAGAAAATATTTTTTGAATATAAAAAAGGATCCTTCATAGATGAATTGAAAGACCTGATTAAGAAGTGGTAGAAGCCAGATAAAAAAAAATAGTCTTATTAACAGACTAGCAAAATTATACCCACTGAAAGAACCAAACGTAAATCCCTTTGTTGTAGACGCATCACTAATGCGGCTGGCAAGGCACGTAACGTTACCCATTGAGGATGAAGTAGCATTCAGAGATGTGTTGGTCCGCAAAATTGAGCTTGACCTAAAAAAAAGAGCATATTTAGCAACAGGGTATGCTTGCAGACCAGCCATTGCCTTGGCAGCAGTAAGAAAAGCCATTTTTCATTTGGACATACAAAATAAAAAAACTGATTCTAGAAGGGGCCGAACAGGAGAAAGTTATAACAGCCCTTCAAGAATTCAGTCTCGCAATGCTGGCCTCTATGATTGCCAGAAGAGGCCCGTGGCTTAAACCCTGGGCAGCGGATGCCGCTTCTAAAACCAATTGGTGTAAGATTCCCTATGACGGAACAAACCTTTTTGGAGCAAAATTAGACTCGGCTATCTCTAAAGTTATGGGTCGAAAATCGGGTCTTATTACCTCTGACAGAAGACCAAAACAACAGAAGCCACTACCGTACAGATGTACTCTCCCAGAAAGGTACAGGGAGGCAAAGTCATGCAGGCCAGGAAAGGAATACAAGAGAAACTGGAGGAACCCCCAAACCTCCTCCTTGACATTCCAAAAACCAAAATCTTCGGCCACAGAGGATCAGCAGAAGTCTTTTTGAAGGTACGGCTGTCCAGCCTGCGATAGTGGGAGCCAGACTCAAGCTGTTCACACAGGTTTGGGGCGAAAAACATAAAAGATCCATGGACAGTGTCTCCCATTCAATTCAGTCACAGGTGGAAATTCAAGAATCTAATCCCCAGGGACAAGTTTTTTCAACCAGTCTACCAGCGTCTTGAGAAAAACGAATGTTGTTATTCACATATGTACAGGAACTACTTCAGAGATGAGCAGTCATAGAAATGCCATTTGTCCAGAGCGGAAAAGGCTTTTACTCTCCATTATTCCTTGTAAAGAAAACGATGGGAGACTTGCGTCCAGTTTTAGACTTGAAGAAACTCAGTCTTCAATCAATTCTAGCAATAACTCTAGGAGATTGAATGCCGTCCATCGATTTATCGGACGCATATCTTCACGTCCCCATACATGTTTCAAAAGTTCCTTCGATATATGGTAAACCACCAACATTTCCAGTTCCAGAGTCTACCCTTTTGAATTTCTACTGCCCCCAGAACCTTCAGAAAAGTTCTGTAACCAGTAATGGCTTTCCTGAGGGAGAAGGGCTTGAGAGTCCATCATTATGTGGACAACATCCTTCTTGCAGACAGCCAGAAATCTCTTATTAGTCATTGGAAGATACTGATTTCCACACTACAACAATTTCGGCTGGGTGATAAATTGGAAGAAGAGCAACCTGCAATCCACCCAAAGGATGGTCTTCTTGGGAGCAGGATTGGACATCTGAATGAACAGAATAGAACTACCTCAAGAAAATATAGCTCTTTTGATTCAGAAAATAAAGGAATTATTGGCAACAGTATCTCTACCTGCCTCTGTGTTCTGGGGTCAATGTCAGAAACCATCCCAATGGTTCAAAGGGCCCAGTGGCACACAAGAACATTTCAGAATTAATTTCTAAAGCAGTGGGATGGAGCATTAATGCTTCAACCAGTCTATAAGGATGTGGTGGACCCATGCTCACAACCCTAGGAGATTCTGAATATAGTTTCCCCTCTCCAACAAGTGGTCATGTCAAATGCCAGTATGGAAGGATGGGGAGCCTATCAGGACCAGGCAGTTCAGGGGCACTGGCCATTCCAATCATAGGGCATCATCTCAAACATACTGGAAATCAAGCCCTTTTAGCCTTCAGACCCTAATGTAGAGGGAGGAATGTGTTGTTACACATGAACAACAAAGTGGCAGTGGCTTACATCCAAAGACAGGGGGTCACCAGAAGTCGCTTACTTATGAGGGAAGTTGGCCCCATCCTTGAATGGCCCAGGTAAACCTAGCAGACATGAGGGCAGTGTACGTTCCAGGAACTTTCTATCCAACAATGAATGATCTCTGAATCATCAAGTCTTTTCTCTCATAACTCAAACAGGGTGTTCTGGATCTAGATCTAGCAGCAACCCCAGCAAACACCAAATGTTCGAGATACCTTGCGAGAACTGCCTATTCAACGGCAGAGGGGATAATTGTCCACAACATCCTTGGAATTTTCAGCTGGGATACATCTTCCCTCCAACAACTCTGATCGCGAAATTAGACCCAGAAAATCAACATCCATGGTGATAGCAGTAATTTCCTGTTGGCTAAGGAGACCGTGGTTCACAACGCTTCTCCAACGGAACACGGGGAACTCATTGCCTCTCCTGTTAAAGTCGGACTTATTCTCTCAAGGCCAATTTCTTTACAGGTCTCCAGAGAAGTTAAATCTGATGGCATGAAAATTGAAAGGTGTAGACTTCTAGGGCCAGATTCAGAGAGCTTCGCCTATCTTTAGGCGGGAGTAGTGTATCTCAAATACACTACGCCGCCGTAAGTTTGAGCAGCAAGTTGTGTATTCACATAGAACTTGCGCTGAAACTTACGGCGGCGCAGTGTAACTGGGCCGGCGTAAGCCCGCCTAATTTTAAATAGGCTGGTTGGGGCAAGTACTATGTAAAATAGTAGTGACCCCACGTTTTTTACGAACGGTGCATGCGCTGTCCGTGGACGTATCCCAGTGCGCATGCTCCAAATGACGTCGGCAAATCGTCATGCTTTCGACCTGAACGTAAATTCCGTCCAGCCCTATTCGCGAACGACTTACGCAAACAACGTAAACAATTCAAAACTCGGCGCGGGAACGACGGCCATACTTAACATTAGCTACGCCTCATATAGCAGGGGTAACTATACGCCGAAAAAAGCCTAACGTAAAGGATGTAAAAAAATGCACCGACCGAACGTACGTTTCTGAATCGCTGTATCTACCTAATTAGCATATTCCTCGCGTAAACATACGGAAGTGCCACCTAGGGGCCAGCCTGAAAATGCAGCCTAAAGCCCCATACACACTATCAGTTTTCCTGCTGGTTTTCTCTTCAGGTTTACCAAAACCATGTAGTACAAGGACCTGCCTGATTGCATTCAAATTGAAACGCTTAAGGTTTGACCCCATATTAGATGGTTTTGGTAAACCTGAAGAGAAAACCATCAGGAAAACTGATAGTGTGTATGGGGCTTAAGATACTACGGTGTAAGACACTTACATCTGTCGGATCTTAGGGATATCTATGCGTAACTGATTCTCTGAATCAGGCGCATAGATACGACCGACCGTACTCAGAGATACGCCGGCGTATCAGGAGATACGCCGTTGTATCTCTTTTCTGAATCTGGCCCCTAGAGAGTAGTGGAAACGTTACTTAAGGCCAGGAAAAACACTACCAACAACACTTGTACGAAGAGTTTGGAAAAAATTCACCTCATTTGCTCAACAACAATCTTGGAGCACTTCATCTGGTAACACAGATCCTTGAATTTCTTAAATCGGGTCTGGAAAAAGGCCTAAGTTCAAGTACCCTTAAGGTACAAGTTTCGGCATTATCAGCCATGAAGCGAGACAAGTGGGCCAAGGACCCTCTCATCATACAGTTTCCAAGAGCCTGTTTAAATCTAAAACCTCCCAGAAAGCCTACCTTTCCAGCCTAGGATCTATCCATAGTATTAGAAGCAATATCTCATAACCCTTTTCATCCTATCGAGTCTATATCCTTATGGGAGTTGACACTAAAAGTAACATTGCTCATTGCTATAACCTAGGCAAGAAGGGTAACTGAAATGCAATTTTTTTCTGCTTATTGTAAATCTGCTTGAATATGTGCGCACACAGGATGAACGCATGTGAATGAGGATCAGACACCGTGGAATGCCAGGAATTCTTGGTATCTGCCATACTGCAAAGGGAAGCAACACTGAACCCCTATATAATAAAATATTTGCCCCCTATTAGCAAATAACCAGTCCACCTGACAGTAGTACAGTACTGATCTAAAGAGGCTGCTGTGCCATAGCAGAATAAACCCGTGGTTTATGGAGGGCACACCTTTCTGAGGTTACTTTGCCAGCCCTTGAGGTAAAATAATACTCAGCAGTAGTAAACTCAAATATCCCACACTTTGCAACGTGCTAAGGCTACTGCAGTATATTACAGCAGCCCCAAAACCTAGGCTGCCCTGGCACGTAAATATTTTTTTTTTTTGGGCTAGCTTGGCCCAAACAAACTATTTGAAGTGGAACTTTATCTATAACAACTTGATAAAAAATATTTTCTTTAGCAAAGAACTTACATTCCACATTAATAATTACACTATCAATATTAGTGTGTGCTGTAATTTGCCTCCAGCATTACTCCTGTTTCTTCTTGCTTAAGGCTGCCATTTTGCTGAAGCCCAGAGCCCCTGAACAGCAGTAAATCATAAAGTAGAACTAAACCCATCGATATAACAGTTTAAAAAACGGTTACATTCCTGGAAGGATGGGATTGTTAACCACTTAAGCCCCGGACCATATTGCTGCCCAAAGACCCACGGTGTTTTTACAGTTTGGGACTGCGTCGCTTTAACAGACAATTGCGCGGTCGTGCGACGTGGCTCCCAAACAAAATTGGCGTCCTTTTTTCCCCACAAATAGAGCTTTCTTTTGGTGGTATTTGATCACCTCGGCGGTTTTTATTTTTTGCGCTATAAACAAAAATAGAGCGACAATTTTGAAAAAAATGCAATATTTTTTACTTTGTGCTATAATAAATATCCCCCAAAAACATATATAAAACATTTTTTTTTCCTCAGTTTAGGCCGATACGTATTCTTGTACCTATTTTTGGTAAAAAAAATCGCAATAAGCGTTTATCGATTGGTTTGCGCAAAATTTATAGCGTTTACAAAATAGGGGATAGTTTTATTGCATTTTTATTAATTTTTTTTTTTTTTACTACTAATGGCGGCGATCAGCGATTTTTTTCGTGACTGCGACATTATGGCGGACACTTCGGACAATTTTGACACATTTTTGGGATTTTTGTCATTTTCACAGCAAAAAATGCATTTAAATTGCATTCTTTATTGTGAAAATGACAGTTGCAGTTTGGGAGTTAACCACAGGGGGCGCTGTAGGATTTGGTGTACACTGTGTGTGTGTTTACAACTGTAGGGGGGTGTGGCTGTAGGAATGACGTCATCGATCGAGTCTCCCTATATAAGGGAGCACTCGATCGATGCAGCGCCATAGTGAAGCACGGGGAAGCCGTGTTTACATACGGCTCTCCCCGTTCTTCAGCTCCGGGGAGCGATCGCGACGGAGCGGCTAGAAACAAATAGCCGCGCCGTCGTCCCGGATCGCTCCCCGAGGGGACCCGACCGCCGCAAGTCGCGGGGGGGGTCCCGATCGGACCCCCGACCCACGTCTAGGCAGGGACGTACAGGTACGCCAATGTGCCTGTACGTGCCATTCTGCCGACGTATATGTACATGCGGCGGTCGGGAAGGGGTTAACTGTCACATTTGCTTGTTTCCTCAACCAAACTGTCAAACCATCAAATGGCTGGTGTCTTAACTAATCATATGTGCAGCACCATGGCAGTTGCAGATCAAACAAAGGCTTTTTTTGTCTGTAAGGCTGCATTCACACCTCGGCGTACAAAATCGCAGTGTTTTGTCCCGCGAATTGCGGCGACAAATAGCAGTGTTTTGTACCGTGATTTGCGGCGACAAAACGCTGCGATTGTGAATGCAGCCTTCACCCCCTCTATGGAGATGGTTCACATCTCCTATGACGAACGCCGAAAGCCGCCTGAAAAAAAGGTCCGGGACTTTTTTCAGGCGGCAGGCGTATGGCGTGGAGATGTGAACCATCTCCATAGAGGTGCATGTTAAATCATCCCTCTGGCGTCTCGGGGCTGCAGCGGCGTCGCACTACAGGCGTATATACGCCTAGGTGTGAACGGGGGCTAAAGGATAGGAGGGTTTAATGCCGCGTACACACGATCATTTTTCGGCATGAAAAAAAACATAGTTTTTCGGCATGTAGAAAAAACAACGTTTTTCCAACTTCATCATTAAAACGACGTTGCTCTGTGTGAGCAACGTCGTTTTAATGATGAAGTTGGAAAAACGTTGTTTTTAAAAAATGCTCTAGCAAAGCGCGGTGACGTACAACACGTACGATGGCACTATAAAGGGGAAGTTCCATGCGGATGACGCCACCCTTGGGGCTGCTTTAGCCGATTCCGTCTTAGTAAAAGACGATTCACGCTTTTCTGTCTGTTACAGCGTGATGAATGTGCTTACTCCATTACGAACGGTAGTTTTACCAGAACAAGCGCTCCCGTCTCATAACTTGCCTCTGAGCATGCGCGGGGTTTTAACATCGTTTTAGCCCACACACGATCATTTTTTACAACCCGAAAAACGACATTGTTTAAAACGTCGTTACAAAATGCAGCATGTTCGGGAAAAAAAAATTGTCGTTTTTCAGAACCCGAAAAATGATGTGAAGCTCACACATGATCATTTTAAATTACATTTTTTTAAAACAACGTTTTT
This sequence comes from Rana temporaria, assembly GCF_905171775.1. Lineage (NCBI taxonomy): Eukaryota > Metazoa > Chordata > Amphibia > Anura > Ranidae > Rana > Rana temporaria. The sequence goes on along the minus strand of NC_053490.1, from coordinate 270,064,212 downwards.
TTCATGCCGAAAAATGATCGTGTGTACACGGCATAATTCCTCTTTAAGGCTGTCAGCAGATCGACCTCTACAAATTCAGCAGTGCCAAAAAATGGAGAGCAACTGAGCATGTGCAGAGCAGGGTGAGACAGTGTATTTGCTGGATTTTTAACAGTATAGACACTTATTTTTAATATTTCATATAGCTATACCTGCAAAAGGGTAAATTTTCTGACTAAAGTTCTACTTCAACCGCTTTAATACTGGGCACTGTTATTCCCTTCCTGCCCAGGCCAATTTTCAGCGCTTTTAATGATAATTACACGGTCATGCAATGCTGTACTCAGACAAAAGTTTTTTCATTTTTTTGAGACCGCTTTCTTTTGGTGGTATTCAATCGCCACTGGGTTTTTTATTTATTGGTTAAAAAAAAAGACTGAAAAATTTAAAAAGAAAATATGTTTTCTTCTGGTAGAAGATTTTGTAAATACTGTTGGGGCTGCACTGATAATCTGTGCAGGTCTCCTGTGAGGAAATGCCACTGATTGACCATCCTCTCCTCACGCTGTCAGTGTGAGGAGAGGAAAGCCGTTAACCGGCTTTTTTTTTGTTTACATGTGATCCACAATGATTGGATCACATTGGTTTCGCGCTGCGTCATCAGCTCTTTACGGAGATCTGTGATCATTTTCACTGTAAAATCAGTCAGAAATGGGAGCAGTTACCTGTCGAAACCAGGTGCCTGCTCCCCCTAAAATGTACCAAACGTGGCAGTGGGGGGAGAGGCAACCAAGCGGAGCAACCCCTTTTGAGTGGAGCTCTTCTTTAAGGACGTGTCGGCCAGCTTCCCGGACTGCTCCTTAAAAACCAACTGTTAAAAACGCTGGTGTCCGCTGCCTCCAAAAATTTGCATCTAAATCGCAGCTGAACAGAGCTGCTTTGGAAATTTGTGCCGGACATGATGTTTGAACCTAGCCTTTTAAGGAAAAAATGCAAGCCACCTCAGCCTCTGTTTACACTAAAATGTGGTGCGGGAAACTTGTGATTGGTGTGCACTGTCCTTGCGATCTGCAGTAGGTGTCAGTGCTATGTTAAAGTGGAGTTCTACCCAAAAGTGGAACTTCAGCTCATCTAATTCCAACCCCCCCCCCTCCGGTGCACAAATTGTCACCTTTCGGGGGGAGGGGGAATAGGATACCTGGTCTTTGAGAGGTATCCTTTCCCACTTCCGGGAGCCTCACAGGGTTGCCAACTTTCAGTAAATTTACAAACAGTTTGTAAAATCTGTAATTTTTGCATCTGTCTACGAATGTCGATTATGGACGTGTAGTCTCTGGCCCGGATTCAGATATACGACGGCGTATCTCCTGATACGCCGTCGTATCTCTGAGTTCCGTCGGTCGTATCTATGCGCCTGATTCATAGAATCAGGTTCCGCATAGATCTCCCTAAGATCCGACAGGCGTAAGTGACTTACACCGTCGGATCTTAGGCTGCAATTCTAGGCCGGCCGCTAGGTGTACGCGAGGAATATGTAAATGAGGAGTTCCGCCGATTCAGAAACGAACGCCCGCCTGGCGCTTTTTTTTACGTTCGGCTTTTTCCGGTGGATAGTTACCCCTGCTATATGCGGCGTATCCTATGTTAAGTATGGCCGTCGTTCCCGTGTCGAATTTTTAACATCGTTTGCGTAAGTCGGTCGCGAATACGGATGGACGTAATTTACGTTCACGTCGAAACCAATGATGTCCTAGCGACGTCATTTGGAGCAATGCACGCTGGGAAATTTAGCCGACGGCGCATGTGCAGTTCGATCGGCGCGGGGACGCGCCTGATTTAAATAGTAAACTCCCCCTAGGAATTTGAATTCCGCCGGCGCAACTTTAGAGGCAAGTGCTTTCTGAATACAGCACTTGCCTCAAAAACTTGCGCCGGCGGATCGTAAATCAGATAGATTACGCGGATCTAAAGATCCGCTAATCTATCTGAATTTACCCCTGTATGTCCGTAATGGACATTTATGGACAGATGCAAAAATTACGAATTTTACAAACTTTTTGTAAATTTACTGACGGTTGGCAACCCTGGAGTCTCAGCCATGGGTATTGATGTCACGGCTGGGGCTCCCTCCTCCTCCCTCGGTTGCCGGGCCAGTAGGCGAGAGGAGCAGGCCCTGTGCATGCTCAGTAGGGCTCCTGACGTGAAGCCGTAAGGCTACACTGCTGGGTACCCTTACCTGCAATGGCGGCGGCAGCACCCAACAGCTGCGGTGCCAACATCGCTGGACCCCAGGACAGGTAAATGTCCTATTATTAAAAGCCAGCAGCTGAAGTATGTGTAGATGCTGGCTTTTACGTTTTTTTTTCGGGCAGACGAGATCCCAAATGTGGGTTCGCAAATGCAGATCCTAGAAGGTAACAAAACTCCCATGCGATCTGGTTGCAGCCTTCCCGAACGTAGTGCACGCGCTACCTTGGTGTGGTTTAAGCCCAATTTATATTAAATAGGCTCAAATGGCACCACACTGAACTGCATAGGAATGCAGTGCGATTAATAGCGTGAATGAGGGATAACAGCTGCATTTTTTCTGCCTGCATGAGACCTTCTAAGCGCTTATTCGTGGTTATGATGGATCTGTAAGACGATTCTATCCTGGGAAGGTTCTTCTTGTCATGTGTATGACCTTAGCCAAGGTGACCGGATTGGACTGAGGATGCTGATGAAGGAGGAGGAGGTACTCTGTAGCAGCAATCCAGCCTGATACGTGTAGCCACATCTCCCTGCTAATAGAAGTGTGATTCGTGGTGATCAGTGGGAAGCAGCGATCGTTCTTCATCCTGCTGATCAGGGTCCAGTCCTCCCCGCTGTTCAGGTGGCTGACAGCTATCATCACTGCCTCCCAGCATCAGGCAGCATCCCTAGTCATGTGACCAGGGCTCCAAGGCCAAGGTACAGAATTTCCGGAAATGACATCACGTCATCGAGTCGCATGATGTGGCAGAATTAAAAAGGAAGGAAGAAAAAAAAGAATCCCGGACGCCGATTTCAAGCCCTTTATCATATCCAAGTCACCGACTCGCTGCCTGTAACAAGCCGCCGCAACCGAGCCGTAACTATTGAGCAGCCGCAGGCACAACGTTGGCCCGTAGAGCGAGATAATCTAAGGGCAGTACGTGGTATCCCTCCGCCGGGCGTTGGTGCTCAGGTCAGGCAGGATCCGTCCGCGGTGAGGGGGCGGGGCGCAGAGTGAGGGTGAAGCTGTCGTTCCGGATTGCAGAGGCAGCGCTCCCGTTTCCGCCATTGCGGTTCCTGCCCGAGAGAGACAGCTAGGAGCAGCCGAAGGACGAGCTCTCTCTCCCTGACAGGCGGCCCAGCCAGGACATCGCTTTCATCGGCCCTCAGAGCGAACCAGGAAGCCGGACACAGGCAGCAGCGGGAGGAGGAGACCCACACATACAGCACAGAGGAAGGAGCAGAGCTAGGAACCGCCATGGCTCAGATATTACCCATCCGCTTCCAGGAGCACCTACAGGTACAGCCGACAAGGCCTGTGCAGGGAGGGGGGGGACACCTCCAGCAATGTCAGGCCGCCTCTACACTGCTAGGCCGGCACTAGGAATTACCTCAGGCCTTGTAGCCGGGTCACCCTGACTAGAGGGCGGGCGGCCGGCCCTCACAGGATGCCTGGGATCACCTTGATAGGATCCAGGCCTGGGGGCCCTGATGAGGTCATAGAGCAAAGGCGGAAGGAAGGAGTAGACCTGGGAAGGGAGAGCTCCGGCAGGTGTATGCAGGGAGTGTCACTGTCACAAGCATTGTGTAATTTGGGTGTAGTGACGAATGAATGACTTATAGGAAAGGGCAAAGATCTCCTCTACCTATATCATTACACATACACACTGTCAGCTTCTGGGCTTGGCCGTCATTAGATCTTCTGGCCAGTCCTGCTCCAATTTCATTCATCGCTGATCACTGCTGGCTACAGCAAGCCAATGTTGTGTTCTTAATTTAGCATTGCAGTCATATATCCCCAGTTATACCGCTCACTGAACAAGCCAGGGGCTCTATAGCAGTCAAGACCATAAAGATGCTGCAGTGGGTTTATTGTGTGTTCGCTTTGGGTAGTGCCAATCAAAGATCTGCCGACTGCTTCATCCTTCTTACCCTGTAGGAGCCTTTCTATATGTAATGGAACTAATTTTTAAAGGTGGCAATACACGATACTAGGGTTGTACCGATACCAAGCTTTTGCACAAGTATCGGTACTCGTGCAAATGCTGCGATGATTAATCCGATACCTGTTGTATTGGGCCAGTCATCGTCAGTGTAGCGGGGGGGGCTGGGCAGCCTCACAGGTGTTTAGTACAGTGGCAGTTACAAGCACCGTCCCCCCCCCCCCCCCCAATAAAGCAGCTGACAGACACTTCTCCCCCTTCCGTTGCTGTCAGCGGCTTTATTGAAAGGCTATACAGAGGGACCGGTGCTTGTAACTGGGGCCACACCGATCACTCCTGTCTGTCTCCTCCAGTTCCCATCCGGGTACCCCTCTGTGGTCCTCTACCCCCCCCCCCGATCTGTCGGGATGGAGAGCGGAGGAAGGAGTCAGTAAATCCGTCAATTACTGGATCCTTCCTTTTCCGAATGCAGTCAGTGATCCATGACTCTGTCCCTTCATAACTGAGCAATCGTATTTTGGAAGGATGAGCTCTGGCGTGTTCGCATAGAACACGTGCAGAGCCCGCCACGAAGTGTGCACGGCACTGTGCTAATCACAGCCAGGGAGACATTGTCTCGATGCTCGGCTGCAGGGATCGTGAAGTGTCTCCGTGCCTGTAATTAGCGCAGCGCCGTGCACACTTCCTGCACGTGTTCTATGCGAACACGCCAGAGCTCATCCTTAGTATTCTGTGTTTATGATGCTTCAGTATATGAATGGGGAGGAGCTTCTGTCTCCTGTCCATTCATCTTCAGTGCAGCTGAGGCTGCAGAGAAAGGAACTAGGGAATCTGTCCTCAGTCCCTTTCCCTGCCTCAAAGGGGAGAAATTGGGGGCCTATTTAAACCCCTGATCTCTTACCAAAGCCCCCCCAACAGGGCTGATAAATAAAAATAATGAAAAAATAAACCTGACACTATTATAGGTACTTGTATAGCGCTGATAATTCACACAGTGTATTACATATGTAATGTACATTTATGCTAGTTTGTGCCATCATAGAGCTTACAGTCTAAAGCCTAGTACACATTACTATTTTTTTTTTTTGTGTTCAACCCAGCAGGGCTGAACTAAAAAATTCTGACAACTCGGGAGGATTCGTACTAACAATGCACTGTTGGTACAGCGACCCCCCCCCCCTGCTATGCTACTGTGTTATGACAAGGGGACGGCCCCCCGCCAGAACTCTCCGGCCAGTGCTCTTAGCCACTGTCTGCAAGCACTGATGGGAGCCAATCGCCAGACCTTTTCCGTTGATGGCTCTTCGTCAGAACTAAGGATGAGCTCCGGCGTGTTCGCATCTCTGCAGCCGAGCATCGGGAAATGTCTGCCTGGCTGTGATTAGCGCAGTGCGGGTGCCGTCTTCCTGGCGGGCTCCTCACGTGTTCAATGCGAACACGCCGGAGCTCATCCTTAGTCAGAACCCAGTCGCAGTACACACGTGTTGGCCCAAACGGTTTCTATTGAGCCAGTCGATACTGCCTGACATTGTGTGTACTAAGCATAAGGTCTCTAACTTGCATTCATACATACACATACTAGGGCCAATTTAGACAGGAGCCAGTTAACCTACCTGTATGTCTTTGGAGTGTGAGAGGAAACCTGAGAACCCAGAGTATACCTGCACAGGGAGAACATGCAGACTCTATACAGGTAGTGCTGTGGTTGGGATTCAAACCAGGCGGAAGTGCTAACCACTTAGTCACGTTGTTTCACTTCATGAAGTGGAAGGCCCATTCATTTCAAAGGGCTGCCCTATGTGCATCAAAGAAGCAAAGCTCTTTCACCTTTTTTTTAGTTTGTGTTTAACTGCACTTTTTGCCACCCTCAAACATGCCATGCACATCTTGGGCGCTGAATTTAGGGTGCCATTAACAATGAGTGGCACAACAAGCAGTTCAGTGCATTTGGTGAATGCATGCAAAATTGCTTGTTTTGTGCACATTCATGCGCTACTATACTGGAAATGGGCTCAAATAGTTTCCCAAAACTGTTATGTTTAAAGCATGTTGTGAAAAAGAGCTCTCATGGTTGCTTTTGCGCTCAACCAAACTGTCAAACCATCCAATGGTTGGTGTCATAACTTATCACATGTGCGGCACCATGGTAAGTAGATCAGACGCTAGAATGGCAGCTTCCTTGGCTGAAAAGAATAGGATGGTTAAGTTCTGCTTTTAGAGCTCTGTTTAAATATTATGCTTCAGTGAACGGGACAGAGTTGCTACCTTGGGTTGTCAGATCTTGATTTGTAGGTCAGAGGTTACTTTAATTTGAATATGATGATCTTTATAAAATAAGATTGAAAATAAAGAAGTAAAACAAGGATGTTAACTACATACTGAGGGTTTCTGTTTTGTCATCCTGTTCATGCTGTAGTGCATCAGGATGTTCCAATGGTGAGATTTTTTTAATGCCAGTAATCGCTTAAAGTGGAGGTTCACCCTAAAAACACATTTTTAACATTAGAGCCAGCATAGTAAGGGCATATACTTTCGGCCTTTTTTTTTTTTTTTTCTCCGTACTTCCCTTTTATATTCTGATTTGGTCCAGGGCTTGGCACTGGGCGTTCCTATCCCTGCGGGACTGGGCGTTCCTATCCCTGCGGGACTGGGCGTTCCTATCCCTGCGATGATTGACGGCTTGTGAAACAGGTGACCTGTCGAACAACACTCGTCACCAGATTTCCGGAAATGGCCGAGCTGCAAGTCTGCACTATACGGCGCCTGCGCACGCCGTGTAGAGCTGACTGCGCAGGCGCCGTATAGTGCAAAAACAATAAGGATATGGACAGCCGCACTCCAGTAACTTGAAAAAAGACGTGCCCTTTATTGGGTACAGGAAAAAATGCACTACAGATATCAGCACACAGTGGGATAAACAGCTGACGCGTTTCGCATTGAGTGTCAATGCATAATCATAGCTTTGAGCTATGATTAAGCATTGACACTCAATGCGAAACGCGTCAGCTGTTTATCCCACTGTGTGCTGATATCTGTAGTGCATTTTTTCCTGTACCCAATAAAGGGCACGTCTTTTTTCAAGTTACTGGAGTGCGGCTGTCCATATCCTTATTGTTTTTGCACATCCTGTGCATTGCCAGCACCCATCTGCTTCTGAGTGGACATCAATTACCCTAGTGAGCTCACCTGGAGCGGCAGCTCTCTTACCTAGGCGCCGTATAGTGCCGACTCGCAGCTCTGCTATTTCCCGACATCTGGTGACGCGCGCTGTGCGACAGGTCACCTGTTTCACAAGCCGTCAATCATCGAACGGAAGTATAGGAACGCCCAGTCCCGCAGTCATCGGAACCTGGAAGCCCTGGACAAAAACAGAATATAAAGGTATGTACGGAGAGAAAAAAACAAAAAAACCCGCCGAAAGTAAATGCCCTTACTATGCTAGATGTAATATTAAAAATTTTGTTTTTTGGGTGAACCCCTGCTTTAAGATTTTCAAGAGAAGTCTTGTATTTTCACTTTCAACAATTTATTATTGTAACATTTTCAATGAACAGGCTATATCAGAAGACGTCATGTAAACAAACAATATGCTATAAGGTGTGACGGTTATTGCCATAGGCGATGAAAGACCATGCATAAGTACAATGAACATGCATAGAAATTCCAGTAACAAATTAATAACAGGAAGGTGGTCCATATACGTCACACCAGAAATTAAACAATGTGGACTATAAGAATCTTTGAATCCAACTGTAATAGCAAATGAATGAGAGGGGGAGTAAAGAAGAAAGAGAAGAGAGCCTCCATCACTGGGAGGCATAAGGAAGAAGTAAAGGAATGATAATAAAAGATCAAGGATAAGTAAATAAAAGGGAAGAGGACATGGAAAACAAACACCCAGGCCAGGAATGGGGGATGTCAATGCCTATAAGGAAGCATAGCCAGTCACGAGCATCATTAGGGGCATAGAAGCCTTGTATGTTTATCAATGACAAGGTGGAAAGGCAGGTGTATGTTATGACTTCACCTCAGTAAATCAGAAAAGGTCTTGTATTCATTCATTCATAAAAATACAAGGCTTTTCCCAAATGGCGGAGGAGCACTTAGCCTGACTCTCCTATTTTTGGTAGTAGCTAACCCTACTACAGTGTAGTACAGCACACACAACGGCTGCATCTTCCTGTGCTCAAAATCGTTTTTAAAAGTGACATGAAACCTGTTATTCTACCTTAAAGAGGAACTGCAGTCTGCTCACATAATTTGTAATAAAAACATCTTTGCCATTCTGAAGCTTCCCGCCAATCACTTTGCATATTTTATATATACTGCGATTCTCTACTTGCCAAATATGCTGCAGAAATCTCCCTCCACTGAGTCTGGCTGCATCCATTTTAATTGTGGGCAGCTGAAGCTGCTGCCTGTTCACTTCCTGGTTTTACAGACACACAGAGGTACACCTGCAGCTCTCATTGGCCCTCTTATGACTCGCCCCCCCCCCCATGCCTTCCTGGAAAACTCTCACGAGAGAGAGCTGTGCATGATGTCATAAGCCTAGGCTTTTTACCAGACAAGAAACAGGAAGTGGGCTGTATAAGGTATTTACTGGCAAAGTTACAATAACAAGTACAGAAGATTTAATAGATGGAAAGATGAAAAAAATGACTGAAGGTCTGGTTTAAATGTGAGAAACTGGCCCTTAAAGCTCCACAAAACTGGTGACTAATTACTTTCTAGGTGTAAGCAAACAAGAGCAAGGGAAAGTGTTAGTTGGTTTTCTGCAGAAAAGCTAGTCCCCTGCCAGCATGCAGTAGAGAAGGACCCTTGTCTGTGTGGAAGCAGGGGTATCTTTGCAGAGGGCTGCCATGCTTGCTGCTGAGCCAGAGCTCTCCAATCGGTGTGGAAAATGTTGATTGCAGTGGTTAGTGGTGGACCTCTGCAGAGAGACCAATGTATCCACACAGAGCAGGAGCCCACCTCTGCGGCATGCTGGCAGGGTACAGGCTTTCCTACTTGGGCTATATCGCATACAATAGTTGGATAGTAATCTCTGGTACCACATCCAAAATGGACATCAATTATTTACAGAATAAAAATGGATCTTAATAGTACAGGTAAAGTCCATATATTTTTATTTTTTTAGACTGTAAATAATAAAATTTAGCTGTGGCGGCTTTCTAAAGAGAACTAACAGGCCAGGTTTGCAAGATAACTGAAATACATCGCAGGTGATATCATTTGCTGCTCAGTGATTGCAGTATTCTAGTCTGCATCTCCCCAAGGTAACGCATACAGTCTGGCCTGCTAGTGGGCCCTGAGGACAGGGGGTTGGTGACCACTGGTTTAAAACAAAGGCATCCAATGGCCTCCTATGCACTGGACTTGGTGTGATCTCTGCACTCAGGTTTCCAAGTATGCAGACATGCTCTGGCAGCAGGCAGCCCATATCTTGCATAGATTTGAATTTAACCCTGCAAATGCATGATGCTGATTATGTGCAAGTAACCCCTGTAGCAAGATTATGGCCACTTGCATGTAACCGCTCATTCAGCATGAGTGATCGTCCCACTCGCATGTTATCACTGCAGGAGCAATTACATGTGTATGGCCACGCTTAGATGCAGAAGCTGGCAGCATCCCTTTGCTTTCAATGGGGCTAATCGCCAGGATCCTGCTCTGGGGTTCTCAGGAACATTGCAGTAGACGTGGGACTGGAGCAGGGCCAGGAAAAGTGATAAGAATGTCTTACTATTAGGGTTATTTGGGGATAGTAGAAGCCAGGTTAAAAAGCCAACCACCCTCCATGTATGGGTGAAATATATTTTGTATTTGCATTTCCTCGACTTGCAGTCGCTTGGCTTATCTTGTGGTACGCTTGTGTTACACTTGTGTTTTGCGTGCTTTGGATTACATATAGTATTACGATAAGATAACTGACTGTAAGATACAGTGTAACTGAAAGAGGAATAAGCATGTTGGAGTTTATAAAGAGACAGTGACACAAATGTGCCATTCATTTGTTTGATGTGAGCAGAAATGCTCTCTGTTGTTTGCATGGAATACAATAGGGCATATCTATAAAGAGGTGAACTTTCCTGGTTTTTGTGTTTTGTTTTTTTTTTTTAATTTTTTTTTTTTTTTTTTTTTTTTTCTAAATGACCGTGATAGATTAACCTCCAATAATTGAATGTCACTGCTTTATAAATATGCCAATAAAACTAAGCGTACACATTTTCTGTATTAGAAATCGTAACATTTAACACTACTGTATGTGAATTTTGCAGTTGTGATAAAGGCCTAGTTCACATGGGACGTAATAAAGCATATGCCCTTGATGGGCTGTGTTTACCCACACATGGATGCACATAGATGTCTTCTATGCATCCATGTGTAAGCAGTCCCATTAGTGTCAATTGGAACGTAGTGGCTGCATAGACGCACTGTCTGCATTTAGGGCTGTGCCCCTGCACAGATATTAAATTGAAAGCAGCGTCTGTGTCTGTGCACCTGCTGTGTCCCATCTGACATGAATGGCACTTCCTGTGCATCCTTGTGTGGGTAAACACGGCCCTCCACAGGTGTACAGCTGAGTACCTCCCATGTTATCGAGGCCTAAGAAATACCACCACTGTTTGCAGAAAGATCTGTCGTAGGAAAGTTGCTGCTACTGATTTTGCTTAAATATATTTACGTTAACTGTGATTAGATTACGATTAAAGCCAGCCATAGATGGTGATTTTCTTTCCTGCAACCACTGACTGTGTTGGTGGGGGAATCCCTCCTGCAGAACCATTGCTAGTGGCTATAACCGCTGCTAGCAATAATCGCATGTAAAATCTGGCAGGCTGGTTGTACCCAAGTTTTCATCAATCAACTTGGGTACAGTCAGCCTGCCCATACATGGGTCGAATCTCAGCCGGTTTCTGTTGAACCGGCCAAGATTCAAACCATCTATGGCCAGCTTTAGACTGCGTCCAGCCTGGCACCACTGCGGATCTTTACTATGTTAAAAAAAGATGTGGCCCAGAGAATATTTTTTATCTGACAGTGTTGGGTTCTGATCCCTGCCAAACACTGAATATTTTGCTGACCCCCATATGTCACTGCGCCAAGGGGGCACTCTTTCCATCTCCAAATATGGAAAAAAAAATTTACAGTAAGAGCTGTGAAAATGTGGAACAGACTCCCTCCAGAGGTGGTTCTGGCCAGCTCAGATTTCTTTAAAAAAGGCCTGGATTATTTCCTAAATGTACATATAGAACTGCATACTAATATTTATAGGTGAAGTTAATCCAGAGGATATCTGATTTGCCCCTCAGGGGATCAGGAAGCAAATGGCTGTGAGCAAATTGGATCATGCTTTGCTGGGTTTTTCACCTTCCTCTGGATCAAGTGTGTGTGTGTGTGTGTGTGTGTGTGTGTGTGCGTGCATGAATTTTTTTTTTTTTTTAATAAATGGTTAAAATAGATGGACTTTTTTTCAACCTGACTATGTAACAATGATGATGGGATCAAGATTCTGATACTCTGGAAATGTGTTGGATGAAGTAGATTCTCTGGGCCCTAATAACTTTCAAAGACAGGGGAAATTGGCAGCATGGAGGGTGGGACAGGGAAGTATGTCATGATTTCTTAGTATGTGATCCTTTTTCCAGTATTTTAATTTTGCATTGGGGTCTGTTTGGTTGGTTAGTTTACATCTAAGCACATGAGGACTGACTCCCTTGAATCAAATGATTTTCAGGTCTATACAGTTATATGCAGCACACAGTAACGGCTCATATAGATTCCTCCTGCATACCAACATTTGGTGGATGGTTTACATGCAGTGCGGTGATGGCATCTTTCTAGCACATCCTATTACTGAACTTACACCATTTTTCTGGTGATTCAGGTAAAAGTGGAACCTCAACAAAAAATAGGAGTTTCTTATAGGGTGAAAATGTACCATTCTGGGCATTTGAGAGCGTGATTTGTTTTTGTGTTGACAAAACTTCTGGAAGAAGTGCTCGTCTTGTCACCCATAGAGTGTAGGCTTTGCCATTGCAGACTGAATGCAGAAACAGTGTTGCTGTATCGCGTATAGGGCTAACTAATCACAATGGTTGCCTGAAATCATTGATTCTGACCAGTCTTCTGGCTGCGTCCCATAATAATTGTTTGATAATAACAGCTGATAGTAAAAGATCTTGTGATATTGAGTCCCAATAAATACATTTCAGCACATGAATGCTGATGAGGATATGGTACAGTCCTGATCAAAAGTTTAAGACCACTTGAAAAATTGCAAAAAATCATATTTTACATTGTTGGATCTTGGCAAGTTTCCAAGTAGAGCTTCATCATGCAACAAGAAGAAATGAGAGTGAGACATTTTTTGAGCATTCAATTTAATTAAAAAAAGGAATAAACTGAAACAGGCTGTTTTTTCAGCTGATCAAAAGTTTAGGACCACACCTCCAAAAAAAAAAACTAAACCCCCCCCCCCCCCCCCAAAACAGAAATCCAACTTCCAAACATGAACTCCGTAATGAGTAGCTCTGCAGTTATTGTTGATCACTTCAAAAATTAGTTTTGGCATGCTTGATGCCTCGCGTTTCCATGAGGTGAGTGGGAACATTTCTCCAAGTGGTGAAGACAGTCACACGAAGGCCATCTACTGTCTGGAACTGTTGTCCATTTTTGTAAACTTCCCTTCCCATCCATCCCCAAAGGTTCTTAGTTGGATTTAGATCAGGGGAACACGCAGGATGGGCCAAAAGAGTGATGTTCTTCTGGAAGAAGTCCCTTGTCCTGCGGGCATTGTGTACTGTAGCGTTGTCCTGTTGAAAAACCCAGTCGTTACCACACAGACGAGGGCTCTCAGTCATGAGGAATGCTCTCTGCAACATCTGGACATAGCCAACGCCCGTTTGACGCCCCCTGTACTTCCTGAAGCTCCATTGTTCCACTAAAGGAAAAAGCACCCCAGACCATTATGGCGCCCCCTCCACTGTGGCGCGTAGAAAACATCTCAGGTGGGATCTGCTTGTCATGCCAGTAGCGTTGGAAACCATCAGGACCATCAAGGTTACATTTTTTCTCATCAGAGAATAAAACTTTCTTCCACCTTTGAATATCCCATGTTTGGTGCTCTCTTGCAAAGTCCAAACGAGCAGTTCTGTAGCGTTCAAGGAGACAAGATTTTTGAAGACGTTTTTTGTTTTTGAAGCCCTTCAGTCTCAGATGCTGTCTGATGGTTATGGGGCTGCAGTCAGCACCAGTAAGGGCCTTAATTTGGGTTGAGGATCGTCCAGTGTCTTGACGGATAGCCAATTGGATCCTCCGGCTCAGTGCTGGTGAAATCTTTTTGGATCTTCCACTTGACTTTTTTGTTCCATAACCCTCAGGATCATTTAAGAAATTCAAAATGACTGTCTTACTGCGTCCCACCTCAGCAGCGATGGCGCGCTGTGAGAGACCCTGCTTATGCAGTTCAGCAACCCGACCACGTTTAAAAAGGGAGTTTTTTTGTCTTTGCCATCACAACGTGTGACTACCTGACAGAAAATGACAATGAATCCACATCTTTGCACAGATTTGGCCTTTTAAAGGCATGTGGTCCTAAACTTTTGATCAGCTGAAAAACAGCCTGTTTCAGTTTATTCGTTGTTTTCATTAAATTGAATGCTCAAAAAATGTTTTGTCTCACTCTCATTTCTTCTTGTCACATGTTGAAGCTCTACTTGGAACCTTGTTAAGATCCAACAACGTAAAATATGATTTTTTGCCATAGCAGAAATGCCTGTTTTGCCATTCTGTGCGCCCCTCTGAAGATACTGGCCGACATAATTGTTACTGAACCAATTAAATACTTTTTTTTATTTATTTTTTTATTTGTTTCCTTTGGCCATTTAACTCTATCCTTGCACACAAGTTGATCTACTAAAACTGGAGAGTGCAAAATCCGGTGCAGCTCTTTACATGGTAGCCAATCGGCTTCCAGGATTTTTTCTTTTTGTCAAAGCTTTATTGAACAAGCTGAAGTTAGAAACTGGCTACCATGCACAGCTGCACCATATTTTGCACTCTCTATTTTTGGTAAATCAACCTCATTGTGTAAACCTTAATAATGAACTTCACTTATTTGCTTCCTTTTGGTCTCCTAATTATTCCATTGGGTGCATTTTGTTAACGCTGGTTGATTTGTGCCAAAACAAAACAAAAAAAAATGTCAGCAATTCATAGATAACCTGTGTCCTCAGTACACTTATGTAGACATCTAAGAGGAAATAAACTCTGTGAGCACTATAAAAATGCATGCCGAATGAGTCAACAGCACTATATAGGTGCATTGCCATTGACTTTGATGAACGCAGCAAGCTTATGGAGCTTATGGACATGCCTAGAAATTGTTGATGGAACATGAAGTACTGCTAACTGCTGAATACCTAGTGCATTGGCAAGGGGTTTGGCAGCATTAAAAACGCAGCTAATGCTTACTTTTGCCACTTCCCTAGGCCCATGTGAAAGATGCCTAAGAGCCCAGTTCACATCTGGCACATCAACAGATAATTATCTGTTCTTGCAGATTATCTTAAAAAGATAAAACAAAGTTAAATGTGCATGTATTACAGAATGCCATCTTTTTAATTTTGCCTTGACCTATGTTTTAGGGCCCTTTCACACTGAGGAGTTTTTTTAAGCACTTTTGCTTTAAAAAGGCACCTGGGGAAAAAAAGCTCGAGAAAAATGCTTCACTTTAAAATGAATGTGTTCACACTGGAGCGGTGTGCTTCCGTTGCAGCATTTGGAGCATGTTTCAGGAGCGAAACAACCCACACCAAAAAAACGCACCTTCCCATTAAAAGCAATAGAAAATGCTTGCAAAATGTGCCCATGATGCATTTTGGTGCAGCTTTTCAGTCGCGTTTCCTTTAAAAACCTCACTGCGCATCAATGTGAAAGTGCCCTAAAACCCTTTTCACATTGAGGCGGTTTTCAGGCATTTTAGCGCTAGAAATAGCCTCTAAATAGTGCCTGAAAACCACCTCCCATTGATTTGTGTGACTTTTCACTCTGGAGCAGTGCGCTTGCGGGACGTTAGGAAAAGTCCTGCAAGCAGCATCTTTGGAGCAGTTTAGGAGCGCTGTATACAGCACTCCCAAAACTCCCTGCTCATTGAAATGAATGGGCAGCACTTCGGAAGTGCTGCAATGCAAGCGTCTTTAACCCATTTCAGTTAAATGCGACAGAGCTAAAGCACCGCTAAAATGAGCGGTGCCTTAGTGCTAATGCGGCCGCAGCCCCAGTGTGAAAGGGGTCTTGGAGCATACAGCAAAGTTAAAGCCAAAAGAAAAAAAAACCTCTGGTTTGCGTTTTTTTTTTTTTTTTTTATTGGAGCTTTTTGGCAGAAACATGCTTAAACGTGTACAAAAACGCTATGAGTGCTTTTTTTTTTATGCCAGGGGAACTGACCACTTTATTTTTTTTTTTTAAGCCCGGTGTACATGGAGCCTTAGCTGGCATTGTGTCCTCACTTTTCTAGTACATATAACACTATCCCCCTCCCCAGGCTTGGCACAGCAGCTATCTGCTGTGCCCCCTGTGCTCCTTCATCTAGAGTGGAGGTACTCTAATACAGGAAGTGTATTACTGGCCAGATCACCAGGTGAAAACTTTAAATAAAACTAATGCAGCCCCCACATCTAATCATTGGTAAGCAAATATGTAACAGTTTTGGTTTTACTACTGCTTTAAAGATTGTACCAAAAACCTATCCTATCACAAAAACAGTGTTTCTTCAACGTGTAAGCTTAAAAGAAAAAACAAAATTAATCATTGTTCCTGCACAGCTAGGTAATGGATACATTGTCTTTTGGTTCAGATGCTTTTATTGAATTATTAACTACCCTCTTCAGATGACATCTGGTATTGATTGCCAGGTTTCATTAGTAAGAATAGCCATTCTAGAAAATGGCGTGGATTCCTGTCCTGTTCCCAGAATTCAGCAGCCAGTCTGTATGGGCAACATGATGCAAATAATTTTACAGACTCAACTAAGATCCACATTTGTATTAGACTTTAGACGGGCTTCGTTAAAGCTCTCTGAACACTAGTCAAAGCTCCTGTCACAAAATCAAATGGTTAGCTTACAGTCCTGTTTACAGCGTGCTTTTGCTTTGCTTCAAAAATTATACCCCATGTCGCTTTAGTGGTGCTTCAAAGCCTCCATATAAGTCTATGGCAAAGCTGGCTTGTAGAGAGGTTTTAATTCAGCTTTAGCTTTGCTTTGGAGAAATTGCAATTATGAGATCTACACACACGCACACACATGCCAAGCTTCAAAACAGCATCACTGAAGCTTAATCGAAGCATCAAAAATGCATCATAAAAAGCATGTTGAAGCCAAAGCAAGTGTAAATGTATTACCAAGCTTTATGTCCATCTTGTAAATATGTGTACTGTAGTTATTTGTGAGATCATGAAATGAATCATTAGCTGTCTTTCCTAGGAAGATTCATCAGGGGAACTGAAAAATATAACTTTGTAGTGGGAAACTTCTGTAGAAATGTAGCATTGTAATACTATATGCATTGTACAGGCTTTACTGGCATGCAAATAACTCTTTTGACTAAGGTTTGTTTTTATTATTTTTTTTTTTTTTCAAAATGAAATGGTTAATGGATAAGTTCATCTTCGTGAACATGTTCCACACCTGTAAGTAGAGATGCTCCGAAATTTTGGCGGCCGAAAACGGTGTTATCGGCCGAATACGGAAAAGAGAAAAGGTGCCTATAATGACACTGAAAACGCACCACGTTTTTGCTGTGAATTCACTGCAATTTTATTGCAAATCCACTGAGATTTTATTGCGATACTTTGACAATTTTACAATGATATACTGTGCTTATGGTGTGTGTGACTCAAAAACCGCATCACAATCCTAATACTGGTGCGTTAATGATGCGCTCTTGCTGTGTTTTCAATGCATTTGAACTGGGTGGTGCATTTTTTTTTTGTGTGTATGGGGGGTTTAATTCCTCCTTCTTTTTTTTTTTTTTTTTTTTCCCTCTACATGTATTTGTCAATCCACTTATTCCTCCTTTTATAGGGATAAAAAAATCTAGCCTTTTGAACCTATATTTGTCCGCGAGGTCCAAATGAGAGCCACCACCACAACTAGAGATGGGTGTATTCTCGTTACTTTAGTTACCATGGCATGAGTACCTTTATTATTCTATACATTTTTTTTTTTTTTAGTTGTGACAATTTATGTGAGATTTTTTATTTTTTAATCATTTTCTCCAAGCAAGATTTC
Organism: Rana temporaria; assembly: GCF_905171775.1. Classification (NCBI taxonomy): domain Eukaryota; kingdom Metazoa; phylum Chordata; class Amphibia; order Anura; family Ranidae; genus Rana; species Rana temporaria. The sequence goes on along the minus strand of NC_053490.1, from coordinate 270,046,761 downwards.
TTGTTCTGGTGAGCAACCTATACGGCAACACAAATGTAAATGGATGCCGTAGAACTGAAAGGACCGATTGGACTGATTTTTTTTTCATTGGGCACTTTTATTTTTGTTCTAATGGATTTAGATTTGATTTTGCTCTCCAGAACTTGGTCATTTTAGAGATGCAGTAGACCCCATGTAATTATTCAGTACTTGGTTTCAAATTGTATTTCCGACTCTTTACAAGATGAATAATTTTCTTAGACTTTATTGGGATAAAATATTTAATGCAGCACAAATGTGTACTGTAGCTACCGCTGTATTAGTCTTTTTTAAATCCCAGTTTAAAAATAGCAAGTATGGCTGAGTACTAACATTGCTGTGCTGGAGTAATCTCCTGTGTTTACTGCCTGTAAGCAGTCATCTGTGTTTAGCAGACATCTTTGTCTTTACAGTTGTAAAAGCTCTGCTTATAGGCAATATATATTCAAGTATAGCTTATAAACCCAACTTCAACATGGAACCCCCCCCCCTCCACACAGTTTTATTGCTGTAATATTCCATTTGAAATGGTGTCACTTTACAGAGACACTGTCCTTGGAGTGAAGGGACAAATTCCTGCTGGTATAAGGCACATTATAGTGATGGGCTACTGAACTATATGGGGGCTGGGCTTGGCTACAAGCTTCAGCACTGCCTGGAAGAATCAAAGCATTGGTGCACAGAACAGCCTGGTATTTTGTATGTGTCAGAAAGTCTTGAAAGTAGGGCCGAAACAACTAATCGATTATGAAATTAATCGATTACAATTTTCATAATCGTGTTAAAATATAAGGTACGGTGCAAAAACAATATATGTGAGAAATTTGATAATGACACCAAAAACTCAATAAAGGTGAAAAGATTGGTATTGCCACTAGGGCTGCAACTAACGATTATTTTCATAATCGATTAGTTGGCCGATTATTGTTTCAATTAATCGGATAATAGCCTTTAAAAAAAAAAAAAAAATTGTATTTTTACATTTTTTTTTTTTGGGCCAATTTGTTGGGCAGATTACAAAACACAAATTGCGGCAAAAACACATTACATGCTTTTCTGCAGCTTCTCCATTGAAGTATATTGAACCAAAAAAACCCCCACAATAGCATGGTTTTGGTTAAAAAGTCCTGGATGTGAATGTGTCCCATAGGAAAACATGTAAATGAACTGTAGTAGGTTTATGCAAAAAGCACCAAAAAACAGAGGTGTGACCCCAGTCCTGAGATGTTTAGTAACATAATGGGGTTAAAAAACAAAAATAAGTTCAAAAAGAGCAAATAATCGCTACTGTAAGAGCCGGTTCACACTGGGGCGACACGACAGGCAGCTCAGCAGCCTGACGTGTCGCGTCCCATTCAATGCAATGGGAACCGTTCTAATAGGAGTGACGCAAGTCGCTCCGACTTAGAAAAGGGTTCCTGTACGACTTCGGGGGCGGCCCCGGGCAAACTGCATTGACTTCTATACAGAAGTCGTTTTGCAAATCGCCTCTGAAGTCGTCCTCAGGACGACTTGCAGAGTCGCCCCCGAAGTCGTGCCGCTGCTATGTGAACCGACTCTTAGGAGTTAATTTTTTTTACTGTGGGACAGGGAAAGTAGTAATTACAGTAGATATTTAGCTTTTTTGTACTATAAAGGGCTAATTTTAGTTTTTTTAACCCCATTATGTTACTGGCCGATTAATCGATTATAAAAATTGTAATCGATTAATTTCATAATCGATTAGTTGTCAATTAATCGATTCGTTGTTTCGACCCTAATTGCCACCAATATGTGTGTAAAATTGATAATAAATGACAAGAAAAAATAAATATATAAATGAATAGATAAATAATGTGCGTATGCTAAGAACAAAGTAAGTGAATACTAAAAATATTACCATAAACAAAATAAATGATCAATCCAAAATACTAACACATATTAACATGCCCTATTATAAAATAGGTAAAGTGAATGGAAAAATTCCAAACAAAAAGTCCCAAGTGAAATGAAGTAACATAAAGTGGATCCAAAATCTTCTTGTCAGAAGTGATGTGACATCCAAAGAAAAAACACTTCCTCCACACTTCTTTGGATGTCACATCACTTCTGACAAGAAGATTTTGGATCCACTTTATTTTACTTCATTTCACTTGGGACTTTTTGTTTGGAATTTTTCCATTCACTTTACCTATTTTATAATAGGGCATGTTAATATGTGTTAGTATTTTAGATTGATCATTTATTTTGTTTATGGTAATATTTTTGGTATTCACTTACTTTGTTCTTAGCATACGCACATTATTTATCTATTCATTTATATATTTATTTTTTCTTGTCATTTATTATCTATTTTACACACATATTGGTGGCAATACCAATCTTTTCACCTTTATTCAGTTTTTGGTGTCATTATCAAATTTCTCACATATATTGTTTTTGCGCCGTACCTTCTATTTTAACACGTTTTTAAATTTGTATCTGCAATTTTTTGTACTGGCAGCATTTACGTTTTAGTTTAGTGCAGTTTTCTTCCCAATAATTTTCATAATCGGCCAGTAAAATGGTTAAAAAAACTAAAATTAGCCCTTTATAGTACAAAAAAGCAAATCGCTACTGTAAATATTACTTTCACTGTCCCACGGTAAAAAAAAAAAAAAAAAAATGAAGCCCTTTACAGTAGTGATTATTTGCTCTTTTTGTACTTATTTTTGTTTTTTTAACCCCATTATGTTACTAAACATCTCAGGCCTGGGTTCTTGCCTCTGTTTTTTGGTGCTTTTTGCAGAAACGCACTACAGTTCATTTACATGTTTTCCTATGGGACACATTCACATCCATGATTTTTTTATTTTTTTCAGCTGCTGCGTATTTGGAAAGGGCAAGGACTTTTTAACGGAAAACGGTGCCATTTTGTTTTTTTGGTTCAATATACTTCAATGGAGAAGCTGCAGAAAAGCATAGAACGTGTTTTTTTTCGGCAATTTGTGTTTTGTAATCTGCCCAACAACAAATTGGCCCAGGCTACTATCCGATTATTCTAAACAATCGGCCAACTATTGGATTATGAAAATAATCGTTAGTTGCAGCCCTACTTGAAAGTATTGGTGCCTGTACATCTTACCTGCAGCAGTTTGCTCCCCATTCTCCTGTTACAGAATTTAATTTAATTTTGCCTATAACTATGTTAAGGCCACCATGTAAAAAATCCAGGCAATATATATATTAAGCATTCAGTGAAAAAAAATGTATAAGCGGTTGGTAATGCCCTCTGATAATTGGACCTTTAAAACAATCAGTAGGTCCAAAGGCACAGATAGGCGATGAATGCAAAGTTGAACATTTCCTGTAAAACCCATGCTAGGCTCAACTCCACCCTGGCCATCAATTCTTCCTTTTATTATGTAGTATATGGCTTTGCCTATCGCTATGGTGGATGTTGAGGTGTCACTCATTCTACATGACATTTACAGGAAGAATTGAGACTTGCATATAACATATATCCTTAGTAGTCATGTTGAAAAGTCCGTAACCCAATGGAACGTGACTATTCTCAAAATATTTAAATAGGCAAACATTCGATTTTTATTGAAACGGTGTCTGCAGAAAAATGTGATATACCTTAATTACATATAACGTTGATATGGTGTATCCCATGTCCTGCCTTGTTCCTGGGATGTGAAACTTTATTTATTTTTTGTATTGGTTTTCACTCCAGCAATGCTTGGGAGTAAGCTTTCAAAGGCTTTGATGTCCTAGCAAACCTCATGTCCTGAATTTTTGCTAACAGTATTTTTTAGCCAGACTTGAGGGGACCCAAATGGCCTACATCAAGAACAATCCAATTTTATAATTTTACAAAGCTGCACTTTTTTTTTTTTTTTTTAAACCTCTATTGGGGCCCCTTGACTGCATAGGCTATTTTCTGTAAAGCTGATATTGGCCTTTAGCCCTGGTTCACACTGGGCTGAGGGAGTGAAGCCGTGTGAGTTCAGCTGAACTCGCACGGCTTCACTCCCGCTGGCAGTCCCGATTTCGGCCGCAATTTAAGAGGCATCTGTACAGGTTTCTGCACAGATGTCAATGTAAATCGCGGCCCGAAATCGCAAAAAGTAGTACAGGAACTACTTTTTGAAATCCGGTGCAGCGCCGCAGATGCGGCGTCGCACCGATTAGGACGATGTCATTGCCAGCAAATGCCGCCGATTTGAGATGCGATTTCACATGTGAAATCGCATCTCAAATCGAAGCAAATCGTACCCAGTGTGAACCTGGGCTCAAAGGGGTGTTTCACTCATTTTTAATGTTTATTAAAAGTCAGCAGCTACAAAAATTGTAGCTGCTGGCTTTTAATAAACAAACACTCGCCTGCTCCACGTTCCAGCGACGCGCCGGCCGGGGCTCCCCCCCTCTCCCCCAACCCCCCCCCCTCTCTCCGGCCGGCGTCTTCATTCTAAGTGCGGGCACCCGGTAGTGACGGCTTTCGGCTTCACGGCCGGGCACCCACTGCGCATGCGTGAGCGACGCTGCACCATCCGATTGGACAGGTGATCGCCTGGGACCTGTCATGTGTCCCAGGCGATCGCCTACAGGGAGGGGCTGCCAAAAGGCGATTAGACTATTTGCCTTTGCAGTCCCTTGGCGGAAGGAGGAAGTGGGACAGCAAGTCACACTCCTCCTGAAGCCCCCCCCCCCAAAAAAAAAAATTACATGCCAAATGTGGCATGTAAGGGGGCGAGGAGTGGATTAAGCGGAAGTTCCACTTTTGGGTGGAACTCCGCTTTAAGCAGGCCATACACTAGAAATGTTTTATTTAAAAAGGAATCCTGCTGTGGGGAGAGAAAGACAAGAGATGAAATGTACACCCCGCTGGATCGATACAGGACTCTGGTAAGTGTTTAGGGGGCACAGCAAGTGGCAAAAATGTTTTACCGTAATGCATGGTGTAAAAACAAAGTTTAAGGCTGCATTCACACCTGAGTAGTTTTAGCTAATAAAATGCCCAACAAGCAAAATCCCCTTTTAATTTCAATTGTACCTATTCACATCTGAGAATTTTGTCACCTGAAGCAAAATGCCTTATGCTAAAAATAAGAACTTGAGCTTTTTTGGGGCAGTTTACAGGTGTTTTTCTGTTTTTTTTTACATTTGTGACCTGTACAAAATCGCGCCGTAAAAACATGTGACTTTGAAACGCTCAGGTGTGAATGCAGCCTTGGCTTTAGGGCGACTTTAATTATATCTAGTAAACACGCAATAAGCAAACTATAACAAATTATTACATTCAACAGTGACATAAGTGGGCAAATATTTCTGTCTGTATATATAACAAAGAAACTATTTCCATAAAATCAAGACAAAATGTAACTATTTTTCCATCATTTGTCATAAGCAAACCTAATTTATGCATCACTGTCCTTTTAATAATCTTCCACATGTGGAAGGTAACTTCACCCCAAAAAATGTGACAACATCCACCTTGTATCAAAAATGCTCTCACCGTTTTTTTATTATTTTTTTACTTTGCCCCCCCCCCCCTTTTTTTTTAAACAAGATCACATAAAACGCTTGAAACACAGATGGATCATCTATGGTTAAATCACTCCTAATCCTCCCAGCTGCAGCTCTGAATCCAACAGGCTTTTCAGACACAGCAAATGTATCAGCAAGCTAGATATACACATAGGATAATATCTTTAACCGCTAGGTTCACGTCTCCACGTTCTGTGTGGGCTGCATTTGCGTGGGCATGGCAGCCCATTCAAATGAATGGGCTGCCATGCCTGTGTTTCTGCAAAAACCTTTTAAAAAATGCAGCTGCAGGGAAATTTTCATGTTCTTTTTGACCATGTGATTTCCCTGTTGTTCCCTACTGCCAGGATGAATGACGGGCGGGGGAATTTTTTATAGGTTGTGTGGATGCATTATTTTTATATTCATGGGTTTGGTAACACTTTAAGTTCTAAAAAATTAATAATTTATAATGCAGCTTATGTTTCTCTATGGGGATGCCATGGCTGTACCAACACAGCTAGTCACCCTAACATGGCAGGCGTATTTAGCTGATAAAGGCAGCAGGACTTTTTTTTTTTTTTACTCGCTTTTTTTATATGTAAAGACATCTTTTAAAGATTTTGGAAAGATGATTATTATTATTATTATTATTATTTTTTTTTAAAGTTGCATATTTCTTGTTCCTATGATCATGACTACGGTAATTTATCATAATTCATATTATACCTGCAGCACAAGCTGCTTGAAAATCAGTGCAGCAGGAATCTGGGAAGAAATCTGCTTACAAATTCCTAATTTATAAAGACCATGTCAGGTTAGTTGCATTTTAGATACGTATACTCTGGGAAATCCGTTGCGAACAATGGTTGACATCCTGTTGTTGAGATTTCCAACTGAAGAATGCAGCGTGATCAGCAATTCTGTGTCCTTCCTTACAGAATACTGTACAGTGTATGGATCTGCTGACAACTTTTAGGGAAGCAGTGGAAGAGCACTTGTCAGCACTTTCCATGAGATCCATTCTTCAAACATAGACTTGTATCATGGATCCTCGGTATACTTTGTGACGATGTATGCACTTTCTGAAAAATGAATAAAAAGGAAATATCATTCCTTCTAGAATTGTTGAAATGTAGATGTTGGATGCATATATTCTGTAAAACTATAGGTTTCACACATGTCAAGTGTCTGATTTGAAACAAACGGATTTAAAATCAGTGTCTTGCATTTAGCAGATGGTTCCGTTTGAATGGTCATGTTGGTTTAAGGTAAATTTGTGCTCCATGCAGGGTGCCTGGATATCCTAATGTTTAAACCTGGTGTTCCAAAAAAACATGGTGTACCATCTGTTGTCCTTAACACAGTAGCTGGAAGGTGTGTGTGTGTGTGTGTGTGTGTGTGTGTGTGTGTGTGTGTGTAGAGCCAAATTGGCATATTAATTTAATTTGTAATCAAATCTGTGTACTTTAAGCGGAGGTCCACCCAAAAAACAAGTATCTAACATTACATTCAGCATACCTCAAACATGTACAGTATGCGGGTGTTTTCTTTTCTTTTTTTCGGGGGGTGTACATACGGTAGTATCGATATTTTCTGCCTGGCTTCCGGGTACTCGGTCCCGCGGGACTGGGCGTTCCTGTGCAGTGCCGCAATGTCATCTGGGACTTCGCCCATATGATTGACGTGCCTGAGAAAAACTCCCACCGGCAGATAAGGCGCGTCACGACTTTCCGAAAGTAGCCGAACCGCGAGTCGGCTCTATACGGCGCCTGCGCAGCGACTAGGAGCCGTGTAGAGCTGACTGCGCAGGCGCCGTATAGAGCCGACTCGCGGTTCGGCTACTTTCGGAAAGTCGTGACGCGCCTTATCTGCCGGTGGGAGTTTTTCTCAGGCACGTCAATCATATGGGCGAAGTCCCAGATGACATTGCGGCACTGCACAGGAACGCCCAGTCCCGCGGGAGCGAGTACCCGGAAGCCAGGAGGAAGATACCGATAATACCGTATGTACACCCCCCAAAAAATAAACACCGGTATACTGTACATGTTTGAGGTATACTGAATGTAATGTTATACTTGTTTTTTGGGTGAACCTCCGCTTTAAGATGAGTTCCAGACGTTTTAGTGTTTATTAAAAGTCAGCAGATACAAAAAGTATAGCTACTGACTTTTTTAATAAAAACACTCACCTGTCCAGCAATGCGACCGCCCGAATCCTTGTGTGTCCCTCTCCCGCATCACAAGTGGGGGCACCTGGCTGTACAGACGAGTGCGCACTGCGCCTCCTCAATGGCCAGGCAATCTTCTGAGCCCTGTGACGTGTCCCAAAAGATTGCAGGGAGGAAGGGGGAGAGGAAAACTTCCTCTCGAGCCGCCAAGGCCGCCCGAGTGGAAGCGGGAGCAGTTACCTGTCATTTTTGGGGGGGCAGCCAAGGCCACCCGAGTGGAAGCAGGAACCTGTCATTTGGGGGGGGCAGGTACCTTGTTTTGACATGCCAAATGTGGCATTTCAGGGGGGTAAGGAGTGCTTAAAACAAAGCTTCCACTTTTGGGTGGAACTCCGCTTCAAGCTTGGCCATACATGTATAGGTTTCTTCATCCACACTAACAGCACAGCTAGATGAATCCCATCCTGTCTGGGCTGTTGTATTCTGATGTGCGGCAGTAAGAATACATGAACAGTACCTGCATCTGTTTGGCTAACAATTTTCCAATACAGTATTTTGTAATTCTGATGTATAAAGCACTACTAAAAACCAAGCATGACACCTGAATCGATTTGCACATCGAATGTTGTTTGGTTCCCAGAAACAAAGCAGATCTATAGACCCCCCCCCCCCCCTCTTCTTTTTTTTTTTACTTTTAATGGAATAAGGGAAGGTTATTTGCCCTGCAGCTCTTTATCATTTGCATGCTATTGGAGAGATTTCTCTTCACTCCTTAGCCAAAACAGGAAGCAAGAGGAAATTCCTCTCAGGTGATTATCAGAACTAGTTTCCTCTATTACTATTCTGGGGGCAAAATTTGGGATTCTCTTTTACTTTCAATGACGGTAAACAGAACAAATGGAGAGGAAGAATCTTCCCAATGGAGGTAAAAACAGCCAGAAAAGAAACGTGTTCTAATCGCTCTCCACTATCGGAAACTAAATAAATGTTTTTTGCCTTTTAGTTATACTTTAAGGCCCCTTTCACACTGGGGTGTTTTTTCAAGCGAAGCCTCATCTGCAATCCCAATGTGCTGGTAAAGCACCGCTAAGACCCTAACGTTTTAGGGCATTTTTGCAGTGCCTCAGTGTGAAAGGACAAGGTGTTTTTACAGCGCTTTCAATTCATTTCAATGGAGAGGGGCGTTTTTGGAACATTTTTTTCAGCGCCCAAAAGCTGCTCCAAAGATGCTGCTTGCAGGACTCAGTGTGAAAGGGTCCATTGAAATGCATGGAGAGCGTTTTAATAGCGCTATTTTTAATGCGAAGACGCTGTAAAAACGCTTCAGTGTGAAAGGGGTCTAAGATTCCAGTATTCAACAATGTACCATTTAGGCCAGTTTCACACTAGGTATATTGGCGGTTCTTGTCCAGGTCCCGTGCTTTCCCAAAGACTCCTATTTGATTGGGTGGTTTTGGTGCATTGAAAGTCCTGCATGCAAGACCTTTGGTGTGTTTTCAGAAAATGCACCAAAACTGTCCCAGCTAATTAAAGTCTATGGGAAAACATGGGTAACCCGCATGAAAACGCAGGTACATTGTGCTGTGGCCAGATTGTAGTGGATCAGTGTGAAACCGCCCTAAATGGGACACATGTTAACATGTTTATCCACTTTTGCAAAAGCCAAATTTTAGCAACCCACACTAGGATTTTTCTGTATATTACCATTCACACAACATTCCTACAAATCATTTGAAAAATATATTTCTTGCTTTTCTAGTTTTTTGTTTGGAGCAGTTTCTGTCTATAACCAAATATGAGTTTGGAATGCAAAGAATGCTTATGGTGGTTGTAAACCCACTTTTCAGAAAAAAAAATAGGGACCAACTGCAAGACAAAGGCATAATGAGCTAGCATGCAAGGGTTTACAACCACTTTAACCACTTCAGCCCTGGACCATATTGCTGGTCAATGACCAGGCCACTTTTTTCAATTCGGCACTGCGTCGCTTTAACTGACAAATGCGCGGTCCTGCGACGTGGCTCCCAAACAAAATTGGCATCCTTTTTTTCCCCACAAATAGAGCTTTCTTGGTGGTATTTGATCACCTCTGCGTTTACACACTCCCGGTTCTCGCTCTGCAACGAGCAATCGCGGGTTCCCGGCGGTGATCACGCCCGCTGGGCACGCGCGACGGGACCAGGGGAGAGCGGGGGCGCGCACGCGCCTCTATTGGCTGAATCGCGAGATGACATAGCTACGTGATCTCGCGCAGCCGAGCCGGCGGCTTGTCGGCAAGCGGTTAAAGGCTCAAACTATCCAAAACTGAAATTCCCCTTCTAGGTGGACTGACCCTTTAAGTCTGGGGTCTCAAACTGGCGGCCCTCCAGCTGTTGCAGATCTACAATTCCCATGAGGCATTGCAAGGCTGACCGTTACAAGCATGACTCCCATAGGCAGAGGCATGATGGGATTTGTAGTTCTTTCACTCCGTCAAAAATGTATCGGTTTAAAGTAGAACTATAGGCCAAACCTTTTTTGCCTTTAGTTATATTTTTCTCCTGATAAATGCCTTATTTAGACTACAAGAGAATTCTGATTCTGCCATCCAAATTAAATTTCATGAGTATATCGATTTTCAGATGTCAGGTTTGGGTTTTTAGAGCGCTTGATACATCGGCATTCAATAGTTCTTTTTATTCTCGTAGGTAGACGTTTTGTGAGAGCAGCTTTTGCGCAAAGAGTAGCATGGGCATTTCTCAACATTTTCTTGTTGGTTTCATGCTAAACCAGGCCATTGTTGAGCAGTATTTGGGGGGATTTTTGAAACTGTCGAATGTAGGCAAAAGGCTTCTTCTACCCGCAGCAGTTTTTCTGTTAGAGCCAGTCTGTTTGTTTTTGCAATAATCAATCATCTGTATTTCCAGTTTTTTTCCACAGTAGTTTTTGCAAGCTGTTCAAATTCTGCAGCATTTACAGAACAGAATTGTAGTCCCCAGTATCCCGTTTTCCTGTGGAATAGACCTTAGACCTTGGTATCATTTCCACCATGCCATCCTTAAATTTTAACAAATCCCAGGAACCAGGTGACTAATGCACTAGAGAAATAACTGCTGATGCCCAACCTTTGACAGTCTCTTTGATTAGTTAGTGGTTATGTCTCCTAGGCAGCTTTAAAGTAGTAGTTGAAAATTCCTTCCTCCTAAATAAGGGAACCCCTGGTTATTACCAGGGTCACCAGCACTAGTGTGTCTATTGGAACTTTATAACTTTCAGTGTTTATGGCGCACAGACAGCAATGAAAAGCTGACATGAATTCTAGTCCCTGTACACTTTATCCAAAACGAAAACATTTTTTTTTGCCTATATTTATATATTTAGCTATAGTTAATAAAGATGAAGCTTGTAATGTGGTTAAATACATCAGTTATGAAAGAAATGCAGGCACTGTTTTACTGCCCATTTTCTTAAAATACTAATGTACTGCTTCTGAGCCACTGACCCAGTACCGGCATATAGCAATGTGTCAGAAAAGTGTAAAATCCCAATCTATACTTTTCCAGGTTAGGGACGTCACATTTTGAAGCCAATGCTAGCCATGCAATCAGCATTTTGCCAACCTATAGATTTCCTGCATGAATGATTTCCTCGAACCCTGCCCTATGCCATAAAAACTCATAATGCAAAGAATATGAATGTGTAAAGAAATAACGTTAACAGGGCACACCCTTCATTTCAATATCTTGGAGCTGCAGAATATCTTTTTGAGAGATTTGCGGGTGTGGGTGGATATTTAGACACGGTCTACCATTTTCCTCCTGTGACAGAGTACAATTGTTCATGAGCTGCTTGTTCGTTTTTGTTGATTGTAGTCTTAAAGGGTTAGGCCACACAAACTTATTATTTCTTTAATATTTTTATTAAAGAATTCAGTACATTATCTTTACACACCAAACCTACACGGCAAAACCTATTTCAGTTGGGTAGGTTGAATGACCCCCATCATACAGATATTTAACTAAAACATTGGAAAAGAGGTGATATATATATATATATATATATATATATATATATATATATATATATATATATATATATATATATATATATATATATATATATATATATATATATATATAATATATTTTTTTTTAACCATGGAATGCAATGGAACATGTAACTGGCAGCCGAGTTCCACAAACTTGAGTGGCACAGACTTGTAGTTTTGACAGTTTTTGTTAGTATGCTTTTAGATTGTTTGCTGAGCAGCATGTCCTTGTCGGAACTAAACCAGATTCTGTTGTGAATGGCAGAGCTAGCAGCATAATTACCTGTACATGTACAACTTCTGCCCCTTACCTTTTACTATTCAGCTGTAAGAACAGTATACTCAACTAAGTGATCACAGGGGATGGAAGTCTTTGGAGGTGGTGCTTTCTGCTAGAATTAGGGAACCATTCTTGAGGTATGCTCTTCTCGGGTAGACTCTTCGAGGCTGTGTGTGTGTGTGTGTGTATATGTATATGTGTGTGTGTATGTGTGTATGTGTGTATATATATATATATATATATATATATATATATATATATATATATATATATATATATATATATATATATATATATATATATATATATATATATATATATATATATATATATATATATATATATAAATTTTATTATTGAAACTGGGTGGAAACGACTCACATCACTGCAAAGGGATTGGTCTTTGATGGTGGGGCTGCCATAGTTAAGGTATTCATAGTCTCTTTTACAATTTGTTAGAAATTGTTACAATTGTTCAACAGAGATCCTCATGAACTGTAAGGGTCCTTTCACACCATTGGACCATATGTCCGTATTTCATCCATCTGTTTTCGGATGAAATACGGATAGACATGTACACCCGATCTCATCAGTGTCCGCTATGCTCGGATTCTGCAGACTGAGGAAAATCCTATTTTTCCATCCGTCTGCAGATCGGATGAACACAGACAGATGGTCCGTGTTCATCCGATTCCCCCCCCCCCCCATAGAGGAGAGTGGAGATCTGACAGGGCGGTCCCTGCATAGTGTGCAGGGACCGCCCTGTCTTCTGCCTCCTCAGCGGGGATCAACGGAGCGATCCCCGCTGAGCAAGCGGAGATTTGTCTGACCTAGATGGCTTTTTATTGCTATCCATGCATATACAGCCAAATTCTTTTCAAATCGGGGGGTGTGCCATCTGCTTGTCCCAGGCAAACTCAATCAAGATTTATGGAGAGGTGTTCAATTTAAATGTCCGTTTCCTTAAAATTAATGTAACAGAGTCAAATGCAGTCTTTGGCAGGCAAGAGCGGTAGATCTTTTGAGTAAAGTTTTTGCTTTGGAGGGTCTATTTGTGTTTTAGTGTGTGTGTGTGTGTGTGTGTGTGTGTCTGTGTGCGTGTGCGTACACATACACATAAGTGGGGTCAAACTGATGTAAAAATGTGTGAACCTAGCCACTGTGCTATTGTCCATCCCTGTGCTAGTGTTTTGTCGGTGCAGAAAACTGCTGGTGTTTTGTTCTACATTCAGATTGGAGGGACCAATTTTCAAATTTCCTTAACACATCTAGACTTAACAGAATATTTTCCTTGTTAATACTTTAACTGTATTCTAACTTTTTTATTTTTTCTTCTCCCTAACAGCTCCAAAATTTGGGTATTAACCCAGCTAACATTGGGTTTAGTACCCTTACCATGGAGTCTGACAAGTTCATCTGCATCAGAGAAAAGGTTGGAGAACAAGCCCAGGTGGTGATCATTGACCTGAATGATCCAACTAATCCCATTCGCAGGCCTATTTCAGCAGACAATGCAATCATGAATCCAGCCAGCAAAGTCATAGCTTTGAAAGGTATGTACCCTTTTTTGTGTTCTGCAATGTATGCACTGAACAAGTTCCTAACTACATGTCTTAGACTTATTGGATATCCTTAGCCTTTATTGCAGGTTTATTTTTTCTAATTTCCTGTACATTAATTCTCATTAAGTGTTTGAAAACAAACCTCAGATTTTGATGTTTCCAGTATAAAAGTGAAGCATATGTCTGCTGCTTTCTGTCTGCACAAGGACTGTTGGACCCCTTTCACACTGGGGTGGTTTTCAGTCGCTTTAGTGCTAGATATAGCCTCTGTAAAGCACCTCAAAACCGCCTCCTATTCTTACCAGTGTGTCTTTTTTCACACTAGGGCAGTGCGGTTGAGGGATGTTCTGAAAAGTCCTACAAGCAGCATCTTTGGGGCGGGTTGGGAGCGCTATATTTAGCGCTCCCAAAATACCCTGCCCATTGGAATGAAAGGCACTTTGAAAGCACCACAAAATGGGAGTTTTTAACCCTTTTTTGGGGGTTAAAAGTGTAAAAGCTGCTTAAACAGCGCTAAAGTGCCGCTAAACCGAGCTGCAATTTAGCACTAACGGCTGGTGCTTTCAGTGTGAAAGCAGCCTTCGACTACATACAGAGGGTCCACCTGGCTTGAGTTTTGCTTTTAACTGTACTTGTTCCTATAACACAATCAATGGAAAAGGAGAATTCTCTGTGCATAGAAATAAAAGTATGAAAGTGCATGCAAAGTTATAGCTGTGCCTTTTTTCAATTAGTTTATGCATGTAAATGCCAATGTTTTTTTATTTTTTTTATTTTTTTGGCAGCTATATATGTTTTCTTAGGCTTTTATAGTGCTTCTAGTAGCCAAGGTGGACTATACAGTGTTTTTTTTTTTTCTCTCCAGAAAGTCAAAAACCTTAGGGCCCATTTGCACCACGGCACTGCAATACACAAGTTTCCTTGCATTGTGGTGCACTGTGCTTTTCAGTGAGCTGCAATACATGAAAAAATGGTGCAGTGTGAATTTTTTTTCCTTTTTTATACCATGCAGCAGACACTACTGAACGTGAAAGGCCACCACAATGCACCAGTGCATGTTCCTGCAGTAGGATGGTGTGAATGGGCTCTTAAAGGGACACTGTCTTGAGTCAAGACCTGTGTGATTAGGTTCTAATTGAAGCTGGCATTTCTTGGATTGCTAGCTAAAAGTGTTATTGGTAGCCATAAATGCAGCAGCTGTGTCACTCCTGGTACTAGTATGCATATGTTTGGAAAGTGCATATTTTTTTTTTTTTTTTTTTACACTGAACTACATGACAGTGTGGAAGGAGACACATTTTTCAGCATGCCACAGCATTGCACGGATGTGAGCAATGCACTCCATTTAAAAGCAATGCTGTCTGCAACATAGACAACACAACCAGTGTAAAATAATGCTTTTTGTTAAAATGTGAGCACAGATGTTTTATCATAGAATGATGTACTCTGTAGGCATATACATAGAACATGTCCGCATTATGCATTAAAATAAAAAATGCTGGTACTCGTGTTTTTCAGTGTTATTCTTTTAACTTGCAGTGATAAAATTTGACCTTTTAATGTTGCATTACTCTTTCTTGTCACTTTCTTAATGCTTCTTGCATGTATGCAGATGGTGAGTTATTTTAGTTGGATTGTTCGAGTTATTGTACTGCATATTTAAAAAGCTTAACAAAAGTGTTTCTCCAGTATCATTTTTAAATGTATGGACGAATATTGTGAATAGTCATAAGCACTGAAAAGTGTCATTTTAAAGGGCATTTCTACTTTCACAATTAAGTGTGGAGTGGCTTTCTGTATAGGTAATGGCCATTAATATGTTGGGGAAGATGGGGGTGGAAAGAATTACTCTTTCACTGTTTGGAATGTTGGGTGGTAAAGCAGCTATTGGATATAAAGGATAGACACACCTTCATGTACCTACAGCAACTTCCATTGACTCCCCATGTCCCAATGCTGGGCTATGTCTAATGGAGAAAACTCTGATTCCTCCAGGTAGGTGGTCAGTGTTTAGCGCATGGGTCTTCAAACTATGGCTGCTTGTTCAGGAACTACAATTCCCATCATGCCTAGTCATGTCTGTGAATGTCAGAGTTTTACAATGCCTCTTGGGATGGGTAGTTCCGCAACAGCTTGAGGGCCGTAGTTTGAGGATCCCTGATTTAGCGGGTTTGTAGCCCCAATGCATTTTGGCAACCTACCTCCTAAATTGGGCTGCCTTATCGTTCATACGTATTATTTGGGATGGGGCAAGCATGCTTCATCAATGCCAGGACATCCCAGAGTAATACTGGACAAGAGCAGCCTGGAATTTGGGCATAGAGGGAACAGAGAGCTGCAGGTATGTGTGCTAACCTCTGTGTCTGCACTTTATAGCTACTAGCAGCTTTATTTTATTACAGTGAAGAAGCTGCCTGGGCTGGTATAAACAGGCAGAACTGGAATATTAAAGCTCAGTCACTGAATTGGGAGAGTTTGTGCTTTACAAAGGTTGACCAAATAAAATTTATATTATGGTTTGAGATGGTCATTACAATTAAAACTTGGCTTTTCCCTTCAAAAAGAAAAAACACAATTGGAAGCACTTCAGCTTTTTATTTGCTGTACAATTACTGTACAATGTCTAACTCTTAATGTGTCCCTTTTTTAGTGTGCTTCACATAGTTTTCTTCCCTGATTTACATATTGTTTGGAATATGGTCATGAATATGTTTAAATCAAACTTTTCCATTTGCTTTTACCTAGTCAGTGGAATGAATGCTTGACTTTTGTCAGGGTGTTGCAGTAAAACTTGAGACGTATCCATTTAGTTCCCTTTTGTCTTTATAATGCTAGAATAACCTAACCATTACAGTTATCCTTTTGCATGCTAACCTCAAAATACTGCTTTGCTTGATCACTTAGACTGAGGTGTATATGTCAAAAACATAAGTTTTGTTTCATGTGGTTTAAGGAATTTTTCACTTTTGGAATAAAAAGTGGAAAACACTTATATTGATCAAGCAATGTCAGTGGTAGATGTCTGCTCACATTGAAATCACCCCCCAAGTCAGGTGTTTTCAGACCGCCACTGTACTCTGAACTTGACTCCCCCCCCTATACTATGTTCTTTTCAAATTCTGCAGCACAAGAACAGGGTCCTGCCAGCATGCTTGTGTGGGCAGACCCTTGGAAATATAGTTTCTCTTTCGTCCATGGGTGGACATGACTTCCTTTAAATCTTGACATTTGGGTTATGTTCCGTCTATTAGGAGAGGGCCTCTCCTAATAGACGGCACATAACCCTAATGTCAAGGAAGCTGTGTCCGTCCATGGACTTCAGAGAAAAGGATTTTACGGTGAGTACAAACATCCTATTTTTTATTGTAATGAAAGGGAGTTCCATTTTCTTGCTGGCCACTGGAAATACATACAAATATATAATGTTCAAGCATAGTTTTGTTTTTGGGGCCATGTCTGTCACCATAAAATTGACATGCAGTGAAATAATGCAGCCAGGGTTTTAATACCCATCAGCACATAGGCTTCTCTTCTGCATGTTT
The DNA here is from genome assembly GCF_905171775.1 of Rana temporaria. Taxonomy (NCBI): domain Eukaryota; kingdom Metazoa; phylum Chordata; class Amphibia; order Anura; family Ranidae; genus Rana; species Rana temporaria. The sequence goes on along the minus strand of NC_053490.1, from coordinate 270,029,672 downwards.
TAATGAGCTTTTGCAATTTAGGACTGGCGAACGAGGTGTTAGTCCAAAGTTGACAAATGCTTAGAGCTTCTCACCTTTTCAATTACCTGTTTTCAAAGAAATTATTTTATCTATGACGGCATTTACATTTTCAGAATTTTATTTTAGTTGTAAGCAAGGGATTTGCCTGTGGACTTTACACTTACCAGTAACATGCTAAGTATACCAATGCTGCCAGTCGCTTTGAGTCGATCTGTTGAGAGGATTATCACATTAAATGTATGTTGTGAGGACGTAAAGAGATTAAGGGTCATTATTAAAACACTAGCTCTCTTGGCAGCTAAACTCTGAAAGTAGACTTTATAACCTTTCCCGCAGGTTGGTTTAATCCTTTAAATTAAATGTTAGAGTTGGTTAAAGTGCTGTCTTCTGTGCTGGTAAAACAGCCTAGTTAATACAAATACAACGGGTTAAAAAAAATTCTCCTTCTGTAGTTTTGATAAATTGATATAAACCTTGAGCATTAGGCAGCCAGTTAGTATTATACATTTATATAGCTGACTTTACATATTTTTTCATTCTGTGTTTGACAGCCTGAACAGACGGTCGCTGGCTCTGTAAACCTTCCTGCTGTTCCCTAGATTATAGAGAAAGGAAGTTGCGAAACTGATTTGTTTTTGAAACATATAGGCTCTGTGAGTTGGCATAAGAATGCTGGTCCCAAGCCTTTATGGTTTAATTAAGGTATCACTAGCAGCTCCCATGCTTCCAAATCTTGCAGGTCTTAACATTCCAAAGTCTGGCTATACATTATACTCTAGTCCTTGTACAATTTTCCTTTAGATTTACCAAAGCCATATAATATGAGATCAAACCTAAACCCTTTCAATTTGTATGCCATCAGGCAGGCCCCCTTGCACTACATAGTTGAAGGTAAATCTAAAGGAAATTTGAACAAGAAAATGTGTGTAATGTATGACCAGCTTAAGTTCTGGAATCTGACTTTGTCCACCTATATGCAGTAGCTAGCCTGCTGCATTTCCAGTATGAATAGTAGTTTTAAAAGAGCCTGGGTGTTGTAGGTTTTCCCAAAATCGCCCTCTCGTTCCAGTGTGGGGAAAGTGGTAGTTCCTTGTCATTAGCAATTTTATGGATGGTAGATATTGTTTTTTCAGTGAGCTCAGATTCAAATTGGCTGTAGCATACACTTCCTGCCCCACCACTCATTTAAATGCTGCTTCACTGAATGCTGACCCATTTAATGTAATCCTTAAGATTTCCTTGTGGATCCTCTGTGTGGCATTTGTTTTGTTCTGACAAGGTGATTTGAAGCTTGTTTTATTTTTGTTTTTTTTATATCGTACAACCTAAGAGGTCCATTCTGAATTTATGAATTATGTTTATAAAATAGATTATGTGTGCAGGTACGTTGCCACAAAAATTATTTGTTGCAAAGCAGCCAAATGTTTCAAGACATTGCCTAATGGAAGCACTGTGCGATTCTGTATACATGATCGCTTTTCACAATAAAAGGGGCATCATGGCTCGTATGGAATGGGATGTTCATTTTGCACAACCAGAACACAAGGCTGTATGCTGAGTTAGCATACAGTTTATATAGTTCGCCCAGCGGGCGTCCTCGTTAGTGTAGGAAATGGTTTATTTAGGTCATCTTGGCCCAGACAAACTATTTACAGTGACAAGTAAGTCTTCAGTGACATTGAATCTGAATAGAAGCAACAAGGTATGGACAGCCGCACTCTGATAAATGTAAAAAACAATAAAAGCCTTTAATCCAGTAAAAAAAACACTGCACAAACAGAGAAACAGCAAACGATGGGATGATATAGCTGACGCGTTTCACATTGTTATACAATGCTTCGTGCATTGCCTGCACCCACTGGATTTTTCTGAGTCTACACTCACCACCGAGGTGCACTCATCTGGAGCGGCAGTCTCTTTACCCCACATTGAATCTGACTTTGAAATCGCGTGACTTCACTTAAAGCTGCGCGATTTCAAAGCGGCATGTCGGTGCGACTTCAGGCGTGACTTGTAAGACATCTGTGCAACTTCATGCATGGATGTCTATGCAAGTCGCACCTGAACTTGCAAAAAGTAATGCAGGAAATACTTTCCAATTTGGCCACTTTCATTGCAGACAATAGGGACTTGTCATGCTGCCACCATATTGCTTCCACAGACCCCTCTATGGTGTACTCCTAAAAATAAAGTTTAAGTAGAATTAAACCCTGTACTATGCCACCTTTAAAAACCATGCCACCATTTCTAAGCCTCATCCTGCGACTATTGGGCACTGCATTTAGTTCAGTTGTGTTCATGCCTGCTGTGTTTTTTTCAGTATCCATCAATTTTCTGCATTTCTCTTGAATACTAGCACCATATTTAAAAAGCATTTCCTTCCCTAAACCATCCTTCAGCCCTTTACCCACACCATTATTCAATCTCGCATGCTTTTACCGGAGTTAGCCAAGCCTGGTTTTGAATGCAGTGTTGCTATGGTGGTCTGACCATGATGGTAGCAGTACAGGCACACAGCAGATCGCAGAACGAACAATGTGTGTTCAATACAAATACACCAGTGATTTAAAAAATAGTGAAATCTCATTAACGGAGCAGCATTGGGGGGACTTTCCAGTGGTCTACATGAGCTATGCACACTGTTAGGGAGAAGGCACAAAATGTGAGTTTAATTCTGAAGTAACATCCTTGCACTTAAAGCGGAGTTCCAGTCATATTTTTGTTTGTTAAAAGTCAGCAGACACAAAAAGTGTAGCTGCTGCCTTCTAATACAGCCACTCGCCTACCATGGGCACCCGACTGTGACAGCTTGCAGCTTCACAGCCAGTTGCCCACTGCGCATGTACAAGCGGCGCTGCGCTCTCTGACTGGTCCCGAAGTCTTCTACAACCTTGTCGTGTTCCAGAAGACTTTGGAAGGGAAAACTTCCAATTTTTAAGGCTTGACATGTTGGGCATCTAACTCGGCGCACCTGCATCTTTTCTATTTTACCAAAAATATTGGCTAATTTATTGCATTTGAGTCCTAAAATTAACATTTGTGTGTATATTTATATTTATTTTTATTTTTTACTGAAAATTTGCACTTAAGAAAACCATTGCGCTAATATTATGTCAAATAAAAAATTTGCAACTACCATTTTACTATTTACTATTTTATTCTCCAGGTTCTTTGCTTTCAGAAAATGTATGTTTTGGAGGTTTTAACTAACCAGAGATGCTCTTTCCTAGTTCTTTCCCAGTGCATTCTGGGATACCGGAGCATCCACTGCCTCTCCCCTAATGCCCAGCCAATGCTTCACTAACGCACCATAAATGTTCTTGGTGCTGTTAAACTTGTTCTAAAGCATCAAGCTTTTTCACTTTCTATGCATTAACACCTGCGCTGCAGCGTTCCTCCCCCTCTCTCTTTTCTTACCTGAGCCCGATCTGATGTAGCGATGAGCACGGTGGCTCCAGCCGCTGTATCTCTCCTCATTGGACAGATTGCTAGCAGCAGAAGCTGTTGGCTTCAGCTGCTGTCAATCAAATCCAGTGACGAGGCCGAGACCTGCTGTCAGTGTCCATGGACGCAGCAGCATGACTTGGGAGCGGATCTCCTTGGGGGCACCAGATGAAGAGGAGGGGCCTGGAGCACTGACTGGGGACCCCAGAAGCGGAGGATCAGGGCTGCTATATATAATATATAAGTATATATGCATGTTTTTGTTATTTTTATAAAGTGATCGACATTCTTAATTTTTAACAAAACTCTATCGCTCCTGTGTGATCAGCACTGTGCAGTGCAATTGTAACATCCAAAACAGGCATTGAATGAGACTTTGAAAATGTTGAATAAATGCTGCATAAACACAGTGTATTGACACGTGTGAATGAGCCCTATGGGTAGAGGGTCTCCTATCATTTGCCCAGATATAGCTGCTTGATATGTTAAATCGCTGTCTGCATTGGATTCAAACTTGTGTGGACCTGCAAATAAGTTTGAGGAAACGAGGGTAAAGGGGCGGCTTGCTTGTTGAAACTTTCATTGTAAGCATTCCTATAGGCTTTACTAGTTCATTAGTCTTCCTACCCACGTAGACTGCATAGTATTATAGTGTGTAAGTCAAAGTGTCTAAAATGAAAATGATTGCTTTAAAAACCAGATCTGCATTATAAAAGCGCTGGAAATGCGATTGTTTGGAAGCTTTGTTAACTGAGTGAATTTGCCATTTAACAGACATTTGTGTAACGGTGGAAAAAATGGATTAAGTGTAAAATATTAGATTGTATAGATTGTGATATTTGTATCGTCAAAGTATATATATATATATTAACAAAAAAGTCCTAATAGTCGCCTTTTGGCAATTCTGTATGGTCAGTTAAGTGGCCAAGTACACATCTTTGTAAAATGATCTGCAATGTTTTCAATTCCCTTTTTGAAGCAGTCTCTGTGGATAGTGCCTCAGAACATTGTAAGTATCAAAAATCGAGTTGCTTTAGATGTACTAATTTTAGATCTTGTATAAAACTTGGTAAATATTTTCTATCTATGACTTTAAGAACCAAATAGAGCCTGGCAATGTTTGTGTTATTCCAGGAAAATGATTAGCACAGCATTTATTTGCACATTTTGAATGTCCTGATGCTGTATTATACTTGTAGTGTGAGAGTCTTTTATTTCTCTGAAGCAGTTGTCTTCCAGTTTCAGGCAATTTAATGTGTGAGATTCTAATTTTAGTCAGATTCATCAGGCAAGCTTCCTTGTCCTCTAATTCACAGTTGGAACCTCCTAAGGTTTGGAGTGATAAATCTTGGTCTTTGATATGCTATAGTACTGTTCACTACTGAATTCACAGCCCCATTACAGATCAGTGCCCCCCAATCTGTGCTTTCCACAGCCCCTAAAATGATTAGCTACGTTTGTTGTTCCCCCAAAGTCTTTAGAAATTCGGTACTACATAAAAATAGAAGTACTGTACAACATCATGAAGGGACTGGGCAAAGAAATAACAAAAAATAATGCAGAGCAAAAACAAAATGGTTTTAGGTCTGATGCACATAAAGATTCTAAGTTCAGATATAGTTTTATTTTATTTATTTTTTTATTTTATTTTTTATAAACCACTTTAATCACAACAGCAAAACCTAATGTGTAGGTTGCAGAGAGCATACAGCTAGTTGCACTTTAAGAGATGTAAGGGTCTGCAGGCTGCAAATTTAGTTTTTTGCTGCTATTGGTTATGCTGACAGATTCCATGGAAATTCAGAGCCTGCTACTGCCCACTTGATATTTTGCAAATGCTAGTTGATTGGCTTTCACACTAAACCTAGGGCTTTAGTATTTTAAGCAATTGACCCAAACACAGAGTATGAGGATAAAACATCTGACAATCTTTATATGCATGCCTTTTTTTAAGTCAGTGGGTCATCATGGCTTGACGGTTACAATCTGCTTGAGATGGTAGTAACCTCTGTACTACCACTTTTACCTACAGGTAAGCCTATAAAGAGGCTTACCTGTAGGTATAAAGAATATCTCCTAAACCTGTACGGTTTAGGAGATGTTTCCCTCGCAATGCGCCGCTGACTGCAGCGGCGCATGCGCAGCGGGGATCCTCGGCTAAAGGACCGGCAGCCGCCAGACCTTGCCGGAAAGAAGTCTCCCACACGCATGCGCGGGAGTGACAACATCGCAGCTCCAGCCAATCACAGCGCTGGTGCGGCGATACCCGGCAAGGCAAGATGACATCTCCCTCGGCGTGGACCAGGTAAGTTCCCCACGCCTCGTTCCAAGGTAAGTATTTCATAAAGAGCTAGTATGCGGAGCACACTAGCTCATTATGCCTTTTGAAGTGATGTGGGTTTACTACTGCTTTGAGGTGATGGCATTCTTTTTTTTCTCAGAAAAAGTTTACTTTAAAAATTGTTGCCATTAGAAAAGCTACATGTTATTCAGTCAAATTTTTTAGTATCCTTTTTTATGTACCTTCAAAAGAGGATACTGCTAGATGCAAATGTAATCCTATTGACAATAAAAACGATGCACGTAGGACCACCATTTTAAAATAAACAAATTGGGCTTGAGGCAGCAGCCTGCCAGTGCCTGGTAGCGCAATCTCACTCTGTGTCACAGAGCTGGATCTAAATCACTGTGTAGCCGATGTAACAATGTCCCACCTCCTGTGACTCGCGGCACAATGATTCCTGGTGTTCTGTCAAAGTGCCCCCTCATTAAATAGTGCCCAGGACGAACTGCGCATGCACCATACATCATAGCACAACCGCTGGTTTAACGATCAGCTCAACTGACGTAACCACGGCGCAATCGCACATTGTAAGAGGTATCACTCGGGAGGCACAATTGAAATCTATACAAGTAGCGGGGGGAGACCGTAGTTCTCAGATTGTGCCTCGCTGTTGCGGGGTGGCTTTACAGTATGCTGATGGTTTGGTTTTGTCTGTGTTGCAGAGCAGGTTTGCTGTGTTGAACAGCCGGTTTTGCCTGTGTGAAAGGGCGGGTTGCAACACAGACAAAACCAGCCCTTCAACACAGCCACATGCCACCCTCCAGTAGCAACGATGCACCATCTGAGAATTACGGTCCCCCCCCCCCCCCATTACACCACACAGAACACAACATTTACAAAGGGTTAAGAAGTATTTTGGGAGATTGATATAAACTAAAAGGCTAATCATCGTACACCTTTCAGCCTGACTGTACAATCTTGTGCAGTGTAAATGCCTGCCTGGGCACTAACTCGGCAGAGTGTGCAGAGATTTAATCTGATTCTAACGGGGATGGCCAATTTGTCACTTGCTGGAAACACTGCTGCTGCTTAATCTTCCCACTCCCCCACGTCACACTCTGCCCATAGGATTTGTTACCGCATTCTCTTTTGCTTTCTATGAACTGAATTAGTTGGCCCCATACGCTTCTGTGGGGATGATTACTTCAGTTCAAACAGGGATTCTACTCAGGAACCATATTCCTTAAGGCAGCAGATTAACACTGGGGAGAAGGGAGATTTAGCGGAACTGTTCCAAGCAAAGAAAAGCAGGGAGGTAAGGTTAGAAGTGCTGTCAGGTTTTTATTGCTGACTTGCTCCCGGTTTACTTTTAACCACTTCAGCTCCTTTTTTTTTTTTTTTTTTTTTTTTGTGATGCTGCACTGCGTTGCTTTGACCTGCAATTGCGCGGTCGTGCAACACTGTGTACCCAAATTAAATGTCCCCCCCACAAATAGAGCTTTCTTTTGGTGGTATTTGAGCACCTTTTTATAAACAAAAAAACTGACAATTTTGATAAATCAATATTTTTTTGCTTTCTGCTTTAACGGCCAATTCACACCAGACACAGTTCAGTTCCGAGTTTTTATGCACTAAAAATGCATGCACAGTGTTTTCCATGTATTCCAATGGCTCTAGTTCACACCATGCAGTCAGTTTCCGGTGCAGAAATGGACTGGAACTGACTATATTGGTGCAGAAAAAAACGGAACTGCATCTGGTGTGAACTGGCCCTAAAACATACCCAATAAAAAAAATGTAAGCTAGTCTCCATCAGTTTAGGGCAATATGTATTCTGCTACAAATTTTGGTAAAAATAATTTTGAGTTTGCACAATAACAGGAATAGAATGGAATAATTCCAATGAGGGACATTTTTCCCGTGACAACTGTTTAAAGTGTCAATAAACCCACAACAGTAAAACCAGTCTGTATATGCAGTCTGTTGTGGCCCACGACCTCCTGCTAGGGTTGCCACCTCATCCCTTTAAAACCGAACACATATTAATTACACAGGTTCTGTGGCTAATTAAGGTGGTAATTAGACTCATTTGGTGCCTTACCTGCATTAAATTAGCCTCAGAACCTGTGTAATTCATATGTGTTTGGTTTTAAAGGGATGAGGTGGCAACCCTACCTCCTGCTCTAGGATGGAATAGAATACTGTTATTAAAGGTAAGTTTATTACTAAAATTATTATAAAAATTACAGTGTATGTATGGGCATATCTGTTCTGCAGTGGTTACTGGGCTTTCAAACTGATCCGCAGGTGCAGAGCAGTGCGGGTTACCTGCACTGAGCCATAGACTTCTATTACCTGCGAAGTTTGGTGCACTTTCTGAAAGTTCACTACACATACAGGATATAATAGAAGTCTATGGACCCTCCATTCACCTCTAAGGAGTGGCAGATGTAAATGGACTTGTGCCCATTAACAAATACCTACCTCCAATCCGATCCGCAAGAAAAAAAGAGTAGAGTAGGCTCCGCTCATTGTGAACCGCGACCGATTACCAAGTCGCTTAAGTGGCCCTCGCTCTTCAAAAGGTTGGGCACCCCTGCAGTAAAACATGCTTGTTATACTTACTGTGGAATCTAAAGGGTTAATTATTTTATGTAAAAAGGCTGTTTGATCCTCCCCTCTTTCCACTGTCCCCTAATGGTGGGGGGAGTTACAAGCACCAATTATTTATTTAATCCCCCTCCCGTGGCTGTCAGGGAGATCGGTGCTTGTAACTCCACCCCCCAACCGCCGTACCGCTCACCCCTGTCTGTCCCCCCTCTGGGCTCCCTGTGTCCTCTTCCGCGTCCTCCGTGTCCCAATCCATTCTATTCTCTAAGTCCCCCTGCATCCTTTCCAGGTCGTCCTCCGGTCCCTACACCCCATGTCGTCCTCTGGTCCCCCATGTGTCATGCTCTCCAGCTCCTCCACCGGTCTCCCCCTGCCCTGGATCCGTCAGGATGGGAGAGTAGAGGAAGGAGCCAGTAAATCTGCCATTTACCAGCTCCTTCCTTTTCTGAATGGACAGGGTCAGTGATCATTGACTGTCAATTCATCATAACTGGAACATTGAATCCTGTGTTTACGATTCTTCAGTTTATGAATGGACAGGAGCCTCTGTCTTCTGTCCATTCATCTTCAGTGCAGCTGAGGCTGCAGAGAAAGGGACTGTGAAATTTCTGTCCTCAGTTCCTTTCCCTGTCTCAAAGGGGAGCTGTCAGGGGTCTGTTTAGACCCTTGTTGGCTTACCAAAGCCCCCCCAACAGGGCTGAAAAAAAAATGAAGGAAAAAAAATTCCAGTGTCGCTGCTAGTGTATGCAGTACCGCATGTGGCCAGAGGTGGGGGACACGCCGGAAACACTCTGTAACAGAGTGTTTGTCTCCGCGCATCATCAGCGCCCCCACGCCTCTGGCCACATGCGGTACTGTACACCCCAGAGGCTTGAATCCTGCTAGCCCACCCTTGCAAATCGAGTCAGGATTTAAAAAACAAAACAAAAAAACAGCTTGTATTGCGAAAAGCTTTCAAAACTGATTTACACACAATCCAAGGTTTTACTATACTTGGAAAAATAAGTATTGGTATCGGTGCAACTCTACTTGTAATTAAAGCTGTATGATTAATTGTTAAAAAAAAATGCGATCTTGATCAACCCCCATCACTATCTCTATGCAGCATTTACATCATTCATTCATGTAAGTGCAGAGATGTTCTGTACTGGCTTAGAGCTGGCAAAAACAATTTAACTTGACAGATAGTAACTGAACCGTTAGTTTTGCCGCATTTACTAGTTGTGTTTTCGTTTTTAGAAGTGTTATAAATTTAAAAAAAGTGTGTGTGTGTGTGGGTGTTTTTTTTTTTTTTTTTTTTTAATATTCAAATAAGAAAAACGTCAAACAAAATTCGAGTTACATTTTACAAGCCGTTGCAGGCATTCGTCCTGAACGCATATTTTTTTTTTTTTTGCGTTCCAAAAAATTCTTATAAATTCAACTGCCTAGAAACTGCTATAAACAACCCTGTGTGCATGTACTGGTAAGATAGCAGGGGGAGAGTTCAGAGGCAGCTGAAAAAAACAAACAAAAAAAAACGCCCAACTGCTCCTAAACGTCTGTTTACCAGCAGCAGTGTACATGAGGCCTAAGTGCTGGTTCACCCTGCAGCGTTGTCTGAGATGCGATTCACACTGCAGTGCAAATCGCATGCAATCTCTGTGCAATGCAATTTCACCCATACAGAGAGTATGGCTGAAATCTTATCACATTAGGACAAAACTTGCATAGTCAGTTTAACCACTTGGAGGAAGCACGGGCGGTCGTTCCTTCAGATCGCATGGTCCGATGACCTCTTCGGTGCAGTATACAATAAATATCTCCTAAACCGCGCACTTTTTGGAGACATTTACAGTACCCATTAGGTAAGCCTAGAATAAGACTTGCCTATAAGTACAAATACAGGGAGGTTTACAACCTCTATTAAAGCGGGAGTTCACCCATAAAACAATTTTTCCCCTTAGATCAGGGGTCTTCAAACTACGGCCCTCCAGGTGTTCAGGAACTACAATTCCCATCATGCCTAGTCATGTCTGTGAATGTCAGAGTTTTGCAATGCCTCATGGGATTTGTAGTTCTGCAACAGCTGGAGGGCCGTAGTTTGAGGATCCCTGCCTTAGATGGATGCTCGTTTTGTCTAGGGGAATCGGCTAGTTGTTTTAAAATATGAGCTGTACTTACCGTTTTCGAGATGCATCTTCTCCGTCGCTTCCGGGTATGGGTCTTCGGGAGCGGGCGTTCCTTCTTGATTGACAGTCTTCCGAGAGGCTTCCGACGGTCGCATCCATCGCGTCACTAGTAGCCGAAAGAAGCGGTGCGGCTCTATACTGCGCCTGCGCACCGACGTTCGGCTTCTTTTGGAAAATCGTGACGCGATGGATGCGACCGTCGGAAGCCTCTCGGAAGACTGTCAATCAAAATAGGAACGCCCAGTCCCGCAGCCCATACCCGGAAGCGGCGGAGAAGATGCATCTCGTAAACGGTAAGTACAGCTCATATTTTAAAACAACTAGCCGATTCCCCTAGACAAAACGAGCATCCATCTAAGGGGAAAAAGTGTTATGTACGGGTGAACCCCCGCTTTAAAGTGGATGTAATCCCGTATATGTATATATGTATGTATATATGTATGTATATATGTGTGTATATATATATATATATATATATATATATATATACACACATATATATATATATATATACATATATATATATATATATATATATATATATATATATATATATATATAGATATATATATATATATATATATAGTTTTAAGGCTTACATCTTGTACAGGATTTAATTTCAGTAGTATACATGCGGGACCCCAGAGAATAAAATGGTAGTTGTTGCTATATATTTTAGGTAACACTGTATTTGCACAGTGGTCCATCAAACACAATTTTTTTGAGAAAAAATAATTCAATGAATTAAAAAAAATAGTAAAGTTAGCCCAATTTTTTTGTATAATGTGAAAGATGATGATATGCAACAAGAATCGTGATCTTTATTCTAAGAAAAAAAATAATCGTGATTCTCATTTTAAGCCAGAATTGTGCAGCTCTACTTGTAATGATGGGATCACATGTTGTGACTACAGTTTGTAGTGTCGTATCTGATTGCGTCCCCTATGTCCATGCATTAATCCACCTAATGTAACCATATTAAAGTGGTTGCAAACCCTTTTTTGTGACTTCTACCTATAGGTAAGCCTTATTCTATACTTGAAAAAAAGAAAAGGTACCCCTAGGGGCTTTGAGTTGCAGCAATAAGTAAAGATAATACAGATAGTGACATTTTGTATAAAAGTGTAAAGTTTTATTAGTTTGGTATCAAGTGTAAAAAATTTATCTGATAGGAATCTAATGTAAGGGAGAAATGCACGAGTATTAGCCTTTGTTTCTATGTCCTTCTCGGAGCTCATGTCCTGATTCCTATCAGATAATTTTTTACACTTGATACAATTCAAACTGTAATAAACTTTATACTTTTAGACAAATTTTCACTGTCTGTATTATCTTTACTTATTGCTGCAACTCAAAGCCCCTAGGGGTACCTTTCTCTTTTTCAAGTTCTATCAGGGGTGTGCAGCATTATGCTGTTAATTTGCAGGGAGCAAAACCCATCGGGGTTTACTTCCTCTTTAACCAGAGGCATAAGCATCTTTCTCATTGGCGTGAGAGGAGAGGCACTTTCAAGGCACTATTTTTAGCGTTATAGCGCTTGCAAAGCGCCTCAGTGTGAAAGCGGCCTTTATGTAATGAAACCCATCTCTTCCAGCATGGTAAGCCCATGTAAATGCTCTCCCCTGAAGAGCACTAGACTGAGAGACCCAAGGATTGTGGGATATATTGTTTGTTTATAGGAGGTGACAGTTTAGACTACAGACAGGTGGCATGCCTCATGTTTCAAACAAACATATTTCGGACACTAGAATGTGAAGGTTTACTTTAGTACAGGCTGTGCATATACAGGGCAACTAATAACACCATGAAAATACATGATCAATGCATATCCTTTACTGGTAAAACCCATACAAGATGCAGGTAGGTCAATTTATAATACCTTTTCAGAGGGGAATTCTCTCAGATTAGAAAGATCTCCTCCTTGCTTCTTGTTGTCTGCTGGACAGGAAGTTGTATAATGTATATACCATTAAAGTGGTTGTAAACCCACTGGATAAAAAAAAAAACTGCAAGACAAATGCATAATGAGCTAGTATGCATAGCCTTAAATACTCGCCTTAGATCGAAGCTGTCCCCGTACACAGCTCCAGACATCGCTACCGGAGTTTGTTCCGGATATCGCGGGCTCCGTCACTGTAATTGGCCAGAGCCGCGATGACGTCGTGAATGCGTGCGGGAGCCACCGGTATTGGCACACTAACTGAAGCAATGGTGATACTGGGGATATGTCCTAAACTGTGTAGGTTTAGGACATACCCAGGGTAGCTACAGGTAAGCTTTATTATAGGCTTACCTGTAGTCAAAAGTGGATTGTAATGCAGCGTACATACGATCATTTTTCGGGTTGTTAAAAAAAAACCTACGTTTTAAGGGTCTAGAAAAAACGTTTTTTTTTTCAACCCGATCATTAAACCGGTCTTGCCTACACACGATCGTGAAAAAAATGCTCTAGCAAAGCGCGGTGACGTGCAACACAGATGACACTATTCGGATGACACCACCCTTTTGGGCTGATTTTGTGTTAGTAAAAGACGATTCGCGCTTTTCTGTCTGTTACAGCGTGATGAATGTGCTTACTCCATTACGAACGGTAGTTTTACCAGAACGAGCGCTCCCGACTCATAACTTGCTGCTGGGCATGCGTGGATTTTTCATGTCGTTAAAGCCCACACACGACCATTTTTTACAACCCGAAAAGCGACAACGTTAAAAACGTAGTGAAAAAATAGAGCATGTTCGAATTTTTATTTTTTTTGCCCGTTTTTCATAACCTGAAAAATGCTCTGAAGACCACACGATTGTTTTTAATGACGTCATTTTTTACAACCCGAAAAATGATCGTGTGTACGCGGCATAAGGGTTTACAACCACTTTAAAGTGTAGTATACTGCAACATTTTAAAGCGGTGATGTCCATCTACTGGGATGGATTTGAGTAAATTTTTAAAGATTGAAACGCATCAGGGCCAGTTCACAACATAGAAATGTTTTTGATGCTTTCCAGTGCATTTTTTTCCCCTCTCTACTTTTTTTTTTTTTTATCCTTCACCTGCTCTGTGTGTGTGTGTGTGTGTGTGCGTGTGTGTTTTTTAGGTGAATTCCAGTTCATTTTTGGTGCGTTTTACTGAATTCCAGTACAGTTCAGTGCAGAAATTTTTTTTTCCTCTGGAATGCACTTCAACTGACCACACTGGTGTGAACTATGCCATTGAAAACAATGTAACCTTCTATGCAGACAAAAAAAGAAAAAAAAGCACTGGACTGCATACGGTGTTGACTGGCCCTAACTTTTCCAAAGAAATAGTTACAAGACGCCCGACTTCCTGTCAGTCTTGTGACTAAATTTAGCAGATGTCATGTGACCAAAAATCTAGTTTGGTCATATGACCAGTGCTATAATCTTGGAGCATGTGAGCACATTTATTTTTTCCCAGGTATGCATTTCATTCTTCACTTTTTTTTTTTTTTTTTTTTTCTTCACTCTTTTTTTTATGCATCCTAGCAAGTTGGTCAACATGGCTTGCTTTTTACATTTGCCTATAGGTAATGTGAAAATCAAATTGTCTCAGTTTGACTCTAAATTTAAAGGCCAATGCCATCTTTTTTGCCATGTTGCATATTCTACCCATATATAGGATGTAAATGGACTCAAGTCTGTTTACATCTGGCTGCCTATAGAGCTAGTATGGGTCCATCCGTGTCTGCTGAGTGAGTGTGGACACAAACTGAACACACAGAAAAAAACCCTGACATCATCCCGCTCAGCTCTGAATCAGCAGGTAAATCGGATCCCATGCTTAGTGGAAGCGGCTCTGTGGTTGCAGTGCTTTACAGACCCCTATGCAAAAAATAAGGCACAGTTCCCCTTCAAATATGGGTGTATTTATTAGTCTCTGAAGTACTTTTAAATGGACAAGATGCCACCATTATCTATGGTGGAATGGTGGTTCTCTTTCTTCCTTTAAAGGGAAAAAAAGAAAAGCGGGTACATATAGGCTGCCGTAACTGATCTCTTACAAGTATGCTAGTTTCCTGGCTTCCATGCTGAATCCGTGGTTGCAATACTGTATGAAGGTATACGAATCAGAGCTCGGATTTTGTTCTTGTTCTGATTCTGTCACCTGAAAGTATTGATGTTATAGACAGCCAGGCAACTAGCATTTTTTTTTTGTATGCATCCTTCATCTTTCATCGTTTTTCATCTAAAATCCAAAAGCCTTTGCACACAAAAAAAGGAAATCTTTCCGAACCTTTCTCATCTATATTCATATTTCATATTTTCAACCCTCTTAGGTGTTTTTGTGCATATAAATGTTCTAGTGATCATTTTTTTTTTGTAGATCTTTTAGCATTTTAGAAAATGCTGTGATGTATGCACACTGTAATATGCCATTTGTTGTAAGAGCTGGGGAGGAAAAGAAAATCATTGACCCCTGTTTTGTTTGCAGCCGGGAAAACCCTTCAGATCTTTAACATTGAAATGAAAAGCAAAATGAAGGCTCATACCATGACGGATGATGTCACCTTTTGGAAGTGGATCTCTTTGAATACTGTTGCTTTAGTAACCGACAATGCTGTGTATCATTGGAGCATGGAGGGAGAGTCGCAGCCAGTGAAGGTGTTTGACCGGCATTCCAGCCTGGCAGGATGCCAGATTATTAATTACCGGACAGATGCCAAGCAGAAGTGGCTGCTTCTAACAGGCATTTCTGCTCAGGTGAGAGATGTCTCTGTGGTGTAGCAATTGTTTTTGGGTGCAAATAATAATTTATGATGAATATTCTAAATGATCAGGCAAAACGTATACACAGAATGTCTTGTAATGTAGGGGCCACATGCTCCCTTCCTTACATAAATGCTGCCTCCCATCACAGAATGGCTGTCAGAATGACTCATCCTCTAATACAGGGAGGGATGTGGGAGTTTGACACATCCATTCTTGTCAGCAAGTTAATACAAATTCAGTTTGCTATTGTTTCCAGTAAGAAGTATGTCTGGATGCTTCAACTTCAATTGTAAAATATTCACAGTTAACTGAGGCATAGTTTATTGAAATCTATGGATATATTAATCATACGACATAGAACTTTAGTAGTTGTTAGCACATGCATTGGTACACCAGAGTCTCTTGCCTGATTGTTTGTTGCTGTTAAAATTTGTTCTCGGATTTATGGATTTATATCAAATCTCTACTTCTGTTTCCAGTATTTTTCCATGCTCCTTACATTGGATGTAGATTTAGTCCATGCACAAATGATACTAAAAGCCATAGTTATGTATTATGCATCTACTTTTTTTTTCTACACCATTAATGTCATCAATAAACTACCTGCAAATGACACCAATAGCATATCACTGTACAAAACAGATGAACAAAATGTAAAAAAGGCGCTATGAAAAAAAGTATACTTTCTTTCTTTCTTTCTTTCTTTCTTTCTTTCTTTCTTTCTTTTTTTCTTTCTTTCTTTTTTTCTTTCTTTCTTTTTTTCTTTCTTTCTTTTTTTCTTTCTTTCTTTTTTTCTTTCTTTCTTTTTTTTTTTTTTTTTTTTTTTTTTTTTTTTTTTTTTTCTTTCTTTCTTTTTTTCTTTCTTTCTTTTTTTTTTTTTTTTTTTTTTTCTTTCTTTCTTTCTTTCTTTCTTTCTTTCTTTCGTTCTTTCTTTCTTTCTTTCTTTCTTTCTTTCTTTCTTTCTTTTCTGACTTTGGTGAAATAACTAACTTAAGCACTTTGTTTCTTCTTGTACAGCAAAACCGCGTTGTTGGAGCTATGCAGCTGTACTCTGTGGACAGGAAAGTGTCTCAGCCTATTGAGGGACATGCAGCCAGTTTTGCTCAATTTAAAATGGAAGGAAATGCTGAAGAGTCTACCCTGTTTTGCTTTGCAGTTAGAGGACAAGCAGGTGGAAAGGTAAAATTGTCTGTGTAGTTTTTAATTTAGGGTAGGAACAAAAAATCTGGTTTAGAGCAGTGGTCTTCAAACTGTAGCCTGGGGGCAGATGCTGCCCTTTACTTGCCTTTATCTGGCCCTTGGGGCACTTTTCCTCTTACTGATGCAAGACACTTCCTCCCACTGACGCCCAACAATGGGGCATAATTTCTGTTACTGACATCAACAGGGCACTATTTCTTCCAATGATGCCAGCAAATGGGGTCTATTCCTCCCACTGACACTAACAATGGGGCAATATTCTGCCACTGACCTCAGCAAGAAGGCACTATTCCTCCCATTGACACTAACCATGGAACACTATCATCCCACTAACATCAACAATGGTGCACTATTTTCACTGACACCAACAATGAGGCACTATTCCTCCCATTGACACAACAGGGTACGCCGTTTCCACTGACGCCACCAATGAGGCACTGTGCCTCCCACTGACACCAACAATGGTGCACTATTCCTCCATCTAATGCCAAAGATGCATTGTTTACTCGCACCAACACACTTTTAACTTCCAATGGCCACAGTCCAGCCCCCCTCAAATCCGAAGGACAATAAACTGGTCCTTTCTTTAGGAAGTTTGGAGACCCCTGCTTTAGAGTAAGGGGTTTCCCATCCTAGGGGCCTTCTTGCCCTCCTGAACTTTTATCGTTTTCAGGAGCTCAGATCGCTGGTAATACATCGGCTTCGAACATCTGCCGATTTGCATTTTTACTTACTGGATAGCTTAACCACTTAAGGACCAATTCACGCTGATATACGTTGGCAGAATGGCACGGCTGGGCACATACATGTACGTGGATGTCCCACGATCGGTCCCCGGAGCTGAAGAACGGGGAGAGCTGTGTGTAAACACAGCTTCCCCGTTCTTCACTGTAGCGCTGTCATCGATTTGTGTTTCCCTATAAAAGTGAACACACTATCGATGACGTCACACCTACAGCCACCCCCCCTACAGTTAGAAACACAAATGAGGTCACGCATAACCCCTTCAGCGCCCCCTTGTGGTTAACTCCCAAACTGCAATTGTAATTTTCACAGTAAACAATGCATTTTTAATGCATTTTTTGCTGTGAAAATGACAATGGTCCCAAATATGTGTCAAAATTGTCCGAAGTGTCCGCCATAATGTCGCATTTTACGAAAAAAATCGATGATCGCCGCCATTAGTAGTAAAAAAATAAAAATAAAAATGCAATAAAACTATCCCCTTTTGTAAATGCTATAAATTTTGCGCAAACCATTTTATAAACGCTTATTGCGATTTTTTTTTAAACCGAAAATAGGTAGAATACGTATCGGCCTAAACTGAGGGGATATTTATTATAGAAAAAAGTAAAACATATTCAAAATTGTCGCTCTATTTTTGTTTATATCGCAAAAAATAAAAACCGCAGAGGTGATCAAATACCACCAAAAGAAAGCTCTATTTGTGGGGAAAAAAGGACACCAATTTTGTTTGGGAGCCACGTCGCACGACCGCGCAATTGTCAGTTAAAGCGACGCAGTGCCGAATCGCAAAAACTGGCCGGGTCCTTTATCTGCCTAAAGGTCCATGTCTTAAGTGGTTAAAGGGGTTGTAAAGGTACAATTATTTTTTCCCTAACTAGCTTCCTTTACCTTAGTGCAGTCCTCCTTCACTTACCTCATCCTTCCATTTTGCTTTTAAATGTCCTTATTTCTTCTGAGAAATTCTCACTTCCTGTTCTTCTGTCTGTAACTACATACCGTAATGCAAGCTTTCTCCCTAGTGTGGAGAAAGCCTCTTGAGGGTAAAGGGGGCGAGCAGGAGTGTCAGGACGCCCACTAACACACAGCCCATTCTCTATCTGCAAAGTAGAGAGCGTCTTGACCCTCCTGCTGGCACCCTCCCCCCTCAAGAGCTTTTCTCCACACCAGGGAGAAAGCCTTGCATTACTGTGTGTAGTTACAGACAGAAGAACAGGAAGTGAGGATTTCTCAGAAGAAATAAGGACATTTTAAAAGCAAAATCGAAGGATAAGGTAAGTGAAGGAGGCCTGCACCAAGGTAAAGGAAGCTATTTAGGGAGATAAAAAATGTTTTCTTATAATGCTTGGGACTTCAGTCAGTTGAAACATTTTTTTTTTCCTTTAACAGGAGTCATAATAGTTGAAATACGTGGCTTGGTATAATTATACATATACATACACACATACACACACACGACGGAGCCTGCCCATGCCACCCCTCCACAGTATATCTGCAGGAGAGGGGCGGCAAGTGGTTAAAATTCAAAGTACTAACAACATCGTACCCAAATTGTTAACTTCACTCCTCCCAGGACCTCCTGCACTCTACCTCCCTTATCTGCTTCTCCCATGCTCGCCTCCTGGAAACATGTGAAATGTAAATAACTGAATATGTTGCTTATTTTTCCTTCAACAAAGGGAATTACATTTTACATGTCTTAATTTGCAGTTGCATATTATTGAAGTTGGAACACCACCTACTGGAAACCAGCCTTTCCCCAAAAAAGCTGTAGACGTGTTCTTTCCACCAGAAGCCCAGAATGACTTTCCTGTTGCAATGCAGGTATGTTAATTCCTCCATTAGCCATCAAATGGATTTTTCACTTGAATGCTACATTGCTAAAAATGTTTGTCAGAAACGGTAGTGCTTTGTTTATCCTAAACCGCTTTAAATAATCATCTGTAAAGTGTGTGTGTGTGTGTGTGTCTTCTTGCAGCCTCTTAATAGTATGATAAAGTCGACCTTTTAATTGTCAACAGTCCTAACTCTGTGCACATGCTCAATGTTACAGATCAGTGGGAAACATGATGTTGTCTTCTTGATTACAAAATATGGGTACATTCACCTTTATGACCTTGAAACTGGTACCTGCATCTACATGAACAGAATCAGTGGAGAGACCATCTTTGTCACCGCACCCCATGAAGCCACAGCAGGAATTATCGGTGTGAACCGAAAGGGCCAGGTAACGGTTTAATCTTGGTGAATTATAAAGTGTAATTTATATATCAAACACAGCATTTATGTCAACTTATTGTGTTGGTCTTGAACCATTTTTAATATTTCGTCATTCACCCCAAATGCCTCTGTGGCAAGACCTGTTCAGTCTCATATCCATGCTTTAATATGTGAAAGGGTGTATTCCCCCCCAAGGATGATGCTTGCTTTGTAGTGGTGACTCTGTGAATGTTCCTTGTAGTTGAAGTTTGTTAGTTCTACCAATGTGTATGGGTTTTTTTTTTTTTCATAGTTATGTACTCACTCTTTTTCAGGTGCTTTCTGTTTGCGTAGAAGAAGAAAATATAATACCCTACATCACCAATGTTCTTCAGAACCCTGATCTAGCTCTGCGTATGGCTGTCCGCAACAATCTGGCTGGAGCTGAGGAACTATTTGCTCGCAAATTTAATACTCTATTTGCACAAGGAAATTATTCAGAAGCAGCAAAGGTGGCTGCAAATGCACCAAAGGTAAAAATAAAGTATTCATCTCTTGTTTGCCCTAATGTGTTGGTTGCAGAAGCAGATTAAAACGCAGCTTTACTGTGGAAAGTGGAAAATTATTAGAACCATTGTAAAATCTCTACTGTTTCCCCCCTTATATTCTGGTGAAATCTCCCGAAAATGGTCATAGAGTGCTATAGAAACCCCGGCAAAAGTCTTGTATTCTGCCCCACTCTAAGCAAAGTGAAAAAAATGGAATTGAACTTTTACACTAGTGCCATAGGAAGGTTGACTTGTTATGTATAGTAACAATACCTATCTTCCTTATTTTTTTAATAAACTATTTACAAAAGATTGGTAAACTTATTCCAGTTAGAGCAGGTTATATAAAAAATTGATAAGTAAAATATGACCCCCCCCTTTTTTTCCCCCTCTCAATTTTAGGGTATACTACGTACACCGGACACAATACGCCGATTTCAGAGTGTTCCTGCTCAGCCAGGTCAGACCTCACCACTCCTGCAGTACTTTGGCATTCTCTTGGATCAGGGCCAACTCAATAAATACGAGTCTCTGGAGTTATGTAGACCTGTACTTCAGCAAGGTCGCAAGCAGCTTCTGGAGAAGTGGCTGAAGGAAGACAAGGTATATTTGAAAGGAGTAGTTTCAAAGTACAAAAATGTTAATGTACCCCTAAGCTCAAATGTATTTTTCATGAGTAGAATGCAAAGTCCTTCTTTTTTATATTTGATTATATACGTTTGCATATGCATTTGAGCCTGCAAGGAATTGCAACCCTGCTGGTGGTTGTAGTGCACTGGCTCCTGAAGACTTTCTTGAGCTTTATGCCCCTACTGAAGTTACAAAGCTACAGTACGTGTCCGTGGACTATTAGTGCTCTAGTACAAGTCCCAGATGTTTGAAATTTATACATTCTCTGATCTCTGTGAATGAATGGTGTGGTAGTGAAAATTACAGTAGGCTTTGGGAAGAACAGCCTCTGGACCCTGTAAGGAGCCTCTTGGCACCATATTACACCCTAAATTTATCAAAGGTGGGCTTAGCCTTTAAAAGGCTTTATTTATTTGAAACCTCTCTTCAAACATTTAGTTGCATTCATTGCACACTTTGATAAACAAAAAAGAAACCCAGAATTGAATTTTAGTTTGTTTAAAAAAATAAAAATAAAGACTTATACTTGACTTGATGCAGCATCGATCCGATACTGCATCTGTTTCCAGCCAGCTCGAAGACCAAGAACTGAGTGATCAAACACTGCTGATCGCTCAGCTTTTAGTCTTCAGGGTGCTAAGAGCTGGTGACTGTCAGTGCTGGGCTGTGGACAGGGTGGGAGCGGCTGACTCAGGCCGTAGCGACTCGCTGAGTGGCTGCGCCAGCTGGTGGTCCAGGTATTTGGGTGGACCACAACAGTATGGTTGATCTTTTCATAGCCTGGCCTGGCTCTGACACCTCCTGTTGACTGAAAAAGGGTTACAGACGTGCAGAATGAACTGTGATCCCCCAAGAAAAGAAAAGATTTGGTTATACTTCTTTAAATTGGTTATTAGGGGAGGATGCAGTCTGCATGTCTTATTTTAGAGTTTATGAAACTATTAGCAGTCCGGTACTGTAATGTGAAAAAAGGAACAGAATGCATTTAAAATTCTTGTTTCAAGTTATGTACTCAATGTAGTGGCAAAAAAAAAAAAATCAGAAATGTAGTCCTCTGCTAGCATTCATTTCCTTAATGGATGTCACTACAGTTCGCAACTCTGTAGCATCAGAAGTGGTGATGCACAAGGTGTTCAGAATCGCTGGCTTTCTTGAGTGCCTTATTTACCCCCTATGATGTCACTGACATTACATACTACACATGGACACAACTTTTTATATTCTTCCGTCTCGGGGAGCTGCGGTGTCTCAACGCGATTGGCACTGCGCTGATAAGCCATTCACCTCTGCAGCTAGGGGTTCGGATCCCGGTCTCGGCTACATGTGAATTTGAGTTTGGTGGTCTCAGCCCGGCTCCTGGTGGGTGTGCTATGCGAGGTAAGCCTGCGCTTAGTACGCCCACCCCCCTCCCACAAAAACCACCACACTTACACGCACTCGAAATTGGGTTAACATGCACGCACTTTGACCACGCGGTCTCTAAAAAAGAGAAGCGAAGGACTAACGGGGCTGGTTGAGCGGGCAAATCCTCTCGCTCCCTTATAGGGAGTCCCTCTGCCCCGTTGGGCTTCAAAGCGGAGCAGGTAGGGCGGGCTGTGTGGGAGGACCCCCTCACACACCCGCCATTGCCACCCGGGGCATGGAGAAAGGTGGCAGATTGCCTCTGGGGGAGGCCTGCCTACTCCCAACTCCTGCAGTCCGGCTCCTCTCTCGAGTACACGCACAAAAAACACTTATAAAAAAAATATATATATTCTTCAGTCTCATGTGTAATTTTATCTCCCAAGCTTGTTTTAATGTTGCTGGTTGTGCAGTGTTTTTGAAATCTGTATGCAAATAATTTTTCAGATGATGATGTGCTTTAAAACTTAAATATCCCAGCCACGTTTGAATTTTTTATGTAAAGTTGTATGTATTTTGCATTCTAACAATGCTTGGTTTAGAACTAGAACTTATTTGTTTTTACCATTAGCTGGAGTGTTCAGAAGAACTGGGAGATCTAGTGAAATCTGTCGATCCTACGCTGGCTTTGAGTGTTTACCTGAGGGCCAATGTTCCCAACAAAGTCATTCAGTGCTTTGCAGAAACTGGGCAGGTTCAGAAGATCGTGTTGTATGCTAAAAAGGTGAGTTAATAGAAGTATTTATTTTTGTTAATTAACAAAATGGAAAGTAAAAGAGCAGATGAGAAAATCAAATCAACATTTGGTGTGACCGCCCTTCACTTCAAAACGGCATAAATTCTAGGTACACTTGCACACAGTGTTTGAAGGAAATCCGGTAGCTAGGTTGCTCCAAACATCCTAGAGAATTGAAGCGGGGGTTCACCCAAAAAACATACAGTATTTTCACCGCCGATTCCGGGTATGTAATGTGCGGGACTGGGCGTTCCTAATTGATTGACATCCTTCCGACCGGCGCATACAGCGCGTCACGAGTTGCCGGACTGCGAGCCGGCTCTATATGGCGCCTGCGCACCGACGTTCGGCTTCTTTCGTCAACTCGTGACGCGCTGTATGCGCCGGTCGGAAGGATGTCAATCAATTGGGAACGCCCAGTCCAGCAGATTACATACCCGGAAGCTGCGGTGAAAATACGGTATGTACGGCAATAAAAAAAAAAAACTGCCGATTGTCATTATGACAACTCGGCTGAATGTAATGTTAAATTTTTTTTTTGGGGTGAACCCCCGCTTTAACTACAGACTACCTTTGGACGTAGGCTGCCTCAAATCCTAATGTCTCTGTGTAATCCCAGACAGACTCAATAAGCCCATAAAATCAGGGCTCTGTTGGGGCCAAACCGTCACTTATGGTATCAAAATATATATCACTCCACCATGGAATCAATAGTAACAAATATTAGATCATTTGTTGGTAACCTATATAGCACAGTAAGAAAGTCCCCCCCAAAAAAGTGTATAAGTGATCCACCATAAACGGAACATATATCAATACTACTCATGGGCTGAGAGTAATGGAGTCTTCCAAACGATCCTTCAATCAACCGAAAAAGAAACACTTCACCAAAACTCCACAGTGTGTGCAGATGAACCTTACCAGATGGTATGACAGCCAATAATGAAATGGTCAAATGCATTCTTCTAAACGTCAAAACCCGGATGTCCCTGAATCTCCAAATGCTCCCTTGCAGCGCTGCATGTTTATTTTATATACTATACATAACTCTAATGCCCTGTACATACGATCGGATATCTGATGGAATCTAATCCGATGGATTTTTTCATCAGTCTTGCCTACACACCATCAGTCAAAAATCCGACCGTGTCCAACGTGGTGACGTAAAACACTACAACGTGCTGAGAAAAATGAAGTTCAGTGCTTCCGAGCATGTGTCGACTTGATTCTGAGCATGCGTGGATTTTTGACCGATGGAGTTCCACACAGACAATCTTATTTTTTTTTTATCGTTTTTTATATCCATAGGAACATTTTAAAACATGTTCTATATTTTTTTTTCACCGATGGGAAAACAAACCGATGGGGCCCACACATGATCGGTTTGTCCGATGAAATTGGTCCGTTTTAATCAGACAAACTGATCGTGTGTACAGGGCTTTACTTCCACAGCACCTTTGTTTTATGCAGAATTAATTATTTGTATATTGCTGATTCTGCAAGCTAGTCTTTTCCGTATGTGATTTTAGTACAGGAATGCTTAATTCTTTTAAATGGTGTAGAAATTGATAAAATGACCCAAATGTGTTCTTAAGTCTAGCTGCTTTTTCAGGAGTTTTTTTATTCCCTTACTGCAATCCCTTTTGAATGATAGGTCCTAATAAGCGGTTTCCTTAAATTCTCAGCATAGTTTTAATGTATAAATAAAATGTACTTTTTCTGTGCAGGTTGGCTACACTCCTGACTGGATTTTCCTGTTGAGAAATGTCATGAGAATCAATCCAGACCAAGGCCAGCAGTTTGCACAAATGCTGGTGCAAGATGAAGAGCCTCTTGCTGATATTACACAGGTAAAATTCTTCACAAAACTTTTGACGCTGCAGTTCACTTGGGTTTAAGGTGACACATTCATAGGTTAGTAAAATATGCATTAGCATGGTTATTTAATACTGATTTTCTTTTTTTTTTTTTTTTCTTCCCTTTTCAGATTGTGGATGTATTCATGGAGTATAATCTTATTCAGCAGTGCACTGCATTTTTGCTAGACGCCCTGAAAAACAATCGTCCCAGTGAAGGCCCCTTGCAAACACGTCTACTTGAAATGAATCTAATGCATGCACCTCAGGTATATCTATCTAGAGGTTGGCACAATAGCTTATTTTATGTAGAGTATTTAATAATTTGTAGTAACTGTGATAATTTTACTTGTCAGTTTTTAGGTCATGTTGGTGTTCATGATCGTTTTTCTGTTATACTCTAGGTTGCAGATGCTATCTTGGGCAACCAAATGTTTACACACTATGACCGTGCTCACATT
The DNA here is from genome assembly GCF_905171775.1 of Rana temporaria. NCBI lineage: Eukaryota > Metazoa > Chordata > Amphibia > Anura > Ranidae > Rana > Rana temporaria. The sequence goes on along the minus strand of NC_053490.1, from coordinate 270,004,642 downwards.
GCCCAACTCTGTGAAAAGGCTGGTCTGCTTCAGAGAGCTCTAGAGCACTTTACTGATCTGTATGATATCAAGCGGGCTGTTGTCCATACTCATCTTCTTAATCCAGAGGTAAGATTTTCAAGCAGCAGTGCACCCTTTTAAAATAAGCAGACAAAGTGTATAAATAAAAATGACTGTAACTACCTTTTTGGACTATAAGGCCCCATGCACATTGAGCTTAAACTGCAGCTTTTCCCCTGCCAGGAGAAAACTTTTCACATTTGAACCATTCCTGAACATCTAACTGTTTTAAAGGATAAAGAAAAAAGTGTAGCCTAATCTAGCCTCTAACTGTAGAAAAGATTTGCCCATTGAAGTCTTCCAGCACAACCTGTAAGGATAGTAATGTGGCAGCTGACATTTTTTGTTTAACGTCATTGACTTCAGGGCTGAAATTCTGGTTTTACTACCTTGTGAGGCTCTGGCCTGAAATAAACTATGCAAGACTTTTGAGATGAGACTTTTAAGATTTCACTGGCCACATGCATTATAGCGCCTGCAATGCGACCCAGTGTGAAAGGGGTCTAAGGCAGATTATTTGACAAACTCATCCACCATAATTTTACCCCATGATCATTTTTTATGTTTAACTACCCTGCTGAGAATGTTGTAGCAGGCAGTGCATATTATGCGTAGTAATGGTAATTGTGCTACATTCTCTTACACTAGTTTAGCGGACTAGGAAATCACAAAGATTTGTAAACTTGCAATTATGTAAAATTTTGTTGTCGAAAGAAGATGTACTGAAATTCCAACAAACAAGCAGCCCATTGCAATTATGAATTCCACTTGTTTGTTATATTTTCAGTGGCTGGTGAACTATTTTGGCTCCCTGTCAGTTGAAGACTCTCTGGAATGCTTACGCGCAATGCTGTCTGCAAATATCCGGCAAAACCTGCAGATCTGTGTACAAGTAGCTTCCAAGTACCATGAGCAGCTCTCTACTCAGTCACTCATCGAACTCTTTGAATCCTTCAAGAGTTTTGAAGGTATGTAAAATGAATCTATTAAATTTCATTAAATATTAATGTAGAACTGATGTAAGCTTAGCAGACATACTTTTAAATTTTTTGTTTCTTCAGAGTCAAATAGCTGATGCGATCACAAATAAGCTCTTATCAGCAATTAATTTTGCTTACTGTCTAATATAAAATTTAAAAAAAGGCCATATGTTTTAAGCCGGCCATAGATGATGTACTATTTTCTGCAACCATAGGTTGCAGGACAGAAACTCGCTCAATTTCCCCCATCTGAGCTATTGTGTTATCCGGGGAGAACAAAAAAAAACGAATGACAGATTGCAAAAGATAGTAGGACAAACCCCCAAAAATTCTTCAAATCTAAAATGGTAAAAAGGTCAGGTCTGAGCATGTAGGCCCTTTACAAAATAATCTAGAGTGGGTGACTGGGGACAAAGAGAAGGCAAATTTATTAAATACATTCTTCAGTTCTGTGTATACAAAGGAGCATGGGGGAGCTCATGTCCATAATGGGGGTGGTATTGACACAGCCCCAAATCCACAATGGCTCAAAAGTGATATGGTCCAGAAATATTTATAGTGGACGAACTTAAATAAAAATTAAAATAATAAGAAATAATGGTGACCGTTCAGCAATTCTAAGAAGGAAGGGGATACCCTCTTCCATAGCATATACATCTATAGGGAGGGCTACATTACCTCCTGGAAGTGTCCCGGGAAGAAAAGGAGAGGGGAGGCGCGTAGTGAAGGAAGTGAGGTGATGTTCAAGTTTTGAGGCAATACAACCGTTCCGTATAGAAGCCCCACCTTATTGGGAAGTTCACAGGTGCCACACCTTCTCAAATTTCCAGGGGCAGCCACAAATAATGTACTTCAGTTTGTAAAGAGGCAATCGTAGTTTTCCAAGAAGGCAGCAGGTGGAGCACAGGAGAACCATTTGCAGATGATTGCCTTTTTAGCGTAGAATAGTAAGCAAGAAATCAACAGCTTTTTACGATGCGATCTCTGAGCATCATCAGGGATTCCCAATAGAGCCAGCTCAGAGACGCAGATATCGAAAGGTCCAATTTTTTGTTAATCAGGTTAAAGAGCACCAACCAAAAGGTCTGTATCTCGGGGCACTCCCAAACCATTTGAAACAAATTACCTATCTGGGTTTGACCCAAAATGGGGTTTAGTGCATTTGCCATTGAATTGTATGATGAAGTGAATATAAATGATTCAAGTTTCTTCAATTATTTTCCTATTCCAGGACTTTTCTATTTCTTGGGTTCCATTGTCAACTTTAGTCAAGATCCCGATGTTCATTTCAAATACATACAGGCAGCATGCAAAACAGGGCAGATTAAAGAAGTTGAGAGAATCTGCAGAGAAAGCAATTGTTATGATCCAGAGAGAGTCAAGAACTTCCTGAAGGTAATTTATATTGAGAATGTTTGAAATTGTGACTTGACCTCCCTTTTTTGCTGTATATCCTTTTTTTGTGAATGAAATCTGCAGGAAAGTAAAATGGATGTGTTTGCCATAGTGGTCAATCAATGTTTAGGTGTTGTCATTGTGGTGCAGAGAATTCATCAGGTTATTATGGGGAACAATTGGTATGAGGGGGGGGGGGGGAACCCCTAAAGTCGGTAGTGTTTTATAAGAGTTATGCATGTACATTACAGCTACAATATTGTGCAGTAATGTACGCTGTATGCTTGTTGACTAGACTGGTATTTGCTAGGCTGCAGTAAAGGTATTGGGAGTCGCACATTTGCCTCTCAGATGGTGAGCACAGTTTTTTGTTTTTGTTTTTGGCAATAGGCCCCTTTTACACGGGCAATGCGATCAGGTCCCCCTGTCAGTTTTTCAGGTGGACCTAATTGGATCCTCCAGTCTCTTCTATGGAGCGGCAGATTTCAGTGTACACATGTCTGCTGAAACCCACCACCATACGATCTTGTCTGCCAAAAACAGACAGATGGGGGAACCTATTCCGCATCAGTAGATCGGGTTGAAATGGACAGGCGAGTCATTTACTGATGTAACTTTTAAGGCGAGGGAGTGGACATCCAGTGTTCTGGTTGTGCAGGTATTTGACAATGACCCTACAGAACCATCATAGGGCGGCTTCTACATATCCAGACTGGAATGTATGTTTTGCATTGCTCTCTTTGTACCTAGCCGCTAAGTCCACGTCATGTTTAGATGTTTTGCCTTATTTGATGTCTTCCCGCCATTAACATGTAACCATGGCTGTTGTGAACCGTGTTCCCATGTTTCTTTAAATAAATATAAGATTTGAAAAAAATAAATGGACAGGTGATTGTTTTGCATCTGATTGCCGTAGACGAGAGGGGCTGTGTTCATGTGCATGGACCTGTCATCCGACTGCTCAGCAGGGAAGATCCCCCGCTGAGCAGGCATATCCCGCTTCACAGAGGCGCCCGTTTGAAAGGGGGCCATACATTACTATAGTCACAGAGAGGGAGACCACTTTACTGTGGCTAGGTGTTTTTAAAGTGGTTGTAAACCCTTCACAACCACTTTTACCTACAGGTAAGCTTAGATTAAGGCTTACCTTTAGGTGCTCGAAATATATCTCCCAAATCTCCATGGTTTAGGAGGTATTTACAATTGGGACCGGCGCCGTTGTCTACGGCGCAGGCACACTTTAGAAACCTTTAGAAATGGCGAGTGTGAGTCTTTAAAGCGGATCTCCACCCTCATTTAAACTATAGCTCCATATTTCTACCGCTGCAAAGTAATCATGAATCGGCTATTTTGATTTTAATTAGCAAATGTGTACCTTATTTATGAGCCATGCTTCCGGTCTGCCCCCCCTCGGGTTTCCGACGGGTTTTCTGCCGTTTCCTGCGCTGCGCTGTGCCTGCTGGGAGCCAGTGTCAGAGCTCTCTAATTGTAATATTCTGCTCTGTTATCCAACATCGCGGGACTTCAGTTCTGTTGCGATGACAACAGAGACGCTCACGCCGCCGGTGTTGTATCGAAGTTGGTTTCCCCTGGCTTTCGGCTGCGATCGGAACTCCGCCCCTCCAGCCTGATGCAGACCAGCTCCTCCCGGCTCTGCCTCTGTAGCCGATCGCAACTCCGCCCCTCCAGCCTCCCAGTTTACTCCGCTCCAGCTCCGCCCACTGTCTCTCCTTGTTTCATTGCCCCCTTATACAGCTAATGGCACAACATTGAAAGAGCGATATGTGCCTGGCTTGCGACTGATTTAACCCTTTAAATTGCGCACTACCATGCTGCAATAGTGTGCATTGCAGGTCCATGGGGCTCTAATGCAAAGTGAATGGTGGCTGCACTGTGATCAGCTCACAACTGCATGTAATGCACACCACTGCGATGTGGTCATGCGGCATTTATTGGGTTATATTAAGAGGAAGAGGCAATACATTGATATAAAATGCCTCTAAAAAGCAAAAAAAAAAAGTGGATCGCTCTTCACCGCCTGATTTAACCCTTTAAATGGCGCACTACCATGATGCAATAGTGTGCATTGCAGGTCCATGGGGCATGCACACCACTGCGATGTGGTCATGCGGCATTTATTGGGTTATATTAAGAGGAAGAGGCAATACATTGATATAAAATGCCTCTGAAAAGCAAAAAAAAAAATGTGGATCGCTCTTCACCGCCAATTCTGATAACAAGCTACCTATTGCTATCAGACCTGGTTTCCTCATCCAATAAGGTTTCCATGGCACTTGATGGGTTAAATCAGGCGGTGAAGAGCGATCCACATTTTTTTTTGCTTTTCAGAGGCATTTTATATCAATGTATTGCCTCTTCCTCTTAATATAACCCAATAAATGCCGCATGACCACATCGCAGTGGTGTGCATGCCCCATGGACCTGCAATGCACACTATTGCATCATGGTAGTGCGACATTTAAAGGGTTAAATCAGGCGGTGAAGAGCGATCCACATTTTTTTTTTTTTTTGCTTTTCAGAGGCATTTTATATCAATGTATTGCCTCTTCCTCTTAATATAACCCAATAAATGCCGCATGACCACATCGCAGTGGTGTGCATTACATGCAGTTGTGAGCTGATCACAGTGCAGCCACCATTCACTTTGCATTAGAGCCCCATGGACCTGCAATGCACACTATTGCAGCATGGTAGTGCGCAATTTAAAGGGTTAAATCAGTCGCAAGCCAGGCACATATCGCTCTTTCAATGTTGTGCCATTAGCTGTATAAGGGGGCAATGAAACAAGGAGAGACAGTGGGCGGAGCTGGAGCGGAGTAAACTGGGAGGCTGGAGGGGCGGAGTTGCGATCGGCTACAGAGGCAGAGCCGGGAGGAGCTGGTCTGCATCAGGCTGGAGGGGCGGAGTTCCGATCGCAGCCGAAAGCCAGGGGAAACAGGTTTCCTTGGGGAACCAACTTCGATACAACAGTGCGCATCCACGAGATCGAGCGGTGGATGCTGGGACAGCATCCACCGCAAATAGGAAGTAGCTCCTTGTGGGAATCGAGCGCCCAAAGCCAAGATGGCCACGGGACGCAAACAAGAATAAAAGTATTTATTATGGACAGTAAGGCAGTAGAGGGAAGCGGTGAATAGCTGAAAGTATTCCGACCAAGTAATTAAATGGCTAACATGTATATCTAGTTAACTCTGTGTAAAAATACATTGGTCCCTATGAGATCGCGGGTGTCAGCGGATGTTCATCCGCTGACACCCGATCTCGCCCGCCTCCGCATTCCTCCGATTCTGCAGACGGAGGAAAACCCTATTTTTCCATCCGTCTGTGGATCGGATCGGATGAACACGGACAGACGGTCCGTGTTCATCTGATCCCCCCCCCCATATAGAGGAAAGCGGAGAAAAGACAGGGCGGTCCCTGCACAGTGTGCGGGGACTGCCCTGTCATCCGCCGGCTCAGCGGGGATCAACGAAGCGATCCCCGCTGAGCAAACGGAGGTTCACGGGGCGGATCATTACTGATTCGCCCCGTGTGAAAGGGGCCTAAGACCAGCAAAGTAAACCATAGCACATTTTATTTTTTATTTTCTCAATGGATTTATTTTGTCCAACATGCTTAATATTTAATGTTTCTGTATTGTGAAACTTTTTTTCATCCTGTTATGAAATTAAAATGTTTAAACCCTCTTGGCAAAACTTTTCTTATGTTAATTAACAACTTTCTTGAGCGGTTTAGCATATTCTATCCCCCCCCCCCCCCCAAATATTTTAATTGCTGCATTAGTATTTGGGGAGCTGTAGTGACCTTGTCCTATAGTACATGTTCTATATTGGGTGATTTTTAATGATTGTGTACAGTAGTTTTCTGTAGAATAGCTTAATTCCCTGCTTTGAAAATTCTGTACACATGAAAATATACAGTATATAGTGAAATGTCATTCCAGTCCCTTAAGAACATGATTTTGAACATACTTTCCAACTGTACATATAATGTGCCTTGTAGCCTTTCCTAACTGTCAGGGTCTATCTTTTGCTACTTGGTTTGTAGTGGATTTTCAGTTCAGAGTTCTTTTTCAACTCAGTTTTTCTATCTTTTCTTTAAAACATTGAGTGTGAGAATCCCGGTAATTGGGCTGGGCTTAGCCAGTCCTCGCACATCATATTCTTAAGTTCAAGGTGGGGAAGACGGAGAGCACTGACTTCAATGTTTGTTTCCATATGAAACCATAGTCATTGGTGTTGTATCATGAATTTCGTTACCTGTTAGAGGGGGGAAAAAAGTCTTTGATTTCCTAAGAATTCTTAGTAGTAGTAGTAGAAGCCCGTGTAGAAACATTTTTATGTTTTTAAACCATTTCCTGATGGAAGTTATTTTTTGTGCTTTTCCTTTTGTCTGTGGAATGAGCAGGACATGTACAAGGTAAATTTTAATGCAGGCTTTTTATACCTGTATTTTTGGTGTAATTTGTGTATGTAGGATTGTCATGTGGAAAATTAAGCTCTTCCAGGTTTCCTATTTTTTTTTTTTTTTTCGTTTTAAGAAATTGGAAGCTATGCTACTATTGCAGCATCTTTGTAGCATGTTGCAGCATACACTATGACAGTTAGAACTGAGCCCATTTTAATCATAAATCTGACACAGTACAGTTTTAATACAGCGTGCATGGGCATTAGAAACGTTATACTTTAACTTTGTTTTGCAGAAATCTTCAACAGTATGAGTGTTTTGAGTAAAAGTCCTTAGTTGCATAGATTTTGTTAAACCAGGGTACCACAAAATGTATGTTGTGCTAGGATAGTATTAGGCAGTGCATGGAGGTTTATCTTTGTTTCTCATGTTTAACTTGTCTGAATGCATTGTTGCAGGAAGCCAAACTTACAGACCAGCTGCCACTCATAATTGTCTGTGACCGCTTTGACTTTGTCCATGATCTGGTGCTGTATCTATACAGAAACAATCTGCAGAAGTACATCGAGATCTATGTACAGAAGGTAAGAGTTTTATTTCGTTTTCATAAAATGGTTGTTTGACAGTCTCAATCTTGTTTTTCAGTCTCTTATTAAAAATTTGCTGGTATTTTACAACTAAAGTTTGTAAGGACTACTGCTGTAGCCAGATGGACCTTGTGATTATTTCCGGTCGCCATGTGAATCGCACAAGAATTGCTCAGCATTCCTGTGCAATTCACCGGCAATTTAGCCCGTTGCTATTCAATTTTGAATCGCAAATCGCACCAGAGTGCAGGCACCTGTTTTGGAGCCGCAACGCAATCTGTTTGCATCACTGTTTTTGTACCATGTGATCCAATGCAGGCAAACCACACTGTTTGTGATGCTTTTGGGGTGTCAACTTTCGTATTGACACCCACAGCAGTTGGCAATCGGCGAATGCGGTGCGTTAAACATGCAGGGGTTGCTGGGTTTACTGCACTGCATATGTGTGAACCTAGGCTTAAATTTTTTTTTTCTAATATACTGTATATGTTATCAAATATGACCAGAATGTTTCACGGAATTTATGTACAGTACTGGCCATGAAATGTTGGCACACAAAGTAGCTTAGCAGCTTTATGTTCAATGGGTTTCCAAGGTCAGTCTGAATCATACATGTATAAGCCATGCATCTCCAACCTGGTGATAGCTTTCAAGCTGCTTAGGGACACATTGGGAGAAGAAAAAAAATAAGATACAAGCTAAGCTTCTCATGCACCTTGTTTCACCAGCCACAGTATTGTGCAAGTCATCACCATTTTTTTGTTTTTCTTCTCTATATTCATTTTATTGCTTTTGGTAGGTTCATTGACAGAAGAGCACTATCTGCTTCCTAGCCGAAGGTTGAAAACCACCTCGGCTTCCTGAACTATTTGACTTTTTTATCATAAGGTACCCATACATAAAAGATGACATTTTTTTGATCCTACCATTTACAGCTAGATAAGGAGTAAATAACTGTAGATATTACCTGGACCTGCCCAGCAAGTTTCTGTCAAAGGGAGCCTCACTCAAACAAGTTAAAGTTGCTTCGATCTTTGCTGATCCCCCTGACATGCAGGCAATATCTAGCCCGTACCACTTGTCACTTTGCATCTCAAATGAGATGCCATTCTTGGTAGGGCCTTCTTGTTCATGGTCACACCAGTTGATCTTGCACTGAGAGCAGTTGTCTCGTGCATGCATTTTTGACCATTTGTCCAGATCTGTCAATATTACATGATTGCAGATCACCAATTCAAACTTTCAATGCACTTCAAAAGTTAATTAGCACATAAAGCTTTCAATGGTTTATCTTTGATTAACAATATACTGACAACTGTCTGTGTGTCTTTTAAAGGTTAATCCAAGTCGGTTGCCAGTGGTCATTGGTGGTTTGCTAGATGTGGATTGCTCTGAAGATGTGATAAAGAACCTTATCCTGGTGGTAAGAGGCCAGTTTTCCACGGATGAACTTGTAGCTGAAGTTGAAAAACGAAACCGGTAAGTGCTGGGAATGTGCCAGATTTCTGACATGCACCAGTGCAAAGATTCCCTACAAAAAAGGCTTTCTACTTTAAACATTTTTTGCAGTACTTTATTGTGGTGTTATTATGCAGTTCAATACTGCTGGAAAGATTTGAAATGTTTAAATCCACGATCACTATATTACAGCAGATGACATTTATGTCAATACCTGTACAACTGCTGACTTGCTTTCTGAAATGATCAATGAAAAGCTGCTGACATCTACCATAAAGCTAAAAAGTCCTGGTAATTGATAAACTTACTTTTTTTTTTTTTAAACGGAAAAGGGTTTACCTTCTTAAAGCTGAACTCCTGGGGGAAAAAACTTTACTATTACAATTAGCCTCTTACCCCACTGCAAGGGGGTTACTTGCTCCCTTATAAGTAATGACCCCCAGGTAAAATGAGCAGATAATCCTTGCAGTGTGGAGTAGGGTGACCCCCTGCTGGGGTAAGGTTTTTGGGGAGGGGGGGGGGGGGGGTTTGTCCCTCCTAGTTCAGCTTTAACTGTAAAGTTTGAGATTTATTTTAGTCCCTTCTATTATTTTTAATAGTGCACACATTTAATTTCAAGCAGATTAGCTGCTAATGTTTGAACCTGAATGGATTTTTGGTTTATAGAGGGAGCTTAAATTTATTTTGTGCATGCTATAGTCTATGATTTAATACACATCGACACAGAATATGGATCCAAACCTGTAATCTTGCTTTGAACATTTTCTTGTCTATTCAGATCTGATATTCTTGTTTAATGTCTTTGTCCTTTTTAGGTTAAAGCTGCTTCTACCATGGTTGGAATCCAGAATCCATGAAGGCTGTGAGGAGCCAGCCACTCACAATGCTTTGGCAAAGATTTACATAGACAGCAACAACAATCCAGAACGTTTCCTCCGTGAAAACCCATTTTACGACAGCCGCGTTGTTGGAAAGTATTGTGAAAAGAGAGACCCCCATCTGGCATGTGTGTCATATGAGCGAGGACAGTGTGATCTGGAACTAATCAATGTATGTCATTCTCTGAATTAAATTATTATTATTATTATTTTTTTATTTATTAAGCTTAGTGCAACTAATCACTGCAGTATGCATTTAAACAAACAAAAATATATATATATATTTATTTTTTTCTTCTTGAGCTAGATCATATTTCTGCATTTGTTTGTTGTAAATGTTTTTGTGAGATAGTGGTTTTAAACCCTTACATCCCAGGTCGACAACTCATGGACTGCGATCTACCAGTTGATTGCGGCTAGATGACTGGTGGATCGCCTGGGCTTGCCGACCTGCGGGCACATGCCATGAATGAAGTTCATCGGGAAGTATAGGAACTACATCCAGGCAGGTGTCGCAGAGGGAGCAGAACCGCAGCAGCAGTTCCGCGGAGGCATCGGCTGCCTGCATAAGCCAATGCCTCTAGAGTTCTTGCAGTAATGTCAGGCGGAGTGATACCAACAGCACTCCACCTCTTATTCCTGGTAGCCACGGGATTCACAGCATGAAGCAGCACTACTGCATGCAAGGTCAGTGTTACTGGGCTTAAGGATACTGGACACCATAGCATTTTTTTATGGGCACAATAGCATATAGATTCTATTGTGCCCATATAGAGGCACAAAAGCCTAGGGATCTGATTGTGCCTATATAGATTTAAAATATCAGCTACGTGGGTGCTACTGTTGAGCAACTATATAACTTAAAGATGTCCATATAGCTCCGGTTGTGCATCGATATGTGCACAACAATACCTATAACAGTGCTTTAGCTGCGCTTTAGCAATAGACTATATATTCTGCAGCTTGGGTGCACTTTTCCTTAAAGCACACCAAAACTCCTGGATGCCTTGCCTAGGTTATCTCGCTAACGGGACCTCTTGAAGGTTGCCTACCTCTGCCTTGCATATACCCAGTGAAGTGACTGGCCTCAGGCACAGAAATGAAACCAATCATACTACATAGGTTGCAGCTGTTAATTTGCATTCTTATTTTCTATATTTCCCATCAAAGTGTTGAATATTTATAGCTAGTCAGAGTTCAGAGAAAAGGGGGCAGAGAGCTGAAGTTATACTCCTGCAGAGCTTTGAGAGCTGATTGGAGGGAAAGGGATACAACCCGCCCCTTCACACAGGATCCGATCTGAGGCTATCACTCATAATTTTTCTCTTTGTGCCAGGAAAACTTGCCTGAAGTGATTCATGCTGATATTAGGGGAATGAAACAGCAGATTGAGATGACACTTAAGTGTAGATTTACTAAACTGGTGCACTCAGAATCTGATGCAGCTGTACAATCTGATCACCTTCTAAAATAAGCTTGTTTAAGCTTTGGCAATAAAACCTGGAAGCTGATTGGTTTCTATGCAGAGCTGCAAACAAGTACACATTTTTAGAGGGCTATGATTTGCTCATATTTTGTGGTCTGAGGTTTACAGCCAATTTAAATACCTGTAACTGGATAATTTTACCGCTGAAGAAAATGTGTTTAAGAACCTGCAGTTACTTTGAACTAAAGAGTCTGCCTGTCGGTCTTTCCTTAGGTGTGCAATGAAAATTCTTTGTTCAAAAGCCTTTCAAGGTATCTGGTGCGCCGTAAAGATCCAGAATTGTGGGCTAGTGTGTTATTAGAAAGCAACCCATACAGAAGGCCTCTGATTGACCAGGTATGTTATACTGCTTTTGGGCAGACACTGTATTCTGAGTCTACACACAGATTTGTATTGTTTTTTTATTTTTTTATTTTTTATTTAAAGATCATTTTCTTTCCTTTTTTTTTCAGGTTGTACAGACAGCTTTGCCAGAAACCCAAGACCCAGAGGAAGTGTCTGTCACAGTGAAAGCCTTCATGACGGCGGACTTGCCAAATGAGCTCATTGAGCTGTTGGAGAAGATTGTTTTGGACAACTCTGTCTTCAGTGAACACAGGTAATAAATATACTTCACCTACCAGATGTGATTGCCATGAACAAAATTACAATTCAGGGTCCTGCTTTTCTAATTTGTTAAGAAATGTTAATGCCATTACCACAAACGCAGTGCCCTTTTTTTTTTTTTTACCTGTTGGGCTTCAAGCACCATCAATTTACTGACCGAATTCCATTAATTGAATTTGTATTCACACAATAATGTATAAGACTAGACATTTCACAGAACTCTGGTTCTGATGCACTGTAACCTGGCTTTATTTACAGGAATCTCCAAAACTTGTTGATCCTGACTGCTATCAAAGCTGATCGTACTAGAGTCATGGAATACATAAACCGTCTGGATAATTATGATGCCCCTGATATTGCAAACATTGCCATTAGTAATGAGCTATTTGAGGAAGCCTTTGCCATTTTCAGGAAATTTGATGTGAACACATCTGCTGTACAGGTACGACATGTGCTACCAATTTTTTTTTTTTTTTTTTTTTTTTAGCCTATTTGCTTTGAGTTTAAAAGTTCATTTTTGTTGTTGTCTTCTATCTCTTAGGTCTTGATTGAACATATTGGCAACCTGGACCGTGCTTATGAATTTGCTGAACGTTGTAATGAACCAGCTGTTTGGAGTCAGCTGGCAAAGGCACAGTTGCAGAAAGGAATGGTTAAAGAAGCAATTGACTCCTATATTAAAGCAGACGATCCTTCCTCTTATATGGAAGTGGTACAGGCTGCTAATGCTAGTGGTAAATATTTTTTTTTTCTGCCTTTCATTTTTTGCATACCCCTATATTCATTGTCTCATCAGTTTCATCATGGAAGCTTACAGCCTTATTAAAGCCCAGCATTTCAGTCAAGAATCAATGTTCTCTGTGTCTTGCTGATGAGATTCAGCCTTTTTGTCCTGAAGCTCATTGTCACGAAGAGAGAAAGTGATGGGAAATTTGAAACATTTTAAAATATGCCACTGTAATAGGATTAGGCGGGAAATTTTCAGGGGGCACACTTGTTTTGAGGAGAGCTGTCTAGGAAGGAAGATATTTCCTGTTGTAAAGGTAGTTCTATTTTTCTAACCTCACATTTTAGTTTGCTTGGTGACTAAATCCAGTTGACAAATGTACAGGTGTAAGTGCGTTTTTATTTTAAAGAATACATTTTAGAACATGTTACATGCTACAACCGTATTTGGTGAGTAACAAATAATACGCTCCAGCACCTCCCCTAATCCCCCACCACAACAGACAGACCTAATTCTCAATGAACTGTGAGGGTGCTGGTGAGCGCCCTGATATTTCACTGACACTTCCAGCTTTCTAACAGGCAGGAAAGCTGGAAGACAGGTCTACAGAAGCCTGACATTGCACCTGTGATCCACTGACCGTGAGCTTTGTAGTCTCCAGGAGGAGAAAATTGCACATTTACTACAATTTTTTTTTTTTTTTTTTGTACCCTAAAAGTGAACTTTAGACTTTAATTGTCAATACCAGGTTATTTCTGTACTAGTGGGCTTTATCCAATTGAAGATAAGTAGATGCTAGGGTTCAGGACTGCGTAAAAAAGTCAGTTTAATTTTACCTGGAATGGCTCTTTATGACCATGCTGTATGTCGGCTGTCCTATCCGTAGTCCTTTTTCATAATTGCCACCATTCACGGAATGGAGCCTTTGTGCTAGATTGGGAATATACATGTGCCCATGTGCTTTGCTGTGTCTAGGTTTTCTATATGACAGATATGCATGTTTTGAAGAATTTTCTTACATTTTTATGCTACACAGGAAATTGGGAAGAGCTTGTTAAATATCTGCAGATGGCTCGGAAGAAAGCCAGGGAATCCTATGTGGAAACAGAGCTCATCTTTGCTCTGGCTAAAACCAACCGGCTCACCGAACTTGAGGAATTTATTAATGGACCAAACAATGCCCACATCCAGCAGGTTTGTAATATACAAAATTATATAGAAATTTGCTGTCCCAGAGACATTCATAACTTAAAGGAGAATTTAAAACCTCCATTCATTTACAGCCAGGGAAGTCGCCATCTTGGCCTCTGATCTACAGTTGCCATTGTTGCTGACTTGACAGTTTAGTTGAGAGTGCGAACAGCTGTGATAGTTATTCATGGCATGCCTTAAATGTACCTGTTTTGAGAAATGGTTAAATTGATGGATATAGTATGCTTAGCCCAATTTTGGTTTGGAGGACATCATGGCAGTCTGGAAATGTATTCTTGCCTAATGTACTTTTGTCTCCTGTCAACTTGGTCTACTTATGTGCCATTTTCTCATCAAGGATAGAAAGGAATTTTGTGATTTTTTATTCCTATGAAGCTGTTGATTTAAAGCTCGATTGGGTGCCATACTTAATGTATTATGCACTGGTCTTCATTTTTAATATTCACAATTTGTTTTAACATTATTATTTGTTTTAATTAGGTTGGTGATCGCTGCTATGATGAAAAAATGTACGATGCTGCTAAACTTCTCTACAACAATGTATCAAATTTTGGCCGGTTGGCATCCACCCTTGTTCACCTAGGAGAGTATCAGGCTGCTGTGGATGGTGCTAGAAAAGCAAACAGTACTCGCACTTGGAAAGAGGTGATTATAGAAAATCTGCACATATGTCTGTCAATATTAATAAAATTGCTCAAAACTTAGAATTCAAATATATATAGTTTTGGCTACTGATCACAATTATTATACAGTAAATAATTAGGACTGCACATGCTGAGGTATATCGCAGTTCACAGCATTCACTGTGAAGCTCTGCATCCAAAGTTAAATCTGTTAATTAGTGTGTCAAGCTTCATTATTTTGTTCATCCAATTGATATATACCTTGATATATACCTGCAGCCATTGGTCACTGCATTGACCAATTACTTTTTTTTTTTTATATATATGACTGTAGCCCTCTTGTATGGTCATATCTCAAGTTTTTCATTAAATACCAGTCAACGGGTTTAAGGGAATTTCCAGCAGCCCGCAAAAAACATTGTTTTTTGTTGGAAATTTTTTATTCCCTTTTTCTTTAAAGGATAAGTTCGTTCACCTTTAAGTATAAATGCACATGTTTTTGCAGAAAAAAATGTGCATTTTTTTTTTTTTGAAGGAGACTGGAAAGGATTGCTCCCGCAATCGGTGGATCAGGGGTACAGTTTCAGACTTCTGCAGACCAGCCCATACCTCCATACGAGCTGACTTTTTAAAAGCGGCAGGACTTGTGAGTGATCTACGAAAGTGCTCATTAGCATCTTCGCAGTCCATTCAGAACTGCAACCTGGCAGCCTCAGTGACTGAAGTTGGTTGTAGTCTATTAATACCCCGGAAACTGAGAATGAATGGCACAGCTGTGTAGGCAGAGGGAGAGGATCCCCCACCCCACCCACTGTCGCATTCAGTTGGGGAATAGGGGGAAGAGGCTGCCGGAGCTGGAACATGTAACCTGTTCCGAAAAGGTAAACTTTCCCTTTAAAGCTGCACCTCTGTGTCTTTAGAAACCACGACACGCTCATGTACCCTAAAAATTACAACTGGCTAAATGGCTCCCAAATTAAAAGTTGATTTGTCCACCCTTAATCTTTTTTAAGGGAACCTGTATGAATTGTCAAATTCTTACCAGTTTCTTTTTTTATTTAATTTTTTCAGGTTTGTTTTGCTTGTGTGGATGGTAAAGAGTTCCGTCTTGCCCAGATGTGTGGTCTTCACATTGTGGTACATGCTGATGAACTGGAGGAGTTAATAAATTACTATCAGGTAAGCAGACAGGTTTTTTTTACAAACCTGCAGCAAACTTATGGATTGTGTTTTATATAAGATTCAGGTCATAAAATGCCATATTAACTGTTTTATTTTTTAAATCTTTCTTATACAGGACCGTGGTTATTTCGAAGAGTTGATCACCATGCTTGAAGCGGCCCTAGGCCTGGAACGTGCACACATGGGAATGTTTACAGAGCTTGCCATTTTGTATTCAAAGTTCAAACCACAGAAAATGAGGGAGCACTTGGAGCTGTTCTGGTCTAGGGTGAACATTCCCAAGGTAATACAAATCTCCTTGTGTACACCCTTTAGCCCTTATTTACACCAATGCGTTTTAAAGTTAAAAATTGCATGATGAGTTGCACGCTATTTTCGGCAATGGAACTGTCCAAATTGTTGCGACTCAACTTGCAGCGACTTTGAAAAGCACATCAAAATCGCACTGATCAGCAGCTTTAAAATCTCACTGAGGTAGCATGATTTCAAAGCTGCACTGGTGTGACCTAGGGCTTAATGGTGTAACTTTTTTTTTTTTACAAGGAATGGCATCTGGTCTGTGTATGATTTTTGTAAACGGTGCATTCACTCTTTTTACAGGTGTTGAGGGCAGCAGAGCAAGCTCACTTGTGGTCCGAATTGGTATTTTTATATGATAAGTATGAAGAGTATGATAACGCAATTATTACAATGATGAGCCATCCTACAGATGCATGGAAAGAAGGGCAGTTTAAAGACATCATAACTAAGGTAATAATTCTGTTTTATGTGCATGTTTTCCATTCATCTAGTCAATGTAGAATATCCTGTCCTGTGTTTTTTTTTTTTTTTTTTTTTTTTAATTTCTATATTGTTTTTAGCACCTGTGACTCATATATTACTTAAGAGGCAGCCATGTTGGGCACACTTGTTTGAGCCAATTAACTTTCTAGCAAGTCTTTTAGAGAGTGGGCGGAATTTCGAATACCCAAAGGAAAGCACAAGAAAAATGAAAACTCCATACAAGATAGTGTTCAGGTCGGGGATTTGAATCCAAGATCCTAGTACTGCAAGGCAGAAGTACTAACTAAGCTACTCTGCAGATAGACTTATTTCAGCTGTCTGTCATATTTGACACAGCGTAATTTTGTTTTTCTCAGCTTTAATATCATAGCAACACTTCAGAGTTCTCTCTTTAGGCTGTTTGTCTCTAAAAGTCTGTTCAGGGCCCTATAGATTTTGGAGAAAATAAAGATGACTCAGTTCTCCTATTCAACTACAGTATGTGCATTAACTAAGCTTTACCTTTTTAATCTCTGTTAAAACAGGCTAGTTAAATTTTAAAATTATGTGTTAATTCGAAAAAAAGCTGACCGCAACAAACGATTATTGCTCATTTCAAATTAACAGAAGTGAGGGAGTTACAAAGAGTCAGAAAAACAGAATAGGAAATGATTTAATGAAAAATATATATATATTTTTTTTGGGAGAATAAGGCCATTATTTTGTGTCATTTAAAGCGGAGCCCCACCCAAAAATGGAACTTCTGTTTTAAGTGATGTTGACCCCCTTGACATGCCACATTTGGCATGTCATTTTTTTGAGGGGAGGAGCGGGTACCCAGTTTTTACAGGCACCTAGCTCCCACTCCCTCCCTGGCGCCCGGAAGGAAGATGCCCCCCTCCCTGCAGTCTTTTGGAACATGTCACAGGTCCCAGAAGATTACCCGGCAAATCGCAGGCGCCCACAGTAATGATGTCACGGAGAGGAGAGGGGCTTTGTGTGCCCGCATCGCTGGGCCGTGGGACAGGTGAGTGTCTGATTATTAAAAGTCGTCTGCTACACTTTTTGTAGCTGCTGACTTTTAAATGGGTGGAACTCCGCTTTAAACATTAGCCTGGTAAATATGTGAAAAGGTGACTAGCACGCCATCTTCTGGCTCAGAGATGAACTGAAAATGCAAGCTTTAAAAATGTTTGGTCTGAACATTGCAAATAATAAAATCAAAAAACGGTTCTTGGCTTTAAATGTTGTACTTGTTTCTCTTTGTAGGTGGCCAACGTGGAGCTGTATTACAGAGCGATACAGTTCTACTTAGAATTCAAACCATTACTTCTCAATGACCTCTTGATGGTGCTGTCCCCCAGACTGGACCACACCCGTGCAGTCAACTACTTCTCCAAGGTAAATCACAATGGACTCCTTGTTGGATGTGATGCGACATAGTTGAAATAAGGCAGTCTCAGACGCAATTAAAATGATTAATAATTTTGATTGCATTGCAGAGTGATTTGTTTGCAGCACAAAACATCTGCGTTATAGTACAGCAGCAATATGTATTGGTTTATTTGTTTGCACCATGCTTGTAATTTAAGTTTCATAAGCGTGTAATGGCCACTGCTAGAAAATTCCCTTTGTTTCAGGCACTAAAATTCTCATGTCCAAAAACAAACAAATTATGAGAGGATTAGAGTAAAAGTATCTGCTCTGGTATGCAATGCATTTAAGGGCTTTTTATGTATATAACATTTCTTAAAAATGCTGTTTTCTTTTCTTTTCAAAGGTAAAACAACTCCCTCTAGTGAAACCATACCTTCGTTCAGTGCAGAACCATAACAACAAATCCGTGAATGAGTCTCTGAACAACCTTTTTATTACAGAAGAGGACTACCAGGTAACAAGTGCTCCCTCCCCAACTATTTGTCTTTGGAACAGTTTATAGAGCAGGAAATTGTGCTTTTCTATTTGATTTTAAGTAACGTGTTTTCTTTTCAAGGCACTCCGTACATCTATAGATGCATATGACAACTTTGACAATATTTCTCTTGCTCAACGCTTGGAAAAACATGAACTGATTGAATTTAGAAGGATTGCAGCATACCTCTTTAAGGGCAACAATCGCTGGAAACAGAGTGTGGAGCTGTGCAAAAAAGACAGACTGTATAAGGTGTGTTTACAAAGTCATGATCACCCGTGTGTTTTTCATACTCTGTTTTATTCGAGTGGGGAAATAGTGGTGGGACTTCAAGGTGGGAAAATGCATTGAATGGGCTTTACTGCCTAACAAAGTAATGACAAACATTTTTTGTCATTGCATCCTGTTCTTATTCTGGCTACACATGTTAAAATTTGATTTGTACACGTTGTGGCGATTAAATAATTAAACAGAAATGAACTCATGTGTTTGCATAAATACAAACCTATAATTTGGATGACATTTTTTTAAATAAAAAAAAAAATCAGACAATTTGGGAATATTTTTTGTTCTAGCAAGATTATAAAGTTGCTAATACAGTATTTTCCTTTTAAAATGTTTTGTTTGATCAGTAGATTGTGTTTTGTATTTAAAGTGTTAATAAAGCCACAACAGTAACATCAGTCTGTATATGCAGTAAAGTTGGCTTGTTACAATCGATGTGGAACCTAAGGAGTTAATCCCCTCCATATTGTGTAAAAAGACTGTTTGATCCGGTCTTCTCTGATCCTCCCCTTTTACTGTCCCCAATCCATCTGCTGATGGTGCAGAGCCTTTGGACTCACTCTGCACCTGCTCAGTTTGGTGTGTATTGCTAGAGGTTGTGTGTTTTATTTTTTGGAGGGTGTATGTGATCAGCACAGGGCCAATTGGCACTGTCCACACAGGGCCAGGGGTCATGCAGCCTAATAGGACAGTAAGATGAGACTGAAAACTACTCCTACAAGCTTTAACCATTTCTCTGGACACTGATAGAAGTCACAAGACTGCTAATATCCTGCTGACAAGAAGTTATTTAGCAGTTTATATTTACGAAAATAATTGCATTTCTTTGTTCTGTGTACTGTGGGAGACCAGATATAATGAATGCAGGCTCCTGGGTTTAGTAACACTTTAATATAGGCTTTGCCGATTTGTGTGCGTGCCCGGCTTAAGCAATAATGTTTAGAAGGTGAAAATGGCTAACTGTTTTAGGGGGATTTTTTCTTTAAATCTGTATGGGACAGTAAAAACTGTTAGGGACTTTTCAATGAAGAAGTTCTACTATCTCTTGGTAAAGAGAGGGACTATTTTACTTGAATCAGTTTGGATCATGGTTGTCTGTTGTGGAAGATCATTTCTTGGTAACAGTTGTAGTAACGAGGAAACTGTGTTTATATATATATATATATATATATATATATATATATATATATATATATATATATATATATATATATATATATATATATAGTGTATGGCAGTGAAAAGTGTAGGTTGATTAAAAAGGCTGTAACTTTGACCATTTTATTTTTCTAGGATGCTATGCAGTATGCCTCTGAATCCAAAGACACAGAACTGGCAGAGGAGCTTCTGCAGTGGTTTTTGGTTGAAGGAAAGAAAGAGTGCTTTGGCGCTTGTCTTTTTACCTGTTATGACCTGCTGCGACCAGATGTTGTCATGGAAACAGCATGGAGGCACAACATTATGGACTTTGCCATGCCCTACTTCATTCAAGTCATGAGGGAGTACTTATCCAAGGTAGGTACTAACGCTAACCAGTAAGAGCTGCTGAATTATAGGAGTGAAGAAATCTTCAAATATTGTCACAAATGGGTTTGCCTTAAGACATTTTTTTACAAATATAAAAAAAATTAAGTTTAGTGGATAGCAGAAAATTTATTTTTAATGAGCTTGGGGAGCAATAAAAGCAAAGAGACAACTTTTCAAGGATATATCATTATCTTGGCAGTTTATAGGACACCAGAAACATGTTCATCTAAATTAGATAATTGAAATGCAAATTATTAATGGATCAGATAACTATCAAATTTGAATGATATAAACAAAGGATATAATAGGATTAAATTCATTTGAAAACAGTTGAAAAAAGGCCCATAGAAGGCTGTTTGTATATGGGGGGAAACAACTGAATAACGTTCACTTTTAAATATGATTGGCACATTTATCCCCATGCTTTTCTTTCAAATAAGTATTAATGCGGAGGTTAACCCTAAATTTCAAGTTTGGCTGAATTAAAACAATACCCATCGATAATACCTAAACCGTTTTTTTTTTTTTTCTTCTTTTAATCGCCGTTTTTACCTTGTTTATCTAGCATTTTCTCTCCCGTCAATCAGTGTTTCCCCGCGGGAGTGGGCGTGTATTCGATTTTCACCGGACCAGCGCTAAGTCTCCTGGGAGTGAGTGAGGAGAATCCCAGGAGACGCGCTTTGCTGTAATCCTGCGATATCTCGCGGGTCACGTGACTCCGGCCGGCCGCTGTGATGGCAACAGTGCAGTGTTGACGGCGGCGCTCAGGGTCAACACTGCACATGCACGGGATAGAGCGGTGAATGCTGGGACGTCGGCATTCACCATATCCCGGAAGGACAAGCTGCTGGGCTTCACAGTGCCCACAGTAAAGATGGAAACGTCCATCTCGGGATTTTAAAACATATCCTTTTCAGGAGAAATGAAATGCTGCGGGCTGAAAAACTGGGAGACACGAGTGCTTATTTGAACCAGGTAAGAGCGGCAGATGGATTAAAAAAAAAAAAAAAACGAAAACCCGCAGAACCCCCGCTTTAAGTTGTGCACTAGTAAAGATAACAAAGCTCTGCTTTTGAGGCAACGTGTGTTTGTATTTATTTACATTAGGAAATTGGTTGTGTTCACACCTAAATTCTTGTGTGTTGACGTGTATTTTACATTCAAGTCAACCTCGTACCTGCTATAAAATTGCCCTAACATGCTTCATGTGTTCCTGGGTATATTTTTTAAAAGGTTTCACATCTTCCCCAGTTAGGGCGCTTTCACACTGGTGTGGGTGGGTGCAGTGCAGTGTACCCATGGGTTTCTTGTGAGTTGCCAGAGAGTGGTGTGTCTTCTGAAAGTGCACCAAAATTCTGCCTGCAGGAATTTTGGTGCGCTTTTAGAAAATGCAATAGAAGTTAATGGGAAACCCACATCCAAACAAAAGCACCCTTAAGCAGCTTCTGACGGTTACAATAAGTAAGAACTTGGGATTGTCGTTGATGGAGTTGCTGGACCATTTGATGTGTATCTTGGATGAAAAGGGCCGGCATATTGGGCATGACACTTTTATTCTATGTGACTAGACTAGAACTAGAGATGTGAAAATAAGTGTGCCATGTTCACTTTCAGCAAAAATATACAGTATAAAGTGTTTTTCTATTAACTGCCACCTTTTAACCAGCCCACTAAGGGACAATACAGGCTAACTACTATCTCTAAAAATGGCTAATAGTACCAAGGACATTGAGGAACAATACAAGCACCACTAATGTTAGAAAATGCTAAACATATGAAAAAAATATATATACATGGTTGGTTTGTTTAAACGTGTAGGAATGTATACACAGTTTTCAGTATTGCCACATTTTTTACTTGATGTTAATTGTTTTTTTTGCATAGAATTTTGCCTTGGAGGAAAAAAAAAGTCAACCGCTGCAAATACTGGTAGCTGCTGGCTAAAAAAAAAAAAAAAATCCGCTAACCTTTTATTGTAAAAGTAGTTACACTGTTGTAGCTTCTGATTTTTAAAAAAGATGCACCCACTAGTCCAGGGATCCAGAACTGTCCATACCTTCCTCACTGGTCTTAGGGTCTCTGGTGCAGACATCTTGAATGTGAGAAGCTGGCTGTGACTTTGTTGCTTCATCGCTGGTTTTCCACAGTGCATGTGTGAGTAGTGTTGCGCTTTGAATGGACCCGTAGCCTCCTGTAACCTGTGATGTGTCCCAGGAGGTTGAGGAACAGTAACATTTTCCCTAAAGTTCCACTTTTTTTTTTTTTTATTCCCTTTATTTTTGGTTCCACTTTTTAATGTATTAAGAAAATTTCAGGCTCTTACTACTAGTTTAGTACAGTGATTGCAGTGGGTTTCACCCAGAGACAGGTGCCCGAAACCCAGCAAGTTAAACTGTCAAGCATGTCTCCTTTAGCTGAACTTTTGGCCAAAAAAGAAGATCTGTCTCCTCCATCCTGGAGTTATGCACACATTCTCCAGTGACATTGGAAACCTTTCTAATCTCCATCAGTTCTGACTATTGCTGCCCAACACACATGGACAAACTAGAAAAAAAATCTACATACCACCAATCTCCTGTTTTGTTGGTATCACATAAAACACTGATGCCAAACTAATTATAAAGTACTATACTTTAAAATGTGTAATGATTGTAAAAGACTGACGTTTGTAAAATCTTTGACAGGTGGCCATAGCTCACCATGAGGCATTTATTACATGTTGTAGCAGAAGAGTACCATAGGAACATAAAGTGTTTTCTATACTTGTGTTATGACTTACAGATGGTCCTACTACATCAGTGGTTCTCAACCTGGGGGTTGGGACCCCCTCGGGGGTCAAATGATGATTTTCCAGGGGTCACCAAATGCTGGGCTGTTCCTGAAGCCTGCACCTTTCTCCCATCCTTTTAGTGGCCACCCAGCAGGGCTGTCCCTGGAGCCCGCAGCCACCCATTCAGTTCACAACATGGCGGGGGGGGGGGGCAGAGACTAGAGGTCAGCTGACTGGTGAGGAATATGAAGTGGGAGGGCTTGGCGGAGACCCTATCTCCTGATTTCGGTAGAGGTGTCACTGCTACAAAACACCACAAAGTCGGAGACACAGTGAGTAACACTACCTGTGATTATAGTTGCCATTAAAAGTCCCCACTACTGTTCTCAGATCAGCAGATGACCTTCATCAAGAGCACCTAAGTTGGCTGATCAGAACTCCCCCCAGCATTGTCACTCATCCCATTCCCCCCCACACCAAGGAGCAAGGAGAAGAATACGTGGAAGAGGAAGTAACAAAGAAACAGGGAGAGAAAGAACAAGACAGCTAGAGTAAGGGATGGGGGGAAAAAAACTAGAAATTAGGATAGAGAGATAAAAGGGAAAGAAAGGCGAACAAAGAGTGGTACATCCTAAAATGTACCATAAGGGGCTTTAATACTTTACGAGTGGAAGGGACTCGGGGAGCGCTAAATGTCCATGGTTTAGGGGCGCAAATTACTTGACTTGCCTTGGGTGCTGACAACCCACGCTACGAAAATAATTTTACTTAGGGGTCCCCACAACTTGGGAAATGGGGTCATGGGGTTGTGAACCACTATACTACATGCTTTTATGTATAAAAAGATGGGATGAGCCCTTTCAATAAAACCTTTTTTTTTTTTTTTTTAAACGAATCTCATGATTTTTACCTGCACTGCCATCTGCTGGTGAAATTTGATTATGTTCAACAATTATATTTATAATAATTATCCTATGTAAACTGCAGGAATACGTTAAAAAAAAAAAGGACTTTATGTTAAAACTTTCAATATAGAATATTGGCAACATCTGCTTTATTAAGCTTACTTTTTTCAATGTACTGGATTGTTAAAACCAGTAAAATAATGAAAAATATAAAATACTTGGCAATGTTTTTTTCCAAGTACCTTTCATTTGACTTTCTAGTAGAGCAGTACAAGGGCCCTTTTATACAGGTTTCATCAGTTCAGTCACATTGTTTTGTAAGAAAAAAAATGCGTGTTCAGGCTACATCAGTTCCGTCTTCAGTTAAGTTTAAACATCAGTTCAGTTTTACATATTTTTATTTTATATAGTTGTTGCAGAAACCCATTATGGGTATCAAAAGGATAAACAAAAAAAGAAAAAAAAAATATTGGCTAAAAGCAGACCTAAATTAAATGGATGGCATCAGGTTAGCTCTGTCTAACAGAAAAGGATGCAGCCCTGTGCTATTAAATAAACAAAAAAAAAAAACATACCTGAACGTACAGGAATGTTGGATGTAAATGGATGAGCATCTGTTTAAATCCACCTGGCCATAGATCTACATTGTGGTTCAGTCTGGATCCATTTGACAGACTGAATGCCTGTGTCAAAGGGTCCTATCACAATTACCCCCCCCCCAAAAAAAAACAGATCAACTTAAAGTGGCAGTTAAAGCAAAATGCGTTTGCATTCTATGCATTAAGGTAATATGTCCATGCCAGCTTCCTCCAGCCCTACCTGGCACCTTTAAATACTTACCTGGGCTTGATCTCGATCAGCACTGTGCCCATCTGCAGCAGAGTTGCTCTTCCATTGTCATTGGATCCTACTGCTGTCAAACATGAGATTGGGGGGCAGGGCCGAGCTGCACTTTGTGTCTCTCAATAGAGATGCACACAGCTCGCATGGGAGCTAGCCCGCAGGTGTGCCACCATAGCAAGTGACTTGCTTTGGAGGCACACCTGAAATAGGAGCAGCCTGGAGAGTCGGCGGGGTACCCCAGAAGAGGAAGGTTCAGGGCTGATCTGTGCAGTATTATGCCACAGAGCAGCTAATTATACCATGTTTTATAATAATAATAATAATAATAGAAAAAATACCTTTTACAATCTAAAGTGGAACTTTACTCTCTCTCAATCAACACTATTTTTAATCCTTATGCTGCTAGCATTAGTAAATGCATAGCAAAGTATATTTACTTGTGTTAAACTTTTTTTGTTTTTTTCAGTTACTTCATGTTTTCCAAGCCTAGGCAAATGTCATTTACATCCCAGGCCTGAGGTAAGGGCAGATGTATTCCAGTAAGTAAATGCTACATGAATCATTTGCCCTTACTTAAGATGGCCTCGGACAGAAATTCTAGGGGGGTGTTTTTCAAAATGATTTCTCAGCAAAATAAGCATGGAGACATTTATGGATAGATGGGGGAGTTTACTTTGAATATTAAACATTAATTAAATGGCATATATTAGTTTGTAGCCAGAAAAGAGACAATCGCATTGATAGGTGTAAAAACATTCTGGAGCCAGTAGCCTGCTGTACATAGTAAAACTTATAAAATTTAGTAGTATATACACTAATCTGCGTGTGAACATAAAAGCAGTCAGGATAGGCATATGGGAAAAACCATTGCCAACGTGTGTGTGTGTGTGTGTGTGTGTGTGTGTGTATATATTTGCATGCTACAGGATTATCGTTCATGTCATTGCTTCATTTCATGATTCATTAACATGGAAGAAGCTTTGTGCATATTAGATGGTGTTACGTCTACAATGACCCTGCTTGTTTAGGTCAGCTGCTCGCTTAGCAGTGAAGTACACACGTCAGCTTTGGCAGCTCCCATATTTCTATCCTGAGAGGTTCCTTTTAGATAATAAATGCAAAAACGTATTTGGTGCTTTGTGATAACTGATGTATGGTATATTCTTTCCTCTACAAGCAGATGTCGCGTTATATTCTACAAGCTAGTGCAGCCAGTGTTTAAGGTGCAAGACCCAAAAATTAAGACTATAATCTGCTTTACAAGCTACAGAATATTTCCATTACAGATTGTGTTTGTTGCATATGGTGTCTGCAGACACATCACACATTTTCTTGTGTATTTCATATTCTCTGTACTAACGTATAAAGAGGAACACTGTCATTCTCAATGTGCAGTGTGGTGACCAAGGCACAATCGCATACTTTCAGTTCCTTTTTTTTTTTTTTTTTGTGGTCATGTAATTTTAATTTTAATTTTTTTTTCCCTTTCCTTTTTTTTTTTTTTTTTTTTTTTTCTTTCTAACAGCCGCATTTTGTTTTCTTTGCTTATTCTTCCTTTTTTTTTTTTTTATGCTGAATGTGAAATTTGATTTTCTAAGCTGCACCCTCTGAATTCCTTTGCAGGTTGATGCAATAAAGGAAAAGGTGAAAGTTGATTCTTGTATTCCATCTTTAAACCTGGAAGACTAAGTCTAAAGAATCTGCATGCGTTTCCCATTTCCCCTTCCTTAATTATTACTACTGCTTCTATTTTCCTTCTTTCCTGACCTGCATTTACTTAAAGCCTCTGCTGGCATTTAACTAAATGAACTAAATTAGTTAGCAGTAGGTCTCTTAGTGTGTTACTACTAATTGGCTAATCTATACTCAGGAAAGGCATAAGGCATTGGCTCACAGTTACTAATGTAAAGCTGGCCAGTCATTTTAGACAACTGAAGGACTTTAAATGCATAAAATATCTAACTGTGTTGTCACTTTCAGCTTGTGAAGACTGCACAGAAAATCCTTTCCTGGTCTGTAGGGCCATGTATTGCAGATTTTTGCCTGCTGCTGTTTGTGTTGAAATGAACGCATGTGTTTTGGTCACTCCCTACTACTTGAGCGTGAGGATCTGCTTGCTGAAATTACATGATCAATCCCAGAGTTGTAGTAAAAGGAAAAATAAAAAAAAACACAATCCCATGACATGACCAGGAAATTAATTTTCTAGGGCATTCTGGAAATTATGTACAGAAAGCTCCAGAGGTCTAGAAGAATGCCATATTTTTAAATATCTTACCAGTTTAAAATGATAGTTGTATCATAAAAATTTGAAAATCTTATTGCAATTTAAAGTGGAAAAGATGGGATTTTATCAAGATTTCCATCTAAGACCAAGTTAACATTTATGTTTTGGGTGGATGTGTTGGAGGTAAAATTTGTGTTCAGTTGGGTTATGCTAATCTTGGGATTTGCCGAGATGCTAGTGCAACAGTCCTTTCCCCTTTTTCTCTTGCTTTTCCACTGTTTCCATTGTGTTCTTTTGAACTCTGAATTCATATTCATGAGTGAAAAATATTGAGCAAACACATTCAGATAATATTTCGCCTAACATGCCCATGGCTAAATCTGTGGACAGTACATCCCAAGTGTTTAGAAGTTTAGTTTCCCACGGCTTTGATTTTCTATGTTTTAATTCTATTGTTTGGAATTGCATTAAATCATACATATCCTTCAGAAATGCCAATTTTGCCACTAACATTGAACTGTGATCCAGTTTCTGATGATGTTTTAATATTTGCTGACAGTAGGCAAAAGTAGTCACAGAAGTGATTTTTTCCTGCTGTTATTGAGAAGTCAAGGGTCAAATTGCTCAAAATATTATGTTCACTGTTTGAGTTCTTGAAGTCTCAGGTTAAAGCAAACTTATTGTGAAAATACAACGCTCTTTCCCTATCCTGACCATCAGCCCCCCCCCCCCCTTGTTATATGATACAAAATAATGCTCCTTCCGGTTTACAAGGTGACCATTTAAGTGATAAGAATTTGGGCATGAGGTCTCCACTAAAGGTAAGGATCGCAGTCTAGGTACAGATCAGTTAAGACGCTTCCGCCTGGTGTCACTCTCAGGCCACTTATTTTGACCTTATCTGATCAAATGCCATAACCTAGGACTTTTTGTGTTATGTTGGCACAGGGATAGGGTTCAAAGAAGTGGTTGTGTTTTCATTATAGGTAAGCTTTAAGGAGATTCCAGTCAAATTCAAGTACAGCAAGAGTCCAGTATTTGGATACTACTCTCCTATACCCCTAATGCCTGTTCAGGAAACTACAAATAATAATGTATCCTAAAATTCATTGGCTAGATTAATTGCCAGATACTGTGGGCAGCAGACAAGACTCAAAAGTACCAAGCAAAAGATCCCAATACTTTTAGCCAGTGAAATGTAATCCTTGTGCTTTTTATAAGCTCACAATTAAATATGTGGTAAGCTGTTGGCCTATTCCTTTTTACCTTTTTTTTTTTACCTTTTTTTGGAGTGCACAGCTTCACTACTTGGTTCCATATTTGGTTCATTTGTGATTGAACAGAGTTTGCTGAAATTTTCCTAGTAGAGAAACCTACTACCTTACAAATATGTACTGTTCTGAAAAGGGATTAATATTAAGATAGTAGGATAATTGGTTATAGACATCAGGAAAATGTCCTTCTGTGTCTGGTCCTCCAAATTTGAGGGTGTGTTTGTGTGAAACAATATAGGCAATTTAACTGTTTGTATTGCCCCGATGAGCATGTCTGGCAGCTTTTGTAAATGCATCACCATGTTTTTGCAATTTGGAACAAGCATTGCTGTAGGCTTTTGACAACAGAAATGTGTATGGCAAACTCCATGGACAGAATCCACTTCTTGCTTTAGTTTTGTTGCCTTTTTTATTCTCATGTTCACATAACACAAACGGCATCAAATGCATGTTTTTCATTAGGCGTTCTCTTAGATCTGCAGCTTACCGCAGCTTCTGTGGAAAAGCCTTTTACCGTGTGTCCCTACTAACCTATTGGTAATCTGTTTACATGGGTAACACTGAATTATTCCACTTTTCTCAGGAAAATAAGGAAATGATAACATTTAAATAGACATATACTTTTTCTCTTTAGGAGTATTCTTGCTCCTTTCACGTTCGAAGTATTTTTCCCCTTTGTCAAACCAGCACGCCACTGCTCAACACCTTCAATTTGTGGAGAAAGTTGATACCTGGCTGTGGTTAGAGCAATAGCTGTAACAGTCATGTTATGTGGACAACTTAAAAAGTAAACAAAAGGTAGCTTTTTAACCAGCACAATAGTCCATTGGTGAGGATGGATAAAAGTTTGGACAGTTAGCACTTTGAGGTTGAAAGGGGAGATGCCAATTAACAACTTGAATGTTTAGGATTGCATTTCTCTCTCGTCCATTGAGGTACATGTGAAGCTTTATCGCCTTGAGGTGGATTGGACACTCAAACGAAAAAATGTACACCAGCCCAGGATAGCTCTGGTTAACCTTTTGCTAGATTATATATATATAGATATATATATATTTTTTTATTATTCTCTGCATCTTTTGCTTCTATTCTCTGCATCTTTTGCTTCATCTATGACTATTTTTTACACTGCTGCTTGAGCTTGGCTCTTTGATTGCAGACATTCTTAGCCTGTCCTATGGAGTGCCACACCTGGACATTGTTGAGCTTAACATTGTGGCGGTAGCCTGGAAGTGACTTTCAGGTACATGGTTTCACGTAGAACTTTCCAGACTCCTCCATTTTGGTAAAATGTTAGCTGTGGAGCTCTTTTTCCGAATCAAGAGATGCTGGCCTCACCTCAACATTTGTGCTCTCCATGAAGACTTTGTGTGTGAGCATTTTAGGCCAATCGGCAGGCTCATCAAGTACACGGGTCTCTAGCTGTCTTTAAAATACTCCATTTACCACCAGTTTTTACTGCTTAGGTGGGTAACCATGTGTGAATGATCACTGACTTCATCTGCTGGGTAGAGTGTGTGCGCATGCTCTTTACTGGCATGCAGCATTGAGGAAGCATCTTCCCATTGTTGCTCCTGCTTTGCAAAGAGCCACACAGGGATGTTCCTGCTGTCCTTCTACAGTAGGTGCAACTGGTCTCCGTAGCCTGGGATCCTGTTGTCCACTTCTTCAGGTTCTACACAGTCTTACTTTGCTCCATCAGGTGTGGTCGGTTCCTTTTTGTCCTTTCAGCTGAGGTTTGTAACTACAGTCATGCAAGACTTTGTGGCCAAAATCACTTATGCAGGCCATAAACTGAGCAAATTTCTTTCCTGCAACCACTGGTTGCAGGAAAGAAATTTGCTTGTTTCTCCTAGCAATATGAACAAGTGCTGATGCAGGAATCCCTCTTGCTGAACCATTGTCTTCTCTAGGCGGGGAAGCTGTCCGCGCCTGAAGAAAGTGTTTATTGCTAGTGGCTAGAACAGCTGCTTCCAATAATCGCATGTAAAATTCGGCAGGCTGGTTGTACCCAAAATGATCGATTTTGGGTACAATATTTTGGAAATACCCTGACAAGATGTTTTCTTCCCCCAAGCGCTTATTTGTCTTGTATTTGTTGTAGTCGGTCCCACTGTTGATCTGGCAGCGTCCTACTTTAACAAAGTGACCAGCGTACAAATAGAGGATGCGTCTATCTTTAAGCATCTAACCAATAAATGGTTGGAGGTCCTCTCTGGAGCGGAGGTCTCGCGACACGCCCTGCTTTGCTCCCCATCTTGTCATTGACTTAACTTTGCCAAACCTAGGCCATTTGGTCAAAGTGTCTTAAAAGGGAACCCACGTCTAATTGTCTGATACACATTTCCAGATCCCCCAAGCTTGTCTCATAGTCCAACAGCAAGGTGTGGGGCTCAAAGATCTGCCATATTCTTAGAATAAACTTATTTGTCATGAAGGTACACCTCCACTTTTCAGAGTAAGGCAATATTTGTTAACCTTTCCAGACACTTGGACTGCTTTGAGCTCAGACACCCAGTGCAGTATCTTGCCCTCTTCTTGGTTTCTCACCTCCAACCTTTCTGTGTTGCACAGATGAGCAAAAAAGGTGTTCCAGGAACTGTATTGCTGGTGGGGTCATTGGATACTGACCACCTTGCTTCCAACTCGAAAACAAACTGAACATGTTTGTCTCCAAGTACACATGTTCTATAGCGGAAGCAGGAGATGGCTTCTGGGTTTAGTATATCTTTTAAGCTTCTTGCGTGCTTTGCGAGATCTAGGGTGAAGGGCATCCAGGCGATTCTCATTGCTCCGGACTACCCCTGGCCGATATGCTATGCCATCTTAGCAAGTGAGTGTCTCTGTGGGACAGTTCCTCTTTCCTGCAGCTAGGTCTGGATCAGCTTCAGCTGCAAGTACTCTCAAGGGTCATGTTTCTACCTTTTTTGTTTTGTTTCAGAGACCATAGCCCTCTCATTCTTTCATCAAGACCTTAGTCTCTTGTAACTTTCCATGATCGTTCCCTTGTAACTGTGGAGTAGGAATCTGTTTCTGTCCACACTTTAGAAACTGCTGTTTGAATGCCTCGGGCTCCACTACCTACTATTACCTACAAGGTGGTATTACTTGTTTCAATCATCACTGTAAGGCGCGTCTGAACCTAATCCTTTAAGGAAATTTCTTTTTTTTTTTTTCATAGGGACAAGGTGGTGGTGAGGGCTGTGACTTCCTTCTTGCCTAATGTATTTTCCCCTTTCACCTAAACCAGGACAGTGTTTCGACTCCAGGTTCATTTAAGATATTTCCTTCTATTGTCTGGCTATAATTTGGGTTGTAAAAGTCTATCTTACAGTTACTGCTTCTTTCAGGAAGGCTTATTTTCTTTTTGTCAACCCAGATGGACCCTGGAAGAGTATTCCAGCTGCTTCTTCACCACTTTATCCCACCGTTTCTTGGCAGTGCACACCGAGTGCTTTTTAGATTTGTGAGGCTTCCTTCTGGTCATCAGTTTATACATTCTCTAAGTTTTAACTGTTTTATGTCAGCTTCCGGAGGCTCTTTAGACTGCTTTTGGACATCCCAAAGGTGAAAGACTTTCTGTGCCCTCAATGGATGAGAAGGAAAATAGATTTTGCAGAGCTCATATTGAGAGGGAGAGGGCACTGAGCACAGTGTGAGCATCCCAGAGCAGCCGCTATGGGATAAACCCCTGACAGCTACGCTGTTATGTGCCACTCAGAGGATGAATGCCTGGGAAATATTGGGAAAGCCTGCTGAAAGTGAACTTGCATTTCAAAGCAAGGCAAAAATAAATAAATTCTAGGCTCCAGACCTACCAAAACAAGGGGCTCACTGAAAGACCTAGAAGTATTTTAGTTTAGATTGTGATGCTGCTGCAATAGAAATTGTAAATAAACCCACAGGTGCTTTTGCTCTAGCAAGAGTATCTATTCCTCATGAACAGGTGGGGTATACTTTTAGTCTGTAAATAAATCCTATGCATTTGTATATAGTATTTATTTGTAATCTGTGCAGTCTTGCACCTTTTTTTTATCTAGACAAAAAAAGTAAAATGTTAGATATCCCTCACAATGTGCAATTTTTCTTAAACTGTGCAGACTACAAACATATATGTTTGGAAGGGGCACAGGTGCTGGATTGCCAGCACATAGGTGCCCAGGGATGAAGGCACTCATTGGTGACAAAAAAAATAGTTTAGTTTTTTATTTATTTTGTAATAAGACGTGTCTTTTGTGTGCATGGAAGATCTTTTCAGGCTTTTCTTTATACCCTTCAAACTAATGGAAACATCTGGTTTCATAGTGTTTACTGAGACAATATGCTTGTCATGCATTTGAGCATGTTGTGTGTTTGAATTTCTGCTGCATAATCTTATGCTTGTGTCCTTCTGGGCCTTTTTTGTCCATGCTGGATCAAGTGGTATATGCATGCTGTAGTGTGATTTAAAATATCAAGATAACTTCTTGTTATGATTTATCATTAACCCTACTAACCTGTCAGCAGTTTGGTAGAACGCTTTGCCTGCATAAGGTTGTAGGAACACGCACACAAATTGTTTAGGTGGTGTCTTCCAGAATTCTTCCTCCTCATATTTTGGAGACAAAGTGGACATTGGTCAACTGAAAATGAAGATAAAGTACTATCGTAAATCATGGCACCTTTACCTGCCTCATTCTTGCAGACCTCTCAGGACGAGGCTCAATGAGGCTTCTAGCTATTAGAGTGAATTCTTCTCTGGCGCATTCTGCTGAGTTAGGTTTATATCGAGCATCGAAAGTGGAGAACACATGAGGCATAATCAGACAGAATGAAGAATTTGGCTTTGGACTGAGGTCAGGGTGAACTTTTTGCCAATTTCTTTTTTGTTTATAGGATCATGTTGGTCTGTAAAATCTTAACATTTGTCATTGTTTTGTTGTGACTGAAACCATTAACCAAATTGTACAGTGTGCGAGAACTGCTTGCATGCCAGTTCAGTTTTCTGATTTTCCTTACTGAGGAGCAGGTGTATGGAAATATATATAGATTGACCTTGACACTAGATCACTTGGTTTATAGAACAGATCTACAGGTGAATATTTTCAACTGCTGGTCTTCAGTTGCGTATTTTGTTACAAAACAATCCAGCCAGTGATGCACTTATACATTAGACTTGTATATCCAAAACCTTAAGGACCTAAAAGAATGTCAAAGGACCCCCTACTGTCATTCTCTTGGTGGTACTTTATTTTATATTTATTAGTAAATGACATTGGTAAGTTTCCCAGTTGTACATGAACATATTTAATTATTGCGGTTACTAAATACTGGCAATTACTACCTTGTATGGCAGCATATTGTAGTGGTTGTGTAACCTCCATGAGAGAGGAATTTTAAGGCTTTTCCACATTTTACTGGTCATTCATATAGGAGTCAGTGAGGCTTGGTAACCATTGGGAATCTAACCATTTTTATTGTAATTTTATTTTTTTAGGTTGACAAGCTGGATGCCTCTGAATCTCTCAGAAAAGAGGAGGAGCAAGCAACGGAGACACAGCCAATTGTTTATGGTAATTCTCGTGGGGGTTTTTTGTTTTGTTTTTTTAACTGTAACCTATGGGCTCTTTGTGTCCAACATTGACTGAAATCAGTTTGTTGCAAATAGGGTTTAATGTAGGCAAAATAGTTGAATCTCTTGGTAGCAGAGATTTAATCCCCCCCCCCCATACATCTTTAGGCTTATTTGGGGTACATTTGATCAAATCTTTCTCGTAACCAAACTCCTAATTTTCGAATGCGTCTTGTTTAACCCCCAACGCCGATACCTCTCGGCCCTTTAAGAGGTTTCTGATGGAAGGTGGCGTGGGGTCAATCTCAAAGATCTGGAGCTTTGTCAGCCACCGGTAGCTGTCAGGAGTATGCGCTCTTGACACAGCTCTGTTTATATTCTGGTACGCATATATGTGGGCACTCTGTGTTAAGGCCCACCTGCCGAGAGGCCGCATATATGTGTACTACCGGCGCACAAAGGGGTTAAGAAAAAAAAGCAGTAGGCATGTTTTATATGGGGGCAGTGGTCCAGTCCTACCAGGAGGATATAATTGAGGATGCACGCATTTAGGATGCTGCAAAATCAGTGTGTAGTCATAACTGGTGAGGTGTGTGTTTTTTGTGTTTGTTTTTAATTTTATTTAACCCCTGCAGCTGTGATCTTCTGGTGCTGTGGGCGTCACTTGACCTGTCACAGGCACTTGACAAAAGTGCTGACTATGCTTTGCTCGCATTTTCTGCACCCCTGCTGTATTCATAAAGCTGTACTATCGCTTCTCACATTTATAGAGCACTTTTTTGGGGAAGTGATGGTACAGTGTTTTTATTTTTTAAATGGAACAGAGAAACTATATACCTGTGATCACTTCCCAATAGCTTGTACATGTATTTAATCAGGTGCTAAAGGGGTGTGACCACATAGTAACACTACAAATTCCAGATGGACCCTCTGCACACTGCTATACAAGCTTAACAGGACTATGCAATGAAAAACAGGAATTTTTAGTTCACACATGCAATACATGTATAAGCTAGTCAACTGCATCAAAGTAATCCTTCTTATGGCCATTCCTCTACACTGCTTTACAGACTTGATTTAAATCCAATCCAATCTATTTAACCACTTCTCTACTTTGGGTGTTTTTCAGATTTGGTGTTTACAAGACTAAAACAGTTTTTTTTGCTAGAAAATTACTCAAAACCCCCAAACATTATATATTTTTTTTCTAATACCCTATAGAATAAAATGGCGATCATTGCAATACTTTTTGTCACACCATATTTGCGCAGCGGTCCTACAAGCGCACTTTTTTTTGGAAAAAAAATCACTTTTTTTAATTAAAAAATAAGACCGCAATAAATTTGGCCCAATTTTTTTATGTATTGTGAAAGATAATGTTACGCCGAGTAAAATGATACCCAACATGTCACGCTTACAAATTGCGCCCGCTCGTGGCATGGCGTCAAACTTTTACCCTTAAAAATCTCGATAGGCGACGTTTAAAAAATTCTACAGGTTGCATTTTTTGAGTTACAGAGGAGGCCTAGGGCTAGAATTATTGCTCTCGCTCTAACGATCGCGGCGATACCTCACTTGTGTCATTTGAACACCGTTTTCATATACGGGCACTACTCGCGTATGCGTTCGCTTCTGCGCGCAAGCTCGTCGGGACAGGGCGCTTTAAAAAAAAAAAAAATTTCTTATTTTTTTTTTTAATTTATTTTATTATTTTTTACACTGAAATAATAAAAAAAAAAAAATGATCACTTTTATTCCTATTACAAGGAATGTAAACATCCCTTGTAATAGAAAAAAAGCATGACAGGTCCTCTTAAATATGAGATCTGGGGTCAAAAAGACCTCAGAGCTCATATTTAGACTAAAATGCAAAAAAAAAAAAAAAAAAAAAAAAGAATTTGAAAATGTCATTTTTTTAAATGACAAAAAAAAAAATGTTTCTTTAAGAGGCTGGGCGGGACTGACGTTTTGACGTCACTTCCGCCCAGCAGAGCTATGGGGATGGGTGAAGGAGATTTTTCCTTCAGTCTCGTCCCCGCTCAGCTGCCGAACGGTCCAGATCTCCTCCGCCGCTACCGATGGCTCCGGTAAGCAGCGGAGGGCGCGGAAGAGCGGCGGGAAGGGGGGGCCCTCTCCTGCCGCCGATAACGGCGATCTTGCGGCGAATGCGCCGCGGAGACCGCCGTTATCGTTAACAGAACCGCTGACACTAAAGATTGATACCTCGGTTGTGGCAGCAGCTGCTGCCGTTACCGAGATATCAATCTTTAAAGTGTGGACGCATATATGCGTACAGCGGTCTGGAAGTGGTTAAATCGCTAGTAAAAAGGCTTGATTTAAATCAACCGGATTTTTAAATCATAATTTTTAAAGAGCAACTGTCATCTTTGCCCCACAGCGGCTCCTCCTCTGACCCGCTGTTGACTTACTGACAGTCCCATTCACAAAATGGGATGGCTGCTGATGCGGCAGTGACACAACAAGGTGAGGGAAGGGGCAACAACAGGTGAGTGGATGCCCACTAACAGGCGCTGGCATGATGAATCTGAAATGACAGGTGCTCTTTAAGTGTAAGGACTCATTCTTGCTGGTAGTTAGAATCTTTAATATTTGCAAACAAAATTTAAGGTTTCCTATATAGAATAATAAGCTGTCAGGTTAGTAAAAGCGGAAAAAATAACTGATTCAATCATACAGTTTGTAGTATACATAGATTTGCAAAACAATGGGATAAAGGAATATTCCTGAACTTTGTTTTATCCTACCATTACATTGACATTGTGTGACTGGATCAATGCAGTGAATGTTATGTCAGCTTGTATTCTTTGAATGAGTTAACCAAAAATTTAAATATTGCAAAATATACAGCCTCATGCTACATAACTAACTAAAAAAAAAACAAAAAAAAAAACAGGGCCAGTGCATTCTGGAACAGCAATGTTACTGCTGTAAAGGCGCCTGTTGCGGCTAAACGTGTGTTAGCGGTTAAGTGTTTTTAAGCTGTAGTAATTGGATTTGGGAGCAGAAAATAGAGAGCAGAGAAACACTGCTAAATGCTAATGCAGCTAAACGTGCATTAAGTTCAATGCGAAGCACTTCTAAAAGTGTGTTTTTACAGCCATTTTTTTTTCTGGCGTCGGTACTGGCTTTGCTGCTGGTTTTTGAAAATGCCCTGTGTGCATGAGGCCAGTAAATGGTTGTATAGTGTAAAGGCACAAGGTTTTTTACCTTTATGGATTCTATACAATTTGGCACTGCGTCTTTTTAACTGACAATTGCGCGGTCATGCAATGCTGTACCCAAATGAAATTTGGGTCCTTTTCCCCACAAATGGAGCTTTCTTTTGGTGGTATTTGATCACCTCTGCGGTTAATTTTTTTGCGCTGCAAACAAAAATGTGTATGTTTTGAAAAAATAAATAAAAAAAACTATGTTTTTTACTTTTTGCCATAATAAATACCCCCCACTTAAATAAAAAAAAAAATACTAGTAATGGCTGTGATCTGCCATTTTTATCGGTATTGCGGCAGGCAGATCAGACACTTTTGACACATTTTTGGTGCCATTGACATTTTATAGAGCGATCAGTGCTATAAATATGCACTGATTACTCTATAAATGTCACTGGCCGGCAAGGGGTTAACACTATGGGACGCTCAAGGGGGTTAATTGTGTGTTCCCTCACTGTGTTCTCTCTGTGTGGGGATGGGACTGACTAGGAGAGATGACAGATCGTTGTTCCTACTTTTTAGAAACGCACGATCTGTCTCCTCTACTATGACAGCATAGGGATTTGTGTAGTTTACACACACAAATCCCCGTGCTGGCTCTCGTGCCTGCGATTGCGCGCCCTCTGGTGGCTCTCCTGGGGCGAAAACACACACACACACACACACACATATATAGTCATGGCCGAAATTGTTGGCACCCCAGAAATTCTTCCAGAAAAGTATTGCAGTAACACATGTTTTGCTATACACATGTTTATTCCCTTTGTGTGTATTGGAACAAAACAAAAAAGGGAGGAAAAAAAGCAAATTGGACATAATGTCACACAACTCCAAAAATGGGCTGGTCAAAATTCTTGGCACCTTTTCAAAATTGTGGATGAAAAATAAGATTGTTTCAAGCATGTGATGCTCCTTTAAACTCACCTGGGGCAAGTAACAGGTGTGGGCAATATAAAAATCACACCTGAAAGCAGATAAAAAGGAGAGAAGTTCACTTAGTCTTTGCATTGTGTGTCTGTGTGTGCCACACCAAGCATGGACAACAGAAAGAGAAGAGAACTGTCTGAGGACTTGAGAACCAAAATTGTGGAAAAATATCAGCAATCTCAAGGTTACAAGTCCATCTCCAGAGATCTAGATTTGCCTTTGTCCACCGTGCGCAACATTATTGAGAAGTTTGCAACCCATGGCACTGTAGCTAATCTCTCCGGGCGTGGATGGAAAAGAAAAATTGATGAAAGGTTGCAATGCAGGATAGTCCAGATGGTGGATAAGCAGCCCCAAACAAGTTCCAAAGAAATTCAAGCTGTCCTGCAGGCTCAGGGCGCATCAGTATCAGCGCCAACTATCCGTCGACATTTGAATGAAATGAAACGCTATGACAGGAGACCCAGGAGGACCCCACTGCTGACACAGAGACAAAAAAAAGTAAGACTACAGTTTGCCAAAATGTACTTGAGTAAGCCAAACTCCTTCTGGGAAAATGTCTTGTGGACAGATGAGACCAAGATGGAGCTTTTTGGTAAAGCACATCATTCTACTGTTTACCGAAAACGGAATGAGGCCTACAAAGAAAAGAACACAGTACCTACAGTGAAATATGGTGGAGGTTCAATGATGTTTTGGGGTTGTTTTGCTGCCTCTGGCACTGGGTGCCTTAAATGTGTGCAAGGCATCATGAAATCTGAGGATTACCAAAGGATTTTGGGTCGCACTGTAGAGCCCAGTGTCAGAAAGCTGGGTTTGCGTCCGAGATCTTGGGTCTTCCAGCAGGACAATGACCCCAAACATACGTCAAAAAGCACCCAGAAATGGATGGCAACAAAGCGCTGTAGAGTTCTAAAGTGGCCAGCAATGTGTCCAGATATAAATCCCATTGATCACCTGTGGAAAGATCTTAAAATTGCTGTTGGGAAAATAAGAGAGACCTGGAGCAGTTTGCAAAGGAAGAGTGGTCCAAAATAAGCTTATTCTTATTGATGGTTATAGGAAGCGATTGATTTCAGTTATTTTTTCCAAAGGGTGTGCAACCAAATGTTAACCAGTTAAGCCCCGGACCAATATGCAGCCTAAAGACCCAAGGTGTTTTTACAGTTCGGGACTGCGTCGCTTTAACAGACAATTGCGCGGTCGTGCGACGTGGCTCCCAAACAAAATTGGCGTCCTTTTTTCCCCACAAATAGAGCTTTCTTTTGGTGGTATTTGATCACATCTGCGGTTTTTAGTTTTTGCGCTATAAACAAAAATAGAGCGACAATTTTGAAAAAAATGCAATTTCTCTTATCGTCCATGGACGGACACAGCTCCTTAAATCTTGACAAGTGGGTTATGTTCCCTGTTTACAGGAGAGGACTAGGCAGAAACATGTTAAATAGTTAAATACATGTTACATTAACAGAGTTGAACAGCCCCGCCCAGGGGGCGGTCCCTCCAGACATAACCCTCCTCACTGCAGCTTGCAGCCTCAGTTTCGTTCTGCCTAGCAAAGGAGAAGGACGTATGGCTCCCTTTGGGCCCAGCGCCCTGAGGAGAAATTTTATTTTATTTTACTTTACTTTTTCTTGAAGAATCTTCTTTCAACTGTTGGCTGAGAGACAGGCTGGATATTATAGATCCTTGTAGTCTACTCAGTCCGACCAGCAAGCGTGGGCACACCTTTGCAAAGAGGCTTGGTCTGCCACGCCATACCTCA
This sequence comes from Rana temporaria, assembly GCF_905171775.1. NCBI lineage: Eukaryota > Metazoa > Chordata > Amphibia > Anura > Ranidae > Rana > Rana temporaria. The sequence goes on along the minus strand of NC_053490.1, from coordinate 269,965,042 downwards.
TGACTCCTGAGGTGGCCGGTGAGCTTTGCTCCGAGGTCCACATATGACTGAGCTGTGGTGTTGTCTCAATCACAGTGGACCGGGCCGACAGCTACCTCCATTGCGGTTGTAGGTCTGTCAGGAATGCGTCAGCGAGTCCTCGCTCGGACGGGTAAGTACAGTCCCTCCTGCTTCGGTGGGTTGGTACGGCTGGGCATTCCTGGGGTTCGGGGGTCCCTTCCCCTTGCTTCCCTGCTCCTTTCCCTTGCTGCATTGCTAACATTGCCGCTGTCAGGGGGGAGGGGGCCTTCCTGAGGGGACTGTTATCTGGCCTGTGTTTTTTCTTTTTTGTATTGGGCTTTCCTGTGAGGTAAAAAGCCCTGTGATGAGCACAGATGTTTATGATTATACTTCAGCAGACGCTGACTGATTGGTGACACCTGTAATGGTTTTGCTTTTTATGCTGTATCTGTGTCTTATCCTTAAATAAAACAGCCCTATGAGGCTTTTCCTGTTTAAACACAGGTCCCTGCAAAAGTTACCTCACGGTTCTTTTCCTCACAGGCAGCGCTGTGCAGTCTCCTCCTGAGGGAGTCCCCTGGTTACCCCTGGTCAGCGCAGCAAGTGGGTGAGAGGCCCTGAATAGGGCTCTAGGAGCTTTTGTCTATTTGTATGGACAGGTGTGCATATTATAATACACACTATATGTAAATATTGGAGTCAGTATCTGGGTCCTTCCCCACATGCTGGTGGTGGCAGCAGGTGTTAGCACCTGTGATTCCCACAGAGTTTTTATTGTTAGTCCTGGACACAGTTTGTGCCAGGGTGGGGGTGGACTGCGGGCGGGCGGTAAAAGAGTGCCCCCTTCCCCCGTTATCCCCTGGGGAATGCTCTGTTTGGAGCCATGGACCAGGTACCTAGTTAAAAAAAAAAGGCAGAATAAGGCATTTATGGGTGCGCTTTTTACTGCTGCAAGGGACTCTCCTAAGCTGCATAGTGCAGCTGGGTTTCCGCTGAGGGCTCGGTCTTTTTTGGATCACACAAATCAGACCGCTGTGTAGGTTTTTTCCTTCTGTGCCCTTCTTTGATAATTTCTGAGATGCGGAATGAGAAAAGCCACTGAGGGCTTTTGTAGTCCCTCACCGCCGGGCGGGAACCCCTACTTGTATGGATCTGACTGATAGAAGATCCGAAGTACTGACCCGTTCCATGTTTACCATGCTGGGGTCTGGCTTGCGGCCTATTGTGGCCACTACACTGGGGTCTCAGTGGTCGCTGGCGCTATTTTTTTGGGAGATTTTTCAATTACATTGAAAACTCCCATTGGCGCCCATTTTGTTGTAGCCACGCTATGGCGCAGCTTACATTGTGCTGGCCTTTTTCCTGTGGCCGCGTTCTGAACGCTCGGCGGCCATCTTGGAGTAGTCCTGACCCCTAGTGCTGTATACAACTCACAGAGTGAGCATTTTGCACCAGACAGTGGAGGAGCACCGACTCTCTCCTGAGGTTATTAGCCTAGCGGACCAGCTGGTCCAGGGCCTCATATAGGTCTGTGATGCTTCATTGAATGCTGCGCCCTTGTTATCCAGGGCGTCTGTTTCAGAATGGTTTTATGCACACGGTGGTGTAGTGCTTAACTCCATTACTTGGCAGCAAAAGAGTCATTGGTTCGAATCTGCACACTGACGCCAATCTGCACACTGACGCCAATCTGCCTGGAGCTTGCATTGTCGCTCCCTGTGTCTGTGTGGGTTTCCTCCGGGTACTCCGGTTTCCTCCAAAGACATGTGTGCATACACCTACATAATATACATACACACTATGTGTGTGTATTATTTAGGGGCAACCCTCCCAGGCCGTCAAAGGCCCAGCTGGGGGACTAATCTGTCCCTGGGTGCATAAGCCGATCACGCCGGCACCCAAATCCTGCCAATGTATATAGCCTTCCCTCCCTGTCTCTAGGTGGGAGGGGCGGCTTGCAGGTTCACAATTCAGTGAAACCTCCCTGCTCTCCGACTAGTGGGTCTGCGAGGTGGTCTCTTCGGAGTACTAGATAGGGTTTCCTCCTATCCACAGAACAAAGTTCTGTCCTTGTGTCTTCCCCTCCCGGCACGTCGGTCTGCCTTGGGCAGTGTGGGATTTGCTAAGCTGCAAGGTAATTTTACCTTTCCTGCAGGACGAGAGTTTTGGGGTTTTCTATGGGCCTCAGGCCCTAAATACCTTTGTGAACGTTGGGTAGTTCCGCATGGAATCCATTTGTTCGGTGGTAGCTGCGCTTCATCCGGGGGATGTCCTGACGTCCTCGGACATCAGGGACGCATACATGCATGTCCCGTTTTGCACATGTCACAGTGTTTTTTTCTGTGCTTCGTGATGAGAGAAGGGTCTCTGTCAGCCTGTGGCCCTCCCTTTTGATCTGGCGTCAGCACCATGGGTTTTCAGCTAGGAGCTCGCACTTATTTGAATTTTGTTGGGACAGCGAGGCTTTGCCTCATTGGCTACTTTGACGACTTTCTTCTGAGAGCAGCTTCTGTCTCCGACCTAGTGGATGGGTTATTCCCATTCAGACCCTCCGAAGATTCGGGTGGATGTTAAACGTTTAGGCCAGAAAGTGTAGCTCAGTGGCAGCAAGCCTGCCCTACATGTGTGCGACCCAGGGTTCAAATTATGGGCATGCTAGGTTCCGACTCAGCGTTGGAGTATCTAGTGTTGATCCAGACTCCTCAGTGGCAAAGGTCCTTCTTCCCCTGGAGAAATTGCAGACTCTTCAGTCTGCGGAGAAGGTATTGGCATCACGCAATCGGTCTTCTCTCCGGGCGCCTGCTGGTTCAGGGTCTGTGGGTAGCCTCCTTCAAGGTGGTACTGTATGCCCAGTTCCACACCCTGGTTTTCCAGTGGAACTACTGTCCAGGTGGTAAAAATCTCTTGTCTCTGAAATCATTAGATTCCTGTGCGCCACCTAGTCAGAGTCTCTCTGAGTTGGTGACAGAGATTCCCGACTCTTCGGTCCGGGAAGTTGTTCCTTCCTTCCAGTGGTCGGTGTTTACGACGAATGCCAGCTCACGGGTTGTGAACCTGGAGGTTCACAAAACTGGGGGGTCCAGTCGGCCCTGAGTCGCTGGACTTGCGTGGACCTATGACCACACCTCCTTGAATGTGTCTGGTCTCGGTAGCTACCCAGGGTCGGGCCTGGCTAGTGCCTGGTGGAAGACCGCCTGGGAATACCAGGTGCCGTCTACTGTTCATTGTCCTACTATTTTAGGCGATCAGGCTATGCTTCTCCTTGTGGTCGACCAATCTGGTTTCAGCCGGACAACGCCACGGCCGTGGCTTCAGTCTACCATCAGGTATGCCGGCAGGCAGACTACTGGAGTCGCCAGATGCTGGACCAGGGCGACTGGTCTTTGTGCTTGGGGTGTTTCGGCTCCCTTGCAGGAGGTGAGCCTCACATGGCATGGATCTCCTGGCAGCTTGTCTCCGCCGCAAGGGTGTCAGTTAGTGGCCAGGTCTAGTGATCTTGTACAGACGCGTCAGTCGCGCTGGTGGCCCTGTGTTGTCTGTATCGGTGATTTTTTGCCATTCCTCCATGGTAGTTGCTTCCTCGGCCGCTCCACAGAGTGGATGCTGAGATCCCGATGATTCTAATCGCTCCAGATTAATCTCGGCGTCCTTGGTACGCTGATATCGGGCGCCTGGTAGCGGAGGCACCCTGGCGATTGCCAGGGCAGGAGGTTCCTGTCTCAAGGTCCCATACTTCCTCCTGTTGTACAGTCACTGACTTGCTTAACATGGTTATTGGAAGCCAGACTTTAGGTGACCAGGGTCTGTCTGACTCGGTCATCTCAACAGGGCACCGTAGTCTTCTTCCGGAGGATCTACCGTCGCACCTCTCTTGGTGCGAAGGGATGGAGTGACGTCCACGGGCGTACTTTCAATGTCCAGGGTCCTGCTGTTTTTAAAGCTTGGATTGGATCTAAAAATTGCTTAAAGCACCGTTTGGGGGCAGATTTCAGCCTTGGCTGTGTTCTTTTAGTGGCCTTTTTGCGGCCCGTTCCCTGGTGGGTCCCCTTTTTTTTTTTTTTTTTTTTGTGTGCAAGGGGTTTGTCATATACTTTCCCCTCTTGGCCCATCTCTTCCCCCATGAGTTTTGACTCTGGTGCTCTCGGTTCTTCAGGAACCTTCCTTTTGGAAACATCAGAGAGATTTTCTCTTGACACTATCTCAGAAGGTGGCCCCTTTAGTGGCCTTTACCTCTGTTAGAGGGGTTTCTGAGTTGGCGGTCTTGTCTTGCAAGCCGCCATGCTTGATCCCCCATAAGGATTAGGTGATGGTGCGCCCGCGACCTTCCCTTCTTCCGAAGGAGGTTTCGGCCTTTCATACTTTATGCGTGGTACGCGCTTTGCGGGTATACCAGCCTACTACGGCTCCATTTCGGAGCTTCTGACTCTCTTTTGTGTCGGTGTCTGGTCCACAAAAGGGCCTGGCGGTCTCGTCGACCACCATTTCTCGGTGGATCGGGCAGGCCGTCATACAGGCCTATGCTCCTAAGGGCGGGCCCCCCTTTCCGGTCACGGCACTTTCGACCAGGGCAATTGGTGCTTCCTGGGTTTTTTTTTTTTTTTTTCCCCGACATCATGCGTCGGTCTCACAGGTGTGCGAGGCGGCGATTTGCTCGTCCGTTCACGCTTTTTCCAGAATTTACATGGTTGCTGTGAGTGCATCTTATGATGTTTTTTTCAGCCGCTAGTTTTTGCCGGCGGCTGTTTAAAGTTGCACCTCCTCCGTTGAGGAGCTCTGCTTGTTTTGGGGTGAAGTTAAAATTGTTTTTACTGATATATTTCCCACCCCTCGTTTTTTGACACTGCTTGGGGACGTCCCACTTGTCAAGATTTAAGGAGCTGTGTCCGTCCATGGACGATAAGAGAAAATAGGATTTTTTGTACTCACCGTAAAATCCTTTTCTCTGAAGTCCATGGACGGACACAGCTCCCACCCCTCCTTTTTAGGTTTGTACTGCTTGTTACGAACTGAGGCTGCAAGCTGCAGTGAGGAGGGTTATGTCTGGAGGGACCGCCCCCTGGGCGGGGCTGTTCAACTCTGTTAATGTAACATGTATTTAACTATTTAACATGTTTCTGCCTAGTCCTCTCCTGTAAACAGGGAACATAACCCACTTGTCAAGATTTAAGGAGCTGTGTCCGTCCATGGACTTCAGAGAAAAGGATTTTACGGTGAGTACAAAAAATCCTATTATTTTTTACTTTTTGCTGTAATAAATATCCCCCAAAAACATATATAAAAACATTTTTTTTCCTCAGTTTAGGCCGATACGTATTCTTCTACCTATTTTTAGTAAAAAAAATCGCAATAAGCGTTTATCGATTGGTTTGCGCAAAATTTATAGCGTTTACAAAATAGGGGATAGTTTTATTGCATTTTTATTAATTTTTTTTTTTTTTACTACTAATGGCGGCGATCAGCGATTTTTTTCGTGACTGCGACATTATGGCGGACACTTCGGACAATTTTGACACATTTTTGGGACCATTGTCATTTTCACAGCAAAAAATGCATTTAAATTGCATTCTTTATTGTGAAAATGACAGTTGCAGTTTGGGAGTTAACCACAGGTGGCGCTGTAGGAGTTAGGGTGCACCTAGTATGTGTTTACAACTGTAGGGGGGTGTGGCTGTAGGAATGACGTCATCGATCGTGTCTTCCCTATAAAGGGAATGACGCGATCGATGCGCCGACACAGTGAAGCACGGGGAAGCCGTGTTTACACACGGCTCTCCCCGTTCTTCAGCTCCGGGGAGCGATCGCGACGGAGCGGCTATAAACAAATAGCCGCGCCGTGGTCCCGGATCGCTCCCCGAGCGGACCCGACCTCCGCATGTAGCGGGGGGGGTCCCGATCGGACCCCCCACCCGCTAATAGGCGAGGACGTACGTGTACGCCCATGTGCCTGTACGTGCCATATTGTGGACGTATATGTACATGCGGGGGTCGGGAACTGGTTAAGTTAAGGGTGCCAAGAATTTTAACCAGACCATTTTTGGAGTTTTGTGTGACGTTATGTCCAATTTGCTTTTTTTCCCAATACACACAAAGGGGTAATAAACATGTGTATAGCAAAACGTGTTACTGCAATACTTTTCTGTGAGAAATGCTTGATTTTCTAGAAAAAATTCTGGGGTGCCAACAATTTTGGCCATGACTGTGTGTGTGTGTGTGTGTGTGTGTGTGTGTGTGTGTATATATATATATATATATATATATATATATATATATATATATATATATATATGTATGTATGTATATTATAATATAATATATATTGCCCTGGAGAGCCATTTTGCCGCAGTATATCTGCGTGAGCCGGTCGGGAACTGGTTAAAGCAGAACTGAAGGCAAAACTTCTTTTTTTTTTTTTTTGCCATCTTTGTTTAATTTGGGAAATTGCCCTCTTCTGTCCCATAGCCAAAACAGGAAGTAAGGCAAAATCCCTCCAAAGTGAGGAAATCCCTGGTTGTCACCAGAACGCTTGTCCCCATTGGAAGACTTCTCGAAAATCTTAAAAGAATAAAGTGCTATCTGGGTTTTTTTTTTTTTTTTTTTTCCAAGCACAGCTGAAAGTAAAATTTTCACTAATAGAATATTTTTTCAGGAAATTGTTCTATTATCTTGACATATTAAAGACCTTTTTTTTTTTCTCTCTTTCTTCCTACAGGCCAGCCCCAGCTAATGCTGACCGCAGGACCCAGCGTCCCAGTACCACCCCAAGCGGCATTTGGTTACGGCTATACTGCACCACCTACATACGCGCAGCCCCAACCTGGATTTGGATACAGCATGTAAAACAAAGAGCTGCAACCTCTGAACCTGGGCTATTTTCTTAAAGAAATTCCACCGTCCTCCTTCCCCTTCTTGACCCATAGCAGGGAAGAGCTCCAAAATCCCTTTGTTTCATGAAGGACAGTTTTATTTTCTACAGCATATGGATCACACCACTTTAAATTCTTTTGTTCACATTCCATATTCTCCAAAATTATGATGATTATTTTGATGGGCATAGTACTTCAATGCTTTAAGTGGGCTTTCTATTTTTTTTATTTTTGTGTTTGTGGTTTTTCCTTTCTTTTACGGAGGACTGCTTGTAACCTCTCCAGTAACTGGGGATGCGTATGTCTAGGCTAGGTTTGGAAACCTTGGCTATTGCAGAGGTTAACACAATCCTCTGAACCCCTCACAGGACCTGCAATACATTCTAAAATATATCGTGTAGAAACACTGGCAGCAAAGGGGTTAACAAAGCTAACAGTCTATGTGAAGAATCTCTGATTTGCACTCTGTAGTGTTAGAAAAGTTAATATTGAATCTCTCAAAATTGATGTATGTAAGCAGCTTATGTACTGTCTTATCTAAATACATATATCTACTTGTATATTCTGAAGAAAAAAAAAAGTTTCTATTTCCACATGCAAGACTGCCGATGACAAAAGAACACTAATCTCTATGTTCTATTCCAGTTTTGTTGTGCAGCTCATAAAACTATTAATTTTAGCAACATACAAAACAACGTTGCATAAAGAGAAAAAAAGTTGCGTAAGGGAATATTCATTTGCGCATATAGATAATGCTAGTGTGTGTAGCTCACTCCATGATAAACAGATGGCCCTATGTTGTGCTGTATCCTGTGCTTTTTTTTGTGGGACCATTTCATTCAGGAACGAAGAAGGCACCATGATTCCAGTCTGTGTACTACCCTTCTCCTATTCCCTGAGGTTTATGTATGTTGGATATTGTGGTGTTCTTAGGTCACTGTTTTGAGTGTACAGAGGAGAGAATTTAAGCAACAACATAAAAAAAAAAATTAAATGCTGTTCGGTTTTGTTTGTGCAATTTGAGATGACAGATTTAAAGAAAAAAAATAAAAATAAAACATGAAATAAAAATACTGAACTGTGGACATATTATACAATATCAGTGGTGATGTATTTTTATTTATTTATGTCAACTGTAACATCCTTATTTTTTTTCACTCCCAAAATAGTCCTCTTATTTCAGTGTCGCGCATTGGTATAAACGTGACAACTATTCAGCAACATAGAGGATTTATTTCATTCTGCTGCCTTTATTTAAAGTGAACCTGTGCCCAGACTAGGCACACTAAAATCTTTACATATTCCAAACATTAAAGGGTCACTAAAGGAAACATTTTTTTTTTTGCTGAAATGACTGTTTACAGGGTATAGAGACATAACAGTTAACTGATTCCTTTTAAAAATGAAGAAAAATAGATTAAATTCTATCATATAATGTGCCTCTAGTTTCCCTTTCGCTTTTAAACTGATTTCATGTTTATGTGAAGTAAAGAGACCCACAGAACAAGAACAAACAAATCCAGGGCAGTGTTTTGTTTTTAAAATGAATCTGATTGGTTCTGAGGAGTTTTAGACACACAGCTTAGACCACAGTGAGAAGCTCCCATGAGAAATTTACTATGGAGCCAGAGAACCAGGAAGTGAGGATTTCAGCAAAGGATTACAGCTGCTTCAAAGCAAAAACAGACAATGAGGACATGAAATCAAGACTGCTATAAGGTAAAGCAAGCTATTTAGCCCCAAATTTTTTTTTTTGTTTAGTGATCCTTTAAGGACCGGTTCCCACTGGTGCGATGTCGGACATTGGAGTTGATTCGCACTGCAGTGCAAGTCACATGCGGCCTCTGTGTGATGCGATTTCAGCCATACCGATAGTATTGCTGAATTTGCATCGCATTTGAACCAAACTCACACAGGACCCTTTTTTTGGTCCGCAACCGAATCTGATCGCATTGGGGTTAACACCCATGCGATCCGATTTTCTGTCTGAATTTGCAGTTCGAACTGCATTGTGCAAACTGATTTGGGGATGTCATTACCTTTCAATTGGCACTCCCAACAGTAGTGTGAACTGCTGGCAGACTGCCATCGGGAGACATGCGATGCGGAACCCGCAGTGGATTTGCACAGATTTCCCACATCGCTGCAGTGTGAACCGAGCCTAAAAGCACTTTACTTCAGCTCTCACACTTGTACAGCCCCTATAGAGCAGAGCAGTGCCTTTTGTGAACCTGTTTGTTCGGCAGTACAGCTCATAACAAGCTAATACATTTTTTAAAGCCAACTTATGCCTCTCACACATGGGAGTAAAAAAATGCTGAGTTTTTTTTTTTTTTACTGATCTGAAATGAGATGCATTGTTGTCTATGGGTCATTGCACACAGCTGAGTAAAGATCAGTAATGCAGTGTTGAGTACAGAGCAGTAAAACAAAAAATAGAAAGTTTAGTTTAAATGCAGTAATTTACTCATCTGTAAGCATGTTTACGTGAGTGTATTACAATACTGGCAATAAAGAAGAATTTTACTCGTCTGTACGCTTACACACTTTAACTTGCCTAAACTTGAAATTTCTTTACACTTTTTGGCCCCTTGCACACGGGCGTCACGAGTTCCTGGGTAAACATCTGTAAATTATGACGCATGTGTGTGTTAATGTGAGTATTAGGACCCTTGCACACGGGTGTCAAAATTTATGGATGTTTACTCAAACTTGTGACGCTCGTGTGCAAGGGGCAAAAAAACTGCATAAAGACCTAAATGTTGAGTATAAGTGAGTAAAGGTGTGCAGGCATATAGACAAGTAAAATTCTTCTTCATTGCTAGTATTGTAATGTACTCAGGCCTCATGCATACTGGACTTTATAAAAACAATGGTAGCATTAGCTGTAGAATGAGTTTTTTGTGCGTTTTTTTTTTTTTTTTTTTTTCAGAAAAACTATACTCCCACAAATGCTTATTGCCATTTTTCAGAGAGCTTTTTTACAGCTGAAAAACTCTTCAAAGCCACTAGTAGTTCTAGACAGAAAATGCCCCTGTCTAAATAAAGGCCTACAGTTGTGCCCATTTTGCATACCCTGGCAGAATTTGATTTTGTGCCCATTTTTCAGAGAATATGAAACAACATTTCTTTCACTCATTGTTAGGGCTCTTTCACACGTCAGATCAGTTTTTTTTTTCATCAGTTGATCCGTTTTTCCATCAGTTTTTTGTCAGTTTTTCAATAAGTTTTTCCATCCGTTTTTTTTTTGGGGGGGGCTTTTTACATACAGTGCCTGCCGCCGAGAATGTGGTTTTAGCACGACGGCATCGCGCTGATTCTCGGCGACAGGGTGCCGACATCTCGCACTCGCTGGAATAGTAAAAGCACATTCCAGCAAGCACGTCATAGAAGCGACGGGAGATCCGACTTGGATTCCCGCCAATTCTACACGTGTGCGGCGTTTTTTATGAATCCTGAGGGGGAAGTCCCCGCCGGATTTTAAATAAAAATCCGGCATGGGTTCCCCCCTCGGGAGCATACCGGGCCCTTAGGTCTGGTATGGGTTGTTAGGAGAAAAAACGGCGTAGGGGGTCCCCCTACAATCCATACCAGACCCGTATCCAAAGCACGCTACACGGCGGGCCAGGAAAGGAGTGGGGACGAGCGAGTGGCCCCCCCCTCCTGAGCCGTACCGGGCTGCATGCCCTCAACATGGGGGTGTTGGGTGCTCTGGGGCAGGGGGGGGCGCACTGCGGCCCCCCCCCCACCCCAGAGCACCCTGTCCCCATGTTGATGAGGACAGGGCCCCTTCCCGACAACCCTGGCCGTTGGTTGTCGGGGTATGCGGGCGGGAAGCTTATCGGAATCTGGGAGCCCCCTTTAATAAGGGGGCCCCCAGATACCGGCCCCCCACCCTAAGTGAATGGATATGGGGTACATCGTACCCCTACCCATTCACCTGGAGGCAAAAAGTTAAAGTTAATAAACACGACACAAGGGTTTTTAAAATAATTTATTAGTCTGCTCCGGAGGCCTCCCCTGTCTTCTTTATTAGCTCTTTCACCTATGGGGGGCTTCTTCTTTGACGTCTTCGGGTGGGGGCCGCTCTTCTTCGCCGCCGTCTGGTTCTCTTCCACCGCCGGGGGGGGGGGGTCGCTTTTATAAAAGCGCCCCTTCCCCGGCGGGTTTCCTCCGACGTCTTCGGCGGGGGGTGGTGTGCTTCTTCCGCTATCCGGGGGGTCTTCTCCGCTATCCGGGGGGTCTTCTCCACTCTCCGGGGGCCTTCTTCTATGTTCGCCGCTCTCCGCTGTTGACTCTGCGCACCCCGGTCCTTCCTCCCGCTGTCCGGTGCCTTCTCCTTCAGCGCTGAACGTCTTCTTCTTCTGTGCTGTGACGTCGTCTTCTTCTTCTTCTCTTCTCCCGATGATGACACGTCGCCTCTTCTCGCTGCAATGACGGGTGCGCGGCTTGCATCTTACTTATATAGGCCTCACAGTCCCATCATGCTCCGTACCTACCCATGTGATACCTACCCACGTGGGTAGGTACCGGAGCATGATGGGACTGTGAGGCCTCTATAAGTCCGATGCAAGCCGCGCACCCGTCATTGCAGCGAGAAGAGGCGACGTGTCAACATCGGGAGAAGAAGAAGAAGAAGACGACGACGTCACAGCACAGAAGACTACGTTCAGCGCTGAAGGAGAAGGCACCGGACAGCGGGAGGAAGAACCGGGGTGCGCCGAGTCAACAGCGGAGAGCGGCGAACATAGAAGAAGGCCCCTGGAGAGTGGAGAAGACCCCCCCGGATAGCGGAAGAAGAAGCACACCACCCCCCGCCAAAGACGTCGGAGGAAACCCGCCGGGGAAGGGGCGCTTTTATAAAAGCGACCCCCCCCCCCCGGCGGTGGAAGAGAACCAGACGGCGGCGAAGAAGAGCGGCCCCCACCCGAAGACGTCAAAGAAGAAGCCCCCCCTGGTGAAAGAGCTAATAAAGAAGACAGGGGAGGCCTTCCGGAGCAGACTAATAAATTATTTTAAAAACCCTTGTGTCGTGTCTATTAACTTTAACTTTTTGCCTCCAGGTGAATGGGTAGGGGTACCATGTTACCCCATATCCATTCACTTAGGGTGGGGGGCCGGTATCTGGGAGCCCCCCTTCTTAAAGGGGGCTCCCAGATTCCGATAAGCCTCCCGCCCGCATACCCCGACAACCAACGGCCAGGGTTCTCGGGAAGGGGCCCTGTCCTCATCAACATGGGGACAGGGTGCTCTGGGGTGGGGGGGCCCGCAGTGTGCCCCCCCTGCCCCAGAGCACCCAACCCCCCCATGTTGAGGGCATGCAGCCCGGTACGGCTCAGGAGGGGGGGGGCGCTCGCTCGTCCCCACTCCTTTCCTGGCCGGCCGGGTAGCGTGCTTTGGATACGGGTCTGGTATGGATTGTAGGGGCCGGTATGGTATGGGTCTGGTATGGATTGTAGGGCCCGAGGGGGGAACCCATGCCGGATTTTTATTTAAAATCCGGCGGGGACTTCCCCCTCAGGATTCATACCAAACGCCGCACATGGTGTTAGCGGATCGGATGGTAAACGGATCATCCGTTTTTCGTCCGTTCCGTTTTTTTGACGGAAGAAAAATAGGGTTTTCTTCCGTCCAAAAAAACGGAACTTAACGCAGACGGATGCTAACGGACGTTAACCCATAGGGAAGCATTGCGGTCCATTAACGGACGTCCAAAAAACGGACGAACGGAACGGACGTGTGAAAGAGCCCAAATCAGTGTGTATAATTTAGTCCAAGTGGAAGTTAGAGTCCACAAACTATGGTATATACAGTTAGGTCCATAGATATTTGGAGACAGGCACAATTGTAATACTTGTGGCTCTATATGCCACCAGAATAAAATGAAAACGAAACAATCCAAATGAATGTGAAGTGCCATTACCCAAGACTGGGTTTCCTCCTTTCTGATGCTTTGCTCTAAATATATATGGACTAAACTGTATCTGAAAATTTATCAATCCTGATGTATTGACAGCCTCTCATTTCTTGAGGCCCTAAAATGCCAGGACAGCAGAAATGCCACCAACATTATCCCTTTTTGGAAAGTAGACAGTCCAATGTATTTAGGAGGCATGGTGAGTTTTTTTTATTTTTTTAAGATGTATATATTTTTTTATTTTATTTGGAAAAAGTGTTCATACCATCACCTGTGCAGTACAAATGTCATCATATAAATGGTGTGACGGTGATCAGTGACACTGGTGACAGTATGTATTTTTTTTTTTTTATATATACCGTATTTATCGGCGTATAACATGCACTTTTTTCCCTCTGAAAACATAGGATAAACAGTGCCTGCGTGTTATACGCTGATATCATGTTTTACCAATAGGGGGTGGGGATTGAGCAGTCCGCCCCAGGAGCCACCCATTGGGGGGGGTTGTCAGGCTGGCTGTCCCGCATTCCCCTTGCCCTGGAACAATGCTCCCTGTATAGTCTGAAGTTAAGAAAAAAAAAAGTCACTTGCCAGCCCCTTCTACACTGCTCCTTCTGTGTCAGTGTCATTGTAAAACAAAGCTTGTAAATATCTTTATAGCTCCGTTTTTTCTGGCTGCATGCCTCCTCCTCCGAGTGTAGATTTGATTGGAGGAGGAGAGCAGTCACATGACCTACTGTTTAACATCAGAGGAGAGCAGTCATGTGACCAGTTCAGTGGAAAAAAAACTTGGCTATTGAGGTAGATGGAAGCATCAGCTTGCAATAGGAGTGACACAGGAGGAGCAGTGTGGAAGGGGCTGACAGTGATTTTTTTTTTTTTTTTTTTTTTTAACCTAACTGTAGAGAATGCTGGCAGCACTGTCCCAGGAGACTGGGGGTCTCATGGGAGTGCAGTGTGGCTGTGTACTGGATGGGGAGGCTGTGTACTGGGGGGGCATATAGTGGATGTGTACTGGATGAGGGGCTGTGTATAATGGACGGGCTGTATACTGGGGAAGGGAGGTATATCATTTTTTATTTTATTTTTTTAACGCACACTGACCAGCACAATATAATGTTACCATACCATATCACTGGGGAAGTGATCAGGAATTTTATTTTAATTTTTTTCAATACACATCATGATTGCTTATACAAGTGAATTTCACTGTTCTAAGCAACAATTTTTACTGAATGAAATTAATTTATTCATTGTTTACTATTGTGGTTAGCCGTGATTGGCCACAGCTAATCACATAGAACCAAACGGGCTGTGATTGGTCACAATGATCATATGGTACCGATAGGGCCAATCTCAGAGATCAACAAAATAGTACACAATAATTGGTAATTTGGTATTCATCAAGGCCATTCATTGTGTGCACGAGTCATGTAATCTGCTGTGACTGGTCAGAGTGATCACATGGTACCAGCAGCGACCGGGACACTGACCAATCATCTGCTTTGTCACAGCATTTTACTGAATGAAACGCATTTATTCTGTCTGTTTTTTTGTGATTAGTCAAAGCTAATCGCTTTACAGATGGGCTGTGATTGGCCCAGTCTGTACCATGTGATCAAACGCAATCACAGCTAGCAACAGTTGTACACATTGGATGGCATGAAAGAAAGCCATCCATTGTGTACAATCATCTTGTGACCTGCTGTGATTCGTCACAGCGATCACGTGGTACTGGCAGCGGCTGGTACACTGATCAGAAACAGATCGTGAAGTAGTGCGTACTGTTCCGGGGGGGTTATATGACATCCACCCAGAGTGTCGCGTGTCCCACCGAGCTAATAGACAAATGACGGTTGAAGACAACTATCACTTTAAAATTCACAGGTTTAGTTTGTTTTGTTTTTTATCTTCCATTACAGCACATGACAAATGCAACCGGATCAGCAAGCAAATCAACAATACTTTAAAAGGACGTTTTTCTGCTGCAATGGGCAGGTTTGGTCCATTTGGAGGAGACCCATCGCTTGGAACCTGGTGGGAGGATGCTTTGCTCAGGATTCTTTCTATAGTCCAGATCGTGAGCCCCCCCCCCCCCCCCCCCACTTGCCTTACAATACTTAATGGTGGGCTTTTAGTCATCCTCAACTCCCAGTGGCCTGCCCTTTAAGGACAGAAAAGGTTGGTTTACTCCCTTTTTTAGTGCATGGAGAAGACCATTCACTACTGGAAGCTGACGTCACCTCCTTGGTGGACTGACCTGGGCTTGGGCCTGGTGTGGTTCCTTTCTGGGTATGGGATAGCTGATTTCATGTGACCAGTGGTGCCAGACGCCAAGTCCGGATGGGCTATTTCCGCTTTAACTTCCGATTCTGGGGTTTCGCAAGGGAAAGTGGGCAGGACCTTCTGGTGACTCTTTTGACCAAGTCTTCTAAGGAAGAATTCTGGAAAACAGTTTTGGGAGCTTTACTCCTTTGTACCCCCTGCTAGATACGTTATCCCAGTGCTATCTTAACTCGGGGTAAAAACTTGAGGCACCATCGAAATGCATGCAAGCTTGTAGTCAGTGCCTTGTCGCTCTGCTTGTTTGTGTATGCTATCTAGGATTGGCTTCCTGTGTCCTGGCATGGTTTGTTGTATTTAACCCTTCTCTTTTGAACGGTTATCTTGAGTTTCAGTTTTCATGTGAAACCTGGCTGTTTTCAATATCCAAGGCCTGCCACCAGCTGAGCAAAATTGTAGGCCGCCTGCTAATTCTAAAAAGTAAATGTGTAATAATGCCAAGTTGCCCTTGTGTTGACTTCTAATAATTGATTAAGGGTCGTTCTGCATGAACGTCTTTTACAGAGTTGGAAAGAGCTGTCATCTAGAATTGTATCTCTTGGCTAACCAAAAACCCTCAGGCCTACCTTAACTCATGCCACTATCCCTCTGTCTCTCAGGAGGTTTGTGCGGGATAAATCTGATTTCCAGGTTTTCCTTTAACTACTTCCGGACCATCCACAATAGATTTATTGTGGGAGGTGACACAGGCAGGCAGGACCATGTACATGCAGTCTGTATAAACTATATGTAGCCTTAACTACATACAGCGTACAGCATTGTATTCCAGCAATGGAACGAGAACTTCCCATCCCACTTCCTACACCTAATCTAGTCGGCCTTGCTCGGCCATTCAGTGGAAGCTTTGTATTTTATAAATGAATGCAAAGCTTCCTCTGATTGTGATGTCATCACCCACCTCTCCTCGGCCAATCAGGGGAAGCTTTGTATTCATTCATATAATTCAAAGCTTCCTGTGAGTGGCTGAGCAATGCCCAGCCCAACTTGATCAGAAGCAGGACAGGAAGTTCTTGTCCTGCAGCCTGAATAAAGCACTGTTTGCTGCTGAAGCTACATACTGTTTATACAGCACTCTCAGCCACTGCAACTGTTAGGGCAGACTTTGTTTTGTTCAGCAGGGGATCTGTCCACTGAGCAGAGCAGGCGGATGACAGGTATATGTCCGCCCAGTTTCTGCAGAGCAGACACAGCCCGCTTTGCTCTATGGGCAGCTGGGTGTTAAATGACTCTGCTGTTCATTTATACCTGACTGCCATGTGATCTGATCCTCTACCTTTTTTTAAAAGCAGACTGATCGTATCAGAGGTAGCCAGGTGTAGATGCACACAAGTCAGATTCCACCCGTTGGTCCATAGGGGGTGAATATACTGTCCGATCAGGTCTGTCCTATTACAGACCCTTTGTGTGAAAGGAGCCTTAGTAAAGTAAATAGTTTTGTTTGGACCAGCTTATTATTATAAGTCATTGCTATGTTTGCTGTTATTTTGGACATGTGGAATGAGCCAGATCTGTTTGTAGTGCTTACAGAGACCATACACACCTTTCCTTTAGATTTGCCAAAACCATGTAATGCCTGATTGCATACAAATTGAAATTCTTAAGGTTTGATCTCATATTATATGGTTTTTGTGACTCTGAATGAAAAAAAAACAGAAAATTGTGTAGTGTGTATCCAGCTTTAGACTGTTGTCTGATATGAATGACCATTATTGGATGTTGAGGTAGAAGTAGTCTGTAAGGGAACAGACTGTGAGCCTGAGAAGGCGGTCTGAGGGTAATAACCAGTCCAGCTAGGGCTTGGCATGGTTAAGCCTAGTACACACTAGTAGTTTTTTCTTTTCACCTGGAATAGTTGGGTCTGGTCCTGGACATATTCATATCCATGCTTCCAGAAAAAAAATTAAGTTTTCTCAGAGCACTACAGGTATTTGCTCCCACTTCTGGGCATAGATAGCCGCGTTGTCTGCGGGTATCTACGCCCCCCTGTCTTCTGGGAGACACACAGGTCTCAGAAGACAACAGGGACCATTCGGATCACGCAGCACGACTTGCACATGCGCAGTAGGAAACCAGGATGTGAAGCCGCAAGGCTTCACTTCCTGATTCCCTTACCGAAGATGGAGGCGGCAGCACCCAAGAGCCTAGCGATAGCTCAGCTTCAGGGTGCCGACATCGCGGGCACCCTGGACAGTTAAGTGTCCTTATTTTAAAAGTCAGCAGCTGCAGTATTTGTAGCTGCTGACTTAAAAAAAAATGTTGGCGGACCTCCGTTTTAAGGGCCGGATTTAATGTAAATGAATGCATGTAGGGCCGCATTCACCTGCTAATAAATGAAGATAATAATAATGCTAACATAGTAATAATAACAGTACAGGTTTACTTCACTTTAAGGTGCTTCACTAATACAGAGCACATTCACCGGGAAGGAGCATGTGGCTGGTAATTTGGATTTTACTGCCCCTTCCCCCATCCTGGCACCCAAGGGTGACTGAAGCCAGCCCTGCCAACCAGCATGGTCTGGAGATGGGGTTCCTGTCCCTAGGGGTAATGGGGTCCTTGTCCCTAGGTGAGAAGGGGTCCCTGTCCCCATCACTCCCATAGTGTTCTCTGCCCCATCCCCCCATAGTAAGTTTCCTGTGCCCCCCCAAAGCAGTGTCCTCTGTCCCCTGCACCCCCCCATTGTAGTGTCCTCTGTCCCCCCCCCCCCATAGTGTCCTCTGTATCCTCGATAGTGTCCTCTGTCCCCACCATAGTGTCCTCTGCCCCCCCCCCCATAGTGTCCTCTGTATCCTGGATAGTGTCCTCTGTCCCCGCCATAGTGTCCTCTGTCCCCCCCCCTCCATAGTACCCCCCAGAGAAACGTCAGCCGAGAGCAGGCTTTAGCCCACTGTCAGCTGAAAAGGGGCTACAGGAGTGCAGAACGAACTGCACTCCTGTGATCCGTAGGAGAAGTATACCCAAAAAAGCTTTGGCCATACTTCTCCAATAAGGAGCAGTGCTTCCCTCAGTGTAAAACTGTAAATGTTTATCCATGTTACCTGCATCAGATTTTTTGCTACGCTCCCTGCTCTCACTAGGGCAGGGTCACCTTCCTCCCATTTTAAATGCCCCTATCCATTGTAAATGGAACTACTGTCCCCCTGTAAGAAAAGAAAGAAAAGCGGGCAGCCAGCCTGACTTTTTGTCATTCATTTTTTTATTTTATTTTTGCATCTGAACATTGATGATTTCCTGTAGTCTCCAATTCCTATCTACACACACTTACTCCAGAGAGGCAGCTGTACATCATTGCTCAGTGTGGGCTGCCTACTAGTGATAACTGTAGAATATTCCTATGCAAGGGTATGTGACAGGGTGACAACACAGGCACATACATGGGAGAGGAGGACATAGCAGTGTCACTCCAGAACAGGAAGTGATTGGATAAGGAATTTCATTGCAGGATCACCACGCTGTAGATTTAAAGAGACTGAATATGGCTTTTGAAATGTCATTAAAGCCTAAGTTTACCTAAAAAAAAAAAAAAAAAAAAAAAACAGCACAAGAGACATTACTTACCTTCAGTAAGATGTCTCTTCTGCTGCTGTGTCCTCCTTTAGCTGAAATCTTCCTCCTCCGATGCCCCAACCCCCAACCCCACAGTCGTAATCTTCAGGTGTGGTATGGGTTAAAAGAACTATGGGGCTGTGACAGGCACTCCACATGAGTGCCCAACTATGCCCGTCCCTTCCTTCACCCAGATCCTCTATTTATAGAAACTGGGACTTTAGCTTCTATGAATGAAACACGATCTATGAATGGACGGGAGGTGGAGATTTCCATCATCGCCCATCCTTCATTCATAGACCATTTTTCATTTATGGAAGCTGTAGTAATAACTTCTATGACCCTAGCATCTGGGTAGAATCTGTCTGCTGCAATGTCGCAGTACCGCTAAAAATCGCAGATCACTGCTATTACTAGTAAAAATATATATGTATAGAAAATGCAACATAACTTTTGCACAAACCAATCAATATACGCTTGTGGGGCCGCATCAGCATTATGATTGCCTTCAAAAGGGCCGGTTGTATTTGCAAGATTAGATGTCCAGCGCATCCCCTTCCCATATATTAGATGTCAAGAGCCACCCCACCATCAGAAGTTGAGTCCCCCACTCTCCCTTACATCACAGTGCACCCCTCTTTCCTTATGCTGCTGCTAGGAAGAAGCTGGATGCATTGCTTGAAACCAGAAATTAGGGGTCTGGAGGAGGACCAGAGGAGGTCTGGAGCTCTCCTGCAGCTAGAGAGGTGCGAGGGCCACATGAAATGGCCTGGAGGGCCGGATTTGGCCCACGGGCCTTGTGTTTGACACCTGTGGTCTAAACTGATGAAGAAGTTTGTTTTTTTAAAAACATTTTTGGGGATATTTATCATAGCAAAAAATAGTTTTTTATTTTTTCAAAACTGTCGCTCTATTTATTTGTTTATAGCGCAAAAAATTAAAACCGCAGAGGTGATCATATACCACCAAAAGAAAGCTCTATTTATGTGAACATCAATTTTGTTTGGGTACAGTGTCACATGACCACGCAATTATCAGTTAAAGCGACGCAGTGCAGTTTCGCAAAAAATGGCCTGGTCATTAACCGGTTAACGCCCGCCGCATGTACATATACATCCACAGAATGGCACGTACAGGCATATGGGCGTACATGTACGTCCCCGCCTTTCCGCGGTTCGGGGGTCCGATCGGGACCCCCCCCCCTCGGTACATGCGGCGGTCGGTAACCTGCGGGGAGCGACCCGGGACGAGGGCACGGCTATTCGTTTCTAGCCGCCCCCTCGCGATCGCTCCCTGGAGCTGAAGAACGGGAAGAGCCGTATGTAAACAGGTGCTTCACTGTGGCGGCTGCATCGATCGAGTGATCCCTTTTATAGGGAGACTCGATCGATGACGTCAGACCTACAGCCACACCCCCCTACAGTTGTAAACACACACTAGGTGAACCCTAACTCCTTCAGCGCCCCCTGTGGTTAAGTCCGAAACTGCAACTGTCATTTTCACAATAAACAATGCAATTTAAATGCATTTTTTGCTGTGAAAATGACAATGGTCCCAAAAATTGTCCAAAGTGTCCGCCATAATGTCGCAGTCACAAAAAAAATCGCTGATCGCCGCCATTAGTAGTAAAAAAAAAAATAATAATAATAAAACTATCCCCTATTTTGTAAACGCTATAAATTTTGCGCAAACCAATCGATAAATGCTTATTGCGATTTTTTTTTTTTTACTAAAAATAGGTAGAAGAATACGTATCGGCCTAAACTGAGGGAAAAACATTTTTTATATATGTTTTGGTGGATATTTATTATAGCAAAAAGTAAAAAATATTGAATTTTTTTCAAAATTGTCGCTCTATTTTTGTTTATAGCGCAAAAAATAAAAACCGCAGAGGTGATCAAATACCACCAAAAAAAAAGCTCTATTTGTGGGGAAAAAAGGACGCCAATTTTGTTTGGGAGCCACGTCGCACGACCGCGCAATTGTCTGTTAAAGCGACGCAGTGCTGAATCGCAAAACCTGGCCTGGGCATTTAGCTGCCTAAAGGTCCGGGGCTTAAGTGGTTAAGCAGGAAAATCTTCCGGGGCTGAAGTGGTTAAACACGTTCAAGGCTCGGTTCACGTATGTTAAATCGGATGCGTTTTGACCCACATTGCATGTGAACAGGTTTTCAGTGGAGTCGGTTCACACATGACCAGGGCAGCCGCAGTCAAATTTTTGAAAAAAGTCTTATTGCGATTTTAGGTCCGGTTCAGGTGCATTTTCAAGTTAAAATTTGCACCTGAACCAATGAACAAAGCTGCACCAAACTCCTTTTAAAAACTGACTGCGAACCGCAGCCACCATGTGAGAACCTAGCCTAAATTATGAGACTTGAGTTCCCATTCACACCTGTGTGATTTTACGTGTACTGGCTGATGCATGACAATGCAGGATAGGAAGCTTGCCATTCATTTTTATGAGGCTCATTCACACCTGTGCAATTCTCTTACTTGTATCTTGGGGGAAAAAAAAGACAGGTGTTTTTTTTTTTGTGCGACAATGTTTGTTTTTTGTCCCATATATTTCAATAGGAGCGCATGAAAAACACATAAAGGGCTCATGTACACTACAGCTTTTGTATGTTTTTTATGCCAAAGATCCTAAACTCAACTCCATGTACACAAAGGCTTTTACTAGAGTTTAGAAGCTGCTGTGGTTAGGGGAGGTTCCCTCTCAGGAACATAGAAGAATCGCATTCAGGATAGGAACGCTTTGACCGCTGGCCACAAAATTGCAACACGGTTTTGCAGCGTTTTCACATGCCCAGTGGTCAACATAGTCTATGTGTAGATGAGCCCTAGACTCGTCTAAACTTTGTACAAAGAACCCTCTATTTAAAGCTTTTTTTTTCTTCCAAGGGAACTGCCATTTTTTTTATGCCCAGTGTGCATGAAGCCAAAAAAGTAGACACTAAACTATGTACCTAGCCTTAGTCGTTGGGTTTTAATGTAGATTAATATAACAAAGTGCAAATTAGAATTAAGAATGAAAACATGACGTCAGTAAACAAAACAAACACAAGAGGGCGCTTCAATCTAGGTATAGCAATTCACTAATGTAGCACTTACTAGTTAAAGTGATTGTAAAGTCTCGTTATTTTTTGCAGTGGTTTTGCACAGTGACTTGGATTCTCCTCTTCTCAGGTCCCTCTTCTGTGATCCTGGCCCCTCCCTCCTGCTGAGTGCCCCCTACAGCAAGCAGCTTGCTATGGGGGGCACCCGAGCCGAGTTGCAGCTTCCAGTGTCAATTCAGACACAGAGCTGTGGCCCGGTCTCATCCCCTTTTCTCTCCTCATCAGCTGACTGACTTTGAGAGCAGCGGGAGCCAATGGTGCTGCACTGCTGTCTCAGCTAATGAGAAGGGGAGTCCCAGGCAGCCGAGACACTCCTGCAACATTTCTGGATAGAGAGAGACCTCAGGTAGGTGTTAGGGGGGCTGCTGCACACAGAAGGCTTTTTATCTTGATGCATAGAATGCATTCGGATAAAAAAAACCTTCTGCCTTTACAATCACTTTAAAGCTGTTGCGCTGATATCCAGGCATTGGAAATCGCCCAATCTCCCTACTATTACTGTCCTATGAGGCTGCATGACCCTAAATCTGGACAGTGTTGATTAGCGCTGTGCTGATCACAGGGAAAAAAAAACTCTCTATCAATATACACCAAACTGAGCATGTGCAGAGTGCCCCCAAGGCTCTGTGCTTTCAGATGGATTGGAGACAGTAGAAGGGAGGAATCAGAGCAGGCAGTATCAAACACAATGCAGAGGATTAACCCCTTAGGTTCCACAGCAAGTACAACAAGCATGCTTTAGCGCATATAGAGACTGATATTACTGGTTTAGTAACACTTTAATCACATGGACGGCTTAGTCTCTGACCCAACTATAATTCTTCCTTTTTGTGTATGGGAGTAAAATGATGATAATCTGTTTGCTGTGTTCGGAGCCATGGAACATGTTCTGTATTATTGACACAATATATGAGGTTTCATGACTTCGCTAGCACACTGTATTGATGTCTTTGTTTTCGTTAGAACGTTTTATTGCATTTTCAATTTTAAAAAGATATGTTGGGCTGGTAGCCCTTAGTGAATATAGTGGGACCTGCAGTCAGTTATACATCCTGGGCGTTATATAGTTACAGTATCCGTTCCTCCTTTATTCCTACAATCACAGCATCTGGCAAAGAGAAGTTCTCAAAAACCAACTTCCTTTGCACCTCTGAGATGAAACTGATTACTAAGAAATACAAAGGAAGCAGATGTTGGAAGATGTGAAAAAGCAAGTCACCATAAATCCATGTTTTTTTTTTAGGAACACCTATGTTTTACCATGCTCACCAATCAATGCTGTACTATGATAGCCTCTCTTTATCCCACTGAAATCTGTCCCTATCCTCAAAGGGCTTATTGGTTGCATTAGCCTTCCAGGTAAAAGCTTTCCACTCTTGCCTGTAGCGCTGTAACTTATTTAGATCCGTTTAAGGATCTGTTCATTTTTCTTTTATCAACTAGATGCGATTTTTTTTATAGTGATTGTAAATGAAAATATTTTTTAAATAGTAAAAAAATTAACAAACGTGTCATATTTACCTGCTCTGTGCAGTGGTTTTGCACATAGCAGCCCTGATTCTCCTCTTCTCAGGCCCCTTCCCCCTGTAGAGTGCCCCCAAAGCAAACCACCTGCTGTGGTGGCACTTGTGCGTGCTTGCTCTCAAGCTGGCTCTCTGCTTGGCCCCACCTTACTGGTTGTGATTGCCAGCAGCGGGAGCCAATGGCTCTTGCTGCTGCATCTCAGCCAATTAGGAGGGAGAGCCTCGGGTACCGTGCATATCCCTGGATCAAAATCAGGCTTAGGTAAGTATTAGAGAGGGGGGAAAGGGGGGTTGCACACTGAAGATTTTCTACCTTCATACATAGAATGCATGAAGGTAAAAAAAAAAAAATTCAGCCTTTACAACCACTTTGAGCTCTTGCTTTTTTATTCCATATGACTTCCTTTTCCTTTTGGAGCAATGTCCTTACCAGTTCATAGATGCAATGGCTGCATTTGTTTGTTTTTTAGGCTTTCTTTCCTTTATTTTCATCTGGTGAGTCTGTTTTTCAAAAGAACAAGCTCTTTTGTGGATGTGGGTGACCACACACAAAAATCAACACAATAGTACACAATTAATTGTGTACAATTGCCATGTGATCTGCTGATTGGCCACAGTGATCAGTGGCCCAGGACACTGATCTGTCATCCACCGGACAAAGTGTGTGACAGATCACGCTGCAGCATGGCACAATCTTGGGAGGAAATAATAATATGACGTGTGTAGCAGAGGGAGCTTGGAAAAGTCCTGTTGAGGGTTTACCCATCTCCTAGGCTCCTCTCATACACATTTAGAGGATTTATTAATCCACATTCAAGTTCGGGTTTTGCTCCTCTCCCCTGGAGCAATTTATACTCACCTGGAACCTGCAGTCAGTGCTCTCAAACCTGGGAAACAGACAAGTTGTGTCTGGAAGAGCCGAAAGGTTGGTGTAAGCTGTAAGGCTGGATTCCCACCTATGCATTTTTAGTGCATTTTGCAAATTTGCACTACAGAACGTGTTCTATAGGAAACTATGTTAAATGGACTGTAGTACAAATCTGCAAAATGCGAAAAGCACTAAAACTGCATCCGTGGAGACTGACAAGCATTAGGTTTGCTCAGCCCGATAGTCAGGATTCCGGTTTGTGTAGTTAATTCTGGGACATGGCTAGGATTTTGGCTTTGACATTTTGCCCTGTTACTTTGTGGAACACTGTACAGCACCTGTAAATAGACTTGTAAATCGCACGAATAAACACAGCACTGTTTGTCACTACGTCACTGGACTAGTATCTGTGCCTGAAAGTCATAGCTATGACTAAGCATTGTATTTCAATGTGAAACGCGTCAGCTGTTTATTTCCCACTGTATGCTGTTTTTTTTTTGTAGTGCTTTTTCTTTTACCCAATAAAGGGCACGTCTTTTTTAGATTTACGGCTGTCCATATACATTCTCTTTCCTTCCATGCTTCGTGCATTGCCAGCACCCGTTGGTTCTTGAGTGGACACTGATTGCCTTAGGAGAGACTGCCGCTCCAGGTGAGCACACCTATCCACTGGCCCTTTGGTAGCTTCTTGCTAAAGCTACCCGCAGGCCTCCACCATATGTGAGCTTGAGATAGGTGGCCGGTACGAAGCGCCCTGGGGTGAGCACACTTTCAGGCACAGATACTAGTCCAGTGACGTAGTGACAAACAGTGCTGCGTTTATTCGTGCGATTTACAAGTCTTGGAGGATGTCCTAAAAACAGTTGATGTCTAACGCTGCACAACAGCAAACAAACACTGTAGAACAAGTCAGTGCAGGACCAAACACAGGTGCTGATTTAGCAGAATCAACAGCAGATCAAGGCTGTTCAGGAACAGCCACAGATGCGGTTTGAAAAATGAGCTGCAGAACCTTCTGGTTACCCTCGAAAGAACCGTTTTAGGCTGGCCTAAAACCCAGTGGGCAGGACTGGTCTCCCCCTTACTGACTGGAGAATCACAGAAGGCCTATTATGATTTGGAAGCTACGGGATTATGAAAAAGTCAAGAAGGAAATTGACTAGGTGTACAATACACAACAAAAGATTCCAGCGCTCAATGGGTTAGAAAAGAGTCTTTCAGTAGCAGTAATGAAATAACGTAAACAGTTTATTCAATGTTGTTCATGTGGAATCAATGATCCTAATGTCAATGCAATAAGGATAATGAGAGGGATGGGAGAGGAATTTAAAAAAGGCTTACGGTATCGCTGAAGGTCCCCAGAGCAGCAGGGCGCCAACAGCATCCATGGATGGAAGGAACCTGGCAGTAAGGGTGGCGCCAATATCCCTGCTGTGCTAAAGCCTTGTACACACTCTTAGATTATCGGACGACCGATCGTCTGTTTTTTGTGACATGCTCGTCTCATGTCAAAGTGAAGAGGTTACTCAGAATAGGAACATTTCCATACGACGGAATACAACATCAGAAGTGACATAACATGTTGAATAGATATGTATTATTTCATTTGAGCATGTCATGTTGTACAAAAAACATACTAATGAAACGAAAATCAGACGTTGAGCTTTGTCTGCCGAAAAAACTAAATCAGCTGTCGAAAGCACCGTACTAACAATCCGAAAATCGGCAGACAGCTTGTTGTACAAATTATTCCATCAGATTTTCATAGTGTGTATGGGCTTTAAACCGGGCGAAGGGCCCGCTCACTGGCGTGCTGAGGGTAGCCGGGCGTGCTAATGATTGAGAAGGGGGAGGCAGTGGTCTGCGGAAAGATGGAACTCTATTCTCCATGTGTCAGGGCCCCGAGCCAGCTGGCGGGGAATGGGGTGAAACTGCGGTCCACAAATAGATGTCAAGATTAATTTAAAAAAGGCTTACGGTATCGCTGAAGGTCCCCAGAGCAGCAGGGAGCCAACGGCCTCCCTGGATGGAATTAACCTGGCAGTAATGGAGGCGCCAATATCCCTGCTGTGCTAAATTGAACCAGGTGCCCGGCGCACTGAAGGTAGCTAGGCATGCTGGTGATGGAGGAGGGGGAGGCAGCGGTCCGCCGAAAGATGGAACTCTATTCTCCACGTGTCAGGGCGCCGAGCCGGCTAGCGTGCTGATGGGGGATGTGGTGAAGCCACGGTCCACAAGTGGATGTCATGCCGCTCTCTCCTGATGGTACCAGGCAGGTATGTGGCTGCTCCCAGGTGTGGGTAGGAGTACCCTGTGCCAGATGTGGAAGCTGAGAGGAGGGATTCAAAGCCAGGCAGGCTGGCGTGGATGGCGTGCAGTGCTGGTAGGAGCTGTAGTAGCTGGATGGGCTTGGGGACCAGCATGACCTGCAAGGTTCTCGGTTGACGCGACGACGCGCACATGCACTTTGTCAAAGTCCGAAACGCGTCATCACAGCAACCAAGTAGCTTGCGGGTCATGCTTGTCCCCAAACCCATCCAGTTACTACAACTCCTACCAGCGCTGCACGCCATCCACGCCAGCCTGCTCGGCTTTGGTTCCACACCTGGGAGAAGCCACACGCCTGCCTGGTACCATCAGGAGAGAGCGGCTTGACACCAATTTGCGGACCGCGGCTTCACCACATCCCCCCGTCAGCCGGCTCGGCACCCTGACACGTGGAGAATAGCGTTCCATCTTTCAGCTGACCGCTGCCTCCCCCTCCTCCAACACCAGCATGCCTAGCTACCCTCAGCGCGCTGGGCCCCTCGTCCGGTTTAGCACAGCAGGGATATTGGTGCCTCCCTTATTCCATCCAGGGAGGCTGTTCGCTCCCTGCTGCTCTGGGGACCTTTAGCGATACCGTAAGCCTTTTTTAAACTAATCTCTCATCCCTCCCATTATCCATATTGCATCGACATTAGGATCGTTGATTCCACATGAACAACATTGAATAAACCGTTTACGTTATTGCATTACTGCTACTGAGAGACCCATTGAGCGCTGGAATCTTTTGTTGTGTATTGTCCTCATCCATATCTTTCAGTTATGGTCGTTGTCCAGCTGCACTGGGTTCAGTTCCCACTGCACCAAATGTGATTCTTTTCACATACATATATGAAAACAGTTTAGCGCTGGTGACATTTGCTACTTTGGTGGTACAAGGACAGCAGGCCAGCAGCTGATCCTTCTAAGTGGAGAGGCCTTCACAATCGCAGATGTTCAACTTTATCCACCTGGTGCAAAAGTGGCTACAACCGGAGTCTCTGCCTGGGCCACAAATAGTAGAGTGTGTGGTCATAGATAGTTACCGGAGGTCTTTACCTATTCCACTGCAGAAGTGGGTGAGCCAAGGGGACTCCAAGTCAGCTAATAATCTGGTGGAGCTCATTGAGAGGTACTTTGCTGCTGAGAGCCTGGTCGCCATCTCTACAGCCTCACAGACTTTCCACCCAAAGCCTTGGTCTCTCCAGGCAACAGGTAAGACTGTTCCAGGGCAAGTGGGTGATAAGCATGGCAAGGAGACAGTGAAGAGGAGCAAAACCCGAGCTGGACCGAGGATTAGAAAGCTCTAAAATTGTACGAGAGGAGCCTGGGAGATATATAAACCCTGAGCTTTTCCAAGCTCCCTCTGAGACACTCTGCTACAGATAACAGTGCTCCCGCCTGGCCGTCATTTGTCTATAGGCCGAGAGGGAGGTGGTTAATAAACATTTGTGGTCATTATTATTAGGATTATGGTAGCTTGCCTATATTTTGTGTTTTATTTATAGAACCCAGCTCTTTCTGAACACCTTTTAGGTGCACTTAGTTTACACTGATAAGCCATAACATGTCCACTCACAGGTAAAGAGAATAAGATTGATTATCTTTTTACAATAGCACCTGAAAATGGGCGGGATATATTAGGCAGCAGGTGAACGTGTCCCTCAAGTTGATGTGTTGAAAGCACAAAAAAAAATAGGTAAGTGGAAAGATTTGAGTGACTTGGACAAGGGTTAGAGCATTCTACAAAATTACAGCTCCTGCTCTGCAGTAGTCAGGACCTACTAAAAGCGGTCCAAGGAAGGAAAACCAGTGAATCAACGACATGGGGGACCAATTGATGCACATAGGGAGTGAAGGCTGGCCCATGTAGTCCGATCCTAAAGAGCTATGGTAGCTTAAATTGCCGACAAAGTTATGGCTGGTTTCCGATAGGTGTCAAAACATACAGTTTATCACAGTTTATTGTGTATGGGGCTGCATAGTGGCAGGCTGGTGAGGGTGCCCATGCTGATCTGTATTCATGATAAAAAGCACCTATAATGGGCAATTGAGCATCAGAATTGGGCCATGGAGCACTGGAAGAAAGTGGCCTGGTCTGAGGAACACGAAGAGTCCAAGGTGTTGACTTAGCCTCCAAATTCTCCAGATCTCAATTAAATCGAGCAACTGTGAGATGTGCTCGAAAAACAAGTCTGATCCATGGTGGTCCCACCTCGCAACTTATGGGACTTAAAGAATATGCTACTGATGGCTTGGTGCCAGATAACACAGCATACCTTTAGAGGTCTAATGGAGTCCATGTCTTGGTGGGTTGTCATAATGTTATACTGATCGGTGTATCAAGCCCCTTTGTTGATTAGGACTGATCTGCTCTGTGTGCTTTAGATTCCTGTTCGTCCCCGCCCTCCACTTAAGCGAGTGTGTGTTTTACCTACAGGGTTCCCTTTGTCAATTTGTCTTAGAACCCGCACCAGTTTCTATTTTACCCTGAAATAGAAACTGGCATTGGTGGCACAGTTTTCTGGGTCAGGAAGTTTAGTTAATTCCCCAGTATGTGTTTATCACAGAGTTTTTTTTTTTTTACTAATCATACTTGCCACAGCAGATGGAGCATCAGACCGATGCTGCAGCTGTCCCCCGGCATCTCTGAGAACTAAGCCACCGAACACCGCCGATGGCTCGGTTCTCACTCCTCCCCATGCAGAACCATGCTGACTGTCAGCATCGCTTCTGCTTTCTGCGATCATTGGAGCGGCCGTCTTAGCGTGCCATCAATCAAGGCAGCTGGCGGATCCAGACTTGAAAGTCGGGATGACGCACTGCCTCGATTTATTGCAGTGACATCAGCAAAGAGCGGACTTCAGACCACTCTCTGCTGAAAACGGGTCACAGGAGTGCAAAATGATATGTACTCATGTGACCCATAGGAGAAGCCCAGCCTAAAAAGCTCAGGCTGGACTTCTCCTTTAAGGTTCTATTGGACAGGACAGGCACTGTAATAAAAGGAATACAAGAATATTTTAAAGCAGAGTCTTGCCTGCAAAAATAAAATAAAAGTCAGCAGCTACAAATACTGCAGCTGCTGACTTTTAAAAAAAGGACACTTACCTGTTCAGGGCACCCACGACATCCTCACCTGAAGCTGACCCGTCCCTTGGCTCTGGCATCTTCAATAAGGGAATTAGGAAGTGAAGCCTTGCTGCTTCACAGCCCGTTTCCTACCGAGCATGCACGAGTCGCGCGGCGTGTTCTGAATGGCCTCTGCTGTCTTCTGGGACAGGTGTCTACCAAAATACAGCAGGGGGGGATGGAAGAGGGGCCAGACAGACATGACGTAGATTCTTCAGCGCTCTTTTTTTCGGAAGTGGGAGCATACTGCAGTAACCCATACAAATGCAACTTTTCTTGTTTTTCTCCAAACTAAAAGTTTAATTTATCATACTTGTGTCAAAAAGACAAAACGTATGGGCTGTGGGTCTCACAACCATTTTTGGTTATAAAGTAACTTGGTAAAATTATGCCAAAATATGTAAAGTTTATTATCCTTATGTATTAGAAAACACTAAACAGGAGGGTGAAATAAGATGAATTAGGTCGTCATTTACTATTTTATTAAGTGACAGAAACCTCAATAGAGCTTTAAATGTCCAGTCACTTTATCAACTAAATCACTAGGACCAGGTCCCACACCAAGGACAGTTCTAGATCCTGGTGCGATTTGTGTGCGACCTGCATCCTGAATCAGACTGACAGCCAGTCCCAGCTGTTTTGCCTGGGTGAGAAGCTCAACCAAAGTATCTTCATCCGGAGCTTTCAGTACCACCTTGGGTTGCCCACAATATTCCCATTGCTTAAGTAATTCAGGATTTCTCTTAAGGAGCTGCTTGTAAGCGGATACCGCAGCATGTGAGCACTGTGCAGAAACTTTTCCCTTTCCCATTTTCAAATCGTTTCGGACAACTAGTACCATCTTGAACTCTCCGCCTTCTCCCATCACACTTGCTTCACTTCCTGCATCACTTCCTGATAATTTTGTTACATTCTTTGAACGGCCAACTCGACCACGCAGGCTCCAACCTAGTAAAACACCACAGGCTATTCCTGCTGCCAGCGACAGAGTTCCAGGGTTAGTGATGTAATCCATCTTTAATCACCTACAACAAAGCACACAAAACGTATTACTGAAAAGCTTTTAAATATTAGGATTTTTTCGGGATTTTGACTTAATTGGTCTAAAATGCGATCTGATCTTTATCTACGTCATAATATTAAAACAGACAGATGTTGATCGTCCACCTGCGGACACTGACAGATGTTTTGTGCACTGGTACAGATGTGATGGGGCACTGTGTCAGATGTTCATGGGACAGGGACAGTGGCGCTTGGTATACTGTGTGTGGGGATCTGTGACAGCTCTGTGTGAAAAATCATCCCTTACACACAGAGGCTGCAGATTCCCCCGTGCCCCCCTCCCCGCACTGAGCTCAGCGGGGAAAACGGTCACTGAGACACGTGTCTCCGTTTACACTGTGAAGGCTGTGATTGGACAAAGCCATCGGGCAAATCACAGCACCCATAGCCTGTTCTTAGCTGTGTGATCACTGCAGTGTGCGAAAACGCTTTTGGAGCGATGTATAGGTACATCAGCTCAGAACGACAAAGCTCCCACCCTACCATATATGTATTGTGGGTGGGTGGGAAGCGGGTTAAAGTAGAACTAAAGGCAATTTTTTTCCCCATTTTGGATAGTGAAAGGGTCAGATTTATTTTTTGCCATCTGTGTCCCATTGTGGAGATTTCTCTTCACTTCCTGTCCTATAGCCAAACAGGAAGTGAGAGGAAATCTCTGCACATTAAGGGAAATCCTTGGGGGATCCCCCGGGTCACCAGAACTAGTGTTCCACAGGGGAACATTTTCCCTCTATTACTTTTCTAGGGACAATGCAAAATTTGGGTATTTTTTTTTTTACTTTTATTAATGTTAAATAGGACAAATAGAAATAAAAACTGACAGGTGTTCTAATACTCTATCCAAAACAAAAAAAACAAAAAAAAAAGTGGGGGAGAGCTTTGCCTTTAGTTACAGTTATCCTTGAAATGACCCAGCCCTGCAGCAAGCCCCGATGTCTTATATTGACTTGTCCTCATTCTTAGAGATCTTTTTTTTCTGCAACCTTTTGGGAGCCAAAAGTGAGCATGTCTGCTGGGTCACACATTTCACAGAGCCTGCGTTCCATCAGATTAGGCGACCCGTCAGATTTTGTAACGGAAGTGACGTACCGTTACGGCCACCTTGGTACACCCAGCACTCGGGCACACTTGGCCTACAGTCTGAAGGCAGCAAAGCAGACATCTTTTTACACCCACCGAAGTATTGCATTTCACACTTATTCTTACCAGTGAACTCCACTTATATAGTGAAATTGAGTATTTAGAACGGCGTGACACTGTTTTGATGTTGAACATTAAAAGCAGTGGCAAGCCTGCTCATCTCACAGGTTTGCTAATCTCACAGAACACCGCTGATTTTAAAATTCAACATCAAAACAGTCTAATAAATTTCTAAATACTCAATTTCACTATTCAAGCTAAGTTTACTGGTAAAAATAAGTGTGAAATGCAAGACTTCGGTGGGTATAAAAAGATGTCCGCTTGGTGGACTTCAGACTGTAGGCGAGTGCTGGGTGTACCAAGGATTGCCGTGACAGGATGTCACTTCCATTACAAAATCTGACAGAACACATACCTTCTGAACTGCTTCAGTGATGTGAGGAGTTTAAGGAGGTACAGTCAGTACAGGAATCACTGCTTGCAGGTGTTCTGTCAGATTTGGCGACCCGTCAGAATTGGTAACGGAAGTGATGTTCCGTTGCTGCCATCTTGCTACACCCCGCACTCCTCCACAGTTACGATACACTGAGAAGGCGGCCAGCGGACATCTTGTTACACCCACCAAAGTTTCGCATTTGACAGTTATTTTTAAGAGGAAAACGGAGCTTATATGGTAAAATACAGTATTTGGAAATCCATCGGACTGTTTACTGTTGAATTATAAAAGCAGAGCTGTTCTGTCACATTAGCAAACCTGTGAGATCCGCAGGTTTGCCACTGCTTTTCAAATTCAACATCTAAACAGTCCGTTGGATTTCTAAATACTGTATTTCACTTTATAAGCTCCGTTTACTGTTAAGAACTGTAAAATGCAAAACCCCGGTGGGTGTAACAAGATTTCCACTTGCCCCCTTCTCTGTGTATCGTCACTGTGGAGGAGTGCGAGGTGTAGCAAGTGAACGTCACTGCCATTATCAATTCTGACGGGTCGCCATGTCCGACAGAACACAGGCAGCAAGGTACCATGGGACATGTAGTCCTTAGGAAATAGAACGTAAACGGCAGAGGAGAAGCTGCAAAGCATACTGGGAATCCAGGAAGTTGTGGGAATAGATGATCAGGCAGAACTCACAACAACATCTTGGGGATTTAGACTTTCGGATTGTCAAATACAGTTTGTATTATTAGAACACTGATGTTAGGTCTAGGCTGTGAATAAGATCTCCTTTAAGCCTTTCGTCCCCCCCCCCCCCCAATAATCCCAGCAGCTGTCAGTTAAAGACTGAATGTGAATGATAAGGTCTTAGCTAGCACATCCTCAATGAGTACCTTTTATCAGTGACAGGACGAGCATACAAGTAACTAACAGGACAAATAGCATAGCCTGCTCTATTGTACCATAACGTGTTTATATATGTTTCACCAGTGGCGTGCATACACTGGAGTACGCGAATTACACCGGTCAGGGACAGGCAGTGTGGGAAGATACACTCACCGGTAACTATCCGAACACACGTTGGTCTCCTCTCGCAGCTTCCTGGTACGCCGTCGCCTTCCAATGACGTCACGCCCGCTCATCGCCCTCGCTTTGTGTCCTTTCCTGGCACTGCCCGCCCGTCTATCGCTGCGCTCTGCTCCGTACAGCACGGTCCGGACACCGCTCGGTTATTCAGATTCCACTCGGAGGATTCCGACCACTCCGAGCCAGGCCGGTGGATAAGTGTCGGCCGCTGATGACATCATCGGGGAGGTGTTTGACAGCGCTGACGATAGTTCCGGTGGAGTGTGACCCGGTGAGTGTGACAGATCGAGAGTGAGAGGCTGCCGGTGGGAGGTGAGTGCGGATCGGGATGTGTGGGGACATGTCTGCCGTAGCAGGGACCCTGTGTGTGTGACAGTGATGTCTATTGGGGCTGCGTCATTCAGATGTCACCTCTGTCTACATGTGTGATTCTTATCGCTGCACGATGTCATCGCTCGTCCTCTGAGCACTGCGATCAGGATAAGGATGCCCATTCATCACCATTGTCCATAGACATCACATGATGAGGGAGGGGGTGACTGACACCCTCTGCACTGGTCACCAGACACTGGGTCTGTGAACAATGGGGGATCCGATGGACCCCTCCAACCCTAGAGTCTAGACACTTTATTGTGATTCGATTGCCCACAAATCCTGATGTTTCTGCTCTGCACACTGTCTAAGGGTCCATTCACATTCCTCACCTGGTTTTGCACATTGTGGCATGTATGGTTCTTATGACAATCATGTTGAATGAGCTGTCACCACATCACGGTACATGAAAATACTCACCTGTACGGTTTTCACTAACGCAGCTCATCATAGTACATAGAGTGTTCACATCAGTGCAATTTCACTGCCTATAGATGTGCATTAGGGTGCCAGTCACTCTGAATGAGCACACATATACCAGAGTGTCATTGTGCGGTGTGATCACAGCCTAAAAGTAAAGGATGTGCTGTCATTCATTCGAATGAACCCTTCAGGCGGTGGGGTGGTATAATAGGGGCAGAATGGGCACCAGCCCAGGGGCCCTGACTTCAGGCTCATAGGACTTGTTTGTTTAAGTTGCCCTTTAATTGTAGAATGCGATCACTGCGTTATGGTGCTGATTGGTTCTCTGTGATGATCTCATTCTGTGTTTGGTAATCCTTATGCCCCGTACACATGATCCAAAAATCGTACAAAAAAAAAATAGCGCTTTCGAATCGATCGTACGATAATTTGATCGTTTGTGCACTGCTTTCGATAGCCAATCACGACAGTTCATCCGATATTATCCAATGGTGCAAGCACGAAAATTTTCCTTGTGTGATACCAGATTGTGCGATTTTCATTTAATCAGTATTAGGGATGTTCGCACAGTCCACGTGCAGAGCCCACCAGGAAGTCGGCACGGTTTTGCGCTAATCACAGCCAGGCAGACATTGTCCCGATGCTCGGCTGCAGAGATCAGGAAATGTCTTGCTGCCTGTGATTAAGGATGAGCTCCGGCGTGTTCGCATAGAACACGTGCAGAGCCCGCCAGGAAGTCTGCACGGTGCTGCGCTAATCACAGCCAGGGAGACATTTCACGATCCCTGCAGCCGAGCATCGGGAAAATGTCTCCCTGGCTGTGATTAGCACAGCGCCGTGCTCACTTCCTGGCGGGCTCTGCACGTGTTCTATGCGAACACGCCGGAGCTCATCCTTACCTGTGATTAGCGCAGCGCAGTGCCGACTTCCTGGCGGGTACTGCACATGGACTGTGCAAACACACCGGAGCTCATCGCTAATCAGTACAGTTGTCATCTGAAAATATACAATACAAAAACATGACATAATTTACCATTTTTTTTTTTTTTTTTTATTCTGTCGTACGAGAATTTTCGTAACTTTAGTACCTCTTCAATATGAGATTGGCATGCAAAAAAAAAAAGGACAATCCTTCGTCTAATAATCTCATTGTGTGTACCAGGCATAAGGCTGGGCATAGATGGCTAAAAATTGCAGCAATTCAGCATGTAAGAGACTGAATGAAAATCACTGCAATCCACTGTATGGGGGGATCTTTTTCTTGGTTGCTGGTGCTGCTGTACTAACATCTGATAGGATCCAGTCACTGTTCAGGCAATCATTTTCAACAGTTTTTTGTTAAGCTGGGCGTTGCATCCAGCACCACCCGCAGTGGCTGGTTTAACAGGAATTTAGTAAATTGTAAGCCATCTATAGGGACCTTAGGACACGTACTTGGTACACTGCAAAGTAGATAAAATCACAAAAATTTCATTGATGGCGTTGACCAGTTAATCAAGTTTTTATATTATGTGTGACACATTGTAAAGCCATTCAGGCTTGTTTCCTTTCTTTGTGTTTATGTGAAGGAGTAGAAAGACCTACTAACCTTGTTGGCCTCTCTCATCAAACTCCATCCTAAAAGCCTCATACACACGATCAGAAAATCGTACAAAAAAGTCCGCTTTTCGAGGCGATCGTACGATAATCTGATCGTTAGTACACAGTTTTTGTCGGAAAGGGACAAACATGAAAATGTTTCTCGTATGATTTTCATTTAATTTGTATTGTTTTTGCCCAAAAATACAATGCAAATAGAATATATCACTTCCAAATTTTTTTTATTTATTTTTTTTGTCCGAGAATTTTCGTACTTTAGTAATCTGTTCGCTTTCGATATGAGATTAGCATGCAAAAAAAAAAATGGATGATCATTGGTCCGATAATCTCATGTGTGTACAAGGCTTAAAACTCTGGATAAGCAGCGAAATACTCCAAGGATTTGAATCCTGTACAGCCACACTCATGACAAACTGTAATTTCACATCCCTCATCTCCACTGAAGCAGCACAGCTTGGTCAAGAATACACCCCCAGCTGGTTGTTTTCCACATTAAGAGCTAACTCACATTCTGTGCGGTGAAATGGCGATCACCGCTAGGATACACAAAAAACAATTGTATTCTATGTGTCCAATTCACACTGCCGCAGCGATAAAATGCAGACGTGTTGTATCTAATCACAGCTCACTGTACAGCAGTGCAACGCATCACACTGCTGTACAGCGACTTGAATGGAGTGTCACTTTGACGCTTTAAATAAAGTTCCTACAAAAAAAAAAAAGGAGCTTTGTGGTGCGCTGAATGCACTAAACCACCCTCTGCCGTAGTCCGAACAGTCAACTGCCAGAGAGATAAACCGCTGCAATTTAAGTCTCTGCCACTGTCCATTTCGTTTGAATTCCACCTAGTGTGCTGCATGTGATTCGCACATAAACCCCCCTGAATTCCTGTGCAAATCACATGCGATGTCTATGTGGTGCGATTTGAGCCATTCATTGTAAGGGTCAACCGATATTGTTTTTTCAGTGCCGATGCCGATTTTTTCCGCTGCCTTTAAGGCCGATAGCTGATATCGGGTGCCGATATTGTATAGATTTGACAGTAGTCGGCAGTGACGGGTACTCTTTATGGAGGGTCGGGGCTCTATAAGACCACAGACCTCTCCTCTGCACTTGAAAGTATTCAAAACATCAAGCTCTGCATTTTTGAATACATTCTTTTTTTTTTTTTTTTTTTTTTTTTAAACTGGCGCCTTTAGGGTGAGAGTAATGTGGAAGTGATGTCGTGAAATCGCTTCCGGGTTACTAGATCTGAGACCCGATCGGCTTTGTTTGGGAGCCTGGCCAGCTGACAGGCGTGCCGACCGGTCACTCGGGCCTCCCGATGGCACAGGAGACCCAGGCTGAGCGGCGGGAATGGGGGGGTTGGGAGTAGTCCGGGGGAGGTCAATGCGGTGTGGGAAATGCACAGGATCCGCTGCGTTCCTCGCATCGCATTAGTGTGAACCTAGGCTAAAAAAAAAAAACCTAAGGATCGGTAAGCTGCAATATATTATATTTTAGGCTTTGTGTTTTATACCGCTTTAACATTGGTGTGTTTTTTTTATAAAAATTTGCCCTTGATAAAATGTTGCACTAGTATCGTGTGACATACAAATTTGGAACTACCAACATTTTATTCTCCAGGGTCTCTGCTTTCATAAAATATATAATGTTTAGAGTTTTAAGTAATCTTTAGGCTTAAAACTATTTTTTTTATAAAAAAAATGGCAAACCGGCTCTGGCAGATAGTAAAGTAACTTCACTTTAAAAAGTTTGATAATGTAATTATATTGATAGTGCCATTCAACATCTTGTTTCCTCTTGCTTGTACAGGCTTTGAGGAAGAATATATTGTACCCAGTTAAAACAATGACATTATGGAAGCGTCCTTAATTCTGTGTCATGTTTTTTTGTATGTGTGTGTGTGTATAGGTATGTAAACACAGCTGCTAAGGTGTACACAGTTTCTTTTTACAATAGGCAATTTGAGCTTTTTTCATTGCTCGCTTTACTCGCATTTCATAAGCCTCTATTAGCTTAAGGAACTAGATGCTTGTTATGTCTTAACAGAATGATACCTTTGTGTATGTGTATACCTTTTCCATACCTCCTTTTTCTGTATGCTTCGGAATTATTCCTTATTTCAATTTTTTATGTTATGCTTTGGATGTCAATTTTATGATGTACACTGTTACAAGATTGTATGATTTTTTTTACTTTACCTTCTTAAACAAATAAAAACGTTTGTAAACAGGAACTAGATGCTAAATAAGTACAAAGTAGTCCATTGTTTTCGCTCTGCTTTCCACCATCAGTTTCATAAGAAAGGTATATTTGGGCTTTATATAGTTATAGGATTTTCTAACATCCAATAGTAAAAACTCCATAATTTGCTGAGGGTTCAGGATAAACAATAGTTGACTGTAAAGCTGCATGCCATACTGAGCTGATGGCGGCCATATGGTGGTAATCAGATTGCGTCTGCTTACTGTGTCTATAAAGAACAATAGTGGTCAGTTAAAGGAACCCAGCTTTTCCAGCTGACTACTTCCATGAAAACAAATGGCCAGGAGTATCTGATTGATGTCCCTAATGGCAGGATGTTGTGTTCATCATCAATTATCTATAGGTGCCTTTGCTGTACAGTGAAAGCATTACTCTGCCATTATCCTCAGGTTTTTGAAGGCCAGACATCTGCCACCACACTCCAAGGGCTTGTTTAGTCTAGCGGTTGTGGGGTGGTAAAAACACACGAGTGAGACACATTTTTACACCCCTTCTTTACAGCCCAAAGGCAACAAATGGGT
Source organism: Rana temporaria (assembly GCF_905171775.1). Classification (NCBI taxonomy): domain Eukaryota; kingdom Metazoa; phylum Chordata; class Amphibia; order Anura; family Ranidae; genus Rana; species Rana temporaria. Next base: position 269,926,524 of record NC_053490.1, on the reverse strand, counting down.
TATATGCATGCTGTGGCCATGATGCTTTGACCTGCCAGGTTCGACGGGTGGTACTGCTGCTGTATGTGACCCATTCAACTGACGCTCCCCTCAATGCATGTGGTTGTGCCATGGTGGTGCAGCATGTATTGGGTTAAACCAGGTGATGAGGCAGCGATATGTCTGTCAGACGTCTCTGAAAAGTGATCCGACTTGTTTTCGAGAGGTGCTGCAATCTTGCCGCATTTCTAAACCTAGCCTATAGCTGGCCATACATTGATAGGTATTTTTATTCGGCCTGTAAGCTGAAAAAAAAACTATCAGATTCCTCCATCCACGCTAACAGCACAGGTGGATGAATCTGACGCTGGTGGCTGTTCGAATGTCCAAATACTGGCAGCACTGTGGTGTAGTGGTTAGCACTTCTGCCGGGCAGCACTAGGGTCGTTGGTTCGAATCCCAACCACGGCACTACCTGCTTGGAGTCTGCGTGGGTTTCCTTCGGGTACTCCGGTTTCCTTCCACACTCCAAAGACATGCTGGTGGGTACGTTGGCTCCTGTCTAAATTAGTATGTGTATGTATGATGTGAGCTAGGGACCTTGGATTGTAAGCGCCTTGAGGGTAGGGACTCACGTGAATGTACAATATATATGAATAAAGCGCTGTGTAAATTGACAGTGCTATGTAAGTACCTAAAATAAATAATACATAAATACATGCCTGAATTGGTGTTATGCCGCTTACACACGACCGTTTTTCATGACGTGAAAAATGCAATTTTTTAAATTGGTCATTAAAAACGATCGTGTGTAGGCTCCAGAGCATTTTTCTCGACGTGAAAAATGGCCATTAAAAATGTAGAACATGCTCTGTTTTTTCATGAAAAAATTCCTGAAAAACGGCTTTAACGATGGGGAAAAAAATGCGCATGCTCAGAAGCAAGTTAGGAGACGGGAGCACTCGTTCTGGTAAAACTAGCGTTTGTAATGGAGATAGCACATTCGTCACGCTGTAGCAGACAGAAAAGCACGAAGACTGAAAAGTCTCTCACCAAACTTTTACTAACACAAAATCAGCAAAAGCAGCGCAAAGGGTGGCGTCATACGTGTTGTACGTCACCATGCTTTGCTCAAGCATTTTTTCGTTGACATGAAAAACGGTCGTGTGTACGCGACTTAAGGCCCATTTCACACAGGCGTCTCCACTAAGCGAGGATCTCTCTGCTAAACAGGCAGATAACAGGTCCGTGTCTGCTCCGCTATGCAGAATGGACTCAGTCACACTCTCCTCTATGGGGAAGTCAGATGGAAACGGACCGCCTGTCCGTTTCCATCTGATCTGCCAGACTGATGGGGAATTGGACCACCATCCGTCTGTTTTTGGTGGCAGGATCGATTTAGATGGCGGCAGATGTCGTTGCACATGTGTCCGCTGGAATCCGCCACTCCACAGAAGAGACTGACTAGCCTTAGGGCCGTGTGAATGGGCCTAAGGCTAGATTAAGACTTTTTTTTTTTTCCTGAAATTTTTTATGTTGCAGAAACACTTGTTTCCCTTTCAGTACACTCAATAAATATTGAAAGAGACCTTAAGTCCCGGTACACACAGTGGCGACCTGTCAGACAACTTATGCCCTGTACACACGATCGGTTCATCCGATGAAAACGGTCTGATGGATTTTTTCATCAGATATCCGATGAAGCTGGCTTTCATCAGTCTTGCCTACACACCATCAGTTAAAAAAAACGATTGTGTCAGAACGCGGTGACGTAAAACACAAGACGTGCCGAGAAAAATTAAGTTCAATGCTTCCGAGCATGCGTCGACTTGATTCTGAGCATGCGTGCCCACAGACGATCATTTTTTTCTATCGTTTTTTTAACCATCAAATAATTTTAAAACAAGTTCCTAGTTTTTTCACCGATGGATAAAAAAAACGATGGAGCCCACACACGATCGGTTCGTCTGATGAAAACGGTCCGTTTTCATCAGACGACACGATCGTGTGTACGCGGCATTAGCCACCTGACAAGTCCATGCAGTGCAATGGAACCATTCTAATAGGAGCAACTCAAGTCGCTCCGATTTAGAAAAAGGTTTCTATACTACTTTGGGGCGACTTACAGGTCACGCTGTGCGGGGCGCCATCAGAGTCGGACGACTTTGAAGCCGCCCCTGTGCGAACCGGCACTAAAGCCCACTTGTTGTGAAGATCAACAACATTAGAATCGGGTCCCCATTCATAATAAATATTGGACTTTGAATAGCTAACAAGTTTATGTATTTGAGTTTCTTTTCTCCAGTGATGAGTAGTAATAGTAGATGGAAATGATTTGACCCTTCACTCCCTTCAGCTAAATGTGCTGCCAGATGATTGTATTTATTGATTGTGAGCCTTTGTACGGGTTATGGAGCACAGCCTGAGATAGTATTATGGGAGATGGAGAGATTGTGCTCATTAGGGAGATTGTGTGAGTGCAACCCATAACAATATCATTTATTTGCTGCCTTGACTTGATGGCTGTCTTCTTTGTTAGCTTGCCTGTGTAATCATAAACCTGTGCAAAGTGCATGCTTTGTGAACACGGGTCAGGGTTTAGTGTTTAATGTCTTGCAAGAAGTCATTGATTAGGTGGACAAAGGTAGCCTGTGAATAGCAGTATAATTCATGTCTTTTATGCTCCAAGTAACTCAGGGCCAGATTCAGGTAGATCTGCGGCGGCGTAACGTATCGCATTTACGTTACGCCTCCGCAAGTTTTACGGGCATGTGCTCGATTCACAAAGCACTTGCCTGTAAAGTTGCGGCGGCGTAGCGTAAATCCCCCGGCGCAAGCCCGCCTAATTCAAATGATCCGGGTAGGGGGCGTGGATCATTTAAATTAGGCGCGTTCCCGCGCTGACCGTACTGCGCATGCGCCGTCCCTAAAATTTCCCGACGTGCATTGCGGAAAATGATGTCGCAAGGACGTCATTGGTTTCGACGTGAGTGTAAATGGCGTCCAGCCCCATTCACGGACGACTTACGCAAACTACGTAAAATTTTCAAATTGCGACGCAGGAACGACGGCCATACTTAACATTGGATACACCACCTAGGGGGCAGCTTTATCTTTACGCCGCGTATCTCTTACGGAAACGGCATAAATTTACTGCGACGGGCAAGCGTACGTTCGTGAATCGGCATAACGACTCATTTGCATATTCTACACCGACCGCAATGGAAGCGCCACCTAGCGGGCAGCGTAAATATTGCACCCTAAGATACGACGGCGCAGGCATGTTTAAGTGTATCTCAGTTTGAGAATACATTTAGACATACGATGGGCTTAGATTCGGAGTTACGTCAGCGTATCTGCTGATACGCCGGCGTAATTCTTTGAGAATCTGGCCCTCAGTGTTTTGATAAATGCAGAAATAATCAAGAAATTGCGCCACTTTTTTTTTATTTATTTTTTTGCTATAGGGGAGAATTTTTTATTTATTTATTTCAAGTACTTATAAAGCAACGTCACTTTACGCAGCTCTTTATATATACATAGTACATTCACATCAGTCCCTACCCTCAAGGAGCTTAGAATCTCTAAGGTCCCTAACACACATTCATACATATACATACCAGGGCCAATTTTTACACAGGATCCGATTAACCTACCAGCATGTTTTTAGAGGGTAGAAGGAAACCGGTGTACCAGGAGGAAACCCATGCAGGCACATGCAAACTCCAGGTAGATGGTGTCGTGGTCGGGATTCAAAAGTGCTAACCACCACTTTGCCACTGGTGCTGCCTATTATACTAGAGCAGATATGAAAGTTTTTACTTTCTCCCAGCTTTTATATTTTAACTCCAAAAACTGTAATGAGCAAAGCCCTAAAGAAAGTCCTAATTAAAGTAAAACTATAGGCACAACTTTTTTTTTTCTTAATTTTGGATAGAGCAAGGGAGGGTTATAACCCCTGTCAGATTGTTTTCGTCATCTGCGACCCATTGCGGAGATTTCCCTTCACTTTCTGTCACCTATCCAAAATGGGAAGTGAGAGGAAACCCCTGCAAATTAAAGTGATTGTAAAGGTTTTTTTTCTAGGGGTGCCCCAGTGTCTCTCCTGGCTCCTCTAAATCGAGTGCCCCCTCTGAGAGCCGCTTTCCCTGGCGGCACCCGTGGGGGCATGCTCACAAGTCCCACTGCTGCGTCCATTGACACAGAGAGCTGGACTTGGCCTCGCCCCCCGCTCCCATGTCACTGTATGTGATTGATAGCAGCGGGAGCCAATGGCTCCCGCTGCTATCAATCTATCCAATGAGGACCTGAGAGCTGGGCTCATGCTCGTCGCTGAAACAATCGGGTTCAGGTAAGAAAAGGAGGGTGGCTTTGGGGGCTGCAGCACAGAAGATTATCCACCTTAATGCCTAAAATCCATGAGACATTACAACCCCTTTATGGGAATTTCTTTGGGCCTTCCAGGTCACCAGAAGTCATATGTATACCTACTTAAATATTGGTGTGCTTTGTGTATGCCTTCCAGGTCTGTGCAGTCGGCTGGTTACACACGGATCCATTGCAGTTTCCCCACATTACAGGTGCAGCGCAGTGTATCCACAGTTTTCATGCGGGTTACCTGCACTTTGCCATAGACTTCCATTAGACCAGGCGGTTTCCTGAAATTGCACCAAACTTGTGCATGCTCGCTCCGAGGCCCCACTCTACGTATCCATAAGACACACAGAGCCGTGGCCGCTCTCTCCTCATTGGCTCGCTGGCTGCCATTGACAGCAGTGGGAGCCAGTGGCTTCTGCTGCTGTCTCAGCCAATGAAGAGAGAGAGAGTCCCGGGACAGCCGAGGCGCTCGTGCACATCGCTACATTGAGATGGAGCTTGTGGGTATTGGGGGGGGGGGGGCTGTGGAGAGGTAGGTGGGGAGCAGCACACAGATTTTTTTAAAGTTAATGTATAGAATCTTCAGCCTTTACAACCAAGGCCAATTTTTAGCTTTCAGTGCTGTCGCACTTTGAATGACAATTGCACGGTCAAGTAACACTGCACCCTAATGACATTTTTATCATTTTTGTTCACACAAATAGAGCTTTGTTTTAGTGGTATTTAATCACCATTAGGTTTTTTTTTTTTTGCTAAATAAACAAAAATTTTAAAAAAATAACACATTTATTCTTTCCTTTTTTTTCTTTTTTTTTTTTATAAAGCTTTGCAAATAAATAATTGTTCTTCATAGATTTAGGTCAAAGTGTATTCTGCAACATTTATTTGGTGAAAATTACCCAAATAAGTTTATATTATTTAGTCTGTGTGACAGTTATAGAGTCCATAAACTATGGTATATATCTGAAAATCAATCATTTCTTAAGGCCTGACAGTACAAATACCCCCCCCCCCCCCCCCCCCCCCCCAAAATTACCCCTTTTTGGAAAATGGACAGTCCAAGGTATTTAGTAAGACGCATGGCAAGTTTTTTTTGTTTTTGTTTTTTGTCATCGTTTTTTGGAAAATTAAAAAATAAATAAAAAATGCACTATCACCAGTACAGTGTCATCATATAACTGACGTGGCAGTGATTATGAACACTAACTGGTGACAGTATGAAAAAAAAAAAAAAATTGTATTTAAAAAGCTTTTTTTTTTTATTTACATTTGTTTTCTTTTTTTTAAGATTGTTTTTAACACACTGTGACTGTTTTGGTTTTTACACATTTGTGATTGCTTATAGCAGTGCATTTCATTGCTATAAGCAAGCATTTTACTGAATCAGTTTGTTTTGATTAGCTGTGATTGGCCAGAGTTAATCACATAGTACAGAAGGGCTGTGAATGGCCCTGTCTGCACCATGTGATCACACTGATCAATCACAGCTAGCAACACAATTATACACAATGGATAGTATGAAAGAAGCCATCAGCTGTTTACAACTGTCATGTGACCTGCTGTGATTGGTCACACAGCGAGCTGATACGCTGATCAGTCATCGACAGCCGGTGAAAGATCATGCCAAAGCATAGCCCTGCGATCCAGGAGGATGTCATATGAAATCCAGTCGTCATTTTGTTATAGGCTGAACAGGAACTAGTTAAAGTGTTACTAAAACCACAACAGTAAAATCAGACTGCATATGCAGTAAGGCATGCTTGTTATACTTACTGTGGAAGCTAAGGGGTTAATCCTAAGTGGCTGATGTTTGTACTATACAAGCCAGAGTGAAGCACCAGTAGAACTTATAGAGGTGATATTAAAGGTCATTTAAAAAAAATAACAAATTTGTTATACTAACCTGCTGCGTTCAGTTGGTTTTGTACAGAGCAGCCCCGATCCTCCTCTTCTCAGGTCCCATGTTGGTACTCCTGACTTCTCCTCTCCTATGAGTGCCCCCATTGCAAGCCATTTTCTATGGGGGCACAGATGCATGCACGCCCCAAAACACCGATCTGTGTGTTCATATGCCCTCCTCATTGGCTGTGATTGACAGCAGCTAAGCCAATAGCTCCTGCTGCTTTCGTTCAGCCAATGAGGACTCTTGTGCACATCGTTGGATCTAGATCAGGCTCAGGTAAGTACTGGGGCACTACGGGGGGGGGGGGGGGGGCTGCATAATGGAGCTGTATAATGAAAGTTTACCTTCATGCATAGAATATATGAAGGTAAAGTCCTGGATTCTCATTTCAATTATTCTTTAAAACAATCTTCTTCAATGCTTCTTTAAACAAGTCATACATTTTGAGGACGCTGGCTGCATTTTTTTATTGCAGATTTAATGTACTTTTTGCAAGTTTTGCCTACAGTAATAGTTTCCTGTTAAGATCCACATTTCTTAGTGCAGATGGAAAATGTAGCCATGTGATTGTGTGGTTTGGTTATTAGCTGATGGTCAGAAGGATCATATTCCTTGTGACTTGCAGACCTCTCTAGCTTTAAATATAGACTTCTCTAGCTGAGGGTAGGATGTCAGTTTGTAATACAGCTAGTTTTGTAATTTGTGTATGTAAAGCAGGTAGGCATTCTTGAGGACTTGCTTTAGGCTGCTTGTGCCTTTACGGTATTTTGATCTTTTGATCCTAGCGCCACTTTTAACTGTGTGTTGGGTACTCTTATTTACCCTAAATGCAAAATAAGCACAAGGGACATTACTAACATTCAGTGTGATATGTCCCTTCTGTCTCCTAGTTTGTCTGGGTTGAAACTTGGCCAGTCCCTTCTGAACCAGCCAAATCTCACTTTATGGATGGTTTATCGCCTCATCCTAAAGCCTGGTACACACTGTCACGTTCAACCCAGCGGGTTAGTACTACGATATCCCCACTGAGCTATTGTAGTCTGACAGGAGTGGCGCTTAGCCATTGGCTGCCAGTGCTGATCGGATACTAATTTCTCTTCCGTTCATGGACGGACACAGCAGCCTTTGACCTTAGGGTTATATCCGCTGGTGTACACACAGGCCGAATGTCGGCCTGTTTCTGTTGAACTAGCCGGTATTCAGCGTTTGTGTACCAGCCATCCTGCAGTGTAAATGAATCGGTTATAGATTCCTCTCTGAGCCAATCTAATTTCTTGGTCACTGGTCCCCTTGGCTCACCTGTGAGTTCTCCTGCCTCAACCCTTCAGGAAGTGTCCACCAATAGAAGATGTCCACATCATGCAGGCAGTGATGTGGACACTCGAAGAAGGACCCCAGGAAGTAAACCGAAGAAGAGAGGATGATGATCACATGACTGTGACTTTAGGCAAGTAAAATAGGCATTAGATCAAGGGACTCAAACTGGCGGCCCTGTGGGTGTCATTCTTGTAACTGTCAGCCTTGCAATGCCTCATGGGACTTGTAGTTTTGCAACAGTTGGAGGGCTGCCAGTTTGAGACCAGCAGTTAGTTACAAGGGGGTGGGAAGGAGGTTGTTTAGATCTTGGAGTTAGGGCCCTTTCAGACGCGCGGACCGTATGTCCGCATTTTCATCCATCCGTTGCGGATGAAAACGGGGCATACATTGGTCCCTATGTGATTGCGGGTGTCAGCGGATGACCATCCGCCCTGTCAGCTGCCAGCTCAGCAGGGATTTTACGGAGGATCCCCACTGAGCAAAAGCAGACTCACGGAGCGGATCATTACTGATCCGCCCGTGTGAAAGGGCCCTTAGGCTCGAGGTCGAATTCACACAAGAATGGACAGCTGCCAGATTGCTTTACCTCTCCAGCAGCTGTCCATTCTTGTCTGTGGTAGGGGGCAGTGTGGTCACATACAGCAATTTTTTTTTGTATTACAAACTTTATTTGAAGCATACAAAAAAACACTGCATATATGTCGCTGTACAGCAGCGCGATATGCTGTGCGGTGCGATTCTGTACAGCACATTGTGATAGAATGCAGCGTGTCTGTTTTTTTGGCAGCACATTGTAATGCAGCTCCAGGCTGCAGTGTAGTGTGTTGGGGACACACAGAAAACATTTTGTTTTCTGTGTGTCCTTGCAGTGGCAGGTGTTTTACTGCAGGGACACTGCACTGTGTGTGAATTCACCCTTAAAGTGGTTGTAAAAAACAAAACTAAAACAAACTTCTGTATACAGTTCCTCCTTAAAGCCCCATCACGATCCAGTGCTGTGTATGAGAGCAATGGCTCTCTCTTTTCTGTCCTTCCCCACATGGCAGATCCATAACAGTGGGAGCCATTGGCTAATCAAACTCTGTAATGAGGAAGCAGGGGTCTATGGAAGCAGGCAGCGAGCCCACACAAGTGCCCCCATAGGAAGTGGCTTACTATGGGGGCACTGGATGAAAAAGAGGAGCCAAGAGTGCTGGCAGGGGACCCGAGAAGAGGAGGATCGGGGCCTCTCTGTGCAAAACAATTACATGTATTTGTGTGGAACACAATTGGTGAAAGCAGCAAGCTGAGTTGATATATAAATATTAGGTGGCAGCACACTAGTTTTGTTTCTCTTTCTTTTTCACTTTCTTTTTCACCATAACATTGCCTTGAATCTTTGACTAGCCAATAAAAAAAATGTTCTTATTATAACCCTAATTGGTCATTGTTTATCTGTCAGTCAGCATGTACAAAGTATGTATGGTACAGTATAGGTCTGTTAGATTAATAATACATGATATGAAAGTCGAGCAATTGACACTTCACGATGAGCTGGGTCAGACAGGAATGTCTTGCCTTCATGTGGTTGTTTTCATCACAAACCAAATACCAGCTTAGCAGGATCTTCCTGTTCCTGTTATTTGTTGCCTGCTTCATCATTCGCTGCAGGGTCACAGCAAAATCCTATACTGAGTGACAGGTTTGCATGTAAGTATTCTGGAAAATGCATCCAAGCCTCATGTACATGAGATAATGGCTTGCATTCAGTATAAATTGCTCATAAATATGGGGTGTATATAGATAGTTAACTTTTTTCTATGAAAAATCCTGGAGCAGTGGGTTAAAATCTGGATGATTTTCACTGTACAGTAAAACCTTGGTTTGCGAGCATAATTTGTTCCAGAAACACACTTGTAATCTAAAGCACTTGTATATCAAAGCATACAGGGTATTAAAGAGAAGAGGTATGATTTTTTTTTTCCTAACTAGCTTCCTTTACCTTAGTGCAGTCCTCCCTTACTTACCTCATCCTTCCATTTTGCTTTTAAATGTCCTTATTTCTTCTGAGAAATCCTCACTTCCTGTTCTTTTGTCGGTAACTCCACACAGTAATGCAAGGCTTTCTCCCTGGTGTGGAGTGTCGTGCTCGACCCCTCCTCTGCAATACAGGAGAGTCAGGATGCCCACTAACACACAGCTCCTTTCTCTATCTGCAACGTAGAGAGTGTCCTGACTCTCCTGTAGCCCAAGGGAGGGGGCGAGCACGATACTCCACACCAGGGAGAAAGCCTTGCATTACTGTGTGGAGTTATAGACAGAAGAACAGGAAGTGAGGATTTCTCAGAAGAAATAAGGACATTTAAAAGCAAAATCGAAGCATGAGGTAAGTGAAGGAGGACTGCACTAAGGTAAAGGAAGCTATTTTAGGGGAAAAAAAATTACCTTTACAACCCCTTTAAAGTAGATGTAAACCATAACTTTATTATGCTTCTTGACCTTTTGGCTTAGATCAAGTGTAGTATCTGTTCTTGTCAGTCATTGGGAAAAGAACACTGACCCCCTTTCGCCAATTAGGGGGCCAGTTAGTACTTCCTTCAGGTAATTAGGAGGAGGTGGCTGGGAGCCTTTTCCTCCCGGGTTGAATCTGGCTTTGGCTTGTCCCCAATTGTAGGTAGGGCTCTCCCTACGCTTTCTAAGTTCTGATGTCTTCCTGGTAGGGATAGGGCTGTACTTGTCTGGCTGAGGGCCGGGCTCCGAAAAGAAGCACGTGGTGTATGTGCCCCTGAAAATGGCAGTCCAGGGGTGCCTTAAAGCGGGAGTTCCGCGGCAAAACAGTTTTTTTTAAATAGCATTTTGAAACGCTGGTGGTACAAAGAAATTGGTACTCACCAGTCTAATCCTCATAGCCGCAGGCATGGCGATATCCCTCCGAAAGATATTTTATAAAATATTGTGATGGACATTGCCATCTTTAGTCAGGGCACTCTGAAGCCCTCCTGCAGTATCTTCCGGGATGCGGTGAATGCTGTCCCAGCATTCACCGCTCTATCCCGCGCATGCGCAGTGTGACGGCGAGGCGCGCCGTCAACACTGCAGAGTTGCTAGGACAACGGCTGGCAGCGTCCTGAAAAGGACACTCCCCGCTGTGCCTAGCATATAAATGACCGTCACATGACCGGGTGCAGTCAGGTGACGTTCGAAATATCGCGAGATTGCTCCTCTGGCTGCTGTGTCTCGTCACCGTCCAGAGACACACGTGTTAGCTCCCAAAATCCTTTGCGGAGCTAACTGACACGCCCATTCCCGAACCCCTACAACCCGGATGTGCCTGCTCGAGATGCTGCAAAGGGGGTATGTAGATTTTTATATTTTTTAGGAACGGCCAAATCGTCAGGTACATCGGGGGTACTATTAAATTCAACAAAGTGACCTAATAGGGTGAACCTCCGCTTTAATTCTCACTGAGGGATTGGGTGGTTTGAGTTTCGGCACCAAGGCCACTGCACTACACACACTTTTTGTTACACCTGCCTCTAGGGCTGAGCCTTTTGGCTAGGACCAGAGGATTTTTTTTTTATTCCTGGATGGAGGGCCGGCCATTGTATTGCACAATGGTACTCTTGCACTTCTCCACTTTACTTCCACCTGCTTTATTGTGTGTTTGTTATGTTTTGTCCTTATTTTTGGTTGCACTGTACATGTCTTTTTCACCTTTAATTAGTAGGGTGTAGGTCCTGGGGGCCTGCCCTGAAAGTATTGGTAGGGGGTGGATATGGCCTTCGTCTTAGTTCACCCTTACTCATGGGGTCTCCCTTCAGGGGAGACCCACCCAGTACTTCGGTTGCTCTTTTTTGGCAGACCTCCCAGAGAACGCGATCCGCCTGGCTTCGGCCAGGTGGACCAGTGTACACCCTGTGCACTTTTTGTGTGCACTTTTTTTTTTTGTATAGGGTGGAGTCTGAGTGTGTTCACACACCACAGGCTTTAAAAGACAAAAAAAAACATAACTTTATTATGATTCCTTTCCTAAAGCACTGTCTATACTGATGCAAAAAATTTGTCGATCCCTGTTGTAATGTATTTGCATTGTTTTTTCGGATGACAACTGTACGATCTGGTATTGTACGAGGAAAATTTTCGTGCATGTCCGATAAAATAATATTGGATTAACTGTCATGATTGGCTCTCGAAAGCTCTGTACTAACGATCCGATTATAGTCCATTCTTCCTCGGACGACATTTTTTTCGTACGATATTCAGATCATGTGTACGGGTCATAAGAGCCGGTTCACACAGGGGCGACACGACTCTGGCCACGATTTTGCGAGGCGACCTGAACACGACCTGAGCTTGCACCACAGCGTGACTTGGGGCGACTTACAAGGCGACTACAAGTCGTCTCCAGGACAGGAGGCTTTCTGGTGGCCAATCAAAAAACAATCGGCTCTGTGTGAGGGAGGGGGTTGCATGGGAAAACTATTTTCTCTTCCTGTATTGTTGCTTCAGTTAAGACACTATCCGACTTTGGAGGCGACTTTCATTGAAATCAATGGGTACAAGTTGCCTACAAGTCGGATTGAAGTAGTACAGGAACCTCTTCTGAAGACGGAGCGACTTCAGTAGTGTGTATTAAGACGGCTCCCATTCACTTCCATTCATTTTCTCAACTGCGCGGCTTGGGACGACTTCAAGTCGGATCCCAGGTCGCCCCTGTGTGAACCAGCTCTTATACAACCTCTTAAAAAAAATCTGTTACAAAATCAAAACACCTGTGTGATTAGACAGTGAGGGAAGCAGCCATTCCCTGACTCATATGCCACTTACTCCTCCTGGGGCAGTGAAGTGAAGCCCATTTCTTGAGTCACTTTACTGGAACTGGCACGACTGCTTGGATGAGAGACTAACTTGACAGTTGCTTTAATTTGATAACAGTGGCTTCTCTCAAAGTGATTTTAAATAACCGACTTAGATTTTATCTTTATTTCCTAGACAAGGGCTGAAGATCTCCAAAACTTACACTGTGTTTGAGTTAATGTATCTGATGTGAAGGATCCAATCTCATCATTTTTGCAACTGGAAGTCATTAGCGAAATAAACTTTACTGGAGAATGTAAGTAAAATGCTGTTTTACATTGTTCAAGTGTTTTGGTTTTCTTGCTCCTCTTGTTTTTTTTATTTTTTTTTCCTTGTCTGTAATCTGTTGGTGTTTTTTCAGACAAACCTTTGTGTAAAAAATCAGAACCTCTCTCAGTGCTTACTTTTTTCTGTGGTCCCATTGGGGAGATTTTTTCTCACTTCCTGTCCCAGCGACAGCATAACATGAGGACAGGAAGTGAAGGGAAATTACCATAAGGGATACAGACAGCGATTAAAATATCACTTGTTATATTAGGCTAGAATTGGGGTTGCACCAATAGCGATAACGGTATAGTCGGCAATACTAAGCATTTGAACGAGTGTCAGTACTTGTGAAAATGTTCCCATACCTGAAACCTATTATTTTAGGTTCGGTTCTTTCAGGTGTCAGTGGGATTCCCCCACTGACAGCTGAAATGTAAAAGAAAAAAAGACTGCAATCATCGGTTGTTAGGGAGTGGGGCCACCGCGTCCTTAAAGCGGAGTTCCACCCAAAAATCGAACTTCCGCTTTAAAGGAAGGTGACCCCCTGACATGCCACATTTGGCATGTCATTTTTTAGGGGGGGGGGGGAGCGGAGCAGTGTGCAGCGTGGCTCGCACACCCGCAATGCGTGCCCGGCTGTGAAGCCACATACGGGCGCCCACAGTGACAATGCTTGCGCTGCGTAGAGGAGCGGGGCTTCGTTCCCCCGCATCGCTGGACCCTGGGACAGGTAAGTGTCCGATTATTAAAAGTCAGTAGCTGCAGTATTTGTAGCTGCTGACTTTTAATATATATATATTTTTTTAGTAGGAACTCCGCTTTAACAACCGATGAGCCATTGAGCTGTCAGTGATGTTCCCCCGTTAGCAGCTGAAGTGTTAAAAGTCCCAGCAATTGGAGTTGTCAAAAAAGCAAAAAAAAAAAGCAGCTGGGCGATGTTTATCAACAACAATGCTCAGCCACTGAAACAGAAAGATAAAAAGAAACACTGTTTCTTTTTGTATCTCTCTGTTTATTTGTCTACAGATCAAAGGGGCAAGCTTCCCTCTGCAGGTGAAGTCTGTTTTGAAGCAACCTGTCAAGTTAGTTTTTGTTTTTTTATTTAATGTTCCTCTGTTTACCTTAAGTTACTATAATCAGCCTTAATTAGCTTCCTCTTTTTCTCCATATAATTATTATTTTCTTGCTGATTTTTTCTTTTGTTGACTTCTATTTTATAAACTATAAAAATGTAAAACTTATTTTTTTTGTTTGCTTTGTTTTTACACCTTCACATTTCACATTGAAAAAGGCGCAAAATTAATTATAAACCCCCCCCCCCCTTTAAAAAAAGAGGGTTACGAAAAATGTGGTTCTGAAAAAACATGGTTTAAAAAAAAAACAGATAATATGCAACCAGGAAAAAACTGGCTTAATCACAAAGGACACATTCATTGGTTGTAAGTAATGCCCCTGTGCTTTTTTTTTTTAAAACCGAAACTTTGCTTTAAAACAAAGAAAAAAAGCTCAGTTCAAATAAATAAATGCATGTGAAAATAAAAACCTGACATGGTGATATGTATACCCCTCGAGAGTAAGCAATTTTTTAAAATACATTCATACACATTTATGAATCATTTAACAATAAATTACTCAACGTAGGGGATACTTTAGCGGTGCTGACACACCAATGTATAGATAATAAATATTTCCCGTTAAAAGGGGTAGAACATATATTGAATCAAATAAAAATGTTGGTCTTTTTACAAGTTTTTTTATTTTAGAAATGTGTAATGGTTGTTGTATACACATTAAGGGCCAGATTCTCAAAATAATTACGCCGGTGTATCTACAGATACACCGGCGTAATTCGAAAATCCCGCCGGCGTATCATTGTTTTGTATTCTCAAAACAAGATACGCCAGAATTAGGCTAGGATCCGACTGGTGTAAGTCACTTACACCGTCGGATCCTAAATGCAATACTACGCTGGCCGCTAGGTGGCTTTTACTTCGATTTCAGCGTCGCATATGCAAATGAGCCGAATACGCAGATTCCCGAACGTTTTTGCGCCGCTTCGCCGTAGTTTACGTCGTTTCCGTAAGCGTAAGGTTACTCCTGCTATATGAGGGGTAACCTTACGTCGGTCCGCTGTATGCCATGTTAAGTATGGCCGTCGGGACAGCGTCTGGTTTTTCCGTTGTTTACTTAACTCGTCGCGAACAGGGCTATGCGTTCATTACGTTCACGTCGCAACCAATGTATTTGCGGCGTACTACGGAGCATGCGCAGAGGCCTACGTTTAAGGCCGGCGCATGCGCAGTTCGTTCCGCACGGGGGCACGCTTAATTTAAATACAAGCCGCCCCCTTTGATTTACGCGGGGATACGCCGGCCCATTTAGACTACGCCGCTGCAAATTAAGTGCTTGGAGAATACGGCACTTGCTCCAGTAAATTACGGCGGCGTAGTGTTAATGGCATATGCTACGCCCCGCTCGTAGATGCGCTGATCTACGAGAATCTGGCCCAAAGGGTTTGCAGTGTTGGACGGTAATCTGCTTTACTAAGTATGTTTTTCTATGTTAGTTTTATTTGTAATCTACAATTACATTTATTTTTATTTTTACTACTTTATATTGTTTTTTACTCACATTTTTTTTAAAGACGTGCAATAAGAGAAGCAATGCTTGTCTGGCCATGTAGTTGGCTTCTGCCTGTTATGCTGGGAAGGTTGACTCCTGACCGGTGAAGCATAAATATGCGTAGTGTTCTGTGATTATAACAGCTGGTTTCAGATCTGAATATTGGAGCACACTGCAGGGATTTACACACCCTTCCTGTAAAGAGTATTAACCGTATGATATTTCAAGTTGCTTTCCACACATCCAGGAATAAATCCCACTCGATGTGTTCCAACATTTGCTGTGTTGTAATGAAGCGATTGCACAATGTGTTTTCATAGCTGATTGCTATCCCGTCTGCTTGGCTGGAGTGTAGCCAGCTTAGTCTTTCATTTATGGTGCCTCGTACTCTGAAATGCATATGTTTCTCTTTGCTTAAAGCTGATTTTTTTT
This sequence comes from Rana temporaria, assembly GCF_905171775.1. Taxonomy (NCBI): domain Eukaryota; kingdom Metazoa; phylum Chordata; class Amphibia; order Anura; family Ranidae; genus Rana; species Rana temporaria. The sequence goes on along the minus strand of NC_053490.1, from coordinate 269,910,791 downwards.
AGCAAAAGGATAATTTCATTGTAAACAAAATGTATGCATGCAGGGCTAGTGTGTGATGTGTGCAGCCATGACTTTTGTGTTCTTTTTTTCTTTGTAAGATTCTCAACCTCAGCTGACCTATGAAATGGCAGAGAATGGCACTGATTGTGAGCAGCGGCGTGTTGGCGTCTCTAAAGAACAACACAATGGAAGCTTTACAGGTATGTTGTCCAACTGTAAATAACTGCTTATGTTTTTTGTCTCGTAAAGGTATATACCCTACAGCTTTGCTGGCGCTTGGAGCAAAATGATTTGCTTAGACAAGGCCACACAATCCTTTTTCAATGTGTTGTGACACAAAACTTGAAATATGTATTTTTATACGTATATAATGTTATTATTATTATTCATAATAATAGTAGTAGTAGTCGTCTTACACCTATATTTTCTGTGCTCTGCATATTTATTTACTAAATCTGGAAAATGACAAGAGGGGACATACATAAGTGTGTGCAGGGGGTGTGCCTGGCCACTAATCACTCCGTGCAGCACAGATCTCTCCTGCTGATATTACTAAAAAGCCCCCAAATGGGCCCCTTTAAAAAATTGTAAAAAAAAAAAAAAAAAATTATGAAAATAAAAAATGACTGACACTATCCACTGCTCTACTGAAAAGTCCACTGCTCTACTGACACCACCCCGCTGCCCTACTAACACCATCCATGTGTTAATATGTTTGGGGTGCGCACCCTAATGCAATGTGCCGCGCACACCTATGGTAACATAGTGAGACCAATAATGGACTGTACTTATAAGCATCTCTGAGGGACGGAGCCGTCTTGGGCAGCATGCAAAAAGCAACTATATTTTTGCTTTGTTAAACCTGCTGCTATTTTTGGTGAAATTAACACACAGTTCCACTCATTTTGTGGGAAGTTCTATCTGCTGTGATCACATGATCAGTCCCGGTGTTGGAATAGGGCAAGTACAACTGGGAAAAGTCAATCATACAAGCAGTAGAATTACATTTCTTGGAGTGTTAACCCATCGTGTGTACGAGGCCTAACCAGAGGACAACGGTCTGATGGAACGTTTTCATCGGTCCAAACCGATCCTGTGTGGGCCCCATAGGTTAAAAAAAAAGCCAACTTGCTTTAAATTTAACCTATGGATTCCTAACCGATAGAAAAAAAATGATCGTTAGTAGGCACAACCATCGGTTAAAAATCCACGCATGCTCAGAATCAAGTCGACGCATGCTTGGAAGCATTGAACTTTGTTTTTTTTTCAGCACGTCGTTGTGTTTTATGTCACCGCGTTCTGACACGATCGTTTTTTTAACCGATGGTGTGTAGGCACGACGGACCATCAGTCGGCTTCATTGGTTAACCTATGACAACGATCCATCAGACCATTCTCATCGGATGGATCGTGTGTACGAGGCTTAAGTATACAAACATACTGCTGTGGGCACAAAATAGCCATACTTAAAGAGGAAGTAAACACACTTTTTCTTTTTTTTTTTTTTCTTTTTTTAACTCCCTGCAAGACAAAGGCATAATGAGCTAGTATGCCTAGCATACTAGCTCATTATGAAGTACTTGCCTGAGACCAAAGCCCCCACAGCAGTGCTTGTTGCCCTCCTCCGTCGGCGCCATTTCTCCACGAGTTACTTTTGCATATCACGGGTCTGGCGCTGTGACTGGTCGGAGCCGCGATGACGTCGCTCCTGCGCATGCATGCGGGTGCCGCCACTAACAGCATGATCTCTGTTGGAAGCGGCATGCTCAGTGCGTCTGCACGCCGTTGTCTACTGCGCCGTAGACATCGGTGCCTTTCTTTTGCAAATATCTTCTAAACCGTGTAGGTTTAGAAGATATTTGTTGCACCTACAAGTAAGCCTTAATCTAGGCTTACATGCAGGTTAAAGTTGTCTGTAAGGGTTTACAACCACTTTAATATTTTTTATTAGTTTGCGGGCTGCAGATTTAAACTGATTGTAAAGGGAAAAAAAATTCTAAAAATAAATAACAAACATGTCATACTTGCATGCTCTGTGCAATGGTTTCTGCCTCTTCTCGGGTCCCCCGGTGGCGCTCTGGTCCCCTCCCCCTTTGCCCAGTGCCCCCATAGCAAGCCGCTTGCTGTGGGAACACTCATTCGTGGCTCGCTCCAGAGCCGACTCCATGCATGCATAAGACAGAGAGCAAGGCTCAGCCAATGACTCCTGCTGCTGCATCTTGGCCAATCGGGGGGGGGGGGGGGGGGGGGGAGACCTGGGAGAGCCTTGGGTCTTGTGCATATCACTGAATCAAGATCGGGCTTGAGTAAGTATTAGGGGGGCTGAGGGGGGAGCTGCACACTGAAGGTTTGTTTACCTTCATGCATAAAATGCATGAAGGTAAAAAACCTTCAGCCGTTACAACCACTATAACCACTTCCCTACCGCGCATAGTGATATGACGGCGGCAGGAACCCTTTGTCCCTCCGGGCTGCCCGATACACGTGCCCGGTGGCCGCGATGTACGCCAGGCACCCGCAATTGCCCGTGAACACAGCAGGTAAACACACAGATCCACGTCCTGTCAGAGAATGGGATATTTATTGTAGCAAAAAGTAAAAAAAGAGTGTTTTTTTTTTTTTTCAAAATGTTTGCTCCTTTTTTTTGTTTATAGCGCAAAAAATAAAGACTGCAGAGGTGATCAAATACCACCAAACGAAAGCTCTATTTGTGGGGGAAAAAATGATCAAAATTTCACATGGGTACAGTGTTTCATGACCATGCAATTGTCATTCAAATTATAACAGCGCTGAAAATTGGTCTGGGCAAGAAGGGGGTGAAAATGCCCTGTATGGAAGTGGTTAAATATAAAAGTAATTTTAAATAAAATAAATTACACATATATGTGTAAAATTAAATAGGTTTTATATACCTAGCATAATTTCCCAGCACTTACCTGTGCCCACGGATGATGTTTTGATCAGGGCTCTGTGGGAGCCAAACCGTCATTTCCAGGACTCCTTGTTCTTCCTTACACTGAAGATAGTTCTTGATGACATTGGTTGTATGTATGTAGTTTGCTGTAGAATACATTTGTGGCCTACCACACACCGCCCTGATGGTATGGCACGATGGATAAATGTCTGCCTGTATTTCTCAGCAGAAAGGAGACAAATTTGTGATTGACAGCTCTGGCCTCTGGCAGCAGGGGCCTCCCTGGAAACCGGAGCTGTCATTCACATAAAGATTACACAGCCTGCAGCACTGTGTAGGGCCTGGTTCACAGGAATACGCTGCTGGCTGCAGACGCGCAAGGTGCCAATATTCCATAATGGCAACCCCATGCATCTTGCAAACGCAGGTGCATTTACAGCCACCAAAATGCATGGTACTGGTGCTGCGCCTGCCTGCTGTACTATTTGAAACCAATGGGCTGCCAAAAACACACCATGCTGGAACGTGCAAAAAACGTGCAACAACCTGCATCAAGATGATGTGAACTGTCCCTAAATAATGTACCTTGTGCTGATTTTTTTTTTTTTCATTTGTGCCTTAACTTTGGCTTAAAAATTAGGTAATACAATAAAGCAAGAAGTTTGTTTTATAATTATGTTTGGATGTATCTCAGGGGTTAAAGATCTATATCAACACTAATTTCTGTAGAAGTTCTTCTGAATTTTTCATTTTTTTTTTTTTTTTTAAATGTGACTGAAAGAGGAAGCTGTGTGCAGATGACTTTGCACAAAGTGAAATAAATAAATATATATAATGCTGTCTTTGGATGAGTGGTCTATGCCAGCAAAAATCTCTTGATACCATCGTTTATTGCACTTAATTTTCAAGGATTTCATGTCCCTGAAACTCTAATGCAGGCTGTCCCTGCTATACAAATATTCCATCGGACCCAAATAGAGGATGTAACACTTCATTCTCAAGTACATGAATTTGTTATTTTGCAAGAGTCTTGGTGGTTGATTTATCAAAGGCTAATAATAGGCTGTGCACTCGGCAAGTGCAGTTGCACTTATGTCCCCCAGAAGTGAATGTGGTGAAGCTATGTTCATTTCTACCATACAATCATGTGCAAGCAAAAACATTTTTTATTTTTTATTTTTTCCTTGCACCTGTTTGGGTATTTTTTAAAAAGTAAAGCTTCACCACATGCACTAAGCTCTGGGGAGAATGAGACAGATGCACAACAAGGAGCTGATAGGAGGAGGGGATGAAGGGGAGAGATGAAAGTAGAGCAGGGCTGCGGATGACGCAGGGACGTACTCTGACCACGGTGATCAGGGCTCAGCAGCCCTGATTTTCGTGGTCGGAGCAGAGAGGGGATACAGAAAGTGGCAGGTTCAAGTCGTGTTTTTTTTTTTTTTTGGGGGGGGGGTTAACAAACACTTTAAGTCTAGTACACGCTATCTGTTTTTTCTTTGCTCAACTCAGCGGGCTGAGCGAAAAAACAACTGAAGAGCTTGGGAAGAGATCCTGTACTAACAATGTAAGTACAGTGATCTCCCCACTGAGCTTATGTGCTCTGACCGAAGAACTGCCCCCTCCAGAACAGATTAGCGCCCTGAGATATTGGCTGAAAGATCTGATCCAATGTTGATTGGCAGACCTATTTTGGTAATGCCCCTTCGGCAGAAGTCGGGCGTTCAGCTGGCTTCTGTCGGACCGACTGATGTATGCACAGGCTGAATGTTGGGCGGTTTCTATTAAACCAGCCGCTACTGCGCAATAGTAAAGTAAAATTTGCAGGCTTTACCACAAAATAAGTGGCATTTTGCTTTGTTTAGAATACAATGCATGTGTGCAAAGTTGATACTTATTTATTCTGTATTAAAACATTATTTTGGGTTTATGAAACAGAATGCTATGAGTCAATAAAGTATAAAATTAGATACTACAAGTTATTGACATTGTTGAGGTAATTTGATGACCATATTTATCAGTCTCTGTGGTCTCTATTGTTTTCAGCATAAATGTTTATTTTGTCTTGGCATGAACCTTAGCCAATAAAAGCAAGGCCTAATACTAATCTAACCCCTAAAGTAAAGCCTATGACCAATTGACCCTTGTTTTGCACACTCTCTCCTGTCTGCACGAAAATCATTCAGATCCCATACCTGGGCTCGGTTCAGGTATATGCGAATCGGATGCTTTCTTAACATACGAATCGAACTAGCTTTAAATGGAGCCGGTTCACACATGTCTGTTGCGGGGCGTTGTCCGTTTCTGAAAAGGGTCCTGTGCGATTTTTGGGTCAATTTGTAGGTGCAAATTCAAGTAAAAATTTGCATCTGTGAACAAAACCACACCAGGCTCCAGACTGCAAACTGCAGCCAGACATGTGTGAACCTAGCCTAAGTCATAGATTGCTGAGATCCTGAAACCAGCACTAACTGTTTAGAAATATCTATTGCTCTACCTTCCTTTTCCTATCATGATAAAACACACACACACTCAAAGTTCAATATTTTTTTTTGCAATGCATGGTTGTGATATGAACATCTCTCTTGACAGATTCCTCCTTTTTGAATGAGAAGAAGAGGAGGGACCGTGAGGAACGGCAGAGTATTGTTCTCTGGAGGAAGCCATTCATTACCTTGCAGTATTTTTTCCTTGAAACCCTGATAAACTTGAAGGAATGGAGCTTAAAGTATGTATCGCAGTGTTTATCAAATATCAAAAGTAGCTTGTTGACAGGCCCACCATTTTACATAACATGATGAATATTTATTGCTGTTCCCAGAGTTTTTAGATTTGTGCTTTTTTATGCCTGCAAACGACCCTTAAGGGGCCTTGCAGATGAGGCAGACTCCGCCAAGCAGATCCGTGACAGGTCCGTGTCCACTCCACTATGCAGAGCAGACATGTACACAGCCCGATCTTCTCTATGGGGGGGTCGGATGGAAACAGACTGCCTGTCTTTTTCCATCTGACTGTTATCCAGTCTGACCTGCCGGACAGATGGGGAACAGATCCCCATTTGTCCGTTTTTAGCAGATCAGGTGCCTGCGGGTGTCAGTGTCGGCTGACATCTGCTGCTCCATAGAGCGCTATGGATGGTCAGTTTGGGTCCAACCAGGCGGACCTGATCAGTCTGTCAGTGTAAAAGGGGCCTTCTTCAAAGATAAAAAAATTCATAAGGGCACTAGCATTAAATCAGTTTTCTTCTGGTTTTTATAACGTTTTTAATCCAGAAGAAATGCTGTACACCAGAGCAAAGCGTAGAAATGTAGCCTTTGGTATGTGCGGGTCTTGTGTTGGAATGGGTCACAGTAGATCAAGTTCTAAGTGCAGAAACTGAATAAACCACATTCTATCGGAAAAGGTACAATTTGTTCCTTCAGTGTCCATGGTACTTCTCTTCTTCCAACTGCTCTGTGGCTCTCATTTCCCCATTTAATTATAAAATCAGGGATAACTTGCATATAACGTTTCAGTTGACAGATGGAAAGGAGAAACATTTGAATCCAAGAGGAGTACCCTAAAATGTTTCACTCCAGATAAATAGCTAAACACAATTGGGGTTATTTACGAAAGGCAAATCCATTTTGCACTACAAGTGCAAAATGTACTTGAAATTACACTGAAAGTGCATTTGGAAGTGCAGTCGCTGTAAATCTGAGGGGTAGATCTGAAATGAGGGGAATCTCTGCTGATTTTATTATCCAATCATGTGCAAGATAAAATGCTGTTTTTTATTTTCCTTGCATGTCCCCCTCGGATCTACAGCGACTGCACTTCCAAGTACACTTTCAGTGGAATTTCCAGTGCACTTTGCACTTGTAGTGCAAAGTGGATTTGCCTTTAGTAAATAACCCCCAATGTTTACCATGATATACATAATTTTTTTAGCTCGAGGGTGGTTGGATTGCATTTGTACATTTTATGATTTTCTTAAGTATATTGCTAGCTTTGTACTGTACACAGTTTCCATATAAATGATGCAAGGGGGGCAGGCTCAAGTGGTTTTAGCAGCAGTAAAGCATTCACGGCACAGGGACACCCAGAAACAGGCTTAGAAGGTTTGTCCTGCACTTTTATTCAGCAAGGCAGCAAACATGGCATCACATCAGGAAGGCTTTGTATGATAAGCAAAAAACAACACAACATTTCTGATCATCTAGGCCTGGTTAATACAATTCCCACTGAAGCCTCGTACACACGTACCGGATTCCCGGCGGTAAAAAGTCCGCCGGGAAAACCGAAAACCGGCTCAGTAACTTTTTCCCCCTACACACGATCAGGTTTCCCGACAGGAAAACTGCCAGGAGAGCTTTGGTCGGGAATCCCGGCCATGTGTATGCGTATTGAGAATTTTGGCTTTTTGCAATATCACAGGCACATATCATTTTAAGACTTGTCGTGTTTGGTATTTATTTGCTCAACACATCCCCTTCTTTTATATTTTAGCAAATAATGGGTATTCTATTTTTTTTATACTAAAATAAATTTTAGTGTAATTTTTGCTGTTAAACAGTTGCACAAATACGGTGCAGCAAAAAATGTCAGCAACCATCTTTTTATTCAAGCATGCCTCTGACTTCTCCAGGTCAGAATGGGCTGTCAACCAATAACTGTGTTTTAATGTTCTCTCAGTTTTGAGTTGTATCATTGTTGGAAAATCTCCCCATATACAGTAAAGCAGGGCTCGAAAAAATCCGGGCGCCAGGTCGCCATGGCGACTAGAAATGGTGTCCTGGCGACTTGGCTTGGAAGGTGGCTTGTGAGCTGGCGCCATCTGGTGGTGAGCCGTTGGTATTACAAGTTAAGCATTACAAGTTAAAGCGGGAGTTCACCCATTTATGAAATTTTTTTTTTTCTCCCATAAGGTTCCTGCTCGTTCGGTCTAGGGGAATCGGCTATTTGTAGTAAAATATGAGCTGTACTTACCCGTTTTCGAGCTGCATCTTCTTCCGTCGCTTCCGGGTATGGGTCTTCGGGAGCGGGCGTTCCTTCTTGATTGACAGTCTTCCGAGAGGCTTCCGACGGTCGCATCCATCGCGTCACTCGTAGCCGAAAGAAGCCGAACGTCGGTGCGGCTCTATACTGCGCCTGCGCACCGACGTTCGGCTTCTTTCGGAAAATCGTGACGCGATGGATGCGACCGTCGGAAGCCTCTCGGAAGACTGTCAATCAAGAAGGAACGCCCATTCCCGAAGCCCATACCCGGAAGCGACGGAGAGGATGCGTCTCGTAAACGGGTAAGTACTGCACATATTTTAAAATAAATAGCCGATTCCCCTAGTAAAAACGAGCAGGAATCTAAGGGGGAAAAGTGCCCTCTAAGGGTGAACCTCCGCTTTAAACAGCAATTCTAATGTAATTTTTCACTATTTTTCACTGCCATCTTCTTCCCTCTAATTAGAACCCCCAAACATTATATATATTTTTTATCCTAACACCCTAGAGAATAAAATGGCGATCGTTGCAATACTTTCTGTCACGCCGTATTTGCGCAGCGGTCTTACAAGCGCACGTTTTTGGGAAAAAATTACACTTTTTTTAATTAAAAAATAAGACAACAGTAAAGTTATCCCCATTTTTTTTAATATTATGAAAGATAATGTTACGCCAAGTGAATTTATACCCAACATTCAAAAGCTTCAAAATTGCGTCCGCTCGTGGAATGCCGACAAACTTTTACCCTTTAAAATCTTCATAGACGACGTTTAAAAAAATCTACAGGTTGCATGTTTTGAGTTACAGAGGAGGTCTAGGGCTAGAATTATTGCTCTCGCTCTACCAATTGCGACGATACCTCACATGTGTGGTTTGAACACTGTTTACTGCTCACGTATGTGTTCGCTTCTGCGCGCAAGCTCGTCGGGACGGGGTACGTTTTCTGGCTCCTAACTTTTTTAGCTGGCTCCTAGATTCCAAGCAAATTTGTCAAACCCTGCAGTAAAGTTATGTCAGCAGCAAAAATAGTTTCTGGCCTAAAATGCACATAAATGTTCACGCACAAGATGGAAACCGATTGTATGTCTGCCTTTTGAAATGATTTATGATTGTGCTGAAATGGTTGGTTTCGATTTGTGATCATATTAAACATTCACTTTCCATATGCGTGGCAGACAGTGGATTTTATTTAACAGTTTGAGGAGAAGTATAGTGCATTGCTACATCTTATGATAACTGACACTCAGAAAATGAAGTCACACTGTTTAAGATTTGTTTGGCTTTTAAAGGTCAACTGGATTAAATAAGATTTTAATGGTACAGGCCCTTTGGAAGATCTACCAAGCTTTCATGATTTGTAACTGAATACCGAGTAGTGATTTGTAAAGTGAGCGTGTTTGTCTTTATTTCTGTGTCAGTTTTGTACTTGCTTTTTCATTCTAAAGTCCTGGGGCTTAAAGCCTTTTGTAAACAACATGGTAAACTTGCAATGAAATAAGATGCGTTTAGAATCTATCCTTTGGACTAGCACATACCCTGGTCTAATTTGTTGTAATCTGGAAGCAAAACGTGTTGCTGTAGTTGTCTTTCTAATAAAACAGTCTACACTGTATATTGGGAATTAATATAAAAATACTGTGCTATACACATAAATAATAGCAGCCAGCACTACATTCTTAACAAAAATTGTGTGAATGAGTAAAGTAAAAACAGTGCAGCGCTAAGAATCAAATGTTGAGTATGGACATATCAACATACCGTGATATACAAAATAAATTGTGATTAGCATATACAAAAAAACTCATCATCTGATAGTGTCTCTAAATAAACTGCACTGTGCAAATACCCCAGTTGAAGTCTTTGTAGACGAAACGCGTCGGGGTTGAGTCCTTTCCATTCCATGCGCCTTTTTGAATTTTATGCTTTTGTGATCAGAGGAGATTTTTTTTACTTGATGCAATACATCTTGGAATCTATGTAAAGCTTTATTCCAATTAAACCTTTCTGTTTTTTTATGGATGCTGTTAACCATAAACCTACTAAACGGTTCTGTGGTGGGTGAAAGGAGTTTTTTTTTTTCCCATCTGGGACATTGCCATCCTTATCCATATTCTCACATGCCCGAGGTTGCCTGAGGTGGCTCAGCTGAGGAGGAAGAATTGTACCACTGGCTATCCAGAGCTTTTTTATCGCATGCCTGATTTGATGCTACCTTCTGGTAAGCGTATTTAAAGGGGTTGTAAAGGTAAATGTTTTTTCACCTTAATGCATCCTATGCATTAAGGTGAAAATACATCCGACGGTACCGGCCCCCCGAACCCCTGTTTTACTTACCTGACCCCTCGAATGTCCTGCGCGCGTCCACATGATGCTCTTCGGTTCCCAGCCTGGCCGTTGATTGGCTAGGCTGGACGGATTAATAGCAGCGCAGCCATTGGATGGAGCTGCTGTCAATCACAGTGGATAACGCGGCACGCCGGGGGGCGGGGCCAAGTGATACAGTCGGCGGCTATGCCGGCCGCTGTATCACGGGAGCGCGCTCGCAAAAGCTTTCCACCATGCGAGCTCGCTCGCATGAAGGTGGAAAGCTTTTGCGAGGAGGAGACAGCCGCCAAGGGACCCCAGAAGACAGGGTTGGGAGACACTCTGTGCAAAACGAGCTGCACAGTGGAGGTAAGTATAACATGTTTGTTATTTAAAAAAAAAAAAGTTTGCCTTTAGTGTTGCTTTAATCTTCTCCCCTGGGTGGTGGATGCACACACAGAGATGACTCCTTTAGTCCTACACTCCTGGATTCCTTCCCATCAATATATAATAATGGATTAATGTTTTAATCACCAATGGGACTATATGTTGATTTACAATTTGCTCAGTGCACTTTATTTACATCATCATCTGATTGATGGTGTCTCTGGAGTTTTTTGTATATGCTAATCACAATTTATTCTATATATCACGGTATGTTGATAAGTCAATACTCAACATTTGATACCTAGCGCTGCACTGTTTTCACTTTATACTGTATATTTGTAAGATGGTAACTCCTGTTAAGATTCTATAAACAATTAATAATAAAAAAAAATTCTTTACTAGATTGTGGCACCGTCGTGGGATGGTGGGGTCATTACTGCTCCTGCTTACACTTCTTACAGTAGCGTATTATATTGAAGGAACACATCAACAGGTATGGCCTTATTTTCATTTTTTTAATCTATAATACATTATTTTAGTTGTGCTATTTTTGTAGCGTTGGAATGCCTAAATCACCCAAATCACAATTGCCCGTCCTGGCAGCATGGATCGCTAATCTCATGACAATAAGTTCCATGTTCAACTGAAGGACCCCTACCCTGTGGAATAAACAAATATACAGGTTTTAAAATCTGCCAGGATTGGGATTGGCTACCCCGAGATAAGTGGAATTAACTGCTTCTACCTGCAACATTGTTCCCCTCTTCAAGTAGAAATAAGTGCTCAAATGTGTGAGCCTACTAGCAGACTAGTGTCCAAGTACACTAGTAAAGTAGTATTAAAACCCAGATTTATTTTTAGCTTAACACATTAAGCCAAATACATTAAACATTCCCCAGTAAACTGTTAAACTTCTTACCCCCCACTTGCAGTTTACAACTTTCAATGCTGCTGGCTTCTGCTGTCTTAGTGCTGCTTCCCTGAATTTCCTGTCTTCACAGAAAAGAGTTAAAGAAGCATAGTTATTTTGGCTGTACTTTTCCTATGGATCATAGGAGTGCCATTCTTTATGCACTCCTGTGATCCGTTTTTAACAAGCAGCGGGCTCAAGCCCACTGTCGACTGAAATTCACAGTCCCAATTCAGGCTTTGAAAAGATCCCCAACATGTGGTTGGGATCTGCCCAGAAGCCTGGACTGACAGCTGTCTCAGCCTCGGTGATCTGCTAAGAGCCTGAGCCAGCCTCTCCTGCCCCTCCACAGTCCAGTGCTCCAGTGAGCGCTGGAGGGGCAGAGCAGAGAGCCGAAGACTGGCAGTCCATGGCTCTCAGAATGCAGAGAACTGAGCGATCAGCGGTCTTTGATCGCTCAAATCTCAGTTCAGAGCTAGCGGGGGACAGACGCAGCATCAGAGTATACTTTTTTTTTTTTTCCCCCAAATCCCATACTTTTCTTTTAACAGTAGACAGTGCAGTCTTGAGCCAGTCTGATAATTGTGAGGCTAAGCCTTGCTTTGTCAGTATTCAATAGAAAGGGCAGGGTCTCCAGGTAAGAAACTTTGCAACAGATTTACAATAAATGATTTGTTTATGAAATTTTGTATACAGATAAGCATGATGTCAAACATACAGAAAAAATTATTTAAGGTGTGTGTGTATGTGTGTGTGTATATACACATATACTTTTAAGAAATGAAAGTTCTGTATTGCTGTCATCAGTTTGTTAGGTTATCTTTATTTTTTCTTATGTTAGTTATAGTGCTTGTTTTTATCCGGCTTTTAACCAAATCCGTTTCACCCCAAACCTAAGCGTTATGAATCGGGTAAAAGTTCTGTGATATTTACTGTTTGCTTTCTCTTGCAGTATGTACAGTATATTGAGAAGAGATTTTTATGGTGTGCCTACTGGGTAGGCTTAGGAATTCTGTCCTCTGTGGGACTTGGAACAGGTCTTCATACTTTTCTTCTATATTTGGTAAGTTTTACGCTATTGTAATATTGTAATCAAACCATCCGCCTATACTTTTAAGTGAACCTGTGACCAGTTTATGGACATTCAAGTACAGTAGTATCTTGGATTACGAGTTCCAGAAGAATGTTTGTAATCCAAAGCACTCGTATATCAAATCGAGTTTCCCCATAGGAATCAATGGAAACTGAGATTCGTTCCAGTGTCACTGCTAGTGTATGCAGTACCGCATGTGGCCAGAGGTGGTGGGGTGCTGGAGACATACGGAAACACTTGGAGAAGCTCGGAGACCACTCGACGCTCGGAGACACTTGGGAAACAAGTGTTTCTGAGTGTCTCCGAGCGTCACCGACACACCCTACCTCTGGCCAAATGCGGCACTGCACACCCCAGAGGCTTGAATCCTGCTCGTTTCGCGAGACAATACTCGCAAACCGAGTCGGGATTAAAAAAAAAAAAAAAACAGCTTGTATTGCGAAACACTCGTAAACAGTGTTGCTCGCAATCCGAGGTTATTCTGTATTTACATATTCTTAAGAAGCCATCACTGACATCTGTAACTGAAGATACTGTGGAGTTCTTCATCCTCATATTTATAACAGCAGCACCTTTTTACTTGCACATTTTCTGCTGCTCAGCTCACAGCTAACCTCCATTACCATTAGCCTTTAAGTTTATTTAGTGCTTGTTAAGAATTTGTAAACATTTGACTGTTTTATAGTCTAGCGATAGGATCACTTTAAGGCATCTGGACATGAAAAATGAAAAAGGTTTATGCTGTATAATGGCGATGTAAATGTGGGAATGCAAGGAGAAGGATAACATCACAGGAGATTAACGTCTTTTAAAAGCCAAATTGGCAATGGCAGCTCCCTCCTTTCAACCCTGTCAGGTTTCCCTCCATAAAAGCTGTCACATGTCAGGTACTGAAGATGCACTTTGTTATTAATATGCAAGCGATAATAATCGGCAACTGAATGTAGTCTGCATATTGTTAATTACAGAAATATCTTGCCCTATTACTGCCTCTTGAAGACTAGATTTTGACTCTAAGTATATTTTGTTGTTATTGAATGAATAGTTGCTGGAATATGTCTAGCACTGCCTGGCAGCTTGGAGCTGTCTCCCAAGGGAGCTGTGTCAGTCCTATTGCATCATGAAGAGTTTCTGCAGAATACACTATTAATAATCTACTCTCTGATAGTTCACTCAGGCAAAGTTATTTTTTTTTCCCCTCCAGATATGTGTGTGTGTGTGTGTAGAAACACAAATAGGATTATGACATTTCTTTTTAAATTGTACCTTTGCCTAAATAATCAATTTTCCTTAGCACAGCACTAAACAGCCTCCCTTTATCACCATATATTACAACTGCCTGTCCTGGAGAAAATACTGTTCTGGGCTCCCACAGAGGTTAGTCAGGTGTAGTGGTGCACCTAGCCTCTAGCACCCATACTTCTCTTTTCTTTTTTTTTTTTTTTAACCCCGCTTCTCTTATCCAAATAAACTATCATGAACTTAATAGTTTTATGCATGCTGGGCTTGGGAGTAGAAATAGCTGGAGGAGAGCAGATAGCAGCAGCTGTAAAATGAAGTGTTCAATGGCAGCCTATAAAAATACCCCCTTCCGTCCCAGCATTAGTGGTCAATGGCTGTAAATCTCCACAACCCCCCCAAAATTGGAGGTCAGTAGCTGGCTGTAAATATAATCTTCCCCATCTTTTTTCCAGGTGGTCAGTGGCTGGCTGTAACAACACCTTTCCCCCCGTCCTTCTTCAGCATTGGTGGTCCGTAGCTGGCTGTAACAATAATCTTCCCCCGTTCTTCTCCAGCATTGGTGGTCCATAGCTGGGTATAACAATAATCTTCCCCTATCCTTTTCCAGCATTGGTGGTCCATAGCTGGCTGTAACAATAATCTTCCCCCGTTCTTCACCAGCATTGGTGGTCAGTAGCTGGGTATAACAATAATCTCCCCCCATCCTTTTTCAGCATTGGTGGTCCGTAGCTGGCTCTAACAGTAATTCCCCCCCCCCCCTGTCCTCCACCATTAGTGGTCCGTAGCTGGCTGTTACAATAATCTTCCCTCATCCTTCTCCACCATTGGTGGTCGGTAGCTGGCTGTAACAATCCCCCCCCCCGCCGTCCTTTTCCACCGTTAGTGGTTTGTAGCTGGCTGTTGCAATAATCTTCCCCCGTCCTTCTCCACCATTGGCTGTAACAATAATCTTCCCCCCCGTCCTTCTCCACCGTTAGTGGTCCGTAGCTGGCTGTAGCAATAATCTTTCCCCCGCCCTTCTTCACCATTGGACATCAGTGTCTGGCTGTAAAAATAATTCCCTCCTCCCTATGCATTAGTGGTCAGTCTTTGTGACAGTACCCCCAAGCCCCTTACCCAAACCCCCCCCACCCTTAGCATTGATGTTCAGTGATTACTTACCCAAGCACATGCTCCTGGTCTAATCATGCTCTCTCACACTTGGGCTGGTACTTTACACTAGTTCCCAAAATTGTAAACAGTTGTTTAGTAAATGGCATTAATTACATAGTAAGCCAGTAAAAGCCATCTAGAGATTGTGTTGTTTTCAAGTGAATCTTTGAGTCTCAACTAGCCATGACACACCATTTACCTATAAGCAGCTTGGATGATAGACTATCTCTGTGTCAGTGCCTTCAGTGGTAGAAACACGAAGACCCCTTTCACACTGAGGCGCCTTTCAGACATTTTAGCGCTAAAAATAGCATCTGTAAATCTTCTGAAAAGTTCCCCTCAAGCCTCCCTATTGTAAAAGCCCAAGTACTTTCACACTGGGGCGGTGCAACATCTTTGGGGTAGTTTGGAAGCAGTGTATACACCGCTCCCAAAACGCCCTGCCCATTGAAATGGGCAGCGCTGCTGAAGCGCCTGCAAAGTGCTTTGGCAGTGCCGCAACACAGGCGCTTTCAAACGTTTGGCTGCTAGCACGCAAACAGGAAGGAGTGAAGCCAAAGGCAATGAGACTGTGTATTTCCCATTGGTTGAGCAGGCTCTACGTGCTCCAAGCAGTCCATACAGGACAACCAACCCTGCCCCAAGCGGTGATAAAGGAAATTGATGAAGAAAAAATAAGAATGTGTCGATCAGGTCTAACAACATCGGAGGGAGAAATGGTGCCACCCAGTGGTCCAAGGTGATCAGCTCAGGCATGTGAACCATATCATTGCATCGCCGGTTAATTTCTGGATGAATCTAGAAGCAAACAGAATAATTAAGTACAATTAATAAAATGATGGCCAAAAATTGTTCAAAAGAAAAAAGAGAGAAATTGCATACATAATAAACATACATTATGTGATTTTGTACAAGGCCTTATTGGGCACAATAAGAAAGCATTGATAGATAACATACATTATGTGGTTTTTGTACAAAACCTAATTAATTTTTTTGTGTATACCAGTAGGCAAGTAGGTCATATATTTAGGCACTTGGTATACACGTATATATATATATTTTTTTTTTTTTGCACATCTTTAAATATTTTTCCCAAAATTACAGGCAGACCAAGTTGGTCATAAATGTGACAATGACTGGATGTGCATGCTTGTTCAAGGGTCATGACATAAGGAAGCCCTTGGATTGACTTTACAGACAGGAAACTAGTATGTAGAGAAGGGGAATTGAGCAGGGCCATGTCCACGTCATCCTGTGGTTAGTGGCAACTAACCAGCAACGCGTCGGAGACCTCTCACCTACTCCTCTTTTACAGTTTACCATTATCTCTGAAAGTGCAAAGAAATCCCAAATTTTGGGTTGTCCCCAGAACATGAGTAGAGGGGAAATCTTCCTTTTGGGTACACCAATTCTGCTGATACCCCAGGATTCCCTCACTTTGGAGGGATTTTCTTTCACTTCCTGTTTTGGTTTTGGGACAGGAAGTGAAGGAAGATCTCCCAAATGGGACAGCTGACAAAAAACAACAACCTGACGGGTTATAACCCTCTTAGTTTATCCCCCCCAAAAAAAGTTTTGCTTTTAGTTTGACTTACCTTGTTGGTTGTGAATTGCTGCAAATCCTTGTCTGGCTTTAAATGAAAGAATCATAATAGTTTGAGATTAGCCATCTAACAGAGGAGACATCCGGTTGGTCATGTCATGTTTTTGCTGCACCATGTGGGGAAAATTGGCACCTAAATCATGCTGTTGCGGAGGGAGCCAAGAGTCGGCACCATTAGGAGCCAGGAAACATGTGATTCTATTACATCAGTAGAGAATGCTCAAATAGTACCAAGGTGCTAGCTGTATATTTTTTAAGGTATTTACTTTGATTCGTTTTGTTGGCTCTATAACCTATAAAACCGGACGCAAAATGTACTCAAAAGCAATAGACAGCAGTCATCCTTTTAGATGTATAAAAGCTCTCATCTCTCTTGCAGTGACCATATAATAACTGAACACTGTCATAACTCTAACAGGCTAGGATCACATAGGAGCATTTCATACATTTGATGTGTTCTTGTCAGATAAGAACTCTGTTTGGCCAATAGGATTAGCGCCTTTTCTGTTTGCATCTTTACTTGGATGAGTTGAGCATGTTACCTGCTCAGCAAGGTTTTTTTGCATTGTCATGTTTACTATAAAAACCATGGATTAAAACTTTCACGTGACTTTGACCAAGCTCTAGAGCAAGGGTAGGCAACCTCGGTCCTCCAGCTGTGCTGAAACTACAAATCCCATCATGCCTCTGCCTCTGGGAGTCATGACTGTGATTGTCAGGGTCTTGTAATGTCTCATGGGACTTGTAGTTTCAAAACTGCTGGAGGTCCGAAGTTGCCTGTGGCCTTCCAGCTGTTGTGGAACTACAAATCTCATGAGGCTTTGCAAGCCTCTGACAGTTACAAGCATGATTCCCAAAGGCAGGGGCATGATGGGACTTGTAGTTCTGCAACAGCTGGAGGGCCACGGTTGAGCACCCATGCTTTAGAGAATAGAAATGTCTCATGCACATTGGGCATTTGCCCTGCTTTCCTAAATGCCGTTTGGCAGAAAAAAAAACTTTAATGCTTGTAAATGCATATAAGACATGTTTTAGACGTGTCAATCGCTTGGGCGTTCATTCATTTCATTGGCCAGAATCATTTATTATGGTGCATCCTTACCACGATAGTGCAGGTCCCTTTTCACCCATGCAGTCTGAATATGTTTTGCGAACCGATTTTGGAATGCAGTTCACTTAACATACATCGCCTGCAGCGGTTCACATGAACAGAGTGCAATTTTGATGTGGTGCGGAAAACGCACAGAAATCGCTACAAATGCCACATCGCACCTGTGTGAACGGGGCCTTTAGTGAACTACTTTCAGGCTTTTTTTTCCTTTTAATTTCTCTAGTGATCCTCCCCGTAACAGGTTCTGTTGTAGCTCGACAATTCTCATTCGCTGTACTCTATCTATGGAGAAGCAGATTGGTTATCCTAGGTTACAACGTGTTAGGACTACAGAACAGGTTTTCCTTTCATTGATGATGAGAACGCTTGAGATAACACTGAAAAGTGCATAGAACACAGGACAGTGATAGATCTGTGGTAGGATCAATGTGTGTGTTTTTTTTCTACTTATTGAACATATATAACAAAATAGGCCCGTATTCACATACATCGGCGCATACTTATGCCGGCGTAGCGTATCTAATATACACTACGCCGACGCAGCGCACAGAGGCAAGCACTGGATTCACAAAGCACTTGCTCCAACTCGCTCTTAAAGATACACTGGGTTTCCTCTGCGTAAGCCGGCGTAGGTGGAAGTGGGCGTGAGCCATGCTAATGAGGCGTGACCCCATGCAAATGATTGCCCAAGCGTCATAGAAGTACTTAAAACGAACGGCGCATGCGCCGTCCCGTGGACGTATCCCAGTGCACATGCTCAGAATCACGTCGGAACTACTCCCTAAGATACGACGGATCACTGCCTACGACGTGAACGTAACCTACACCCAGCCCTATTCACGTACTACGTAAACTACGTAAAATACAACGACTGTGTTCCCTGGTCCATACCTTAGCATGAGTTGCGCCTCCTATATGGGGAATAACTTTACGCCGGACGTGCGACTTGCGCAAACCGCGTATATTATGCGCCGGGCGCAAGTACTTCGTGAATCGGCATATCTCGCTCATTTGCATATGTGTATAGAAAATCAATGGGAGCGGCAAATGCACCCAGCGTAAATATGCGCCCACGATACGACGGCGTAGGCAAGTTGCGTCGGTCGTAGGAAGCCTATTTTTAGGCGTATCTCAGATTGTGGGCACGGTGCATAGATATGACGGCGCATAGTTCTACTTACGCGGCGTATCTCGAGATACGTTGGCGTAAGTGCTTTGTGAATCTGGGCCATAGTGTCCACTATTTTTAATGGTCTAAAATGGAGCGAAATAATATAAGTTTATTGTTAGAGTTTTCATACACTTTAAGCCTGATGACTACATTCAAGAAAATGATAACTACTACCTTATTGCCTTTTAGATATACTGGAGATTAGGGCATAGTTGTAAAGCAGTGAATGTGTTATCTACCAATCATTAATAGCCCTTTCACACTGGGGCGGTGAATGACACTTTCATATACCTATAACAAATAACAATATATAATGACAGAGTATTTTGTAAGCATCCTTCTGGTTAGTTTACCTTTTTTTTTTTTTTTAAGTAATCTTTATTTAATTTTTATATTTTTACCATACCGACAAAAATAAAATAGGAGACATTAGACCAGGGATATGCAATTAGCGGACCTCCCAGAGGTTGCAAAACTACAATTCCCATCATGCCTCTGCCTTTGGGTGTCATGCTTGTGGCTGTCAGAGTCTTGCTATGCCTCATGGGACTTGTAGTTCTGCAACAGCTGGAGGTCCGCTAATTGCATATCCCTACATTAGACCAATCCAGACAGTAACCAAGTTCAATTAGGTGGTTAGTTTATGTTTTGAGTTGGAATTGTGAACCAACAGACCAAAATGACTTTGGAGCCCGTAAATGTATTATTCAAATAATGCCATGTTTTTTTTTGTTTTGTTTTTTTAGATCAGTGTTTGGTGATTAGCTATTCATTCATCTTTTGTCTTCTAAGTAACTGTAAATAAAAAATGCTAGTAGTTGTACATTGCACAGTATTTTACATTCTGTAATATAACTCAAGTGGAACAAGTATTTACCACCACTGTGTAGCTTCTTTTAATGCAACACTGCCACCCAGTGTGATAATTTGGTATTGCTGCAATTACATTGATCCTTGTTCAGTGGTTATAAATAGGTAGATTCAGGTAGAGTTAGGCCGGCGTATCAGTAGATACGCCGACCTAACTCAGAATCTGCGCCGACCTATGTTTAAGTGTATTCTCAAACAGAGATACACTTAAACATATCTAAGATACGACGGCTTGCGCCATCCTATCTTAGGTTGCAATATTGAGGCTGGCCGCTAGGTGGCGTTTCCATTGCGGTCGGCGTAGAATATGTAAATCAGTAGATACGCCTATTCACGAACGTACGCCCGGCCACCCCGGGACATTTACGCCGTTTACGTAATGCATTACAGGCCTAAAGTTATTCCATCAAATAGATGGAATAGTAATGTTAAGTATGGCCGCCGTTCCCGCTTCGAAATTCGAAATTTTTACGTAAGTCGTCCGTGAATAGGGATTTACGTAGTTTACGTCCACGTCAAAATCAATAGGCCCGTGCGGCGGATGTAGCCGCAATGCACACTGGGAAATGTAGGCGCCCGGCGCATGCGCAGTTTAAAAATAACGTCAATCACGTCGGGTCAAAGCATATTAACATAAAACACACCCCCTCAGACAAATTTGAATTAGGCGCCCTTACGCCCGCCCGCTTTAGGCTACGCCGCCGTAACTTAGCAGGCAAGTACATTGTGAATCATGTACTTGTCTCGCTAACTTACGGCGGCGTAGCCTAAACACGCTAAGCTACGCCGCCGCAAAGTTGGGCCAATCTCTCTGAATCTACCTAAATGTCTTCCTGTCATTACTTTCAATAAAGGGTAACTCCACTCCACTGGGGGGGGGGGGATTGGCAAATCCCTTTTTTTTTTATAATATATACGTATACAATTGTGACACAAGTCCTATTTTAATTGAATGTTATTAAAAATGTACTTTCCTTTTCACTCTATATTGCATATGAAAAATGCAATGCAGTATGGCTATCTGGAGGAGCTCTGGCCTATTCCAGTTCTTTGAAATTATTTGATACATCTAACGTCAATGTATAAATTAAAGCACTGAATACACTTGTTGGAACGGCTGTTTCTTAATATAAGTGAATTACTCTGCAGTGCCACCTGGTGGCGTCACACTCCATGCTATTATGCCATGTAGTCTTTGGTTAGTGGTTTAATATGATCAGAAAGTTCCTATTATTAAACTACGTAGGGGATTTTTAATAGTTTGGTGGCTTGAGAGTATCAATTTGTAACACGTGTGTTGTTTGAAATGAATATGTTACATGTGGCAACTGCCAGCAAGAGTTATCTCAAGCCACTGAGTAAATAAAAATCTCCTGAATAGAATAGACTGTTGTGACAATGTTTAATTATAGCATACATAGTAAGCCAAATACTTTTCACTTTGTGTCTGTGTAAAAAGTTCATAAGTGTTCCAGACCAGGGTTGTTGTGTGGCTCTCTGGTAAAATGAGTATGACTAGTTGCACCCAGCTGCGTTTTATTTTCAGATTAATGAAGCTGTGGGGTCATAATTTCGTTTTTTTGTTTTTTATCCCTCCCCATGATTTGTCATCATGAGATATTCGTCTCTGGCAGCTGTGTAGTCTGCAAATAAAAATGCTTACACGGCTGTCTTTCTATCGCTCTCAGACCACTAGCACTCAATCATAGCTGGGGCCTTGTTTTTCAGCAGTTCCTATCCTTTTGCTCCAGCATGTTTTTTTTCCTTTACCAACTTTACCAAGCTTCTTTGCGAATATGCTAGAGGTCTGTTTCTTTTCTCTTTTTATTTGGTATATTTGTAAGGTGTGTGATGGCCATCAATAGTGACTACTGATTGGCTAGTGAATTATGCATACATTTGTCAGTACCTAGTAGCTATACATAAGCCCATGCTGGACGGATCCTCAGGAATAAGGAAGACAGTGCACCAGATCTACAGCTTCTCTCCCAGTTTGTTTTATTCTTTTCCTTTAAGGTCAATGAAAGCCCTTGTTGACTGCTGATCCCTGCACTGGCTTCCTATTTATTACCTAGCTATGACTAAGCACCAACAATTTATGCACTACTTTACATACTGTACATTCATATCAATCTCTGCTCTCAGAGAGCTTACAATCTAAGGTCCCGATCTAGCATACATGCACATAATAGGACAATTTAGACAGGAGTCCATTAAAGCGGGGTTCCAACCACAATTAGCATTTTTTAAATGTATGTCCTTTCATCATGCGTTTTTATAATATAAATCCGGTCACTTACTATTTTACAATCCGCCGCCGCTCTGCATAGTTATTAAAAAAAAGAGTTTTTAAAACTATGTCCACACCGTTGTCATTTTGCTTGTGGGCATTGTGAAGCCAACAAGCACTTCCTGGATTGGGGAGTGATAATTGGGTAGCGCACTGCATCCTGGGAAATGATGACACACATTTCCCAGGAGCATTAGAGGGAGATGATGTCAGGATCCTAGGTGATTCCAAAGGCATACCGTATTTATCGGCATATACCGCGCACTATTTTGCCCTGAAAATCAGGGCAAAATCGTGGGTGTGCGGTATACGCCAATACCCGCTTTCCCGCGCTGAATTTGAATACTGCGCCGGCATATACCGAGCGCAGTACACTTGTGTATCTTCGGGCAGTTTCGGCACCTCTCGCGCTGACGTCCTGGACGTACAGGACGTCAGCGCGAGAGTAGCCGAGCCTGCCCGATGATACACGAGTGTACTGTGCTCGGTATATGTCGGCGCAGTATTCAAACTCGGTGCGGGAAATGAGCGGGGAGGACGCCGTAGAAGGACGCCGGACCCGACGAAGAGGACACCCGAAGCCGCAGACGGACGCCGGACCCGACGAGGCCGCCGATGGACGCCGCGGAAGACACCAAAACTGTAAGTACAAAAAATCTTTTTTTCACAGGAATTCGGGGCAAGTTTAGGGGTGCGCGCTATACGCGGGAGCGCGCTATACCCCGATAAATACGGTATTTCGTGGGACTGCATAGCAACAGGCATTTCCAGATGAGTAAAACAATTTTTTTTTATTTTTTAGGTCTAATGAGCACAATAATGAAAAAAAAATTTGGGATGGAAACTCCACTTTAATGTGATTGTAAGGGCTCTTTCACACGGGCGGACCGTATGTCCGCTTTTTCATCTATCCGTGTACGGATGAAAAAGGGACATACATTGGTCCCTATGAGATGAACACCCGCTGACACCCGATCTCACCCGGTTCCACAATCCTCCGATTCTGCAGACGGAAGAAAACCCCATTTTTCCATCCGTCTGCGGATCGGATCAGATGAACACGGACAGACGGTCCGTGTTCATCCGATCCCCCCCATAGGGGAGAGTGGA
Organism: Rana temporaria; assembly: GCF_905171775.1. Taxonomy (NCBI): domain Eukaryota; kingdom Metazoa; phylum Chordata; class Amphibia; order Anura; family Ranidae; genus Rana; species Rana temporaria. The sequence continues at coordinate 269,887,660 of NC_053490.1, read as the reverse complement.
GATCTGACAGGGCGGTCCCTGCACAGTGTGCAAGGACCGCCCTGTCATCCGGCGGCTCAGCAGGGATCAACGGAGGGATCCCCGCTGAGCAAGCGGAGGTCCACGGGGCGGATGATCACGGATCCGTCCCGTGTGAAAGAGCCCTTAAGGTACATTTTTTTTTATTTTAAATAACGGACATGTCTATACTTGCCTGCTCTGTGCAATGGAATTGCCACCCCTGTGCATCTGGCCCCTTTCAGGGCGTCGGGCGCATGAATTACAGCGGCGTTTTTTTTTTTTTTAAAGCATCTGATTGGAGCCAAAGGCTCTAATAGGCTTCAGAGTAAGGTGGGCTCGTGGTGCAGAGCACTGTGCTAGGTGTTACAACAGTGAATGAATATTCGTTATTGAAACACTGATCCTCATTCCGGCCAATCAAAAGCAGGTCTGAGACCCGTTTTTCCCGATTGGCTGAAAAGAGAAGAGTCCCAATTGGCCACCGAGGAGGAGGGAGGAAACAGAGCCACCACGATGCCCGTGGAGAGCAGGGAAAGGGAAAGCCTCTGCCAAGCAATAGAAGCTATAGAGAAGAGGTGCCCACTATAGGGTAAGTGCACCCGACCGGGTTGGGGTGGAGGGTTCTGGTACTGTTTGCCCGCCCCCTCCAAAAAAATTACCACCGGCCACCACTGATCGGTGGTGATATTTCGATGTATATGTCTGTGTATGTTATTCTTACAGCTGGTGGAGGTACACAAAATTGTATGCAGTATAAAGCCCGACCATACGTGGGTCGAATCGAGAACAAATTTTCTTTCGAAAATTGTAACTAAGAATTTTCGTTCCCATTCTGCCCCTTTAGTGGACTACAGCAACAGGCAATTTTCGTGCGGCCATCAAATTTGTGTGATCAGACGTGTCGCTGCTAGTCTAGTTTCCCATCGCAAAGTTAGTCGTCGTTTTTGGGGCCCTAACTTTACACAGCACACGTATGTGCTGTATAAAGTATGGCCGTCGTTCCCGCGTCGAAATTTGAAAATTTTTCCTTCTTGCGTAAGACGTCCGGGAATACGGAAGTACGCTACGCACGTCGTCGTTCGAAAAAATGACGTCACTTTGCGCAAAGCACGGCGGGAATTTCGAAACGGAGCATACGCAGTAGGTCCGGCGCGGGAGCGCGCCTAATTTAAATGGCACACGCCCATTTAAATTACGCGGGCTTACGCCGGAGGCCGCCAGCGTAGGTTTTCATTGCAAGTGCTTTGTGAATCAGGCACTTGCGATGAAAACTTGCGGCGGTGTAACGTATCTACGATACGTTACGCCGCCACACTTCTACGTGAATCTGGCCCCAAGTGCCTATGATATACGTATATCTATTTGGGAAAATGTTTTAAACAGCATGATAGCATTTAGAATAATGGAAGCCTGCCCCAGTTTGCCATACAATCATTTTCTAATTATAGAACATTATGAATCGTACTGTAATGGATTAAACATCTGCTGGGGTCAGATTAAGTGGAAAATAAGAATGTATAGGCAGCAGTATGCTAATGTGTCCAAACACATGAGTCAGTCACAGTACAGGAAATGAGCGTGTCATCGGTCTAGAATAGCTACAAAGCATGGGAACAAGCTCTGGTTCAGGAAATTCACTACAGTTTTACTTTTTAGTGATTTATTTTTTGTTTACATTTCAATAAAGTATTTGCTATAATTAAAAGTAGCAATTTCTAGTCCTGAGATATAGACTTGTAGTGTATGCTGCTTCCTCATATAGGAAACTTGCTCTTTCCCCCTTGATTCACTTTGTCCCCTCAGCACTGGCCCAACTTTCCGATTTCAGGGTAACTCCTTTCCCTTGCATGGTCCTGTGGAGCCTCACCAGCCAGGACTGGAACTGTGCATCAACGCAAGCACACAGCCCTGTAAAGCATACAGTATATTTGTGTTTAAATCTTTGAGAGTTCTAAGTGCACTCCTGTAGCCAACATGGGAAGTCAGGCCAAAAGAGCTTAGCCCTACTGCTCCCTTAATGCTGTCTGTGTCCTTGTTGCATATTTCTCATCACTACCTGTATGCTGAAACCATGGCCACTATGACAGTAAGTATGTGGGTGAAAATCTCTCTAAAGAAACCCCCAAATAGCATTCAAAACCTGACCTATGAATAAGCACTGAAGCACAGTGCGAAACGCGTTAGTCTTTTCCTGATTGTTTGCTGTGGCGTGTGATGTTCTGTGACCAGTTTTAATAAAAAGGAACGTTTTTGGAGTGCGGCTGTCCCAGCTTCTTCGCTTCAATTTTGCAAAACCTGACCGGGGTTCTGATCTTTCCAGCTAACCGTAAAAAAATTTTAATAAAAGTTCAGGCCGGACAATTTGTGGCAACGGTAAATCTATCTGCCATACTTTATTTAAATGTGAACTTTGGGTAAAGATGGCAGTTTATTTATAACTAGAATTTGCACATCACTTCTCCACCCCTGCCTGATATATTTTGGCATGTCTTTACCTAATAATTCAGTTAAAATTCAGCTCCGGAAGGTTTTACCCCCTTCCTCACCAGGCCATTTTTTTTGCGATACGGCACTGCATGACCTAAAATAAAAAAAAAAAAAAAATATATATATATATATATATATATATATATATATATTTATTTATTTATTTATTTATTTTACTTTCTGCTGTAAAACATATCCAATAAAAAAAATGTAAAAAAAAAATCGAATTTCTTCTTCATCAATTTAGTATTTAATTTAATTTATTTTTCATTTATTTAATATGTATTCTGCTACATGTCTTTGGTAAAAAAAAAATTCCCAATAAGCGTATATTAATATTATTATTATTATTATTATTATTATTATCATTATTGTTATTATTATTATGGTACTTATACAGCGCTGTCAATTTACGCAGCGCTTTACATATACAATGTACATTCACATCGGTCCCTACCCTCGAGGAGCTTACAATCTAAGGTCCCTAACTCACATTCATATACTAGGGCCAATTTTTTTTTTTTTAGGCAGAAGCCAATTAACCTACCAGCATGTCTTTGAAGTATATATTGATTGGTTTGCGCAAAAGTTATAGCATCTTCAAACTACGGGATATGTTTATTTATTTATCTTCTACTGTGATATTGCGGCGTACAAGTCGAACACCTAATTGATGCTTTTTGGGAACCAGTGACACTAATACAGTGATCAGTGCTAAACAATATGCACTGTTACTGTACTAATGAAACTGTCTGGAAAGGTGTTAACTTTCGGGCGATCAAAGGGTTAACTGTGTGCCTAGGTTGTGCTTACTCACTGTGGGGGAGGTGCTTTGCCTAGGTAAAGGCAAATATCTCTGTTCCTGCTTAACAGAAACACAGGATCTGTCCCTTCCCTTCTGACAGAACGACAATCTGCCTTGTTTACATAGCCATATTGTCATTCTGCCTGTGACCTGTGTATTTGGTGGGTGCTGGCAGACATCAAGTCCAAGGTACCCGCTGCTGGGCTCCCGGTGTGTAGAATTCTACACGCCGGGTGCAGGTTGCTGACGGCGTGCGCCCCAGAAGTGTCAGATCACATACTAAGTACGTGATCTGTCGCAAAGCAGGCGGTCCGCAATTGGTTAATGCATATATCTCCGGCAATGGATGCTAGATTCTTCATATCATTGAAGGAGTATGTACAGTAGGTGTGGAGTTATGTGTTTGATTTATGCACTTGAGAAAGAAATGGCTTTGCTCTGTCAAAAATGCAGTCCATGTACTTTGGAAACTGTAGATAGAAGATATGGTAACATTTTATAAAAATCACAGTCCGAGTTATTTACTTCATTTGAATACACACGCCAATGTTCCTGGTGGATGAACTGTATATACATAGGTGTAACCGCCTACAGATTTCTCTTGCCTATACCTGAAACGTTCCATTGTTGCTTGTAATATTGCATTGTTCCTAGGCATCGCTTGATCAGATGAATACCTGGTTACTTTTATCATTATAAACACTGCTTCTTACACATTCGCTAACAAAAGAACCAGGAAACATCTGAAAACAACTTAAGACTCTCAGGCCTGATAGGATTATATGCCTCTACAAAGAGCAGTCAACACTCATTAGTACCATACAAAGTGACTAAGAGTCCATTCATCATTGATAGGACCGTGTATGTGCGTGTGCTGAAAGACATCGCACTGCAAATCATGATTCAGCATCAGGGCTTTATGTATATTCTTAGAACAATGAAAGTTCTTTTGATAGCTGGCTCATTATGGAAGCAAAGCAATAGTATAACCCTCTGGTCTTTTGTCTTTGGGGGCTGATGGCACAATGACTGCAGAGATGAGTATGCCGTGAGTCACCCATTTCCTGGCAGTGGGATGCCTGGGGGCTGGGGGTTGTGTTACACTCTTTTTACCTCCTATGGACATGATTCTTTATTTTATTCTTTCATTTGCCATTAGGTTGGGAGACTGGCTTTTAACTGGTTTTACCTTTCATTTGAATTGTGCGGTATCCTTCTGATTTTATAGATAAGATATAATATGTTTAGATCAGTAGAAGTGTCCTATTTTCTTCACCCTACAGACGTATCTGAATTCTTGGTCTTTATAGGGATACTGCTGGTCCAGGCTTTTTATAGGATCCCCCTTTTTTCTTTTTCTTTTTTTAAACGCATAGGCCCGGATTCACATACATCGGCGCATATTTATGCCGCCGTAGCATATCGAATATACGCTACGCCAAAGTAGCACAGAGCGGCGAGCACAGTATTCACAAAGCAAATGCTCCCAACGTTGCGCCGGCATAATGTAAATTCGTAGGCGTAAGCCGGCCTAATTCAAAGTAGGTGGAAGTGGGCGTGATCCATTTAAATGAAGCGTGACCCCATGCAAATGATGGGCTGAACGAAGGGCGCATGCGCCGTCCCGTGGACGCAAACAAGTGCGAATGCTCTGAATCACGTCGGAAAAATCCCTAAGATACGTTGAATCACTGCCTACGACGTGAACGTAACCTACGCCCATCCCTATTCACGTACTACTACGTAAACAACGTAAAATACGACGGCTGTTCCCTGGTCCATACCTTTGCATGAGTTGCGCCTCATAGATGGGGAATAACTATACGCCGGACGTAAGCCTTAAGTAAACCGCGTATATTAATGTGCCGGGCGCAAGTACGTTCGTGAATCAGCGTATCTCACTCATTTGCATATTCGAATCGTAAATCAATGGGTGCGGAAAATGCGCCCAGCGTAAATATGCGCCAAGGATACGACGGCGTAGAATAGTTACATCGTTCGTAGGAAGCCTATTTTCAGGCGTATCTAGTTCTGTGGGTACGGCGCACAGATACGACGGCGCACATTTACACTTACGCGGCGTATCTCGAGATACGTCGGCGTAAGTGCTACGTGAATCCGGGCCATATACATTACTGTATAGTTGGTTTGCAATGCTTTTTGTGACATGTTGCTGTTTTATAAACTGTAGGACCTTATGTGTAGACTTTAGGCTTTAATGCAGCCGGAAAGCTTAAAGGCATCAAAAATAGGTCTTTGGTTAATTTTGTGGTTCTGTCTGCAATAAAGGAAACCTGTACTGAGAGAACTGCATTCTAGTTAGTCAAAAAAATCAAAGTGAGTGCAGAACTGCATACTTGTCCTGGATCAGTGATTTGGCAAGACAGCCAAGCAACTAGCATTTTTGCAAATAAACCAGGACAATCCAGCAATGCTATCATCGATGCTTCCTCTTTTCCTTCCTTTTATTTTAATTAGCTTTATTAGTGTGCACAGATACTGTTTTTTTTTTTTTTTCCTTTCTTTTTTTTTTCCGATTTAGTCTATCAGAATACATAACAAAAAATAGCCAGATCAGTCAACACAAGCAAATGTCCTGCCTAGCAACGTCACAGGAACTGCCCAAAATGATTGAGTGACCTCAAGTTAAAATAAAGTGCAGTACAAACATAGTATAATAGCATTACATCTTTTTTATAATTAATTACATTAAACATTACAACCATTAACCATATATTTGTCTGCAGTATATAGTGGGGTTTAATTTTTTTTTTTTTTTTTTTTTTAATCTCGGTACTACCTATGTTTGCACATTCTCTAGCATTGGTTTGCACATCACTGCCCTGTTCTAACTTTCTAAGGCCCCTTTCAGATGTCCGCTCCGCCTGTCCGTTATTACAAGTCCGTTAACGGACTTGTAATACATCCCTATGGGATCGCGTCCGTTAGTGGATGGAGCATCCGCTAGCGTCCGCGTCCGTCGGGATCCGGTTTTCGGACGGAAGAAAACCCTATTTTTCTTCCGTCCGGCGGAACGGAACGGATGCAGACGGTCTGTCTGCATCCGGTTCCCCATAGGGCAGAGCGGAGCTGAGACAGGGTGGTCCCTGCACTGTGTGCGGGGACCGCCCTATCCGCCGACAGCTCAGCGGGGATTCCCGCTGAGCCGACGGAGACACACGGAGCGGACCCAGAAACGATCCGCTCCGTGTGAAAGAGCCCTTACAGTAACATCTGTTAACTGTGTCTGTGCAAAGTGGATTGCACGACCACTCCAGTGTCCAGGAGGGGCTTGTGTGACCGAGTGATAATGCAGGAGCACAACCTGGGGACAATTGTCCCCCATTATAACAGGTAGTGCCTGAAAATGGCAGGATCATCATGGATTTAATATTTTTTTTATTAAATGCTGCAAATTTAAAAGGACTAAAAACAGATTTTGAATTTACATTTTATTATGATTTATATATTCTTTTTTATTTACCGTATTTATCGGCGTATAACACGCACAGGCATATAACACGCACCCTAACTTTAAGAGGGAAGTTTCAGGAAAAAAACGTTCCACAGCCCCCTGCGTATAACACGCAGGCACAGTTTACCCTCTATTTTCAGGGTAAAAAAGTGAGTGTTGTACGCCAATAAATACAGTATTTCAGGTACTTGTATTTACGCAGTACTTTACATATACATTGTACATTCACATCAGACCCTACGCCAGGGGTGTCAAGCTGGCGGTCCTCCAGCTGTTCCGAAACTACAAGTCCCATCATGCCTCTGCCTGTGAGAGTCATGCTTGTAACTGTTAGCCTTGCAATGCCTCATGGGACTTGTAGTTTTGCAACAGCTGGAGGGCCGCCAGTTTGACACCCCTGCCCTACGCTCAAGGAGCTTACACTCTAAGGTTCCTAACTCACATTTATACATACACATACTAGGCAGGATCAAATTAACCTACAATCATGTCTATGGAGATTTATTAGATCTATTAGATTTTATTAGTTTGAGTTTGGATCTTTAAAAAAAAAAAAAAAATATATATATATATATATATATATATATATATATATATATATGTGTTCTCATACCACAGTTTGGAATTTTAGTGTAAATACTTTTTTAATGCCAAATATATTTGAATTAGTAAGATCTGCTTTGCTCTTAACAGATAAGCACAGTGCAATTTAACACAATTATAGTAAAAATCCGTCGATGAGCTTGAAATGTATCATTTGATGTAATTTGTTCATATTTGGCTTACTTTACTTTCAAAGTGGTAAAAAAATGAAAGCGACAATGTATAACAGCTGTAATTTCCATCAAGGCAAACAGGATTACAAAAAATAAAATAAAAAATAAACTTGCACCACAATCAATGTGTATATTTTTGACTATGCCCTGTCCTCAGGGTCTCCAACAACTGAAAATCTTAAATACATTATGACTAGTCTCCATATGAATAGAATGTGTACTGCCGTAATCACTGTCTGATATGACTTTATGTGCCTTATACTGTTTTTCTTATTCATGGTCGCCCTGTTTTGTATTATAATAAAAATTATAAAAGAAAAAAGTCACTTGGCTGAAGTGACAGTTATAAGCAAATTACACACTTTTTATATCTTAGTGAATTAGGCTTTCTGCTGTTTATCCATTGTTCCACTACAATGCCATACATACCATATTAACATATAAAAAAAGTAATTCTCCAACAGTTTTACAGCAATTGTAGCATACTTTTACCAAAAATCATAAGCCTCATCTTTATTTTCAACATCTTCCTAAGTGTTGCATTTGTAGGACCTGTTTGGATACAAGAGTGGAACATGAAGCAAGCTGTAACAACTAGGCTACAATCATATCTAGCAGTTGATCTGTGTTCTCTTATTTGTGTGTGTGTGTGTGTGCATATGTATGTGTGTGTGTGTGTATGTATATATATATATATATATGTGTGTATATATATATATATATATATATATATATATATATATATATATATATATATATATATATATATATAAAAAATAAAATACACACCTGGTCACCACTATTTGTGAACAGTGCCCCCCCTAAACCAGTATCTAACTTGTCTTTTCTTTTTTTGCCTCGTATAATGTTTGGTTAGGCTAACTTCCTTTCTGCTCAGTTTTTTCCATTTGTTAGGTGGTCGAAATGGTTCTCTATTTGACTAAACAGTGTAACAGAAAAAGTCTTAAGAAGGGAAGTCAACAGCTCAAGCATTCATTGATCTGGGTGTTGAGAGTAGGCAGTTTTTCTCCGTTATCGGCATGTTTTCCATTCAGGTCTAGTGCACCTATATTATCACTTAGGTCATGCATTTGCCTATGGTGGTTTTTGTTTTTGCATTTATGTTTTATATTAAGTAGGTCGAGAATAGTATGAGGGTGAATAGCTTTATTTGGTGCGCCATTGGCATATCATTCTAGTTATTGGAGCTATGTATTGGTTTCAGTATTTCTTTCAACTGTCCTCTTTTATTTGATTACTATTTAATGTTGAGTTGTTCTCTTGACGACATGTCACTTCCAATATTAAGAGTGTTCTCGTACGTTTGGAATGCTAACAGACTAAACCATGTGTAATACAACTTACTATTTAGTCTAAGCATGTAAGCTTTGCGGGCGAGTCAGACAGCCTGACTTATGCCAGTCCTCCTAATGATCAGTCATTGCCTGATTCCATTTCTAACTAACTGTGGAATTTGTAGCAAATCACATTCCAGGCTAACCACAGGCTCCAGTGGGTCTCCAGTCCCAGTGTGGCGAGTAAATTTTTCTCAGGTGAGTCAGTATCGTAACTAGGATGCGTCCTTTTTGTTTAAACATGTCTACATAATATCTAATTGATTCACACATTTTGACTAATATGGGAAAAAGGGTAGAGATCTGTATGGTCGGTCTAGCCCATGTATGGCTAGCTTTGTATCTTCGAAATGCCAATGGGAAAAAAGCAATTCTATTAGGCATCTAAAAGCGGTAAGAGTGGTTTCTACAAATATTATGTTTAAGTCGTTTTTCATCACCCTGTAAATACAGTATATATTTATTTTAGTATTTTCAATAAAGGAAACCTATATTGGGATATACAGAAGTCCAAAGTTACTGACCACTTTTGGAAAATGCTACTTGCCTGACTGTCATTGGGGTCAGTGGCCAAATCAAGCATACAACTATTAAAGTCAGAAAATCTACTTGGTAGTTATAGGTCTGTGATTAAAAGTGCTACAGCCAAAAGATTAGTATAACAGCAAGGCAACCAGCATTTTCAAAACTAGAGCTCAGCAAAGCCAACCTACATAGTCTCTCTGTACAGGTTTCCTATAAAAGAAATGGGTATATAGGAATTCACCACACCACAAATTTAACCTAAGGCCCCTTTCACATTGGGACGTTTTTCATGCGGTACAGCGCTAAAAATAGCGCTGCTATACCGCATGAAAAATCATGCCCTGTACTCTTCAATGTGAAAGCCCGAAGGCTTTCACATTGAAGCGATGCGCTAGCAGGAGCGCTCCAAAAGTCCTGCTAGCCGCATCTTTACAGCGGTATAGGAGCGGTGTGTTCACCGCTCCTATACCGCGCCCTCCCATTGAAATCAATGGGAAAGCGCGGTGATACCGCGGTAATACCGCCGCAACGCGAGCGGTATTAACCCTTTTTCGGCCGCTAGCGGGGGTTAAAACTTCACCGCTAGCGTCCGAATATCGCGGTAAATACGACGGTATAGCGCGGCTATACCGTCACCGCGGGTCCGCGCCTCAGTGTGAAACCGGCCTAAATCAAAGTCAATAGTGAAATGTTGCTGGAGTCAACACCATCTTTGAAAAATCGTAGAACTCTAATGCCGCGTACAGACGATCGGACATTCCGACATCAAAACCGTGGATTTTTTTCCGACGGATGTTCGCTCAAACTTGTCTTGCATACACACTGTCACACAAATGTTTTCGGAAATTGCGAATGTCAAGAACGCAGTGACGTACAACACTACGACGAGCCGAGAAAAATGAAGTTCAATGATTCCGAGCATGCGTCAAATTGATTCCGAGCATGCGTAGAATTTTTGTGCATTGAATTGTGTACACACGGTCGGAATTTCCGACAACTTTTGTTGTCGGAAAATTTGAGAACCAGCTCTTAAATTTTTTTTTTTCGGAAATATGTTTGGGGGTTCTAATTGGAGGGAAGGAGATGGCAGCTCTATTAGCATTGCTGGTTGTCTTGTTTTGCCAACGGCCACCACAAGATGGCACCAGATCACAGAAGGAAGCATAGGCCTGCAGGAGGCCGCAAAGCTGTGGCCTCAATTGCTGGCCGACGCTATCGCGTGGCGGGGGAGGTGGGGGCGCACGGAGACACAGGATGGGGTATGCCGTGTCTCCGTGCGCCCCCACCTCTCCCACCGCACGACCACGCCGGCCGGTAATTGAGGCCAGTTGCATTCGGCTGCGGCACCTTAGGACTTGTTTACATTTTACTTTCTATTTTTGCTTTTGTTGTAGTTATTGGGATATATTATCTCACTTAATGGGACAAATCATTTGTTCTATGTGAATCTATTCATTTGCACTATATCACTATGTGTCAAATTTATTGGATTGTTCACCTTAGTTGCGCAGCTTGTTTTTTCATATATATATATATATATATATATATATATATATATATATATATATATATATATATATATATATATATATATATATATATATATATATATATATATATAAAATGTATTTTACTGTACCATTTGTGTGGTTACTTGTATTTGCTTAATCGGTAATGTGTCCAACAATCTTTGTTTTAAAGCCAATTAGCATATGAACCGACAACACATACCAGTAAAAACAAAACTATATGTATTTTTTAAATGTAGGAGCAAATACCTAGGGGGTCTATTTGTAAATGTTTACACATGTTTCACACATTTTTTTAATTGCATTAATTTGGAAAATAATGTTGATCCTAGGTGAAAATTGTGGGAATCTTCTGTGAGAACATTTAAAAATAGACCCCATAATGTAATATGGATGATTAGTACTTAGATTTTCATTACATATCTCTGTAGCATGTAGACAAAGATTTAGACTTTATACAGCATATTTCTACACTGTTACTTCCTCCTTGGGTATATTTATGGCATGTAAGTGTCAGCCTTCTTACTAGTCATATGATATATAAAAATCATGAATTACCCACAAATTGTCAAAATAAGACTTTATTTGGTCAAACAGTTGTCTATACAGGCTTTGGCAACTGGTACTTAAAGCTGACTCCGTGAGGACGAAACTGTGGCTTTTTAACTATGAACATTAGCAGAAGAAAATGTCCTAAAGCATATTCTGCTCAGTCTGCCAAAACCATAGGATGACGTTGCTCTGACTTCATTTTGGACAGCTGGTAAAAGTTGTCAAAAAGCAGGCACATGATCTCTTGACTCGTAGTAGTCTTTGTATGTGTTCACCACCAGTAAGCACCGCACATTTTTATTTTATATTTAGCAGAACGTTTCACAACTTAATAAGTTAGTCTTAGATTTTCATAATCTTGCTTGCTTACCTAAAAAAATATATTGGGCACCTTATTTAGGTTTATTTATTCTTTCTTAAGAATACCTCTACTCTATGGCCCAGATTCACAGAAAGCAAGGCACACATTATGCCGCCGTAGGGTAACCACTGTACGCTATGCCAACGCAGCGCAGAGAGGCAAGCATTGCATTTAACAAGCCAGTGCTCCCAACGCTGTGCCAGCGTGGCTTGGATTTCGAAGGCGTAAGCTGGCGTAGGTGGAAGTGGGCGTGACCCCCATGCAAATGATGGGCCGAGCGACAGACAGGTACGTATCACGGACTGCGCTGTGACGTGGACGCACCCCCCTGCGCCTGCTCATAACCTTGCCGGCACAACTGCCTAAGCTACGCCGGATCACTGCGTACGGCGTGAACATAACGTACGCCCAGCCAGACACGCGTCCAACGCACAATACGCCGGCTTGTGTTCCCTGGTGCAGACCTGAGCATGTCTGTTGCTGGGTTGCACCTCCTTTATGGGGAATAACTTTACGCCGGACGCACAACTTACGCGCATCTCGCGTAGCATCCCCCGGGCACACGCACGTTCGTGAATCGCCATATTTCCCTCATTTGCATGTTTGAATGGCTAATCAATGGGAGCGGCACCATGCTCCCAGCCTAAATGTGCGCCCACCCCTACGCCGGCGTAAGCAAGATACGTCGGCGGGGTGTAGCCTGTTTTTAGGCGCATATTAGTTTGTGGGTCTGGCGCACAGATACGACGGCGCACATTTGCACTTACGTCGGCGTAAGTTCTTTTTGAATCTGGGCCTATGGGAGTTGGAGACAGCTCTGCTCATTGTCTTAAGCCCAGTGCACACAGACCAAATGGAAAATAACATTGGGTGGTTCAATAAAAACCATCCGACATTCGGCCCCTGTGTATGGCAGCCAGTCTGACAGAAGCCGGACAGTTAGCCAGCTTCTGTCTGACAAGCATGCTGGAAAACCAACAGCCGACTGGCTCCCAATCGGCGCTTTTAGCAAATGACTGAGAGCGCTAACCAGAGTGTTCTGGCAGAAGAGGAGAGTTAAGTTTTTTTGGGGGGGGGGGGTTCCCCCATATAAGAGCACAATAGCTCATTGGGGGGAATCGCTGTACGAACATCTGATTCTTAGTATAGCGGCTCTAAGTTGAGCTGTACTCAACTAAAAAAAATTATAGTGTATATTAGACTTTAGGCTTGACATAAACTAGTAGATTTTCGAACAACTGCATGAAAGATTGAAAGAAAAGCAAGGCATCTATGGCCAATCTAAGAGGGGAGAAACAATCCTTCCTAAGCCTTACTGCTGTGTACAAGCCCTGATGTGTGGTCCTCTTTCGGAGTTGACATGGGTTTGTTGGATTGCCATAATTGTAACTTTATTCCAGTCATTTCTTTCCCTAATGTCTGTGTTATCACTGCAAACTTCAGTTTATATAGTTGGCTTGTACAGCTGCATTTGTGAAATACACAAACGTGTTTTTTTGTTTCTATCTTCTATTTTGCACTGTAAGTCTTCTGGTCTTATGACTTGCTGTTTTTCACATTCTGTTTTTACTGGCTCTGGCTCAGCTGGAATAATAGCCACCAAGACCTGTTACTGGAAGTAGAGCTGGGACTTGTAATAGGCACATTATGATCCCCTACCGGAGGCTAAAATAACCTTGTAAGACTGCTGATACATTACATTCACAATTACTTATGTTTTAGCAACAGTCTCATTCCTTTTTGAGTCTTGACTGTTTTATGTGAAGTTTTTTTTTCTTCGCATTTTGTACTACTTTTTCTTGTGCTTTGTGTTGTCGGTGTCTGTTTTGTACATTTGAATATTAACAGTCAATTCCATTGGCTGAAAATTGGTGGTTGTGCTTGGAATTTATTAGATGTTTGGCCAAAAAGTGAATTCATATAGATGACGACATCTAATCACATTTTACTCAGAGTAGCTCTTCAAGGTTCATTATTTACATATATCTATGAATTATTCCAGCTATCTGTTGGACCTCTTAATTCTGGCTATATTTTTGCCCATGTTGGCAAAGATTTAAATAACTCAGTTATGTTTTCAGAAATAACTCAATTGTGGTTGGAAGGTGACCAATAATGGCTTATTTGTACAAATTAATATAGAGAAAACAGTTAAAACGGAAATGTATCGACATGTATCTAAAAAAAAAAAAAAGCTATAGGTCATGGTGTCCTCACTTCATATCACTTCACAACGAGATTTACACATCTGGAAAACCGCGGTACGCGAATGTGATTAGTCTTTTATTAGTGCACTACAAAATAGTATATGGGTTTGGCTGGATCGACCTGGTTAAAGTTACTTAAGTAGCTCTATTTACATTGTTGTATATAAAGTGACCATTTAATATAACCGCAGTGGTACTTAAATAGGAAGGTAAACCCTGATGTGTTTTACTTTATCTATATTCCCCAGCAAAGTAAAAGCTTAATGGGTTAGTATGCATCACATACTAGCCCATTATGTGCCACTTACCTTGCAAACGAAGCCCGCAAAGCTTCCATCTTCATCCCTCTTCCTTCCGGTGGCTGCGGACTCCGGCTCGGTTCTCTCACCTCCCCAAGTGGAGAGCAGCATCTCTCCTGTTCTGCTCCTCCATGCTCATTGGAGTGCTGATTTGTGGAAGGGGGGGCAGCCATCTCAGCGGCCATTACTCTGGGTCTTAAAGGCGAATTACCTTTTTATTGGAGATGAGAGGCTAGAGAGCCCTTTTTTTTTTTTTTTGGGACATCAAGATTACGTTGCACTGCATGGTGGCCACTGTGAACATATAGCAGTCCGTTTTTTTTTTTTTTTTTTCTGCATTTTCGGACACTTCACATGCACAGCATTTATGTGTGATTTCAGATAATTCACCAGATGAACTTTGGACACTTTTTTTTCTACTTTTCTCTATTTTATAAACATGTGCACTTTATACACATTTGCACTTTACTTTATCCACATAGTGGATATTCTAGGTACTACATTCATGTTTTTGGACTTTTTCGCTAGATCACTTTATTTTTATTTGTATTTTTTTTGTACTGTAAACACTTATAGGTTTTGCTGCATTTTCAATCACGTTTATGAGTTTTAGAGGTTTACATTTATTCCTGTAGCGCAAGAGACTTTTATTATATATATATATATATATATATATATATATATATATATATATATATATATATATATATATATAATAAATCTCTTAGCGGCTTGCTGAGAGGCTGAGACTGCCATCAGTCCAGGCAGCTGGGGGATCCAGACTTCTGGGAGGACGTGGTGCCTGGACTGATCCTGGTGACGTCAGTGGAGAGCAGGCTTCAGACCACTCTCTGCTGAAAATGGGTCACAGGAGTGCAAAACGAATTGCACTCCTGTGACCCTTAGGAGAAGCCCAGCCTAAAAAGCTCAGGCTGGACTTCTCCTTTAACCCCGTCCCAGCCAGTGTCATTAGTACAGTGACAGTGTTTATTTTTAGCTGATCACCACCATTACAAGTATAAATAAATAAAAGTTCCAATATACAGTATATCCCACAGTTTGTAGACACTATAACTTTTGCGCAAACCAATCAATATACGCTTATTGTGATGTTTTTTTTTTCTCCAAAAATATGTAGCAGAATACATATTGGCTTAAATTTATGAAGAACTTATATATATTTTTTTAATGGATGTTTTATAGCAGAAAGTAAAAAATATTGTATTTTTTATTTTATTTGTTTTCAAAAGTTATAATTTTTTTTTAGTTTATAACGCAAAAGATAAAAATCACAGTAGTGATCAAATACCACCAAAAAAAAAATCTCTATTTGTGGGAAGAAATTATATAAATTTTATCTGGGTACAGCGTTGCAGGACTACGCAATTGTCAGTTAAAATAACACTGTGCCGTATCTTAAAAAATGTACTGGTCATGAAGGGAGCTAATTTTCCGGAGGTCAAGTGCTTAAGGAATATTTTATTTTATTCTGCTTTTTTGGATACCTTACTCTTGGCTTAGTCATAAACTATTGTAAGGGCTGAAAAGTCACGTGATAATTTTTGTGATCTGAATTGAGGCCGGGTTCATATATGTGCGAATTAGATGCAGTTTTCACCGCATCCAATTTGCATGACATGCGAGTGTGACCGGCTCTCAGTGGAGCCTGTTCACACAAGTGCGGAGTGGCCGCGGTGCGAATTCCAAAAGGGTCCTGTGTGTTTTTGTGTCTGGTTCAATTGCAAATTTAGGACCTGAACCCGTGAACAGGAATGCATCGGACCCCAGGCTGGAAACGACGGCCACACATACTTGGAAAATACTATAAAGCACAAAGAATAGTGAAAATGCTGGATGCATTATGTTTAGTAGTTTACCCTTTAGTGTTAGTGATGCTCCCATGATTCTGCCACCCACAAGCCCAGAAGTTTGAAAGCTTGTTTAACCACTCTTCAAAGCATTTAATAGCTCATTTAAAATCATTGAAAAAATAAGGTCAATTCCTATTGAGAAGTGTGTTCACTGTTCTAATATTGGGGTTGATTTACTAAAATTGGAGAGTGCAAAATCTGGTGTAGCTGTGCATGGTACCCAATAGGCTTCTAACTTCAGCTTGTTCAGTTGACAAAAAAAAAAAATGGAAGCTGATTGGTTTCTTTGCAGAGCTGCACCAGATTTTACACTCTCAAGTTTTAGTAAATCAACCCCAACATGTGTGCTTCGTGTCAGTCTATTTAGTTAATGGAAGTTGGAAAAGAGTGGTTAACCACTTCTGGACCAGCGATGTACCTGTACTTGTCACATGCCTATTGCTGCCACAAGGATGTTTACATTCCTTGTAACAGCAATTAAAGCAAAAAAATTTATAAAATTAAAGTGTAAAAATAAAATAAGTGAATCATAAAAAAAAACTTATTGAAGTGCCCCTGTCGAACCCCTGTGCTCGTGCGCAAAGGCAAACGTGCACGTTGGTCACGTACGCACGCAAACGGCGATCGTCTGTACATCTAAAGTGGTAACCTGTAAAGGCTTTTGAAGCGTCACCTGTGCATAGTAAAATTTACGTTGTTTGTCTTTGCACTGGTGTGCACAGTTTTAAAGCATGACATGTTTGGTATCTATTTATTTGGTGAAACATCATCTTTTATATTTTACAAAAAATATTGGGTTATGTATTTTTTTTTTTGCATTAAAAAAAAAAAAAATTAAAAATTCTCAAAATTTGCATTTGTGACTCAAACAATTTGACTGACAATTTATTCTCTAGGGCCTCTGCTTTAAAAAAATATATATATATACAAAGGGCCAAATTCCCAAAAGAGATACGCAGGCGGAACTGCTGTTCAGTCTGTGCCTAACTTTGGAAACGATCCTCAAAAGGCTTTTTCCAAAGTTAGGCAGAAAATCTGACATGTGTAAGACACTTACACGGTCAGATCTTAGGATGCAGTACCGCATCCACCGCTGGGGGCATTTCTCATTGAAATGCCGCTTTGAGTATGCAAATGAGGACTTAAGCAGATCCACAACGCTTTTCAGCATTGTGATTTCTGCGTAAGTTCCGTTTTTTGCGCAAAACTAGGGCTGGTTTTACAATGTGGAAAATTAGTCACACCTTGTAAAGGCCCATTCAAGCGACGGCATTTGGTATGCATTCCTGAGGGAGAACTCCACGGCAATTTGTAAAATCAAAACCGGCATGGGTTCCCCCCCCAGGAGCATACCAGGCCCTTAGGTCTGGTATGGGTTGTAAGGAGACCCCCCCCTACGCCGAAAATTCGACGTAGGGGGTCCCCCTACAATCCATACCAGACCCGTATCCAAAGCACGCTACCCGGCCGGTCAGGAATGGGAGTGGGGACGAGCGAGCGCCCCCCCCCTCCTGAGCCGTGCCAGGCCGCATGCCCTCAACATGGGGGGGTTGGGTGCTCTGGGGCAGGGGGGCGCACTGCGGGCCCCCCCACCCCAGAGCACCCTGTCCCCATGTTGATGAGGACAGGACCTCTTCCCGACAACCCTTGCCGTTGGTTGTCTGGGTCTGCGGGCGGGGGCTTATCGGAATCTGGGAGTCCCCTTTAATAAGGGGGCCCCCAGATACCGGCCCCCCACCCTAAGTGAATGGATATGGGGTACATCGTACCCCTACCCATTCACCTGGAGGCAAAAAGTTAAAGTTATTAAACACACAACACAAGGGTTTTTAAAATAATTTATTAGTCTGCTCCGGAGGCCCCCCCTGTCTTCTTTATTAGCTCTAATACCAGGGGGGGCTTCTTCTTCCACTCTCCGGGGGTCTTCTCCGCTCTCCGGGGGGGGTTTCTTCTTCCGCTCTCCGGGGGGGTTTCTTCTTCCGCTCTCCGGGGGGGGGGGGGGGTCTTCTCCGCTCTCCGGGGGTCTTCTCCGCTCTCCGGGGGTCTTCTTCTATCTTCGCCGCTCTCCGCTGTTGACTCGGCGCACCCCGGTTCTTCTGCAGCTGTCTGGTGCCTTCTTCTTCAGCGCTGGCTGCCTGCTATCTTCGTGTGTTAGCTCAATTACTAACAGGCAGCCAGCGCGGTCTTCTGTGACGTCATGTTCTTCTTCTCCCTTCTTCCGATGTTGACACGTCGCCTCTTCTCACTGCAATGATGGAAGCGCGCCTTGCATCCTATTTATATAGGCATCACCGTCCCATCATGCTCCGGTAGGTACCCACGTGGTGGGTGCACGTGGGTAGGCAGTGTAACTTAATTGCTGAAAGTTAAGTTAGGCAGCTTTTTTGGGAATTTGACCCAAATTTTCTAGCAAAAAATACAGATATTTACATGTTAACAATAAGTGCCAGTAAAGGCCTGGAGCTGAAATGGTTAAAGAGATGTACAAATGGTGTAGGGTACAAGGTTTAAATATTAACTTCTCTTTTATGGCGAGTAAAGGAAAATAACATCTTTGCTCAGTGTTAGGTTTATGTGATCAGTGTATTCATTGAGTTCTTTAAGTAAGTAATTATTAAATCGATTTGATTCACAGAAAATTAAACACTTCAAGGGCTGATTTTTAAGAGCCAGAGAAAACGTTCTTTTAGTGATAACCGTAGTAAAAAATGCTGAAAATTTGTTATCTGCTGTAAAATTTTAGGTACATTGGCTGCCACTCAACTGAATATATATATATTTTTTTTTACTAACCATGTTATGCCAGGAATCGGCTTGGCATTTCTTTAACATTGTTTTCATCAAACTGTCAAATGTTTTGATATCCCTTGGAAGTCATAGAGTAGACTTATATATAAAATCCATCAATTCTTTATGTAAGTGTAATCTTGAGATTTCTAAAGGAGGACTCCACCTAATTGTCAGGGATGGGTTAGCTTGGGAATGTGTAAATATATATTTAGCTTTTTTTGCCCCCTTTTGCCACAATCTGAGAAAACTAAAGCCAAGAGCTCTTAAGCCCTGTAGACACGAGCGGAATTTCCGCCAGCAAAAGTCTGATGTGAGCTTTTCATCAGAAATTTCCGACCATGTGTATGCTCCATCAGACTTTTGTTGGCGGAATTTCCACCAGCAAAAGTTTGAGAGCAGCTTCTCAATTTTTCCGACGGAAAATATTCTTATTGCAAAATCCATTCGTCTGTATGCAGTTCCGACTGGAAAAAACCCACACATGCTCAGAAACAATTCGACGCATGCTCGAAAGCATTGAACTTCTTTTTCTCGCCTCAACGTAGTGTTGTACGTCACCGCGCTCTTAACGCTCGAAAGTTCAGAGAACTTTTGTGTGACCGTGTGTATGCAAGCCAAGCTTGAGCGGAATTCCATTGGAAAAACCATCCAACTTTTTTCCGACGAACATTCCACTCCTGTGTACAGGGCATAAGCATCCATCCTGCTGTTGTGCAGAGCGTTTTGGGAGATTGTCCCATTGGCTTGAATGGGTGGATGTATTATTTTTTTACTGTGTCTTAGTATTGTTTAAAAGCATTGACTCACCAGGAAATGATTTAAGAATGCTGGCAATACTACTGCTTTGTTATGTTTTTTTAAACCGTCCAAGCTTGTGATCCATAAAACTGTGTAGGAGACTTTGTAGAGGGGGGAGACTGTCATCTGAAATGGAAAATCATTTAAGTTTTAACAAAAATCTACTTTACAAAACAATTATTTCACTTATGTTTTTCTTTTATAAACTTTTATTTACTACAGGTTTACTTGCGAATTACTGTGCATGAACTAGTAATTTCCTTCCTGGTTGTATGTATTTTTAATTCTGTGTTATTAGCCACTTTCACAACTGTCATTATCGTTAAAGTGGAGGTTCACCCGAAAAGTAAATTTTTAACATTAGATTGATGCTCATTTTGTCAAGGGGAATCGGGTATTTTTTTTTAAAACTAAGCAGTACTTACCGTTTTAGAGAGCGATCTTCTCCGCCGCTTCCGGGTATGGGCTGCGGGACTGGGCGTTCCTGTTTGATTGACAGGCTTCCGACGGTCGCATACATCACGTCACGATTTTCCGAAAGTAGCCGAACCTCGGTGCGCAGGCGCCGTATAGAGCCGCACCGACGTTCGGCTTCTTTCGGCTACTCGTGGCGCGATGTATGCGACCGTCGGAAGCCTGTCAATCAAATAGGAACGCCCAGTCCCGCAGCCCATACACGGAAGTGGCGGAGAAGATCGCTCTCTAAAACGGTAAGTACTGCTTCGATTTTAAAAAAACTACCCGATTCCCCTAGACAAAATGAGCATCAATCTAAGGTTAAAAAAAATGTTTCGGGTGAACTCCTGCTTTAAGAGAAAGTCTGACACCATTCTGATGCGTTCTATACTACTGTGATAACGTGGATTGTCCGGAGAAAGCTCCTAATGCAAAATAAATTGATATTGTAGCTTTATTAAAAAAAAAAAAAATTATATATATATATATATATATAATTTTTTTTTTGATACTTACATTGGGGAAAACTTAAATAAACCAGAAGATGGAGCTCTAGAAAAGAAGGTACTTGTAGATTTCTCACCACAAATGAATATAGAGAACTGTGATAGAAGCCCATAGGGAAGGGGTCCGTCTCCTCCCCCCCACCCTCCTTTTTTAACCTCCTTATCTTTTTTTTCTTTTTCCGTTTTCTTTCATTTTTCTTCTTTCTATTTTCTTTTTTTTTTATCTTTGTTATTTATTTTAATGGTTGATGGTATGATGATAGAAGGGTCTGTGCATGAATATAAAATTGAATGACAAACAGGCTCAAATTGAGTTTTTGTGTTTGCTTACAAAGCCAAATTAGAATTTGTGATGTTAGCATTTTATATGTGACTAAGTGTATTATAAAAAAAAAATGGTTCAATAAAGCTTAAAGCAGAGGTCCTCAGAAGAATGGAACCTCCGCTGTCCGGATTCCTTCCCACCTCTGGTGTCGCATTCGGCACCTTTCAGGGGGGGGGGGGAGCAGATACCTGTCTAAGCCCAGCATTATCTGCGGGAGTCTACACCACGTCCGGTCCCCCCCCCGCTGTCTTCTGGGAGACACACGGGTCCCAGAAGACAGCAGGGACCAGTGGCATTGCGCAAAGCAAGTCGCACAAGGCTTCATTTCCTGATTCCCTTCCCGAAATGATGGCGGCAGCAGCATCCGAGGACCGATGGAAGGTTCGGACTATGGTTCTGACATCGCAGGCACGCAGGACAGGTAAGTGTCCTTATTTTAAAAGTCAGCAGCTGCAGTATTTGTAGCTGCTGACTTAAAAAAAAAAAAAAAGACGGACCTCTGCTTTAAAGATTAAAAAAAAATGTAATAAAATTGTGAAATACCTAAGCCCCTTCTTTTCCAGAGGTCTATCTTCTGGTTTATTACATTTTATTTAATTTTTTTGGTTTGGTACAGAGATCCATGCCTGTATATAGATGAATCAGTGAATTTATTTAACCACTTCCATACAGGGCACTTATACACCTTCCCGCCGAGACCAATTTTTAGCTTTCAGCGCTGTTTCACTTTGAATGACAATTGCGCGGTCATACAACACTGTACCCAAACTACATTTTTATCATTTTGTTCCCACAAATAGAGCTTTCTTTTGGTGGTATTTGATCACCTCTGGGATTTTTTTTTCCTGCAAAACAAAAAAAAATGACTGAAAATTTTGAAAAAAATATGTTTTTTTTTGTTTCAGTTATAAAATATTGTAAATAAGTACGTTTTCTCCTTCATGGATGGGCACTGATGGTACTGCACTGACGGGCACTGATAAGGCGGCACTGATGGGCACCGATGAGGTGGCACTGATGTGGTGGCATTGATGGGCACTAATATGCGGCACTGATAGGCGGCATGGATGGGCACGGATAGGCGGCATGGATGGGCACGGATAGGCGACACGGATGGGCACGGATAGGCGACATGGATGGGCACGGATAGGCGACATAGATGGGCACGGATAGGCGACACGGATGGTCACGGATAGGCGGCATGGATGGGCACTGATAGGCGGCACAGATGGGCATTGATGGGCACTGATAGGTGGCACTAATGTATGTGTTGTACTAATGGATGCCAATCAGTGCCCAACAATGCCTGCCAATCAGTGACTCTTTACCTAGATCGGTGTTGCGGGGTGTCAGACTGACATCCTGCAACAACGATCGCTGCGATGCATGCCCCCAGGGGCGTGCAGCGGCTCAATATCCTGAGGATGTCATATGACGTCCACTCAGGATATTGAAACCACTTTGCTGACGTCTTTTTGCATAAGGCGGGCGGCAAGTGGTTAACATATATCTCCTGATTATTAGGGTTATTAGTTGCTGTGATCCAGCAACAGCCCCTTTTAATCTATAGGCAGTCTAGTTTATATGGCACACTAAAAATGACACTTCTAACTCACAACTTCAGTACATTAGTAAAGAAAAGTAGGGAAGAGCCCGTTGTATCACTCTAGCTCAGGGGTGGGCAATTATTTTTTCGAGGGGGCCACATGAGAAACTAAAAATATTTTGGAGGGCCGGGCCAAAAGGCTAAACTCAATACTGCATAAAATCAATTGTATTTCTTTATAAAAAGCAGTAAATATCATTGTTGGACAACTGGTACGAGTACTTGTTATAGACATGGCACAGGAGGGGGACAGAGGCTGGGGACATGGCACAGGAGGGGGACAGAGGCTGGGGACATGGCACAGGAGGGGGACAGAGGCTGGGGACATGGCACAGGAGGGGGACAGAGGCTGGGGACATGGCACAGGAGGGGGACAGAGGCTGGGGACATGACACAGGAGGGGGACAGAGGCTGGGGACATGACACAGGAGGGGGACAGAGGCTGGGGACATGACACAGGAGGGGGACAGAGGCTGGGGACATGACACAGGAGGGGGACAGAGGCTGGGGACATGACACAGGAGGGGGACAGAGGCTGGGGACATGGCACAGGAGGGGGACAGAGGCTGGGGACAGGCAGCCACTGTTTAATCAATAACAATTGATTAAACAGTGGCTGCATGTGATGGCACAGTGGCTGCGTGTGATGGCACAGTGGCTGCGTGTGATGGGCACAGTGGCAACAATTGATGGCACAGTGACTGCGTGTGTTGGCACAGTGACTGCGTGTGTTGGCACAGTGGCTGCATGTGATGGCACAGTGGCTGCGTTTGATGGGCACAGTGGCTGCGTGTGATTGGCACAGTGGCTGCGTTTGATGGGCAGAGTGGCTGCGTGTTATTGGCACACTGGCTGCGTGTTATTGGCACAGTGGCTGCGTGTGATGGGCACAGTGGCTGCGTTTGATGGGCACAGTGGCTGCGTGTGATTGGCACAGTGGCTGCGTGTGATTGGCACAGTGGCTGCGTTTGGGAACAGTGGCGACAATTGATTGCACAGTGGCTGTGTGTGATTGGCACAGTGGCTGCGTTTGATGGGAACAGTGGCTGCGTGTGATTGGCACAGTGGCTGCGTTTGATGGGCACAGTGGCGACAATTTATGGTGGCACAGACTCATGGGCGTCCGCTGAAACTTTTTCAGGGGGGGGCGCTTCAGCAGCTGCGATACACAGTCGCATTTTACCCTTTCATCGACCGCTAGCGGGGGTTAAAAGCTACCCCCCCACGTTAAAATTTAAAAACACCCCACTGTGCCCCCTGCATCTTTCAATATCTCTTTGTCCTACTGTGTACCCCGTCTCCACAACTGCACCTCTGGACCCCTTTACATTACACAGCATCCTGCATCACTGGACCTATTTCTATTATTACATAGTTATACAAAATTAAATGGTTCAACTCACCATAATGCAGAAACAGTTGGAGACCCGAGTGTGTCACTTGCCACCATCGCCTGCCACGCGTTGCGGATTGTCACTTGCCACGTCGCCTGCCACATGCTTATCACTTGCCACGTTGCCTGTCACATGTTGTGGATTGTCACTTGCCACGTTGCCTGCTGTCACATGTTGTGGATTGTCACTTGCCACGTCGCCTGTCACATGTTGTGGATTGTCACTTGCCACGTTGCCTGCTGTCACATGTTGTGGATTGTCACTTGCCACGTTGCCTGCTGTCACATGTTGTGGATTGTCACTTGCCACGTCGCCTGCTGTCACATGTTGTGGATTGTCACCTGCCACGTCGCCTGCTGTCACATGTTGTGGATTGTCACCTGCCACGTCGCCTGTCACATGTTGTGGATTGTCACTTGCCACGTTGCCTGCTGTCACATGTTGTGGATTGTCACTTGCCACGTTGCCTGCTGTCACATGTTGTGGATTGTCACTTGCCACAGCGCCTGTCGCACATTGTGGATTGTCACTCGCCACATCGCCTGTCACATGTTTATCACTTGCCACGTTGCCTGTCACATGTTGTGGATTGTCACTTGCCACATCGCCTGTCACATGTTGTGGATTGTCACTTGCCACGTCACCTGTCACATGTTGTGGATTGTCACTTGCCACGTCGCCTGTCACACATTGTGGATTGTCACTTGCCACGTTGCCTGTCACACATTGTGGATTGTCACATCGCCTGTCACATGTTGCGGTCCGGATTGTCACTTGCCTGCTCCAATTGTCCCTTGCTGTGTCCCAGAGTCAGGACCAGGGTTGTCAGCAATGTCAGGCAGCAGAGAAATTATTTAAACTCTCTAAATTCCCGCGGTGCCTACACAGAGAGGAAGGGGGCTGCTGGGCGGGCAGTGAGAGATGATGTAATCTCTCTGCTCCCTCCCGCTTAACAGCTCGCTGATTGGCCAGCACTAGCTCAGGCATAGACACTCACCAAGCCAATCCGCCCAGCCCACAAGCTCTCTCACCTGACACCCGTCAGCGGAGCCGCCTGCACTTTTGGCTGTCACTCGCCCGCACACTATGTCACTCGCTCCCTCACCAGCCCACCCAGCTGCCCACAGCCTGGCCTGCTAGCTCTCACCCATCCACGGCACTCACCGGCCATCCGCTGTTAGATTTCAGGGGGGGCCGTCCCGCTGACAGGGAGGGGGAGGGGGGGGCGATCGGGGGAGATATACAGTGCAGACAGCTCACGGCTCTCCTCTCCCTGTCACAGCGCCACGGCTCTATTTACCAGAGAACTCTGCAGCGGCGCTGTGACAGGGAGAGGAGAGCCGTGAGCTGTCTGCACTGTATATCTCCCCCGATCGCCCCTGTCTGTCAGTGGAACTAGCTCTAATTTCATTCGCCGTGATGCCGCCTTGTTTCCTGCCGAGAATCATGACATTGGCACTGGTTTCTAGGGGGGGGCGAGAGCCCTCCCTTGCCCTGTAGACACTCCCCCTTGGACGGATCTGTCCAATCGCGAGCAAGGGGGAGTGTCTATGCGACTCCCCCTTGCTCACGATTGGACAGATCCGTCCAAGGGGGAGTGTCTATGCGCGGCGGGGAAAACAGCTGTTCAAACGAACGCTGTCTGTAATGTTCCCCGCCGCGGTGATTAACGTGGCGGCGGCGATTTCGGCGGCGGCGGCGGGGGGGGGCCGGATTAAAAGGCCCGCCGGGCCGTATACGGCCCGCGGGCCGTAGTTTGCCCAGGTCTGCTCTAGCTGAACTTTCTTTCCTGCTTCGGATCTCCTTCAGTCCATCTAAAGAGGTGTGGCCAACCAACAAGTCTTTAGCCAGCCATACATGGATCGAAAGTCGGCCAGTTCAGCAGGAACTCCCCTATCTACATAGAGTGTGTGGATGGGGAAATTTAGTCATTTTCTTTCATGCAATCCACTGGTTGAACAAAAAAAAATTACTTGTGTATGGGTTGCCCTTATTTTTTTTATGCTTTAATTCAGATTTTTCATAAAAAAATAAAATAACAAGCTGAACCAAGCCCCCAAATTAATGCCCAGTTGGCCCATTTTCTGTACTTGAGTATTCATGTTCTGTCCAGGGTTGACAATTTTATCAAATGTGGTCCTCACTTTTTTCAGGCTTTGCTTGTGGCCTGATGGTAAAGCGGTTGTAAACGGCTGGACATTTTTCTTTTGTAATGTCGTACTTATACAGGTTGAACTGGATGGACTATTGTCTTTATTCAACCTTACCTCTTATGATACTATGTCATAATGTGCTAGTATGCATCGCATACTCCGGCTCTGTGACTGGCCGGAGCTGCAATGACATCACTCCCATGTATGCGCATGTCAGCCGCCATTTGCGGCACAGGGCTCTGAAGAAACGGCACGGGTTGCCGTTCCTTCAGAGCGCACGGTTAAGAGATCTTTACACTATCTATAGGTAAGCCTTATTATAGGCTTACCTATAGGTAAAAGCAAGAGATGGAAGTTTACTTCCACTATAAAGGCATGGAGAGCACAAAGAGCTATGTTTAATTCAGAAATGTGTTTTTCTGAAAATGCATATGTTCTTTTTCCAGATATTGTACTAAACTCTATATTCATGTTAACACAAATCCCAGAAGTCAAGTATTCCATGTACCTAAAAATATTGCTGTCAACTAACACAAGACCATTATCTTTGGCTCCCTTAACTGTGGCTGTTGGCTTCTAGTTTTGGCAAGCGTCCTCCAAAGTTGTTTGCGTTTTCACTCCTATGTTGGCTCCAGTTTAGGACATGTTGATGGCTATTATTTGCATGTTTGTATGTGAGCAATTTACATTGCTAACTCCGAGCCAGATTCACAAAAGAGATACGACGGCGTATCTCCTGATACGCCGTCGTATCTCTATGTTAGGGCTGTCCTAACTATGCGACCGATTTGTAGAATCAGTTACGCATAGCTAGCCCTAAGAGCCGACAGTGTAGTTGTCCTAAGCCATGTTAAGTATGGCCGTCGTTCCCGCGTCGAAATTTAAAAAACAGCGTCGTTTGCGTAAGTCGTCCGTGAATGGCGCTGGACGCCATTTACGTTAACGTCTAAACAAATGACGTCCGTGCGACGTCATTTAGCACAATGCACGTCGGGTAATTTACCCGACGGAGCATGCGCACTACGTTCGGCGCGGGAACGCGCCTAATTTAAATGGTGCCCGCCCCATTTGAATTGGGCGGGCTTGCGCCGAGCGCATTTACGTTACACCGCCGCAAGTTTACAGGTAAGAGTTCTGAGAATCAGGCACTTACGCTGTAAACCTGCGGCGGTGTAACGTAAATCACATACGTTACGCTGCCGTGGAGCAACGTAATTCTACGAGAATCTGGCCCTCCATCTTTATGTGGCCTATGTGAATGGTCCACACTGCAGTTAATTTGAGCAAAGCTATCTGTTTTCTTCTGAAATCATGGATTCAATTCTTTCCTGTTCAGTTTAAACCTCTATGTTAACTGGTAAATGTAATAAGCCAGCAGTTTCCACTCAAAGTAAAAGGTTTTAACTCTCCTGTCCCTCCCTTTCTTACTAGAAGCATGTGCTATAATAATTCCAATTTGTATCTACTAGCCAAATCCGATAATGTCATCTATAAACTATGGGGGCTTCTGGCTTCAAAAATGTAGCTGTAGGTAGATTTTGAACATATATATATATATTTTTTTTCTTCTTTTTTTTATTTTTTTTGCATCTGCCTTCATTCGGTTCACACTATGAACAACTTGTGAATCGCACAGGAACTGCACTGCGTTCCTGTTCAATTCTCATGCTATTCAGTGTGGTGCAGTTTGAGCCCAGTCATTTTGAATGGGCTCAAGTTGCAGCCCATCACACTAAAGTCACACATGCACCAATTTTGGAACCATGCTGTGCAACTGGATCTCATAGTACAAAAGTACCATGTGATCCAGTTGCAGCGTGGTTGCACTGCATTTGTGACCTGTGTTTGGATTGACGTTAAGATTGCACTGACGCCTGCTGCCAATCGCAAGGGCAGTGCGATTTGAATGCGGTGTTGGAAATGCGCACTGATTGTGGGATTTCCCACACCGCATTAGTGTGAACCTAGGCTTAATTGGTTGGCTGTCCATGTTGAGCTGGTACAATAATTGTTAAAGATTAGTGCACTATTAGTGTAATACTATTTTATTTTCTTATAACACCAAACATCTAGTAAATGGACAGTGTTTGTTGCTTAAAGAACAACTCCACTAAAAACATTTTTTTTTTTTTTTTCAATGTAAACTGGTAACCTAACATACTCCAAGTATTAAGTCAGAAAAACGACAACCCTTATTGGGAAAACAAGGGATTTCCCTTGGCGATAAACATACTTATGTTTATGGGGTTGTCATGGCTCCAGTAGTCATACTCATTGAATTGTGAATACAGAATTGTGTGTGGTCAGTTTTCCTCAGCTGTTAATGGTGGGGGCTGATACCCAGCAATACTAGAACAGGACAGAAACGCACGCTAAATAATTCTAGACGTCTGGTTTAGTTGATCAGCTAGTTTGCATATTAGAAACTGAGTTGGGTTACATTTAGAGATGAGAAAGGTTAGGACATTGTAGTCCATCTTTAAAGCAATTTATTTTCTTCACCAGCATTGGACAAAAGCCATGAGCAGTGAATGAATGCTATGAATCATTCAGCCTGTACATGGTTCACCAATGCTTAATCGGTGAATAAAAGTCTACTTCCGTTTGTTTTAAAAAAACCCAGTTATTACCCCACTTTCTTATCACACAGCATACAGAAGGTGAAACCAATGAATTATTATGGGCCACGTTTCAGAGACCCCCTTAGCCTGTCATGTGCTACTGCTTTCCATATACATAAGTAGTCTGGGGGGGAGTGGCTAGTGATGGAGGTCAGGACTTGGCTATTGACTTTTCAGAAAAGGACTCTATTTGCTTATCGTGAAACTTTTTTATCTTCTTAGACTGCATGTTTTAGCAGAATTTGTGGTTTTTCAAACGGCTGATGGCTTGGATTAAGTAGGTACCACGATGTTGACATGCATGGGAATGGAATGGTTTACTTCAATGGGGTTGTAAAGGTTCTGTTTTTTATTTTCTAAATAGGTTCCTTTAACCACTTAAGACCCGGACCAAAATGCAGGTAAAGGACCTGGCCCCTTTTTGCGATTCGGCACTGCGTCGCTTTAACTGGCAATTGCGCAGTCGTGCGACATGGCTCCCAAACAAAATTGGCGTCCTTTTTTCCCCCTTTTTTTCTTTTGGTGGTATTTGATCACCTCTGCGTTTTTTTTATTTTTTGCGCTATAAACAAAAATAGAGTGACAATTTAAAAAAAAATGCAACATTTTTTACTTTTTGCTATAATAAATATCCCCCAAAAACATATAAAAAAATTTTTTTCCTCAGTTTAGGCCGATACGTATTCTTCTACCTATTTTTGGTAAAAAAAATCGCAATAAGCGTTTATCGATTGGTTTGCACAAAATGTATAGTGTTTACAAAATAGGGGGTAGTTTTATTGCATTTTTATAAAAAAAAAATTTTTTTTACTACTAATGGCGGCGATCAGCGATTTTTTTTCGTGACTGCGACATTATGGCGGACACTTCGGACAATTTTGACACATTTTTGGGACCATTGTCATTTTCACGGCAAAAAATGCATTTAAAATGCATTGTTTACTATGGAAATGACAGTTGCAGTTTGGGAGTTAACCACAGGGGGCGCTGTTGGGGTTATGTGTTCCCTGAAGTGTGTTTACAACTGTAGGGGGGGTGTGGCTGTAGGTCTGACGTCATTGATTGTGCGTCCCTATATTAGGGAACACACAATCAATGACAGCGCCACAGTGAAGAGCTCTGGGGACTGATCGCGGGACTCCAGCGGTGATCGGGTCCGCGAGTCCCGCGGTCCCGGAGCATCGGACCGGGTCGCGGAAACGCGCGCCCGCCACCCACCGCTGGGCTTTATACAATCACGTACAGGTACGTGATTGTGCCTAGCGGTGCCATTCTGCCAACGTATATAGGCGTTAGGCGGTCCTTAAGTGGTTAAGCTAGTGCATTGTTGGTTCACTTACCCTTTCCTTTGATTTCCCTTCTAAATGTTTTTTTTCTCACTTCCTGTTCCTCCTCAGTAAGCTGTTCTGGCTGACTAACCCCCTACCAGATTATGGGGGCAAGCTTACTGAGGAAGAACAGGAAGTGAGAAATTCAGACAAAGAAAAAAAACATTTAGAAGGGAAATAAAGGGTAAGTGAACCAACAATGCACTAGCTTAAAGGAACAAAGCTTTACAACCCCTTTAAAGCATAAGTTAATTCAATGCTTTACAGGCTGCAGTGTAAACAAATAATAAATGCACATTATTTTACAAATTACCTGCAAAAAGATGTGCATTTATTATTATGATTTTTTACAAAAGGTCACACCCTGTATAATTTCAGCATCGTAATATAATCTTTTTGGCAATCCAATGTAAGCTTACTTGAGAAAACGCCTGTTAGGTTGTAAGCGCTGCCTGTCTGCTGTCTTTCCACAACTTCTTGGATTCCCTGCATGTTTTGCTGCTTCTCCTCTGCTGTTTACTTTTCACTTCTTTGAACTATATATCCTGTGGTACCTTTCTGCCTGCATGCAGTGATTCCTGTACTGACTCTACTTCCTAAAACAACTCCTTCTCAGCACCTTTGTAGTTCAGAAGGCAGGCTCTGTGAATACTGTGGCACAGCAGTGCCTACTTTCAGGGCAAAGTGAATATGTGTTACAGAATTCAAGAAGTAGAAGTCTTGTGTAAACTTATCAATGATTAAACCTACTCCTACCTCCATTCTGTACCCTTTACTAACTGTAAAGATGTAAATACCTACCTAATCTACGTTCGCTCCTTTCTCTTTACGTATTTTCTCCCCATCCGCCGGCTGCAGGGCAGAGGAGAGGGCAGCGACACCGGCTACAGTGCCTGGGTGGCGACGTCACCCATAGACTTACTATGGGGCACCCATTGTCCACTGTCTCTACACTCCCCTGAAGCCGGTGCTAGGAGTCAATCACGTGATCAGACCAGAGCACCCTTAGATTAGATACGTAGGTACATCTTACTTTTACAAGGTAGTTAGTATAGAACTTACAATAGGGGGGTTTGCAGGTTTAAATGTAGCTAGGTTTAGACCAGATTTCAAGATTGTTCAAATCAATAGGAGTTTAAGCTAGAAATATTTTAAACACAATATTTTAAACACAATATAGAAATTTAATATAATGATTTTGAAATGTGACCATAGCTACACTTTTTAAAGCAAGGTTTATGTAGATCCCATCATAATTTTTTGTGATCATATTTTGTAGAACATATCCTTTTGTTATACAGTGTTATAGGGTTGTGTATATAAAAATTCTAAATTTGCTTTGTTTCTTATCTTATCAGGGTCCACACATAGCTTCAGTGACACTTGCTGCTTATGAATGTAACTCGGTCAACTTTCCTGAACCTCCTTATCCAGATGAAATTATATGTCCAGAAGAGGAATCGGTAGAAGGTGCCATTTCATTATGGACCATCATATCTAAAGTCAGGCTAGAGGCCTGTATGTGGGTAAGTGTAGTCAAAATAAAGCTGTAGAGGATATATCAGAAAAAATAAAAACTCCCCGTCTGTACACGACATCTCTGCTTGGTACAAACAGTGTGAAATCTGGTATACTAGCACATTATGACATTACTTTGCAGGGTACAAAAAAAAAACATCCAGCGGTTTTCTACCACTTTAATGGAAAACTGACAGCAAAATGTATGGATATGATGCAAAAGTTTTTTTATAAAACATGGCACAATGGGCCTTCCACTTTTTGCCATCAGATTTTGATCAAAATCTAACAGAACAGTCGCTCACAAGATCCTGAATTGGGTTTTCGACGTAATATTCTATGTGTTCCGGGGTGCTCATTCCCTCCCCTCCCCTCCCATTCTTATTCTATTCTCCTATCTTGTTTTCTTTTTCTCCTTTTGTCTTCTATGTAGCAACTAATGCTGCTTATTACTTGGTGGATTAGACTTTGATTTATGGATACAATCATAACCTTGTAGTTATTTGTGGATGCCTCCCAGCTTATAATTATGTTGCAATATCTGTGACTCTACCTATGCTACTTGCATACGAACAAGTTGTAATTTTTGGAGTTTGTCTACCCTGATTCTTCTAGACCAGGGGTCTCAAAACTATCTAAACAAAGGGCCAGTTTACCGTCCTTCAGCGTTTAGGGGGACTGGACTGTGGCCAGTGGGAGTAGAAAGTGCCCCAGCGTCAGATGCCCCATCAATGCCACATGATTGGTTTTAGTTTGAGAAATAGCGCTCTATTGTTGGTATCGGTGGAGGTAATAATGCTGTATTGTTGGTATCAGTGGAAGAAATAGTGTAACATTGTTGGTATCAGTGGGAGGAATAGTACCCCATTATTAGGGCTCATGTACACTGTATCTCAAAGAAGCTCACAGAAGCTGCTTTTACAGGCTTTTGATCTTTTTTTAGTTCTCATATTCTCTGCCTGGAAACTCCCCTTAATGTTAGCCAATGTGTCCATGCACACTTTGGCTTTTTTCAAAGTTTACAGGCATAGGCTCCCCGAAAAAGTGCAAAAACACACACACAAAAAAGGAAAAATTAGCTGAGGGGCGGGTTTGTGATAAAACATATGGTCAAAAAAGCTCAATAAAAACCTGCAAAAGAGCACAAAAAAACATAAGCTTCTTCAAGCTTTTAGGCAGCAAAATAAAAGCTCAAATGCCCGTAAAAGCAGCTTTTTCTTTTTTTTTTTTGAGCTGCAGTGTGCATAAGCCCTTATGCCTCGTACACATGATCTGAATTTCCGATGGAAAAAGTCAGACGGAATTTTTTTTATCAGATATTCCGACTGTTTGCCCCATCTGACTTTTTCCTTCGGAAATTCCGTTTGTCTGTATGGAACTGTGATGGAGGAAAAAACACGCATTCTCGGAAACAATTAGACGCATGTTCGGAAGCATTGAACTTAATTTTTCTAGGCTTGTCATAGTGTTGTACGTCACCGCGTTTTTTGACGGTCGGAATTTGGTGTGTCCGTGTGTATGCAAGACAGCTTGAGCGGAATTCCGTCGGAAAAACCTGTCTGAGTTTATTCCGACAGAAACTCAAATCGTGTGTACAAGGCATAAGTGTCAGTTGTGGATAGAATAGTGCCCCAGGGGCCAGATAGAGGCATGCAAAGGGCCTCATCCCCGTCCACAGGGCCGCAGTTTGGAGACCACTGTTCTAGACAAGAAAAAAACAAATGAGAAAAAGTTGTCGTCTGTATATTGCTTTTGAGGGATTTACTACTTTTCCCTTCTTGTAGGTTCCAACTACCCACCAGCATCATTCCATTTGTTCAGTTATTTTAATAACTGTGCATCCATTATCTCAATTGGATATCCATAATCATTAAATATAATGCTGATAGAAAAGTTTTGTTATTGTGTTTTTTTGATTCTTTTGGAGTAATCCTTTAGTTTTTTGCTGTAGTCTTCTTTTTCTTATATAGAGTGTATATAGATTGTATATTGAAAGTACCGTATTTTCCGGCGTATAAGACGACTTTCTGGATGCAAAAAAATGCATCCAAAGTTGGGGGTCGTCTTATACGCCGGGGACGATCTCCGTGCTGCGAGAGCGTCAATGATTTAAAAGCCGCTCCTTCTCCTCAGAGTGTTCTGTGATAGGCGAAACACAAATCTTCCCAGCAGCGCCTCTGTTCTGTGTTCCTCCGATTACAGATGCCTTCTCATCCTCAGACGAGTTGAGAAGACGTCCGTGATAGGCGGAACACAGACCAGAGGCGCTGCTGGGAAGATTTGTGTACCGCCTATCACAGAACACTCTGAAGAGAAGGCGCGGCTTTCAAATCATTGACGCTCGCAGCACGGAGACTGTCACCGCCTGCAAGTCTATTGAGAAAAAAAGTGAGTGATTGCACTGTTTGCAGTGATTGCACTTGGGGGCAAGTGATGGCACAGTGGGGGGTAAGTGATGGTAAAGTGAGGGGCAAGTGATGGCACAGTGGGGGGTAAGTGATGGTAAAGTGAGGGGCAAGTGATGGCACAGTGAGGGGCATGTGATGGTACAGTGTGGGGCAAGTGATGGCATAGTGAGGGGCAAGTGATGGCACAGTGGGTGCATGTAATGTAATGGCACAGTGAGGAATGTAATGTAATGGCACAGTGAGATTTGAAAAAGCCTGTTTCTGTCAGCGGTTCAGGCTACCCCTCAGCTTCCAGAAAGACTAGTAAGAAGGGGGTAGTCTTATACAGTGAGTATATCCCAAAACCAAAATTTTTCCTGGAAAATTAGGGGGTTGTCTTATACGCCCAGTCGTCTTATACGCCGGAAAATACGGTATACCTGTATGCATAAATAAAGTGTTAAAGTACCTTTTTAGACTGGTATAGATAGATGTATGTCTCATTGTGATTCTTTTCATGTATCTATTGCAATTTTGGTTTATGTTTTGTATCACTTTGGCTTTTTATTATAACTCTAGGGTGCTGGCACTGCCATTGGAGAGCTGCCACCATACTTTATGGCTAGAGCTGCCCGCCTTTCAGGAGCAGAACCTGATGATGAGGAATATGAGGAATTTGAGGAGATGCTGGAACATGCTCAGACAGCACAGGTGGGGAATGGCAATCATTTATCTAATTCTCTAATCCTACATATTTTTTTGTGCATGAATGGCAGAACATTCCTAAAGATGTCAAGTGTATATGCTCACCCATGTTTGCGGTCTTTTTTAAAAATATATGTTTCGCAATGTTCTACCCTGTTATAATTGATTTCATTACTCATTTTCTAAGGCATGCAAGTTACCATAATATGTGTTTTTGTCAACACGCATACATCAATTTTAGCATCTTTGAAGCATCCATGGGCCATGGTGCAACACCTAAATCTTCAATGTCAAGGAAGAACAGATGTGGATCAGTGGAGTGCAGTAAAATGTACGGTTTACTGCACACTTCTGTAACGCACAATAATGCACAGTGTTTGTATGTTGAGATACCATTTATTTAGAATTGCATTTGCACCACAACATACTTGCTAGGCATTGAGGTGTGCTGTGTTTATATATATATATATATATATATATATATATATATATATATATATATATATATATATATAAAATTAGTCTTGTAAGTTTTTTTTAAAGTTCTTTGTCACATGTTGGGTCATCAAAGTGGAACAATGCTCACCTCAACTTCCAGCATCTGGCTTCTGGCTCTTGATCACCAGCCGCTGTCATTGGGCGGGTGGGGATGACATCACTCTCGCACACGCTTGGAAGTTCAGACAGATTTGGCATTGCCGAATTTGCGCAGTAAGCTGCTTGTCCATAAAGACATGGATGAGAGAGTTTGGGGTGGAGGAACATGACTGGCCTGCACACAGTCCTGACCTCAACCCGATGGAACACCTTTGGGATGATTTAAGAGTGGAGCCAAGCCTTCTTGTCCAAAATTAATGCCTAACCTCGCAAAATGCACTTCTGGAAGAATGGTCAAACATTCCCATAGACACACTCCTAAACCTTGTGGACAGCCTACCCAGAAGAGTTGAAGCTGTTATAGCTGCGAAGGGTGGGGCAACACAATATTGAACCCTATGGACTAAGACTGGGATGCCATTTAAGTTAATGTGTGTAAAGGCAGATGTCCCAATACTTTTGACAATATAGGGAATGTAATGTAAACATTTCAAAGAAATATATTCTGGCATTAATACTGGTTTTGTAATTCATATTTCATTACTTTTGGAAATCAACATCTTCTGTATTAGTAATGTTATTATTACAGGTTAAATTGCAGTTACTTTTTTTCCTAAGCCAGTCATGAAGACATGTAAAGTGGCCATTAAACCCTAATTTATGACCGCTTTTATAGGGCTGTAACTGACTTTAGGTCTTTAGTTTTGACACAAGTGTCTTTTGAAAAGCTTATGAAAGTGTTCCAAGCAGTCTTTAGAGACTCTGCTCCTGCAGCTTTAAGGAGGTACTGACCTTGTGTTGGCTTTTTGGTATAATCACACTTACTTTATACATATGGAATTATTCTCTCTTCTCATATGCATTGTCTTTGTTCATGGTTTTGTTTTTCAACTTTTTTTTTTCATCCTTCCGTGCATTTCTGCTTCCCTGCCAAGTGCTTTAGCACTGTGCATGCTACTGCATTACATCTGCCAAATGTAAAATGACCTGATACTTGCATCTCTCTGCCAACATGATATGTGTTAGTGGCTACATGCACTGGGCCAGTGCCAGCTTTGTCTGCAATATCCCTTTTGTCCTGTTTACTTCCACACTAGATTACAGGATCACCATGACACAATGTCTTTTGTCTGTGTTTTACATTTTAAAATGGGCCTTTTGGGAAGAAAAGCAACCGTGTTTAAGAACGCATCCTGTCTGATTCTTAATGTTTTTCTTAGCCAGTCATAAATTATACTTTAGTAAAAGTCTATTGAACAGTAATTCTTAGGCCCCTTTCACATGGACGGATAGAATGATGCTTTTAGCTGCGGATTTTCAAGTTATCTGCCGCAGCTAAAAGCATGCAATGCTTTCCTATGGCCCCATTCACACACTGCGTTTAGCTGCGGTTTGGTGCAGATAGAAAAAATAAAATTGACTGCGTCCAGGAACGATTTGGCGCAGCTATCTGCACATAACTGCGGGTAATCGCAGTGCACTGTGTCAGCTGCGTTTGGTATGAATCTTTGGGGGGTAACTCCATGCTAAATTTTAAATAACAAAACCGGCATGTGTTCCCCCTCCAAGAGCATACCAGGCCCTTGGGTCTGGTATGGATTTAAAGGGGAACCCCTACGCCGAAAAAAACGGTGTGGGGGTCCCCCCAAAAGCCACACCAGACCCTTATCCGAGCACGCAGCCCGGCTGGTCAGGAAAGGGGGTGGGGACGGGCAAAAGCCCCCCCCCTCCTGAACCGTACCAGGCCGCATGCCCTCAACATGGGGGGGGGGTGCTTTAGGGCAGGGGGAGCGCCCTGCGGCCCCCCACCCCAAAGCACCTTGTCCTTATGTTGATGAGGACAAGGGCCTCTTCCCAACAGCCCTGGTTGTTGGAGTCTGCGGGTGGGGGGCTTATTGAAATCTGGGAGCCCTCTTTAATAAGGGGGCCCCCAGATCCCGTCCTCCCACCCTATGTGAATAAGTGTGGGGTACATTGTACCCCTACCCATTCATCTGGAGGAAAAAGTGTCAAGAAAAAAAAGTAATTTATTAGGCAGCTCCGGGAGTCTTCTTCCAACTTCTCTGGTTCTTTTTGCCTTCTGTCGAGCTCCGCCGCTTTCTTCTTCCAGCTCTTTTACTAGCGGTGGCCCGGTCTTCTCCCTTCTTCCGACTTCGGGGGTCTTCTTCTGACTTCTCCGCTCTCTTTTCCCACTCTCCGGTTCTTTCTGCCTTTTGCCGGGCACCTCCGCTATCTTCTTTCAGCTCTTTTACTAGCGGCGGCCCGGTCTTCTGCGTCGTCTTCTTCCATCTTCTCTTCTTCCAATGTTGACTCGACGATCTCTCCCGCTGTAATGCCGTGTGCGCACCGATTTATATAGGCCTCTTATGACGTCACAGTCCCATCATGCTCCGGGTGGTAATGACATAAAGGGGCGGGGTCACCGGGTGATATCACCCGGCGACCACGCCCCATGCCTATATAAATCGTTGCGCGCCGCGCACCCGGCATTACAGCGGGAGGAAGCGTTGTGTCAACATCAAAGAAGAGAAGAGGAAAGAGGATTACGGAGAAGACTGGGCCGGAGCTGCCTAATAAATTACTTTTAAAAACTGTGTAGTGTGTTTTTTTTTTCTTGACACTTTTTCCCCCCATACTCATTCACATAGGGTGGGGGACCGGGATCTGGGAGCCCCCTTATTAAAGGGGGCTCCCGGATTCCAATAAGCCCCCCGCCCGCAGACCCCGACAACCAACAGCCAGGGTTGTCAGGAAGAGGCCCTTGTCCTCATCAACATGGGGACAAGGTGCTTTGGGGGGGGGGCGCAGGGCACCCATTTGCTCTGGAGCCTACACATGATCGTTTTTAA
Organism: Rana temporaria; assembly: GCF_905171775.1. Lineage (NCBI taxonomy): Eukaryota > Metazoa > Chordata > Amphibia > Anura > Ranidae > Rana > Rana temporaria. Next base: position 269,849,385 of record NC_053490.1, on the reverse strand, counting down.
TGACCAATTTAAAAAATTGCATTTTTCTCGTCATGAAAAACGATCGTGTGTACGTGGCATAAGATGCTGGCCTAGAGATGACACACTCATGGTAATCTTGGTGCCTTCACAATAGTTTCATGTTCTTGGCTTTGGGAACACGTGTTGTCACACAGATCTGCCTCCTGCTGTTGCATCTTATTTTCAGACCTGCCCGAAAATCAGTTCCACAACAGTCCTAATGAGTGACCTTTAGGACCAATGAGTGCTTGTTTAATGCAATTTGGTAAAAAAAATGTGTCAAAATTGCACATCACTAAACTCGCATGAGAATCGCAAAGCACTCACACAAAAATCACACTTGAAATTGCATTTAAAACTCATCACACTAATGTGAACCAGGCCTAACTTGGAAGCTAGATTTTGGATTGAGCTTCGGTTTTGTGTGCACATACAATATCCCCCAAAAGTGAGCACACCCCTCACATTTTTGTAAATATTTTATTATATCTTTTCATGTAATAACACTGAAGAAGAGTGTACAGCTTGTATAACAGTGTAAATTTGCTGTCCCCTCAAAATAACTCAACACACATGCATTAATGTCTAAACCGCTGGCAACAAAAGTGAGTACACCCCCTAAGTAACAATGTCCAAATTGGGCCCAAAGTGTCAATATTTTGTGTGGCCACCTTTATTTTCCAGCACTGCCTTAACTCTCTTGGGCATGAGAGTTAAGGCATATATTTCCTTTCTATTAATGCTGTCTCCAGCAAATTGCTGTTAACTACAGTGTCTCTCTTGTGTGCTCTGGATTTTAATCCGGTCATAGAATGAATAAAATGTGTCCGGTTTGGCAGGAACCAGGTGAATTTTGATCCATCTATAGGCAGGCTGGTTGTATCAAAGTTGATCTATTGATTAAATCTGTACAACCAGCCATTTTTTTTTTCTTGCCTGATCACTGCCGGTGGCTATAGTCGCTAGCAGTGACCATTGTATTCTGCCAGAGGGGAGGGGGGGGGGGATTTACAACACAATAACACTGCAGGAGGGATTCCCCCAGGAAAACTGACTGTGTTGCTGGGGAATCTAGACATTTTCTTTCTGGTTGAAGGAAAGAAAATGACGTATTGTATGGCCTGCCTTAGTCTATTGGTGATTAAATAAAAAAGAGGAAATACCCCCCCCCCCCCAAATAAGGGACACAAAATGTAATTAAACAGATTTTATAGTAGAGTGCAAAGTTTAGAACCTATGCCAGGATTTTTGGGAATTAATATATACTATCTGTGTGAGTGTCAGACGGGACAGAAAGTGACGGTAAAGCTCTTCCACCAAGTCACAGCATTTATAAGCGGAGAAAAATCTACTCAAGGCGTTCGACAGCATGTAAAGCATGGCAGAGGTTCTAACCCTTCCTAACTTTAGCAATTTAAAAAAAGTATCCTTTCTTCATGGCAGGGCTCAACAATCACTTAGCCACTGGGTGGTAGCAGAACATTGACTGTGTTTTTGAAACGGTCATTAGGTATTTTCTTATGTTATTGATAATGGTAGTAACTTTTTTTTTACATTATACAATGACACTGTGTTTTTTCCTGAGCTATGAGTAAGCATCTCAAGATGTGAAACGCGTTAGCCATTTTTGTCGTTGTTTTGTCCACTTTTTGACTGTATTATGCTGGATTGCGTTTGATTTCATACAATAAAGACGCCATTTAACAGAGTGCGGCAGTCCAGGATGTGTTCTTACCATGTGTTTTTTTCTTTATTGAGAAATGTAACAGTATATCCAAATGAAAGCAGAACTCGAGACGAATATCAATATTTTTACCTTCTGTATGCCACCCATATTGTATATCTACTGCTTATCTATAGGACTGTAATCATCCACAAAGTTCCATAGAACGTGTCTTCCCCGGACACCATGGTAATGATAATAGTCCATGTGGTAGATGAGTTGAGGAAAATATGACTGCTGAAGTTGTGTGCCCTTGTTCACCTCTCTTCCCCCAGCCTGCTGATTAAACAATGAAGGAGCAATAGCACACTAATGAGGTCATCCCCATGCTTTCTCCTTCTGTAACAATTTTGGAGCTGAAGAGCCTTGACTAGTTCAGAGCGCTGACCCTCCCTGCCCAGTGTAAGTGGGGCTGTGGAGATTACAGCATGGTGAAATAATACACATTCTGTTTTTTTTTACTAGCAGCTATTTCAAATACGTTGGTTTTACATGCATACATATATAACTAGATTGAGTTTGTTTCTTTCTGCGGTTCCACTAGTACATATTGAAGTCATAAAGTGCTTCAGCTGTATGTAAACTGTAACAATACATTTCAATTATTTGCTTCCTTTTGGGATGTTAAATATAGAGTCGAAGGCATATTATTACTGTATTTGTCGGCATATACCGCGCACCACAAGCTGAGAAGGGAAGTTTAGGGAAAAAACGTACATTTTGGATGTCTTGCCCGGCGTCCATCTGCGGCCTTGCGCGGGGTCCGTCCAGCCTTGTCGGTGTCCGTCTGGCGTCCATCGGCGGCCCTGTCCGGCGTCCGTCTGCGGTGTTGCGCGGGGTCCGTTGAGTGTTGCGCGGGGTCCGTCGAGTATTGTGGGTGTGCATCCGCACCTTGCCCGGGGTTGCGTTCCGTTTTGTGTTTGAATTTGGCGCGCTGTGCAGAGACGGATTTCCTGCGCACTCGGCTTCTCTCGGCTTCTCTCGGCTCCTCTCACGTGGCTGCGGGCGGAGCCGAGCCTAGCCGAGTGCGCAGTACACTCGACTCGGACAATGTCGGAGACAGCGGGGATCGACGTATATCGCGCACCCACGATTTTCCCCTGATTGTAAGGGGGAAAAATTGCGCAGTATACGCCGATAAATACGGTATATCTTTTGGACAAGTGCAAAAAAAAAAAAACTATTTATTCAGCCAAAATTCTTGTGAGCTGATAACTTCCTGTGCTCTATGCTTTGTAGTATAATGTAGATTTGTCCCTGTTATCCCTGTGGACTACAAAACACCTCCCCTATTATGGACTACAGAGAGAGGTTTTATATAGTTCTAACAATTAGGACAGGAAGTGTGTTAATGGCACGATTACCGGGTTAAAATAAAGGTAAAAGAGTGAAAAAAAAGAAATCAAATGCAGCCAGCACATATAAATACAGGTAAGTATCATTTTTTGTTCTTGGGTTTAGATGGGCTTTAGGCCTCATGTACACTGCTGCTGGTAAATGGACATTTAGGAGCAGTTGGGCATTTTTTCAACTGCTCCTGAACTCTCGTCTGTTATCTTATTAGTACATGTACACTGGGTCGTTTACAGTCATTTAGAGGCTTTTTTTTTTTTTAAATGAGTTCAGAAGCTGAGTTTAGATGCATTTCCAGCGCCAAACGCTTCTAAACACGGTAACTCGCATTTAGCCGCGTTTCGTTTACAGGCGTTTATTTTTGGCTATTTAAAAAAAAAAAAATATATATATATATATATATATATATATAATATTTGTTTTTCTTTTCCAAAAACTGTTTTAAACGCAAATGCAGCAAAATGCCGCTAATTGTTGCATGTAAACGTGGAAAAACTGACGTTTTAATTTTCAGTCCATATATGACTGGCTTAAAACAATAATAAAGGCTCATGTGTTTTATAAAACAAACAAACATGTCATACTTTCCTGCTCTGTGCAGCCCCAATCCTCCTTTTCTCGGGGTCTCCCGCCGGCGCTCCTGGCCACCCCACCCTCACCAAGTGCCCCCATAGCCACATGCAAGCTTACTTCTGAGCCCCCTTTCTGTGTCCATAATACACATCCGAGTCCCCACAACCTCCTTACTGGCTGTGTCTAAGCCAATGATGAGGAAGAGACCCGGGAGAGCCACTGCTCTTGTGCACATCGCTTAAAGTGGTTGTAAAGCCTAAACATTGTTTTACCTTTTAATGCGTTCTTTGCATCAGGGTAAAAAAAATATATATATTTAGGTGCCCCCCCACTTTTTTTACTTGAGCCCTCATTCGATCCACTGCTGTGCGTCGTGCAGGTCTGCAGCTCTTCTTTTTTTTTTCACAAGAAACTGCAGCTCTTCTTTACCCTTATTTCCGGGGCACACGAGTGCCCCCATGGGAATGGGCACAAATCTTAAATATAATGTCCATGGAGACCCTGGTTTTTACTGATAGGAACAACCCTAAAGTGACCCACCAAGCCTGGACTTGCTAGGTTGCTCATAGAGATTCTGACTCCTTCCGGGCCCTCACATGAATAAATTAATTCTCATCCTCTCATATAGGGAAGGCATATACTTCCAATTTCCCTATCTTTTATGGCTCCACCATTGTAGAAGAGACCCCATCTTTAATGAATTCCCTCTGGGATTGTCTGGCATATTAAGGCTTGACCATTGTCCTAATAAACCCGTTATTGCTTAACCCCTCCCTTTTGATTTTTTCTTCCCCCCCCTCCCTTTCTGGTCCCCTCTCCCTTTTTTCTTTCCCCCTACAAATAAGTGTAAATATAATATAAGAATGATCACACTTAAAGTGGTTGTAAAGGTTTGTTTTTTATTTTTTAAATAGGTTCCTTTAAGCTAGTGCATTGTTGGTTCACTTACCTTTTTCTTCCATTTCCCTTCCAAGTGTTATTTTTCTTTGTCAGAATTTCTCACTTCCTGTTCCTCCTCAGTAAGCTTGCCCCATTAACCGAGGCGTTCTGGCTGGGGATTAGTCAGCGTGCTCGCCCCCTCCCTTGGGACTACATCCCTGCGGGGAGACACTGTACACACAACGTCTCCCTGCAGGGATGTAGTCCAAAGGGAGGGGCGAGCACGCCGACTAACCCCCAGCCAGAACTCCTCGGATGATGGGGGGGGCAAGCTTACTGAGGAGGAACAGGAAGTGAAAAATTCAGACAAAGAAAAAAAGCACTTGGAAGGAAATTGAAGAAAAAGGGTAAGTGAACCAACAATGCACCAGCTTAAAGGAACTTATTTAAAAAAATAAAAAATAAACCTTTACAACCCCTTTAAAGCTGGTTTGCAGAAAAAGGTGTTAGGATTAAGTACTTATGCAAACTGTACATTTTCTTCAACAAAAAATAAATAAATAATGTTATGTGTTTAAATAAAAATAGAACAATTTCAGTATGGCTGAAAGATTTGGTCCGTGATCTGAATACTTTTAGGAGGTGTTTTTTTATGTTTTTATGTTTTTTTTTTTTTTTTTAAAGCTTCATTCTGTCTAAATATTTTTTTTTTAAAGATATTGACTTTTCTTATCTGCTGTTCCCAGTGAAATGGAAGCTGCTCCCCTTGTTAAATCTTACATTTGTGATACAATAATAAAAAATTGCAGCAGATGGAGAAGGTGTGCATGATGGGAATCATGGCAAAGCCAGGTTTCAATTGAGTTAACCACATTGTTGGTGATCACAAGAGATATAACAGGGCAGCGACTGTTAAGTAGCGTCCACCCATAACGGGGAAAGCCGTTTTAGTGGGTTGACCATTATATAATATACACATGTATTGAAGAAGAAAAGCTTTTTGTATGGAGACTAGGTTCAGATACTGGCCTCTGTGGAAAATGGTGTAGGACTGCCACACCTCAAGCCTTGCTACGCACTTTGTCATGGTTGTCCTGGAAAAAGCTAACAAATAAACAGCACATGACGAATAAGTACACTATACATTACGCACAGCTACCGTGTACCAAGAGAAAAGTGCCTTTGAATGGAGTGTGCACAGTGAATCATTAAATAAGTAAACATACTTTCCTTAAAGGGAAATGTTGGGTGAAACACATTTATTTCCTTTTACCACCTATTTTTTGCATTAAAAAGAAAAGAAAGAAAATTAAATCAGTGTTGGATTAGAAATGGATAAACCAGGGAGGGCAAATTTAATGCCAGTGACCAGACAATAGAATAGACCATGCTTGTACCTAAAGGGCAACTATTGCAAAAAAAATATATATTTTTATAGCTGAATATGGTTAATACATATAATGGGAGTATTCACTATATGAGCTCATTTGTTATTTCACGTGTCTTTATTTATATTTTTTCAACATTTTCATGAAGACCAAGCTGTCCAGCAAAAGTGATGGGCTTGGACAAACTATAGCACGGTCAGAGGTGGTTACTATATTACATTTTTTTTCGATATGATTATAATATTCTTCTACAAATGGCTTTTATAGGGCTGACCAGGCTGCAGGCCTCTGAGACAAAGTTTAATAAGTAGTACATGTAAACCTGTATGGAGTTGTTGTTTATCCTTAAAGGGGTTGTAAAGGAAAAAATGTTTTTTCATAATAAGCATCCTTTACCTGCAGACGTTCCTCTTTTCACTTCCTCATTGTTCGTTTTTGCTCAGAAGTTGCTCTTTTTCTTCTCTGTTCTGTTTACTTCCAGCTTGTCTGATTGTTACTCACCACCGTGATGGGAGGCTTTACTGCGGTGGTCAGTGACGTGCTCGCCCCCTCCTGGGAACTACATCTGTGCGGCAGGACGCTCTCTACATGTTAGAGACCTCAAGGAGGTGTGAATTACTGGGCGTGCCGCAATGCATACTGGGAAATGTAGTTCTTACATGAACGAGCGATGCAAAATTTTTTTCCTTTACAACTCCTTTAACCACTTAAGGACTGCCTAACGCCGATATACGTTGGCAGAAAGGCACGGCTGGGCACAATCGCGTACCTGTACTTGTTTGTTAAATGCCCAGCCGTGGGCCACGTGCCCGCGGCGCTCGCCCACGACCCGGTCCGAAGCTCGGCGGCTGCAGGACCCACGGACCCGATCGCCGCCGGAGTCCCGCAATCGGTCCCCTGTGTGTAAACACCCCTTCCCAGTTCACAGTGGCGCTGTCATTGATCGTGTGTTCCCTGATATAGGGAAACACGATCAATGATGTCACACGTCCAGCCCCGCCCCCTACAGTTAGAAACACATATGAGGTCACACTTAACCCCTTCAGCGCCCCCCAGTGGTTAAATCCCAAACTGCAATTGTCATTTTCACAGTAAACAATGCATTTTTATAGCATTTTTTGCCCATTTTTTGGTCCCAAAAATGTGTCAAAATTGTCCGATGTGTCCGCCATAATGTCGCAGTCACGACAAAAATCGCTGATCGCCACCATTTGTAGTAAAAAAAATGTTTTTTTTATAAAAATGCAATAAAACTATCCCCTATTTTGTAAACGCTATAAATTTTGCGCAAACCAATCGATAAATGCTTATTGTTTTTTTTTTTATACCAAAAATAGGTAGAAGAATACGTATCTGCCTAAACTGAGGGAAAAAAATGTTTTTTTTTATATATTTTTGGGGGATTATAGCGCAAAAAAAAATATATAGATATTTTTTTTCAAAATTGTCGTTATATTTTTGTTTATAGCGCAAAAAATAAAAACCACAGAGGTGATCAAATACCCCCAAAAGAAAGCTCTATTTGTGGGAACAAAAGGATGCCAATTTTGTTTGGGAGCCACGTCACACGACCGCGCAATTGTCAGTTAAAGCGACGCAGTGCCGAATCGCAAAAAGGGGCCTGGTCCTTTACCTGCATTTTGGTCCGGGTCTTAAGTGGTTAAAGCCGAACTCTGGCAGAAATCTTTATGACAAGAAAAGTGCAAAGCCCAGACAGTTTCCCCATAGAGGTGGATTAACGGTGCTCCTGCTCAGAGAGTCTTCCCAACACTAATGGAACATGGAGTTATAAGGTGAGGAGCCGGAAACTCATTCTTACGAAATAGTCGCTTTATTACATCGAGTGGACTGTACAAAGTAGCCACTGTACTTTGTAGACTCCACTCAATGTAATTAAAGGGGTTGTAAACCCCCTTGTGTTTTTTCACCTTAATACATCCTATGCATTAAGGTGAAACAACACCTTGCAGTGTCTGGCAGCCCAGCCACCCCCCCTCCCGGTTTACTTGCCTGAGCCCCGAATTTCCATGTGCGTGATCCCGCGTCGCTCTCTTCACGGCTTCTCGGCTCTTCATTGGATAGATTGATAGCAGCGCAGCCATTGGCTCCTGCTGCTGTCAATAAAATCCAATGACGTGGCCGCTGGGGGGCGGGGCCGAGTCATACACTCCACGTCTATGGACGCCACGTGTATTAAACAGGAGCGCGCCCGCAAGGTAACCCCCTTTGGGAGAAAGCTTCCCAGAGGGGGTTATCTAATGCGGGGAGGAGCCGCGAGAGCCGCCATGGGACGCCAGAAGGGGAGGATCAGGGTCACTCTGTGCAAAACGAACTGCTCAGTGGAGGAAAGTATGTTTATTTAAAAAATAAATAAAAAATGTAACCTTTTAATATCACTTCAAGTCACTTTTTTGAAAAGATGAGTTTCCTGCTCTCCACCTTATACTTCCACTTATTTTTTATGTTTTACATAGCTATACCTGCAAAAGCAGCCAGCCTGAAGTCATCTAGCAGAACTTAATTTTGTGACTAAAGTTCCACTAAAAAAAGTAAAAAAAAAAAAAAGTAAAAAAGGAAATGTATTCAAATTAAATAGATTTCGCTACACATCACATAACAGTTATGGTTATCCCAGCTTCTGACATTTTTGATGACAGCATGGCCTAAATGCTTTTGTTACATGTAATAACCACTTACAGTAGGGTTATGAGTAGCCTTTTTAATTACTTCATGATAACTTACAGCTAGTATACATGGGGCATTTGTGTTTGGTTCTGACATTACTTTTTTGGGACATTTTTAAAGGCTGTAGAATGCAGTGGCTTTTGTTTGAACTGTATTTTTTGTGTCAGGGCACATGTGCATGTATTGTAGATTTTGCCATACATATGCCGTACATCTTACTATACAATGCGTACATTCTTTTATTTAGTCATACAAGTCAATCTGCATTCATCCCAAATACCTGGCAAGCTGATCTCTAATGCCGCGTACACGCCATCAGTTTTCTCATTGGGAAAACTGTCATGTTTTGGACGAGAAAACCGGCCGTGTGTAGGCTCACCAGCAGTTTTCCCGACGAGAAAACCACAGAGAATCGCGACAGGAAAATTTAGAACATGTTCTAAATTTTATCGTCGCTAATCGCAGCGTTTTTTTTTCTCGGCAGGTTTTCCATAGGAAAAGACTGCTAGGGAGCCTACACACGGCTGGTTTTCTCGACCAAGAGAAAACCTGTCAGGAAAACCGGCCATGTGTACACGGGGAAAAGGGACCAAGCCGATCCTCGGTTTTCCTGTCGGGTTTCTCGGCTGTGTTTTCACCGCCGAGAGACCCTATCGTGTGTACGTGGCATAAGGCTCGGTTCACACTGCCGCGACTTGGTGCCTGAATTGTGAGTCAATGAGAGCTGTCTTAATCAGCATTACTGAAGTTGCTCCGACTTTAGAAAAGGTTCCTGTACTACTTCAAGGAGACTTCTATCCGACTTATGCCTATAGACTTCAATGGAAGTCGCCTCCCAAGTCGGACCCTCATCTATATTTATGTGATTTGGATCCGACCTTACAGGAAGATTACCCAGGCATTTCCTGAAAGTCCAATCAAGTCACTAGCAAATTGCCAGTAAGTCGCCTGGCAAAGACGCACCGTAAGTCGTGTGACTTTCAGGTAGCGGCAGTATGAACCTAGCATAATGCATCCTTTTTTTTGTGTGTGTTCAGAGTCTGAAGCCTCTGTTTACATGCCCTAAAATGTTCAGTTTATTGTATAGTTATAGTTATTATTATACATGATTAATATAGTGCCAACAGTTTGCACAGCGCTTTACAACATGAGCTAGTTTATTACAGAAATCTCCCAGTTAGCCAGTTTATTGGAAGGGATCACCAAATTCTAATTTCTTGATTTCTGTGTCATCTAGAACATGGAAAAATGTACGTTGTTAAAACTTTTTTAAAACTGGAAAGTGCAAAATATGATGCAGCTGTGTATGGTAGCCAATCCGTTTTTAACCCCAGCTTGTTCAATTAAAGGGGCTGTAAAGGTTCGTTTTTTATTTTCTAAATAGGTTCCTCTAAGCTAGTGCATTGTTGGTTCACCTACCTTTTCCTTCAATTTCCCTTCTAAATGTTTTTTTTTTCTTTGTCTGAATTTCTCACTTCCTGTTTCTCTTCAGTAAGCTTGCCCCCCGTCATCTAGAACAGCTTACTGAGGAGAAACCTGATGTGAGAGATTCAGACAAAGAAAAAAAGCATTTAGAAGGGAAATTGAAGGAAAAGGTAAGTGAACCGACAATGCACTAGCTTAAAGAGGATGTCCGCTGAAAAAAAAAATATTAAAAGTCAGCAGCTACAAATACTGCAGCTGCTGACTTTTAATATCGGCACACTTACCTGTCCTGGAGTTCAGCGCCGCCCTCAGCAGAGGACGAGTGATCGCTCGTCACTCTGCTGCCCCCCCCCCCCCCCCCGCCATCCTCGGTGAGTGAACCAGGAAGTGAGGCGCTCCGGCTTCACTTCCCGGTTCCCTACGGCGCATGTGCGAGTTGCGCTGCGCCTGCTGATTGGCTCCCGCTGTTCTCTGGAAGCCGAGTGTTCCCAGAGCACAATGGGGGGGAGGACAGGAGGTGACGTCCTGCCCGCAATCTGCCTGTAGACTGTGGCCGGAAGTGGATGCAAATACCTGTCTTTAGACAGGTATCTGCACCCCCCTCCCCCCTGAAAGGTGTCAAATGTGACACCGGAGGGGGGGAGGGTTCCGATCAGCGGGAGTTCCACTTTAGGGTGGAGCTCCGCTTTAAAGGAACCTATTTAGAAAATAAATTACGAACCTTTACAACCGTTTTAAGCTTTGACAATAAAAACTGGAAGCTGCACCAGATTTTGCACTCTCTAGTTTTAGTAAATCAACCCAATGAGATTTTTATTTTTTTATCCCATCTCTGAAACTGTAAAATGTTACATGGGAAATTTGTTTTTTTACAATATGTTACCTCTTTTATTAATGCTTTGTATAATGTGATAACATGTGCAATTTATGTATTTCCATGTGTGTCATTTTTATTGGTGGTTTAGTTATTGCTACAGATTTCAGGTAATCGGTTTGTTTCATTATGTATAGTGAACAGTTAAGTGTTTTCTCATATTTTTGTTAGTCTGTTCAGTTCTCATTGCGGAAACATTATTTCTGATTGGTTACCATAGGTTTTAACACGTTATTGTACCATATTATGAAATCCGTTCATGTATGCTTAAATTGTCAGCCCATCTAAATCTGTTTGAAATAGATGGTTATTCAGCTTTATTGTGAAGGAGCACAAATAACGGAAGTAATATTAAGTCGTATGGATTAGTTGGTGGAATTATCTGGTACATTTAACATTTTCAGGTAACTGATTTTTCATGGCAAGGAATTGGATTACACATTTTATCTCTTTGATAATATCTGCTAAGGTTCCAGCTGTAACCAATGCACAGGGCGAGTTAATCCTTCTGTCTGCCCTAGTTCCTTTTGTAACCCTGTTCTCCAAATGAAATTGTAGTGATCTTAATGACTAAGAGGCCATGCACTCCCTGGGTGTCAGTTGCTGTCAGGACCTGTTTTTGACTCTGCTGAACCTATTCTGGTTATGGTTTGTCTGGCCCATCACATGACTTCTCTGAAAATTCCCCCTCCTCTCTATTTCCAGTAAACTGTTTGAACAGGAGTGACTCAGAGTGAAACCATCTTTCCTTGTAACCACAAAGCTTGTTAAAGAATTTGTCAACGTGGACTCTAGAGGGCTGATGTTGACGTGAGCTGGAGCTGCTGTGGCTTACACTTTGTTAGGAGTCCCATCTTGTGATCTGTAATCGGACGAGCGTTACATGTCTGGAGAGCCTCAGCTCCCTGTAGGCCAACTGGCTACACAGCTCATAAGCACACATCCTTCTAGTGTTTCCTAAAGGTAGTGTGTAGTCAGCTCATCTTTCCCATCGTTTGTTTTACAGTTAGGACATTATAAACCAAACGGCAGAAAGCCTGCCTCATCACCACCACACCCAGCTTCAGCTTACTACAGGCTACATCTTTTACTTTTCCCACCCATCTCCTCAGCAGAGTGAGATGTAACCATTACGTAATGGTGTAACGTTCGGTCAGAGAGAATAAATTGCTCCGACTTCTTCATTCAGTGGTAGAATTACTTGTAGAAGTCTCATTGTAAATGTTCAAGTACTGCATCTCTGTATATAAAGTACTGTTGAGTACAGATTTTGAATTCATCTGCACCCGAGCCATACTCATAACGTGCTTTGTTAGTAAAGGAGATGAGGAAAGGGCAAACAATGAAACTGGCATGAGAGCATTGCACATAAATACTTTAATGCTAAGTTTGCAGGGCAGCTTACACTCAGCCAGCTTTCTTTAGAGAGAATCTAGGTGGCGCTACATCACAGAATATAGTAAATTAAGTCAAACTATATGCCAGTTTGAGATGATAATCATGCCAGTGTATTATAGAAAAAGTATAGATTTAAAAAATATATACAGTAAAACCTTGGTTTGAGAGTAACTTGGTTTGAGAGCGTTTTGCAAGACAAGCAAAATGTTTTAATACATTTTGCCTTGATATACAAGCGATGTCTTGATATAAGAGTAGCGTCATGTCACAACTGAGTATAAAAAAAAAAAGAGGAGCCTCTAGGTGTAGCAATATGGTTACATTTAATGAAGGTACAACATTTAGCAACTTATTGCTACACTTAGAGGTGCCTCTCTTCTCTTTTATACCCTGTAAAAAATGCTTTGATATACAAGTGCTTTGGATTACAAGCATGTTTCTAGAACAAATTGTGCTCGCAAACCAAGGCTTTACTTTAAGTAAAAATAGCATAAAATAGTACTAGTAGTAATAGTACAGACCCCCCCATTCTCCACAGACCCCTCAATTCAGCACAGATGGACCCCCCTTCAGTGCAGATCCCCCCTTCAGCACAGATTGACCCCCTTTAAGCACAGACCTCCCCTTCAGCACAGATGGACCCCCCTTCAGCACATACCCCCTTCAGTACAGACCCCCCTTCAGCACAGATGGACCCCCCTCCTCCCATCCGATTCAGTACCTCAGATCAGCCATCAGTGCGGCACAGGCAGCAGGTTCCCTCCCCCTGTGTACACATAAACACTGGAGGGGGAGGCGGCTTCACTCTGCTCGCTGTGCCTGTGTGACATCCGGCCCGGGACTGCTCAGACAGCCCTGCAGCCGCGAGACTCTTCAACACCTTCTAGATTTTCCAGCGGGGGGTCAATTGCCCCCCCCCTTGGCCTATGGAGCGGATGCCCATGCCACAACATGATGCTACCACTACCATGTTTTACAGTGGGACGGTGTGTTTAGAGTGATGTGCAGTGTTAGTTTCCTGCCATACATAGCGTTTTGCTTTTAGGCCAAAAAGTTCAATTTTGGCCTCATCTGACAAGAGCACCTTCTTCCACATGTTTGCTGTGTCCCCCACATAGCTTCTCGCAAACTACAAATGGGACTTCTTATGGTTTTCTTTCAACCATGACTTTCTTCTTGCTACTCTTCCATATAGGCCAGATTTGTGGAGTTCATGACTAATAGTTGTCCTGTGGACAGATTCTCCCACCTGATGTTGTTGCTCTAAATAAAGATGGCCTAGGCTATAAGAAGATTGCCAAGACCTTGAAACTGACCTGCAGCACGGTGGCCAAGACCATACAGCGGTTTAACAAGCCAGGTTCCATTTAGAACAGGCTTCGACATAGTCAAACAAAGAAATTGAGTGCACATGCTCAGCGTCATATGCAGAGGTTGTCTTTTTGGGAAATGGACGTACAAGTGCTGCCAGCATTGCTGCAGAGGTTGAAGGGGGGAGGGTCAGCCTGTCGGTGCTCAGACCATACGCCACACACTGAAGCAAACAGTTTTCCGAAGACAAGCACACTAAGGACATGAATTATTGGAACCATGTCCTGTGGTCTGATGAGACCAAGATAAACTTAATTGGTTCAGATGGTGTCAAGCGTGTGGCTTGGCAACCAGGTGAGGAGTACAAAGACAAGTGTGTCTTGTCTACAGTCAAGCATGGTGGAGGGAGTGTCATGGTCTGGGGCCGCATGAGTGCTGTTGGCACTGGGAGCTACAGTTCGTTGAGGGAACCATGAATGCCAACATGTACTGTCACATACTGAAGCAGAGCATGATCCCCTCCCTTCGGTGACTGGGTCACAGGCTAGCATTCCAACATGATAACGACCCTAAATACACCTCCAAGACGACCTCTGCCTTGCTTAAGAAGCTGAGGGTAAAGCATGTCTCCAGACCTAAACCCTTTTGAGGGGCTTCCTCAAACGGATGGTGGGGGAGCGCAAGGTCTCTAACATCATGGAGGAGTGGAAGAGGACTCCAGTGGTAACATGTGAAGCTCTGGTGAACTCCATGCTCAAGTGGTTTTAGGCAGTGCTGGAAAATAATGGTGGCCACACAAAATATAGACACTTTGGGCCCAATTTGGACATTTTCACTTAGGGGTGTACTCACTTCTGTTGCCAGAGGTTTAGACATTAATGGCTGTGTGTTGAGTTATTTTGAGGGGACAGCAAATTTACACTGTTATACAAGCTGTACACTCACTACGTTACGTTGTAGAAAAGTGTAATTTCTTCAGTGTCACATGAAAAGATGTAATAAAATATTTTCAAAAATGTGAGGGGTGTACTCACTTTTGTAAGATACTGTATTTAGTTTGGAGAAATATGACCCGATATAAGTGCACATTCAGAATGCTCCCCTGCTCAACACTTTTGTAGAGGACTGCAGAGAAAGGTACACAAGGTGGTGCGCTCATTAACATTTCATTAGATTAGTTCCAGGATATGAAAAGCTTAGAATGAGTCAGCAAGAGTTAAATGCATTCATCTGTCTCCAGTGACAATAGAAATTATGAGTTACTGACAGGCTGTCGTTTGTTAAACCTCTGTATGTTGGCTTTGGAGTGAATGCCGTTTTATTGGCATTGTTCTGGTGGCCTGTGCACCTGTTATGTTTTTCATTGAGAGGTGCTGACCTACAAAAAGCTGCTTTGAACTTACTGAGAATTATTTTGTCATCTATCTGTTGCATTCCATAACTTCAGTAGCTTCATAATGGTTTGGATATTTTAATTTTCTTCATACTTTTAGATAAAACTGTGATAAAATCATGTGACAAGCCAACCTTTATTTTAGACATTATTATTATTATTATTATTATTATACATGATTTATAGTTTGCACAGGGCTTTACAATATAAAGGGAGGCGATACAATTACAATACAATTTCAAAACAAGAGGGCTAGGAATATCCTGCCCATGAGAGCTTACAATCTACAAGTAGGTTAGGAAGTAAGCTTTGACTCCCCTGGAAGTGCAGCCCTACTCACTTGTACTACATTGTGTGTGACAGCTAATAAATAAAGTGGTTGTAAGGGGAGAAAGTTGTTTTTGTCTTAATTCATTCTGTGTGCAGCAGCCCCCCTAATACTTACCTGAGCCCCATCTATCCAGCGATGTCCACAAGTGCCTCGGCCATCCAGGACTCTCCCTCCTGATTGGCTGAGACACGGCAGCAGCGCCATTAGCTTTTGCTGCTGTCAGTCAAAATTTTGTTAGCCAAAAAGGAGAGGGGGGTGGGACTGAACCACAGCTTCGTGTCTGAATGAACACTGCAGTTCGCAGCTCAACTCGGGTGCCCCCATAGCAAGCTGCTGGCTTTGAGGGCACTCAACAGAAGGGAGGGGCCAGGAGCTCCAGCCAGGGACCCAAGAAGAGGAGGCTCTGGGCTTCCCTGTGCAAAACCACTGCACAGAGCAGGTAGGTATGACATTTTTGTTATTTTAATAGAAAAAAATTAAATGAGAATTTACAATCACTTTAGGTTTTGGATGTCTGAGATGCAGTTGACAGCTACATCTGTCACAATTAAACATACATCCTTGTTCTCTTATTAAAGGGTTGGTATTGGACAAACGGCTACAGTGCTTTCTATCAAACAATTTTGTGATTGTAAAAAATAACAAATATGTTATACTTACCTGCTGTGTGCAGTGGTTTTGCACAGAGCAGCCCCTCCTCTTCTCTGGTGCCTATTCTGTGCACCTGGTCCCTCCCTCTTGTTGATTGCCCCCACAGCAAGCTGCTTGCTATGGGGGCACCTAAGCTGGGCTGCAGCTCTGTGTGTCCATTCAGACATGGAGCTGTGGTTTGGCCCCGTCCCCTCTCTCTCCTGATTAGATAACACTTTGACAGCAGAGGGAGCCAATGGTGCCTCTGCCAATCAGAAGTAAGAAACGGCCGAGACACTCGTGGACATTGCTGAATAGATAGGGCTCAGGTAAGAATTAGGGGCTGAGGGGGGCTTCTTAAAACAGAAGGATATTTACCTTAATGCATAGAATGAATTAAAATAAAGAACCTTCTGACTTTACAACTCCTTTTAAATTTTAGCATGCAAAAAAAAAAAAAAAAACAGACCATCATTTGTCCGATAATCTCATAAGAAATGTAATTAAGTATGGGATCTCTGGATTAATTCTACTGACACTACTGACTCTTATATGAGATGTAATATCTCCATGTGTTTTTTTTTTTTGTTTTGTTTTTTTACTGTCTGTTGTCATGTTGCTGCTCTTTTCCTTATTTATATTCTGCTGGACTCATCATTATCCTGGTTGTTGTTTTTTTTCATACTTTTGCAATGGGTAGTCTACTTGTCCCAAAGTGCTTTTTCCTAGTTTGTCCCCCGATGTACTTCTCCTTGTCAAATTTTACCAAGAGTGAGAAGCTGTAGCTGTACTTTTACTTTTAGCTGTCTGTTCTTGTGGTTTGTGCTACTATGTACTCTTTGGGCCTGGGAATGCCCAATAGGCCCTGTACCTACTTCTTATATACCTTATTAAAGAGAAGTTATAAAAATGGTAAAAAGTTTGTGGTCAGGGGGTAGAAAAATCGTGAATCGATTGGCTGTATGGCCAAACAGGATTTTTTTTCATCGGAAAAAAAATAAAACATGTTCCATTTCTAAACTCCTATGGAAAAAAGTCAGATAGGGCTCACACATGGTCGGAATATCCGATGAAAAAAATGTCTGACTTTTTTCATCAGATATTCCGATCGTGTGTACAAGGCATGAGTCTCTCCAGTGGCTGCATAAAGAGAAATAACAACCCGACAGGGGTTCAAATCCTTCCAAACTATTCAAAACGGGGGGGGGGGGGGGGGGATTGTCTATAAAAACATGTTGTAGAAGATTTTAGTTATGATTTACATATACTTTAAACATGACATTTGCAAATAACATTAAATCTTTTCAAAGTACACGGAAGCATTCATGGTATTTAACAACCAAGAACTGTGTGTATCTCACCTAACCTCATCCTCCACCTTTTCCTGATGGTTAGGTAATTGGTTTGTTCAACCAGGTTCAACATTTTTGCGACCTCTTACTGATGAACAGGGTCTAGTATTAAGCCACAAAGCTAATTGTTTTACATCTAGGTTTCTTGTTATGCCACAGAGCACTCACAAGAATTTTTCTGCAGCAGATTGCTACAGCAGGAGACATGCTCATGGCATATATGACTATAAATGTGATCATTTACTTACTTATTACACTATTACAAGTGATGGGTTGCTGCACATGTGCATGGGTCTGGGTTGGGTCTAGTCTCCCTTGACTTGTCCATGCCTTACAATGAAGAAAAATTTGGAAAACGTTTCTAAACTAAAAGAAATACACTTATTAACACTTATTTCCAATGTCCCTACAATGCACATTACCACATAGGCTGGATGGATGACACTAGCACCTAGATCAGAGGTGTCAAACACAAGGCCGTGGGCCGAATCCGGCCCTCTAGGCCATTTCATGTGGCCCTCGCACCTCTCCAGCAGCTGCAGGAGAGCTCCAGCCCTCCTCTGGTCCTACTCCAGACCCTTACTTTCTGCTTTCAAGAAATGCATCCAGCTTCTTCCCAGCAGCAGCATAAGGAAAGGGGGATGCACTGTGATATAAGAGAGCGTGGGGGACTCAACTTCTGATGGTGGGGTGGCTCTTGACATCTAGTCTAAGGGGAGGGGATGCGCTGGACATCTAATCTTACAGATACAACCGGCCCTTTTGAGGACAATCATAATGCTGATGCGGCCCACAATGAAATGGAGTTTGACACACCTGACCTAGATCATTGTGTAATTGGGGCCAGCCATAGATGGAGTGATGGTCAATTAATTCCCCAATTGACACAGACAGTGTTGACAGGGAAATCCCTCCCACAGAGCTATTGTGTTCTCCCTGTGGTGAAGCTGTCCCCACTGGGAGAACACAGTGATTATTGATAGGAGCTATAACAGCCACTAGCAATCATCGCATATAAAATCCGGCAGACTGGTTGTATCCTGAATGGAAGCAAAAAGGTATGGACAGCCACACTCCGATAAATGTAAAAAACAATACACAAACAGACAGAGAAACAGACAAACAGAGAAACAGCAAACGGTGGGATGATATAGCTGACACGTTTCACATTGTTATACAATGCTTAGTCGTAGCTAGTAACAACATAAAAAACAATCTCATTTATAGTACTCCAAAGAATAAAAGTCATGTGGTAAGTCCAGTCTATGATTGGTCCAAACTGATTGCAGTAATCCCATACATCTGTGGGTAGGCACAGCGGAGAGAGACTACACCCATTGAAACCAGATAAAAAGGTATTCAAAGATCAGCTGACAAAAGGCAATTTTTTTTATGATAAATGAAAAAAAGTAAAAAACGTAAAAAATGTTTTTTACTTTTTTTCATTTATCATAAAAAAAATTGTATAACAATGTGAAACGCGTCATCTATATTATCCCACCGTTTGCTGTTTCTCTGTTTGTGCAGTGTTTTTTTACTGGATTAAAGGCTTTTATTGTTTTTTACATTTATCGGAGTGCGGCTGCCCATACCTTTTTGCTTCCATTTATGCTTCGTGCATTGCCTGCACCCATTGGATCTCTCTGAGTTCAGACTCGCCACCGAAGTGCACTCATCTGGAGCGGCAGTTTCTTTCCCCTACTGGTTGTATCCTGGTTGATCGATTTTAACTTGGGCACATTCAGCCTGCCCACACATAGTTCAAATCTCAGGCAGTAATCGGATGAGATTTGAACCATCTATGGCTGGCTTAAGTGATGGTGTGTCTTCCATTCATTTCAAGCGATTTTAGTTGTACAAGAGCGTAAGTGGATTTTGCATGTGCTGTTTTGACTGTGTTATGACTATATGGCATGTAGAGCACAAAAAAGGTTGTCATTTGAAATGGTCTTTATTTTCCTAACGGATGCAAGAAAATTGGCTTTTTACCGTGGCATGTTTCTTATGGTGCCTGGTGTCTTGCCTGGAAATGTATTTTAAAAGTATTTAAATATACAACAGATAACAACAGATATAAAGAACGAAAACGGGATGAAAATCGCAAGGAGGGACGTTTATCCTTGTGAACTACCATATTTATCGGTGTATAACACAGTGCGTGTGTGTTATACGCCAATATGTTTTTACCAGCGGGGGGGGGGGTGGAGATCGGGCGGTCCTCCCCGGGTGCCACACAATGGGGGGTGTCAGGCCAGCCACCCGCCTCTCCTGACCCTTGGACAGAACTCCCAGCATAGTCTAAAGTTAGGAAAAAATCACTGCCAGCCCCTTCTTCTACACCTCTCCTCTTGCGTCACTCTCGTTGTAAAACAAAGCTTCTAAATACCTTAATAGCTCTGTTCTTGTCGCCCGCTCTACTCCTCTGAGTGTTGCTTTAGATTGAAGGAGGAGAGCGGTCACATGGCCATCCATGAAACGTCAGAGGAGAGCAGTCATGTGACCGGGTCAATGAAAGAACGTAAATATTGAGGTATTTAGAGACTTTGACTTACAATAACGCTGACACAGGAGGAGCAGTGTATGAGAGGGTGGGGGATGTGTATTGTGGGGGGCTGTGTAGTGTGCAGAGGGTGGGGGGCTGTGTAGTGTGCAGAGGGTGGGGGCTGTTTAGTGTGCAGAGGGTGGGGGGGCTGTGTAATTTTAGTCAACTAAAACTAGTCAAAAGTCTATGACTAGAACTAAAACATTTGCAGAAGGCTAAAATTGGACTAAAACTAAATTGAAATTTCCTGCAAAAATTAACACTGCTGTGAACAGTCTGGTTTTTGGGGATCTGTCAGAAAGGGTGACAAAGGTGTGACCTTCACCATCAGACTATACAGTTAAACCTTGGATTGAGAGCGTTTTGCAAGACAAGCAACATTTTAAAATAAATTTGGACTTGATATACAAGCAATGTCTTGATATAAGAGTAGCGTCATGTCACAACCGAGTATAAAAGAGAAGAGAGGCGCCTCTGTTCTCTTTTATACTCGGTAGCCCCTGCAATTTATCACATTGCTATAATCTTTTTACATGGACTATAAACTGAAGGACCTATGAATAACTGGTTGTGGAATGAATCATTCGAGTTTCCATTATTTCTTATGGGGAAATTTGCTTTGATATACAAGTGCTTTGGATTACAAGCATGTTTCTGGAACAAATTATTCTCACAATCCAAAGTTTTACTGTATAATGAAAGCACCAGATTATTTTCTGCTTAATGGTAGACAGGCCAGATATTAAAGTGTAAAAAAAACCTATTCAGTACATCTTTCTTATACTGCATATTTCCCAATGGTTTTTTTTCTCTTTAGAAACACTGAAATTATAGGAAAATACCCATTGATCTGGCAGACATCAAGTGAGCTCATAACGTGCTGTACATCTGCTAAACTGAAATGCCCACCAACATTATTAGCCCTGCCTAGATCTATTGAGTGTACAATACTGCAGAACATCTTACCTTATGTTATGAAGATAATAAGAGGGGCAGGTTTTCTGTAGTCCAAATCAGGAGAGCAGTCGGGGATGACAGCACTCTTCTTCCATAGATACAGAACAGTGAGTGTTATCACCTTAGGACAGGAAGTATGTTATTGGCAGGATCGCCAGGTGATAAAGCAAAAAAAAGCGAATGCCGCCACATCTAAGAATTGGTAAGCTGTAGTGTATTCGATTTTTTTTTTTTTTTTTTTTTTATGCTTGATTTAGGTATGCTTTACATATTTTGTGGGTTTTGTATGGCAAGTACATGTAAAGATTTGACTCCAGTCTTCCAAACACCAGGATATTGAGATAATTAACCCATGTTTCTGTGTTCTCCAGACTCATAAAACCCACTGAGGTCTATAAGACATTTACAGGATGTCTAAGAAACATTGAGTCATCTCATTCAATAAGAAAACATTAAACGCTTCAACCTCAGTTTTTACAGCTTAATTGATGCCTAGTACAGAGGGATGCATATGCTAGACATGATTTTATGTTCTCCATCTGTGCAGGCTGTAAGCAAGTTGTTTGCTGCATCACTGTCTGCACTGTCATAGTTTCAATAGTATGGCTGTGATCTCACTTGATAGTATTCTCAGCCCTTAAACTATTCCGTCTAGTCTGCGTCCCAGACTGTGTGTTGTGGGAAAATAATCCGACTTAAATAAGATTGACAGAAGAATTCTAGGACAACCTGAATGTATGCTTTACAATAGTTTATTTGGTATAACTTTAACATCATGCATGCAATTATTTCTAAAGCATTGTAAAATACATCATTACAGGTTTATTCCTAGTTTGTAAATAAATATATAACGTGAAGCAGTGCAGCGCAAACATTAAATAATGATATAAAACAGAAAAAAGTCCATAAGTGAAGGTGTAGAAGAGAAATCCATATAAATTTCATGTAGTGCGGGTTCAAAACAGGTGACCAGACAGAGATCCTCCACCAAGAAGTAAAGATGGCCTCTCACCTCATAAATTCGACCTTCAAGTGGTCACAAAGCATAGTAATCAATCTCAGGTCCTAATGTTAATGGTCAGAAGGTCGCTTGACAACTCCAGATAACAATGGAAGGCCCATAGATAACAGCAATGTGATGTATATGGAATAAAAAGAGGAGAGAGATCTAATGCTCTCAGTAGCAAAAACGGTATTTATTTTAAAAGATAATAGCAGTACACTCACATGTAATGGCACTCTCAGCCGAGTGCAGGCACACAGTTGGATAACACTAACAAGCGTGTACAGCATACAGCGGCAATCGCGGGTGACGTCATACGCAGCTCCTCCCCCTTGTACGCGTTACGTCCCGTGGGCGGGACTTCCTCATTGTAGGGCAAAGAGATATTTTGTTTTTGTTTATTCCTAGTTTGAGTAGAGCAGACATAGCCTTGTTAATTATATTGGTTTATATTATTGAACCATATAGCTATATCTAGCTCACATATATTAGTTCCAAGCTTATTAGCCCTTATTGTAAGACCTAGAAACCATTGTTTCTATGAGATAGGGCTTTGACTTAATTATCTGATATAAAGATGTGGATTTCATGATCCCCCAGTAAAATACAGTTTATTTTTGGATTGAGCTATTCGGTCCAACTCTGAACAGTTTTATTTTTATTTTTTTCGTTTCTTAGCAGGGGTTTATCCGCTTGCTATCTGAGGCAGTCTTTTACATGTTTCACATACATGTTCAAATCAGCATTTTTTTGCTATAAAATAACTTGGAAGCCCCAAACAATATATATTTTCTGAAAGCGGAGGCACTGGAGAATAAAATGGTGTATCTTGCAATTTTTTTTTTATGTTGCATAATATTAGTGCAGCCATTTATCAAATGCAAATTTTAGGGAGAACGACACTTAGGCCCCATACACACGATAGAATTTATCCGCGAATACGGTCCAGTGGACCGTTTCCGCGGATAAATCCTCTCGAGGATTTCAGCAGATTTTAATGCGATGGAGTGTACTCACCATCGCATTGAAATCCGCGCCGAAATCCTCTGGCAATGACGTGTCGCGCCGTCGCCGCGATTATGACGCGGCGACGTGCGCGACGCTGTCATATAAGGAATTCCACGCATTCGTCGAATCATTATGACGCATGCGGGGGATCCCTTCGGACGGATGGATCCGGTGAGTCTGTACAGACCAGCGGATCCATCCGTTGGGATGGACTCCAGCAGATGGATATGTTCTGCATGTCAGCAAATATTCGATCTGCTGGAATCCATCCCAGGGGAGATATATCCGCGGAAACAGATCCGCTGGCGTGTACACACCATAGGATCTATCCGCTGAAACCCATTTGCTGGGATTTATCTGCGGATGGATTCTATGGTGTGTACGGGGCCTAAAACAAAACACAAACACAATATAATGCCCAATTTTTGGTAAAAATCTAAAAGATGAGGTTGTGTTGAGTAACTCAATACCAAATAAGTCAAGACTCAAAGTTACACACACCTGTGATTTGGTACCTAAAATTCTTTACTGGTTATTGGTCTAAAGTTAACCTAGAATTATTGCTCTCACTGATGTTCCCGGGCAATAGCCCATATGTGTAGTGCAATCACTGTTTACATACACGTGCTGGATCTACACTTGCATTTGCGTGTATGTCTCCCGGGGACAGGAACCGGAGTGTTTTTATTTATTTTTTACATTTATTTTATTAAAATTTATATTTTTACACTTTCAATTTTTTTTTCTTTTAATTTTATTGCTATTACAAGGGGGCTAACAAGCCTTCTATGTGATAGCATTGCACAGGGGGCAAGTCCCTTTTCTGGAGACATCAAGGATCTATTCGACCCTGCCCTCCAAAGTAGCTAGTCAACAACAGACTGTAGTAACCAGGGAATGACAGCTTTGACATTAGAAGGGACGAAAACCTTATAGTTTCAAAACCTTATAGTTCTTAGGTTCATTAGTCACAGATGAGATTGGGGACCGGATGACCCTTGAGTTTCTCTGTATTTAGCTATCCTGTCCAGCTAAGCAGTCCCAGTATTCGCGGAGGAATGGGAGAGCCCAGGAACTACCGTGGACGATGACAGATGGGAAGCTCCACTTGTAACTATGGTAAATGTGATCAGGTGGCCGTAGAGCCCCCCCCCCCCCCCCCCAGATCACTTTTACTGAACAGCAAATCGCCAAGCTCATGGTTGCAGTTGTAGCCATGAGCTTGTTTTAACCTCTTCCAGGACATTTTTATAAATTCTATGGACATCAAGTGGTTAAAACGAAAAAGCTCTGGTAACAAAACTCCCCTTGTCTCTGGAGCTGTCCCTCAAAGTAATTCCTTATTACAAGATATCTTGGAGCTTCTAGGCTGAGTGACATCCAGTGGCATTTAACGTGAAAGAATGAAGACCTGGCTGTAAATGCAGGGCATCATGGGCAATACTTAGGGGTTAATATGATGACCTACACTCAAATGATATGACGAAAAGAAGTGTAGATGTCTAGAAATGTTAAACATAATTTTAAAAATGCATAACATACTCCTTGGTGAAAGGCGAATGGACAGTAGCAGCTGAATATGAAGTATGAGCATACTCAAGGTGTATTTTTAGCCAAAACTTTCTTTTCGTTTTGGATAGGAAAGTATTAGAAGCTGTCAGGTTTATTGCTATTTGGGCTCCCTAAGGGTCACCATACACTATAAATCTGATTTGTACAATCTTCTTTAGATCTACCATCAACTATGTAGTGCAAGAGCCTGCTTGATTTGATACAAAGTGAATTGATTGTTTTGATGTGTCCTCCAATTACATAATTTTGGTATATCTAAAAATACTGTACAGAGAATTTTATTGAATTGTGTAGGGTCACCCCTCACTTTCAGTTTCCCCAGGGGGGAAGTAGGGAAAATCTGCAACAGGGACAGCGACAACAAAGCTGACAGAGATTCTAGCTTTCTTCTACTGTGTGTGTTGCTGTTGAAAGCTTTCACTGCGAAAGAAAGTAAGGGGAAATCTAGCTGGCATTGCATTGGAAAATAGTAAAAACATGTCCATAATTGACTGTTGCTAAAAAGATTAAACATAAAAATTTCACCAAATTCATTAAGCCAAGTAAAAATTCACCTAGAGATAAAAACAATAAGCAAAATTATTGGTTTGCACTATCAAGCAAAGTACTAATACACAAGTAATACAACTTAATAATATAAGAATATTACACTTAAATCACAATGTGAAAATCAATTAATCAAAAGTGTCCAAAGATGATAATTTAAAGCGGAGTTCCAGCCTTTTAATGTTTATTAAAAGTCAGCAGCTACAAAAAGTGTAGCTGCTGACTTTTAATAAACAGACACTTGCCTGTTCCACGGTCCAGCTCCTCTCTTCGGCGCCTCCATCCACACTTGAGTCACGCAGTGCTCCCGGAGTGGACAGGCGATCTCCTGGGACCCGTTGCATGTCCCAGCAGATCGCCTATAGGGAGGGGCCACTTAGGGGCAGAGGAGGAGTTGCCTAGGCAGTCCCTGGGTGGAGGTAGGAAGTGGGACAGGAAGTCCCACTTCTATCGAAGCCCCCACTCCCCCCAAAAAAATTACATGCCAAATGTGGCATGTAAGGGGGCGAGGAGTGCTCAAAGTGTAAGTTCCACTTTTGGGTGTAACTTCCGCTTTAATAAAGTGCACAAAATCAGTCCAAATAAAAGGTGATTGGTGCAAGACATTTTTTGAAATACATGTGTGTGTGTGTGTGTGTGTATATATCTTTTATACCCCTGGATGATGTCCTATTGGACGAAACGTGTTGGGTTGAGCGGTGATGGAATCACACATGCTAGGGTGATGACTGTGCTGATTTATTTACATGCCTGATTTTATCTACCTTGTATGAGTAGCATTTTTTTTCATACATTGGTGAAGTTTTACACTACTACACCATGGGTTCCTTCCTTATCTCTCTATTCCCCTGAGCTGCTTCTGTGGAGTGTTCTGGGAGCCCTTATTCTGTGTCCTGGAGTCTGCCATCCATCCATCCATCCATCCCAGCAGGGATCTCCCCTAAAAAGAGCAGCCAGGCCTCCCAGGCCTTACCATCAGGTCTTACCTAATGGTAAGCAATTTGTGAGTTGGGTGTGCACCCGGGTGTGGAGTGGCAAATGGTTACATAAGAAGATTGGGGTGATATATACACATTTATTTCAGGAATTCTCTTGTAATGATCACCTTTTATTTGGACTGATTTTGACCAAATACTTAATTAAATGATCATCTTTGGACACTTTTCATTAATTGCTTTTCACAGTAATTTTTTTGCAATATTCTTATGTCATTAAGTTGTATTAATAGTTTATTGGTACTCTGCAACACACATATTTTTCTTATCTGTATGTGGGAGTTCAGTAAGTGCTGCTGTCACTATCTTGGTTGACGTCTATTAGTTTAATATGGTTGTTAGTTTTCTGACACTGAGTACAATCAATATTTATTTTTCAAAAATTAACTTATTTACTTGAATGAGGTGAAATTTTGGTGATTTTAATTATCCAAAAGTGTACAAACTAAAATCCTTTTTTTATTTTTATTTTCAATTTTCACGTTGTTTTAACTCATTCACTTTGAAAGTGAAAATGTTCTACTTTTTACGTAAATCTAGGCCTAAATGATACATATGGGGTTGTTTAATAAAGGCAAATCCACTTTTCATTACAAGTGCAAAGTGCACTTGAAATTGCACTAGAAGTGCACTTGGAAGTGCAGTCGCTGTAGATCCGAGGGGACGTGCAAGGAAAATAAAAAACAGCATTTTAGCTTGCACATGATTGGATAATAAAACGGGCAGAGCTTCCCCTCATTTCAGATCTACCCCTCAGATTTACAGCGAATGCACTTCCAAGTGCAATTTCAAGTGCACTTGCAGTGCGCTTGTAGTGCAAAGTGGATTTGCCTTTCGGAAATAACCCCCATATTGATATGCTTACCGCTTGTGGGGCCACCGTATGTGTTTTTTGGACATTGCCGTTACAAGAAATCGAATTGACTTAAGCGTCAATCTGTGGGTCAGGGCACTCAAAATGTAGAATGCCAGATTATTCCCTTTAAACACACCATTTTTTTCCCTGAGGTCTTCTTCCTAGTCACATGGCATCCTTAGGTCTCCTTCCTCTTCTCCTCATGTTGATAGTGGGTGGTCTTTAATACTAAATTGAGCATTGACGCCATTATGACTATGCCTGGTATGCTATGAAATTAGTAACGTTCCTTTAGCACATTATAATGTGGCAGAGTGGGAATGAGGTGATGTGCTTATAAATATTCAGATGCTTGTTCGATTCTGATTTCATTACTCATTAAAAAAAGGAAAATGACAGACCTCTTTGTCTTGTTGAACTGAAATGTCACATTTGTGGAAAACCCACTTGAACTCATGCTTCAGCTTTTTCATAAAGAACTAACGGTTCACAATTCACTAGTTTGTTTCTTACAATTTGCTTTGCAAGACAATGGACATTCAGTAGCTTTGAAGTCGCAATTTAAAACATGGACATATGACGTTGTCTCTAAATCGGCACACATTAACAATAATATTAGTCATAATATGAACATTTCAGAAATGTTTAAATGCAGCGGGGACCATTCTTGTCTGTCTCATTTAATTGCAACAGCTCTTGCACTTTGCTGCATGAAAATGCACATCAAGTAAAAATCTCATTCTTTTCTATGTGACTGTGGTTTAGTGTAAAAGATCCTCTAAGGTAACTCATTCACACTTATATGTACGCACTACCATGTGTGCTGCATGCACACGGAAAAGTATGGAATGTTAAAATTACCATTGGAAAGATTCTTAACATTAAGAGATCTATTTATAAAAAAAAAATGTCTAGCTGTTGGGCAAAAAAAAATGTCCTGTGGGCTATTTTCTCTTCTGAACGAATATTCTTTTTTATTGGCAGTGGTAAAATACTGCAAAGTTACCAATGGTTACATTTGTTTATTCCCTCTGGCGTTCATTAGAACTGTTATATTGTATCTCTTGTTACAAGGTGGTTGTATTTCCTGTGCCTCTCAGTTCCTTCTAATGGCCATATTGCATTAGCATGGCACTTCTAACAAGTTTTCCTGATGCCAAGAGAAAAATGGCGATGGGAGGGACCTCCAGCTGATTGACAGCCTCAGCTCTGTGCCTGTGTGCTGTGTGGAGGGGGTGTGCCTTTTCCCTCCAATCGGCTCTCAGAGTTCTTCTTACTGAGCTCCACAGATTATAACTTTGGCTCTCTGCCCCCCTTTTCTGACAGCTCAGACAAACTTTATAAATTTTGCATTGTTTCATCTCTGTGTAACACCTGAATCCGGTCACTCCACTGGGTGTAAGTGAGGGTTTACACCCACTTTAAGAACAGTGTAAATAACACTCATAAATGAAATTGAAAGTAATATAGTAGGACTTTTAGACACACCTCTGCCTATATAATCCTGCAGTTTGACCTTGATTTGGCTGACATAAGTGCAGAACAATGTAATGTTTCATATTTCCATCACACACGTTCCTGGTATAAGCTCTCAGAAACAGGGTGCTGTCGCAACAACCAGCTGGATACTGGTTCAAGTCACAAGTTAGATATTTGCCAGCACACCAAGGATCAGCACAGAGTGGCGTCCAAACGGGTAGTTTATTGCATGATTACAACACAAGAAGAGTGCAACGTTTCAAAGTTACGTCAGTCATGTGATAAGTGTGGGGTAAAAGTGAAATTAATTTAAATAACCATCAACCAATCAGAAAAAGAAAACCACAGCTCCTCCCACCCCCAGATAGGTATGACATCACAAATCCCGCCAAAAGACAAAACAATTAGCATAGTTACACAGATCAAAGAAAGCTCCATATTAAAGAATAAGTTCACCTTTTGGAACATGTTGCATGCTCCACCTGTTTTAAGGGTGGAATATGTAACCTGTTCCAGGATCTGCACCCGCACACCCAATACCCTTCCCGGCTCTTGCTGTCGCAATTTAAAAAACAGCGTGGCTATTCCATCAGTCATCATCCAGATATCGTTTTTTAGAGCCGTCAATTCTGAGCACAATATTAATGATCATAGTGGCTGTTCAGCCTCTTTATTGTTCTTAGTGGCGACTGGAGGGGACGTTCCCCCTGCCACTCTCTGGTGCTTCTCTGGGGCTCTTGATTGGGGACCCAGATAAAGACTCTGCTGGCATCGGAAGAGCGGCATAGAGATTTCCGAGGGACAGATGGTCCCCGTGATCTCTATGATCCTCGGAGGCCCGGGCGTGACGTTATGACGTCACATCCGGGTCGCACAAGTAAACAAAGATGAGATCTCGGCTAGAAAAGCATCGGATCGTCAATTTTCTTTTCTTTTAAACCCCACATTTCTCTATAACGAGGACCTGTCACACACCATTCTATTACAAGGGATGTTTACATTCCTTGTAATTGTAATAAAAGTGATCAAAAAATATATATATATTTTTTCAAAAAAATTGCCCTGAAAAATTACTGTGACATAAAAAGTTGCAATGACCGCCATTTTATTCCCCTGGGTGTCTGCTAAAAAAAAATATATGTAATGTTTGGGGGTTCTGAGTAATTTTCTAGAAAAACAATTATGATTTTTACATGCAGGAGAGAAGTGACAGAATTTGCGTGGTATGGAAGTGGTTAATATTCAAAGCAAACTCACCAATCCAGCCATGTCTCTAAGCTTTATTTTGTTGAGAAATATCCTCCCCCCCAGCATTTTTGGCCATGGCCATCTTGAGTAAGGGCAAATTATTCATGTAGCATTTACTTTCTGGGATCCATCTGCCCTTAGTTCAAGAATGCATGCAGGAGAGTGTGCTTAGCTGAGAAGACCGCTCCTCCTCTCCTTCCCTCCTGGGATGTATGACATCATTTGTCTAGGCAAGGAACCAGGAAGTAACTGAAGAAATGTTAAAAAAAAAAAAAAGTTTAAAACAAGTAAATGTGACATACTTTCCTATTTACTAATGCTAGCAGTATGAGGATTAACAAGAATTAATGGTGATTGTTAGCATGAACTTCTACTTTAATATGAAATTACAGGCTAGTTCATTTTCACACTCTCTAGACTTTCTAGACCTACAAGTTCACTGATTGTTAGAATGGGATTCTGGCCAGGGAATTTTTTTTTTTCTAAACAAAACCTATAATGGTGTTTAATCACCTTTTTGTTCTGAGGAATGAATATAGAAATCAGTGATTTAAGTATTATAAAATGTATATTTTGGTTAAATTGTCTTGGTTGTACTTTCACACTTCTTCCCTATCATGTATATTCTCATTTTTATCTATATATGAGTCATGCTTTATATTTTATTCATACAGTCTTTGTATTGTTTCTATTACTGGGTTATCCTTAAAAAGACAAAAAGGGCCTTCCAGCTGCTCTTCCGCCTCTGTGACCTTTGCAGCCTATCACTGCTGTAGAAGAAATATTGTACAGTTTGGCTGAAGCCCAAAAATTCTTTCCTGTTATGGTGCCCAAATCCCTTCCTTCATCCTGAATATTTTATTGCGTCTGGGCAGTTGGTCACTTGTACAGGAACAGGTGTGCGATGTTTGCTGTACTTTCCTTAATGACCATTATTTTTTCAGATTATTGTTGTTGAATTTCATCCATATTTACTTCATCTAAAGACGGTTTATTTTTGAAACCTTTCCTTTTTGACAATGATGTAGTTCCAGAAGAGGACTTTTTGTTTTCTAGTTTTACACTGAATCTTTTTTTGGGAGTGTACTGGTAAAGTTAGTCACAGGAAAATGTGGTTTTGTGAATGGATTAAAGGTCCATCCATGCCTTATTATGATATACCTGGTTCACTTAGGTATTCCAGGAGTAGATTCTCCTGACTCTCACTTTGCAGCCATTATATCCTAACTGGGTACCAGGGGATCTTGAGTCTTATCGAGTTGTATCATCTAGGGTTTTGGTGTTATTTGTTCTCTTTAGTGCCTCCATCTAAAGAGGTCAGAAAGGTAAAGAAGGTGAAAAAGGGGCTCCACCAAAAAGGGGAAGCTCCACTTGTCTGCCTCCCCCTCCACTGCCCCATTTAGCACCTTTTGAGGTGGAGCGGGTACCTGTCCTGGTTTTGGCAGGTACCCGCTCCCGCTTCCGGCTGAGATTGCCATTGCAAACTCAGCTTGAATTTCAGCCCCCCTCCTCTTTCCCCTGCAGCCTGCCCAATCAGTGAGCGCAGCACGCTTTGCACATGCACTGTAGGGAACTGGCTGTGAAGCCGCAAGGCTTCATTGCCAGATTATCTTGGTGGAGATGGCGGCGGCAGCACCCGACTGCCGATTGAAAGACTCTGGTGAAGACGTTGTTGAATTTCTGGACAGGTAAGTGTCCTAATATTAAAAGTCAGCAGCTAAAGCATTTGTAGCTCCTCTTGAAATAGCCAAAACTTACATTGGGCTTCTGTAGCTACTTGGCTAGAAATCACTGGGTGAGTCTCCGTATCCAGGAGCATCTCCCAGAACTTCTTCTGGATTGCAGCAGCCACAAAACAATTATATGGTGATGTAATTGTGTTCTAGTGATAATGTTAGCAAAAAATCTTTGGCCTTCAGGCACACTGCCGGGTTACACAAAGAAAAGGAAAACACACCAAGGCAATTTTTTTAGATGTGGTTCATGGAATACCATTTCAAAAACTACCATTTCTTGCTAACACTTGGGCCAACCATAGATGGTTGCAGGAAAGAAAATTGTTGATCCCCTCATCAGCACACTCAGCGTTAATGGACGAATTCTTCCCGCTGAGCCATTGTGTTCTCCTGGTAGGGGGGAGAACACAGTAATTATTGCTTGCGGCTATAAGAGCATGTAAAATCCGACAGGCTGGTTGTACCCAATTTGATCAATCAGTCAACTTGGTTACACTCAACCTGCCCATACATGGTTTGAATTTCGTCTGGTTGCTGCTGAACCACGCCGAGATTCGAGCCGTCTATGGCCGGCTTTACTCGATGTTGTGCAGGATGGGCAAAGTAGTGCATTTTTTTTTTCATCTGTAAATTGGTTCGAGGAAAGCAGATTTTCACCTTTCATTGTTCTAGGGCAGTGATGGCGAACCTTTTTGAGCCCGAGTGCCCAAACCGCGATGCAAACCCACTTATTTCTTTCAAAGTGCCAATACAGAATTAAAACTGTAAATTATGCTTTCGGTTACTATACATTACTGCCCACCATTCAGTTACTATACATTACTGCCCACCATTCAGTTACTATACATTACTGCCCACCATTCAGATACTATACATTACTGCCCACCATTCATTTGCTATCGGTTACCATACATAACTGCCCACCATTCGGTTACTATACATTACTGCCCACCATTCAATTGCTATCGGTTACCATACATTACTGCCCACCATTCGGTTACTATACATTACTGCCCAACGTTTCAAAGTCACGTCAGTCATGTGATAAGTGTGGGGTAAAAGTGAAATTAATTTAAATAACCATCAACCAATCGGAAAAGAAAGAAAACCACAGCTCCTCCCACCCCCAGATAGGTATGACGTCTCAAATCCCGCCAAAAGACAAAACAATTAGCATAGTTACACAGATCAAAGAAAATGTATGAGAAGAAGGGGTTAACAAAATAATGCTCCAACACTACCTGTTTGTTGACATGTAAGATTTGAAATTGTGTATTATGGGTCACTGTACAAACAGACACCACTCTGTGCGGATTCTTGGTGTGCTGGCAAATGTCTACCTTATAAGTGCAGAACAGACTTGTCTAATATCTATACATCTCTAGTTATTTTTCCATGCACTCCCGAAACAGTGGCGGCCCGTCCATTGAGGCGCCGCCCCCCCCCCCCCCCAAAGTCAATGGAAAAAAAATTATTTAAACATGTCCCTTTAAATAAAAAAATCGAAAAAAGGTCCTTCCGTGCACTGTGTCTGGGCGCCGGGCACAGTGCGGTATGAGTAGCACCACGTCTGTGCAATCACGAGATTGCAGACGTGGCGCTACATTGGCAGCAAAAAAATGCCTTTGTGGCTATGCCCATCACGCCACAGCTTCCGGTGCAATGGACTTGCACTTTGGCCGTGCGGGTGCACGGCACCCAGTATATTTCTGTGCCGTTGCCGACATCAGGAAGTGACGTCGGCACTTTCTAGCCCAAAGGGACGCACCTCCGTGAGCCAAGCATGGAGGTAGGTAAAACATCTCAGAAGCAGTTTCCCCCTGTTCGACTCTGCGCCGGCATCCCCCATCCACCCACCCGCTCATTAAGTTGTTTTTTAAGGTTTGGTGGGTCGTCAGAAATAGCGTCCGCGGCACCACTCCCCCCCTTATTCTCTTCTTTTAGGCTGCGGAGGAAATAACGTCCGGAATCCCCCATTGAATCACCCCCCCCCCCCCCTGCGCTTATTAGCTTGTTTTTTTTACAGATCGCGGAAATAGCAGCCGGATTAGACACCCAACCCCCCCTGCTTATTACAGTTCTTTGATTATTGTTTAGAGCATGGAAACCAAATGTCCCCCCACCCCTGCTTATTAACTTTTTTTTTCCTAAGGTTCGGCGGAACTAGCTGGGACACTTGCATTGGTCCCAGCTAGAGCAATACCTAAATTTTAGCTTTAGGGCTCAGTCAAACCATACATGCATTTTTTTTAATGTTCAGCTACAAACAGCCCCATAATAAGTGGGGGGATGCATTATGGGGCTGTTTGTAGCTGAACATTAAAAAAAATGAATGTATGGTTTGACTGAGCCCTAAAGCTAAAATGTAGGTATTGCTCTAGCTTGGGACCAATGCAAGTGTCCCAGCTAGTTCCGCCGAACCTTAGAATTTTTTTTTAATAAGCAGGGGAACGGACGGACGACATTTTGGTTTCCATGCTGCCATTTTTGGCGAACATGAAATAAAAAACTGTTAATAAGTGGGGGAGGATGCGTTATTTTTTTTTTTAATGTCTGACGAAAATAGCGCCCTTATTCCCCCCCCCCCCCAGTGCAGTCTGTTAATCTCATGCAGTCAAAATGTCCCCAGTATGGTAATATTGTGCAGTATGTCCGCAGTCTCTGGTAATATCGTGCAGTATGTCCGCAGTCTCTGGTAATATCATGCAGTATGTCCGCAGTCTCTGGTAATTTTGTGCATTATGTCCGCAGTCTCTGGTAATATTGTGCAGTATGTCCGCAGTCTCTGGTAATCTTGTGCAGCATGTCCGCAGTCTCTGGTAATCTTGTGCAGTATGTCTGCAGTCTCTGGTAATCTTGTGCAGTATGTCCGCAGTCTCTGGTAATCTTGTGCAGTATGTCCGCAGTCTCTGGTAATCTTGTGCAGTATGTCCGCAGTCTCTGGTAATCTTGTGCAGTATGTCCGCAGTCTCTGGTAATCTTGTGCAGTATGTCCGCAGTCTCTGGTAATCTTGTGCAGTATGTCCGCAGTCTCTGGTAATCTTGTGCAGTATGTCCACAATCTCTGGTAATCTTGTGCAGTATGTCCACAGTCTCTGGTAATATTGTGTAGTATGTCCGCAGTCTCTGGTAATATTGTGCAGTATGTCCGCAGTCTCTGGTAATCTTGTGCAGCATGTCTGCAGTCTCTGGTAATCTTGTGCAGTATGTCCACAGTCTCTGGTAATCTAATGCCCATTTAGAGTCCTTCATTACTAACAGTGTAATTTTTTAGTTTGTTTGCACCGATCTATAAGGCTGCGCTATATACCATGATTTGTGATGCTGGGGCTATATAATCTGTCCTGTGATGCTAAGATGTATACTCCTGACACTATTGGTAGAAGCAAGTGGAATACAGGGGACGGAGTGGGTGGATTCTATAAGAGGTGTGGCTAATGAAAAGTGGGAGGGGCCAAATGTGGAGGGGCGGGGTCTTGCACCCCCCCCCCCATCCTAAAACTTCACCACCTGCCACTGCTCCCGAAATATGTATCAGATTTTAGCTCAGATTTTAGCTCCATAATAAAGAATAAGTTCACCTTTTGGAACATGTTGCATGCTCCACCTGTTTTAAGGGTGAAATATGTAACCTGTTCCAGCATCTGCACCCGCACACCCAATACCCTTCCCGCCCTTGCTGTCGCAATTTAAAAAACAGCGTGGCTATTCCATCAGTCATCATCCAGATATCGTTTTTTAGAGCCGTCAATTCTGAGCACAATATTAATGATCCTAGTGGCTGTCACAGCAGCTCCGGTCCTGACAGAGGAGAAGAAGGCTCTGGAACATGGTAAGTGCAGGGAACAGCCGAGCAGAGCACACTCCCGCTCGCCTCAATACAGCTCAGCCACG
The DNA here is from genome assembly GCF_905171775.1 of Rana temporaria. NCBI lineage: Eukaryota > Metazoa > Chordata > Amphibia > Anura > Ranidae > Rana > Rana temporaria. The sequence continues at coordinate 269,814,234 of NC_053490.1, read as the reverse complement.
CTTTCATCTCTGCCTGCATCTTCTTGTCAAATGTGGCGGGCTGCAAGAGGAGGGCAGGTTACAGCGATACTGATTGGCTGAGAGGCGGTGGTGGGCGGAGCAGTTATTAGAAGTGTGGACGAGACGGCTTCTATGATTGTGCTCGTCCCCCCGGGCGCTTATTGTTTGTCACTCCCACTCGGGCACGTCACCGCTAGCCCACAGAACTATGGGAGATGTAGTTTTTGCGGTGCGGTGTGGACGATTCGGCGCTTCACTGTGTGATTTCCTCATTTCATGGCTTGCTCACAGAAAGGGCTCGCCGTGCCGGCAGCGGCACACGTGCCACGGGTTCGCCATCACTGTTCTAGGGACATGCCAAAAGCCACAAGCCAATTTGACCTATTTTTCACAGCATATATGGCATATGAAAAAGAATGATCTATCTTTAGCAGTGGATTCAATTTATTTCTTGATTTGCTCAGTACTGGAGTTCACGGCTGCTGCAGTACTTTGTAACCTATAAACCTGAAGTGATCTCTAGTAATTTAAGTCTGTTTCATGCTCACATCCTGCAATCAGGAACATTTTATTCCACTGAGCTAATCATTCTCTATGCAATGGAGGCAGCAGACAACATTTTACTGCTTGACCACAGACAGCTTTTATCCAGCAGGCATGTTTGATTCCATTGTGCTGTCTTGGGGAAGGCAGTAGAAATGAAATATTGTCCATTTCATTTTTTGAATACTTGGAGCATTTGTATAAGGAAAAGTATTTTCGTAAGCCCTGGTAACTTAGGATTTAACCATTAGAAGCAATTTCCCATAAATGTAGTGGTGGAATGAGTTTAAGGGGGGGGGGGAATTACTATTTGTATTTTCTCATTTTCTTTCGTAGCAGTTTGTGGTTTAAAACCACCACTTGGTATAAAAGATCTTTGTACATATGAACAGACCAGCCTCACACGGCACGATAGGGTCATTTCTCAGAACACTTATTTTATCAACCAGAATTTTGGCTCATTTCTGGTTTGAAAATTAAGCTCCTTTTCAGGAAACCTAACCATTGGTTTTCTTACGTCATAGCTGTATGTTTATAAATTATTTTTTCACTATTAGGCAATGGGGAAGTTGAAAAGAAACAAACTGATCTTTCAAACAAAAGATTATATCTGTAAACTCTTGGGCAGCGTGGTTCCTCCAAGGAATTTTTTTCTAATGGTTGTTTTATTCATAATGTATAGATTATTAATATTTTAATATAAAATACCTGACAGCTGAAAGTAAAGATCTTTTTTTTCAGCAATTAAAAAATCGGGACAAAAATGGCATGGCGTCAATCTTCCCCGCCCCAAATCCATACCGGGCCCTTCGGGCAAGGTAAGGGAGTGGATAAACAATCCCCCCCTCCTGAATCATACCAGTCCACATGCCCTCAACATGAGAGGGTGCTTTGGGGCAGAGGGGTCCCCCCCTTTCCCCCATGTTGATGGGGACAAGGGCCTCTTCCCCACAACCTTGGCCCCCAGATCCTGCCCCCCCCCCATGTGAATAAGTATGGCGTACATAGTACCCGTATTTACTCACCCAAAAGAATGTGTAGTGTAAAAAAAGACATTAGACTGTTTTTGACAAGTCCTTTATTTTAAAAAAATTCCCCTTTTTGGATCAATCGTCAATCATGAAGCTCGCCACCACTGCCAACTCAAAAAAAAAAGTCCATTCCCAACATCTGCCAGCTCTGCCACCTGACCGTTCTTGAATAACTAAGGAGTTGTCATTTAAAAAATTCCAAAATCTAAATATTGGGCCAAAGAGGATTTAAAATTCAAACTGGTTCAGCAGGGACCATTCAAATTTTGATCAGTGTGGGGTCCTCTCTATTTGACAGAAGTCAGTTGTTAGATTGACTTTTGTTGAATGGACCTGTTGAAAGACTTTTCTCAATCAGTAGCTGCAGCCGCTGTTCAGTTTGAGCTCTTGCCTCTAGCCAAGATGTGCTCCTTTTGTGAAGTGATGTGGATAAGGACCATTTGTGTGCCCTTTTTATTCTTTTTTTGATCTGTGAGTGGCAGGTTTATAGCACACACGGAGCACATCGCGGAGCACATCGCGGAGCCCTCTGATGTGGCCTGCGACCTCCTGCTCTCTGGTGGAATAGAATGCTGTTATTAAAGGTCAGTTTATTACTAAAATCACAGTGTATATATGGGCATATCTGTTCTGCAGTGGTTACTTGACTGTTTTCAAACTGTTCTTCAGATGTAGAGCAGTGCACCTGCGGGTTACCTGCACTGAAACATAGACTTCTGTTATTACCTGCGAGTTTGGTGAGCTTTCTGAAAGTGCACCAAACCTGCATAATATAATAGAATTTTTTTTGCAAAGTGCAGGAAAGCCAAAGGTACTTTGCGTTACACCCATGATGCAGGTAAACTGCAGTGAATCAGTGTGAAAGCAGCCTTGGGCCCCTTTCACATGGTCAGTCCAACCCAATTGGAGTCTCCATTCACCTCTAAGGAGTGGCAGATGTAAACCGTGTCCTACCTCCAATCCGGAAAACAAAAAGAGTTTAGTGGGCTTTGTCTGTGTCCACTCTGCATATGCAGAGAGGACACAGACCTGCCTGCCGCCTGCTCCGCTCATTGGGGCCCACGGTTACTGAGTTGTTTTAAGTGGCCCTCATGCTTCAAAAGGTTGGGCAGCCCTGCCTTAAAGGAACAGCCGCTTTAAATTTGGCCAGTTCCGCAAGGACCGGACAAATTTCAATCCATGTGGGCAGGAAGGCATATGAGCAGGGAGGCTGAACTTGATCTACTAATCGACTTATGTACAAACGCCTTGTCAGATCTTTCCCACTCGATCAGCGCCAGTGGCACTAATCAGTGTATTCTAAATGTTGGAAATAGCGCAGTGAGCATTTCCCCACCCACTTTGAATGTGTTGATGGGGGAATCGGGTCAGTTTTTTTTTTCATTCAACCCACTGGTTGCACAAAAAAGAGATAACTGATCTATTTATGGGCTGCTTTACCCTATGGGCCATCAGAGGACTGATAATAGGAACCCACTGGTTAATATCTGAAATAAGGGGTCTGTGGTTTTGCATGGTGCAGCATGTTAAGGCTGGATTCACACCTATGCATTTTTAGTGCTTTTTGCATTTTGTAGATTTGCACTACAGAACGTGTTTCATAGGGGAACCCATGGTAAATGGACTGTAGTGCAAATCTGCAAAATGCAAAAAGCAATAAAAATGCATAGGTGTGAATCCAGCCTAACAGATACTTAAAGCGGGGGTTCACCCGAAAAAAATGTTTTAACATTAGATTGAGGCTAATTACGGGAAGCAGAATCGGGTGTTTTTTTTTAAATCAATGCAGTATTTACAGTTTTAGAGATAATGTTCTCCGCCGCTTCCGGGTATGGTCTTCGGGACTGGGCGTTCCTATTTGATTGACAGCCTTCCGACGGTCGCATACAGCGCGTCACGAGTTGCCGAACGTCGGTGCGGTTCTATACGGGAACCTACGCACCGACGTTCGGCTACTTTTTGGAAACTTGTGACGCGCTGTATGCGATGGTCGGAAGGCTGTCAATCAAATAGGAACGCCCAGTCCCGCAGCCCATACACGGAAGCCACGGAGAACAACTATCTCTAAAACAGTAAGTACTGCATTGATTTAAAAAAAAACACCCGATTCTGCTTCCCGTAATTAGCCTCAATCTAATGTTAAAAATTTATTTTTTTGGGTGAACCTCCATTTTAATTGCAGGCTATGTGCTCATTGTGTTTGCAATATTTGAATTACAATTACATATACAACATATGCATAAATTAAATCTTGCATGTAAAAACAAGATTTATATTAATGGTACCTGACCTCTCATTGTCTTTTATTTGAAGGTTCAATTGTAACCTCCATGCTTTGGTTTATGGCCATCAATCTATTAATGTAGGCACTTGTGCCTATATGGGTGTGTATATAGTTGACCTTCCCTGACTATTGTGAGCCTTGTTAAGGGTAAACCATATTCATAGTCTACAGGTGTAGTTGGGTCGAAGAAACCCATCATGGAAAATAGAATTATCTGAAAAAGAGAAGAAGAAATAGGGGGGAGGGTGTTCATCTGATCCTTTGGATAGCTTGTAGTTTGTCATGTTCCAACTTACATTATTCGTTACTAATGCTAGCCCTAGATTATTAGTTATTTTTCCATTCAGCCAGCGGCCTGAACAAAAAAAAACAGATTCATCAATCCACACAAGTGAAGTGGATGTAGGAATATCCCCCCAGGACTATACTGATCAGCTGATTTGGCTGCAGATGATCGAAAAAAGTTTTTCAACATGATTAACTTCTGTCAAGTAGGATGGCCACACACACTGATTGAAATTCAGCTATCTGAATTTTGATCGATCTATGGCCAGCTTGAGTCTAGAGAAATAGTGGGCTTTTTTCAGGTTTTAGCAATGGCTATTTTGGCTAGTTGGTCCAGATATTTGGAAATTCCTTGAATCTGTTTATTGAATAGCCTTTCTTTTGTAAATTAATATTATGGATAAATTAATGGGTAACCATGTATCCAGAATCTCTACCTTCCTCATGTCTGCCTTGTATGGAACATAGTTCCCAATTGCATGCAGCCCTGTAAACACATGGGAGAGGTTTGCAATGCGATTTTTTTTTTTTTTCTAGTTGCCACCATTTACCACTACATCAAGGCCTATGAACTTAGGAGCTTTCCTCTAATTTCTTGTTTGACAAATATTGAATGCTGTACATAAATAATAAAGGGGACCCCACCTTCATTAGGGATATAGACAATATTACCCAAAATTGCACCCCCCCTCCTCCTCCTTCCCTCGGCGCTGGGCCATTCAGAAAGTGCAGCACTCTTCGCACATGCACAGTAGGGAAACGGCTGTGAAGCTGCGAGGCTTCACTGCCAGTTTCCCTTAGAAGCAATGGCGACGGCAGCACAGGAGAGCCGATAGAAATTAGCTGAATCGCTGGACAGGTAAGTGTCCCCCATATTAAAAGTCAGCAGCTGCAGTATTTGGCGCTGCTGACTTTAATTTTTTTCTTAAGGAGGCTAGGCACTCCTCTTTAAGACCCCTTTCACACTGAGGAGTTTTTTAGGCGGTTTAGCGCTAAACATAGTGCCTAAATACCGCCTGAAAAACTGCCCTGTAGTCTCAATGTGAAAGCCCGAGGGCTTTCACACTGAGGGGATGCGCTGGCGGGACTGCTCCAAAATTCCTGCCAGAAGCATCTTCGGAGCGGTGTGATACCGCCGGCAAATCGCCTCTGCAGAGGCGCATTGTGGGCGGTATTAACCCTTTTTCGGAGGCTAGTGGGGGTTAAAACCGCACCGCTAGCCGCCGTATACAGCGGCAATTCCGACAGTATAGCGCAGTGATATGCAATTAGCAGACCTCCTGCTGTTGCAGAACTACAAGTCCCATGAGGCATAGCAAGTCTCTGACAGCCACAAGCATGACACCCAGAGGCAGAGGCATGATGGGACTTGTAGTTTTGCAAGAGCTGGAGGTCTGCTAATTGCATATCCCTGGTATAGCGCTGCTAAAAATAGCAGCGCTATACCGTCAGCGCACCTCCTGCCCCAGTGTAAAAGGGGCCTAATGCCCTTTAACAAAGTATTAGTATGGATTACCTAATAAAAAAAAAAAAGCTTGATACAAATTTAAAAAAAGGTCATTACAGTAAATCTTTTTGTTTAGTATGGGTGGAAATTATTACAGTTCCTGTTGTGGTAAGTGGAATCACAGAAGTATTTATTTTACAGCTAAAAATTCTATCACCAGGTAAGGTGTCGCATAGGACCAGAATTTCTAAGGGCCAGTTCACACCACAAGCAGTCCGTGCATTTTTTTTCTGCATGGAAAGTAGGTTATATTGTTTTTAATGACATAGTTCACAGTGCTTACAGTTCCAGAAAAAAGGTAAAGCATGCTGCATTTTTCCTGCACTGGACTGTACTGGAACGCTGAAAAAAGCATCAAAATGCACCGTAACGCACTGGAACACAACTGTCCCTATTTGAGGTTTAAAAAAAGGGGGGGGGGAATGCACTGGACTGCATCAAAAACGAATCAAAACCTTGCATGCAGAAAAGCATCTGGAATGTATTTGGACTGCATTTCTATGGTGTGAACTGGCCCCAAGGCTCCGTTCACATTGCCATGATTCTCAATAGCGGAAAATCACAGGATGCCTGTGCGTTGCCCATGGATTTTCATAGCACCACAAACGTGGCACAATTTTCCCATGGGAAGCCTGTCGCCCAAACCCCAAAAAAATACAGGAGCTTCTTTTGGGCAACGGGTGTCCCACAATTCTATTTGCACGTTTTTACCGCGATTATTGCCCCCATACGCCTAGATGTAAATGGAGCCTAGGAGATCTATTTATTTTACAGCCATTTTACATTTGAAGTGTTTTTTTTTACATTGAAGACCATGGGGTAGGGTTACTAAAAGCAAATTGGCTGTTCATTTGTCCCAGAGCTTAGTGAATGCAGTATAGCTGACTTCCATAATACAATCAGGTGCAAGAAAAGTGCTTTTTTTTTTTTTTTTTTCATGCGTGTGATTGGATATACGGTACTTTGCAAAGTAAAATGTCACCACATTTACTAAGCTCCCGGGGAAAATTCCCTTGCAAAGCGAACAGTTTATTTGCCATTAGTAAATCAATCCCTAAAGGTCAATTTATGTATATAGCTTTATCTGAATAGCTGCGTCTGCATACTTTAAATATAAAAAAAAAAAAACTGGGAACACTGACCCGTAGGTATTGATCAATATCTCTATTTTGGCTAATTTTTAGTAAGCTTGTATAAAGCATTGTGTTGGTAATAGGACCTTGAAATCCTAAATTACACTTTTTAAGGTGATGTCTTTTTCTAACTTCTGCACCAGAACCAATAGTAATTGATTATTTTAAATCACCGCACAAGCTGTCTTTTATTTTCATAAAAGTTATTTTTTAAGGGTGGTGGGGAGGCTATCAGTTCATGCAGAGTTAAGTTTATGACTAAGGGGTAGAAGTATTTTAGCAGCGTGAACAAAAAAAAATAGAACACTGTGTTTGCAAAGAAACCAGGTAACTTCTCTGCAAAAAATTTAATACATTGATTATTACATTGACAGGTGAATCTTCTTCTTTCCTACTAACTTAATTTTTTAACAGACTAGCGAAGTGGTATATTATTTACCTATTTTTTTTGTGTGTGAGTTTTTTTAATGAAATTAGGTTGTTTTAGGAACATATCTAATTCCAAGATATGTTAGTGTTCATTTTTATTTAAATTTAATTAACTGGATTATTTATTCTAGAATAGGGTTGATATAATATTAACAAATCAAGTCACTAACTCTCTCTAAAGCTAAACTAATGAATGACTGGTAAATGTAAAGTCATAAATTACAAATTAATAATAGGTGAAAAAGTATAACATTAAATCTAATAATCATTATTTCTAGGACTTGGGAATGACGATTTTTTAATTAGTATAATTATGTATTTAGGCAACATTTTCAGCACGCGTTATGTTTGTTTTTAGTATATCTGAAGTAAGGGCTTCTTTTTTTATGTTTTATATTTGCAAAGTATATAAAAAAATAAGAAATCATAAAACAAATGTTTCAGTCGGGTTTGTATTGGTACTGATTATAATTAGGAAAAATGTTACATGTTGGTGCTTATTCCATTTTTAGATTTCTGTGTGTAATTTAAGACACTAATTAATTGTGTTGAAATTGAAATTATTCTTTCATTTTCACCAGTTCACATCGATTTCCTTTAATCAATCAGTGATATAAAAACTGAAACTCTGTCGCAGGGGTTTTCCAAATTTCTTACCAAAGGTTATGTTCATTTGCACAGTCCACCTATAGGAAACAAAACAAGAAAATTTGTAATACAACCTAAAGCATTTGCTCATTCACAATTAGATGAAGCTGAGAAGTTTTATTTTTAAGCTTTGGATATACACAGCATGTAGTTCTTTTTAATTTATATAAGGTCATCTGTGCATTGTGCTCTTTCCTATACCCATGCATAAATTGCTAATTTTGTAGTATAATAAACAAGCCACCTTTTTTTTATTATTTTTTTGTTGCAAATTGTGTTAGCAATACAGTTAGATACACTGCTTTTACAGGTATTAATCTAAGCTTTTTGTGTTCAAAGCTGTAATGTATTTGTTGTAATTTAAAAATTTAGCTGATTTAGGACAAAACTACTTTCTAAAATAACTGATTTAGCTTCATCCAAATTGATTGTGTTGTATTTTTCATATTGTACTAGTTTTTTTTATACAATTCGTTTAAGCAAAAGTGGTCAAGCATGTAGGAACTGTAATATACCTCACAAGAATAAATTTAAGTCACCAGAAGTGAATGAAAGAGCTGTTTAAAATGTTAGCTATAAAAGCAGAGAGAAATCCTTCAAGGATGCGGAAAATCTTAAAATGTGTGTGTGTGTGTGTGTGTGTTTGCATATGTATGTGTGTGTGTGTGTGTGTGTGTATATATATATTAAAAATATAATTATAAATTATTCCTCGCCCTTTTTTTTATGCATATTTTATTTTACATTTAATCAACATCTGCATTATATTATTTAACCTTTATAGATCTATATGTTTTCACAGAGCTGCAATTTTCTGATATTTACTGACAATCTTTTTTTAAACCACCAAGTTTTTTTTTTTTTAAGTGTGTCCTGTTGTAATGATGTGCATATTTGTAGAATTTATACGAAATATAAATACAAAACCATGTCATATTAAGATTTTGAACAATTTAGTAATTGTACTTGAATGTCTGGTTTTCATCTTTTAGCTTTTCGGTAAATTTTATATGTTTGTTCTAAGCACGATTTACAAAAAAAAATAAAAAATCTGTACAACCTTATAGTCCAAAAATATTAATATATTATTTTGTTTGATTATTAATTATATTACATATGTGGAACTGCACATTCGTTCAAATTAGAGTGCTTTAAAAAAAAAATGCAACAATACAATAAGAGTTTAAAAAAATATATGGAAACGTATATATGTATCTGTAAATATTTTAACATGCTTTTAATGATGATTTATTTTTTATACTCACTAGTTTTAATGCAACTTGTTTTATACATATTCTTAGATTGTAAGCTCTAACAGGCAGGATTCTGATTCCTTCTGTATTGAATTGTAATTGTACTGTCTGCCCTTATGTTGTAAAGTGCTGCGTAAACAGTTGGCGTTATTTAAATCCTGCGCAATAATAACACATTTTTACATTCGTAGTAGATGATTTTACCCAATTTCTATGTTCCAGTTTACAACTATATTATATTTATATCAGCTTGGTGTTTAATGTATTGGTCCCTTATAAATTGACTGTAATTGCTGAATCCAATAATTGCAAAGATAGTTTGTAAACCTTAGTTCGAAATTGTCAGAAGGCAATGATATTTTGTGTGAATATAAAACATGTTCATGGTGTTTTATATTGGAACTGGATGCAAGTGTTAATATATTATAAACACAATTAATGTGCCTATGTTATAAACAGTGGTTAATTACCAAATCATATGCATAGGTGTCTTCTCTCTCTCTCCATGTTGTATTGCTCTCTGCTCTAGTCTGCTGCTCCACAAACGCTGGCACCATCTCCTAGTAAGTGTCATCCTTGGACAGCGTCTTCTTCCAAGTTTTACAGGCCAGTCCATTGATAACACAATGCTGCACCTGCGCACATTGCGTTAAATCTATCCCTGCTCCCCCACACTAAAAATTTAGTTTACTGCATCCGACAAATGTCAGGATGAAGATCCTGCTGCGCGTGCGCAGTATGAAGAGAATAGGAGTCTATAGATAGACATCAGCATTTTTCAGTTGATTAAGACACATTGGGGGGGATTTACTAAAACTGATGCACACAGAATCTGGTGCAGCTATGCATAGTAATCAATCATTTTCCAAGTTGTATTGTCAAATCTTAATTGAAAAAGCTGATTGGTTACTGTGCACAGCTGCACCAGATCCTGTGTGCACCAGTTTTAGTATATCTCCCCCATTTTGATGATTATTTGCACTTTCTCACCATACTTCCCATACAAATGCATTCTGTATTACTGTTTAGTTTTAATACATTACCCTATTATAAAAATAAGTATTTTTAAAGCTTTTTACATTCTGAAAGTTGAGCAATATAATGAGTTTCTGAAAACTGTAGCAAAATTGGAGCTGTTGTCCGTGGCAACCTGCTGCATTCCATCATTCAAAATGAAGAACATTGATTGATTGCTATGGTCATTGTTTAGGACAGTGTGTTGATATATTCTTTACTTCCCGAGTTTGTGGCTATAGAATTCTATTATCATAACTGTGCCCTACAAATGTTTATACTGTTCTGATATATTTGAGTTCCTTTTTTACAGTAAATACAACTTTGTTTTAATATTGACTGCTTGGTTTGAAGTGCATGTGTATATGTGTCACATATATATATATATATATATTTATATACACACACACACAGATATACAGATCTCTCATATCATGTATCTCACTTTCCCACTGATCCGTGGGAAAAACGCATGATTTTTTACCACATTTCCCGTGCAGTTTTTAAAGGACATGTGACTCAAAAAAACAAGTTTTTACCACGGTTTTAGCGCATTTTCCATTGCTTTCAATGTGAAGGTGCGTTTTTTTTTTTAGTTCCCCAAACCTGCTCCAAACAGGATTTTCTTTTCACTGCAGCAGAAGTACGCCACCCCAGTGTGAACACATAAATTAATTTTTAAGGGAAACATTTTTCTTGAGCTTTTCAGGCGCTTTTTTGAAGGCAAAAGTGCTTGAAAAACTCCTCAGTGTGAAAAGGCCCTTAACTGTATTTTTCATAGAGATGTATGTATGCATCATGTCAGACTGTCTGTCTAAAATTATGTGAAGTTTTCTTTATTTAATGTGATTTTCTTTATCTTTTAGGACTTTGCATCCCGAGCCAAACTTGCTGTTCAAAACCTGGTGCAGAAAGTAGGATTCTTGGGGATTTTGGCCTGTGCTTCTGTAAGTTTTTTGAGATATATACATTTATTGTTTATAATGTTTAAAGAAGTAGACTTTCACGTAGGTTGTATAATTAAGGTTTAATGTTTATATATCTTAAAGGGATTGTAAACGCAAATGCATCCGACAATACCGTGCCCCTCCCCGATTACTTACCTGACCCATCGAAAGTCCTGCGCCGTGAACGAGCAGTCTTCTCGGCCATCTTCCCGGCTCATTCATTGGTTGATTAAAAGCAGCGCAGCCGTTGGCTTGTGCTGCTGTCAATCCCATCCAATGATGCGGCGCCCCGGGGGGCGGGGCTGAGTGATACAGTGAGCGGCTATGCTAGTGCATTCAGTACCTAGAATAAAGTGCATTACAGTATTAACAATTGTATCCAGTAGGCAGAATTAAATTAAAGCATATCTAAAACCAGAAAAATTACTATATTACAGCTCACAACTATCTTTGGATGTAGTGGCTGCATTTATTTTTTTATTTCACTTTGTAATTCTGAAAATGCTATGCTTCCTGTCCCTTTTATTGTTCCATTATATCTGTCACCCAGGGTGGACTTCAAAAGTATCCACTATTGTTCATCTCCATTACATGGTGGGTTGATTGGACTAAAAGTGTGGGAATACTATTGCGCTGTCTGTCACCCATGGGTGTGGAGGGTGATAGGGAGGGCTATAATCGGGTCCAAAAGGTATATATGGATATGAATGCCAAAAGGTAAAGAAGATAGGGCTGCTCCTCTAAAATAGATCCCAAGTTACCTATAGCACAAATCTAAAATAGATAGAAGGATGTGCACCCATCTAACTGTAGGCTGTAAATGCAGTAGACTAAAATTAAGAAATTATGCACTCACTGCTGTGGCAGAAAAAGGTGGGCGTATCGATTGTGTAGGCAGGTCTCAGTGAACTGGCTTCTCCAGCAAAGGTGGGCAGTCAGGCGGGCGGCTGGTCTGTGTGGCAGAAATCTGCAGGCAAGCAGCTATGTCCACAGAGCTGGGCCAGGATGCTGGTGAACTGGGCGGGAGAACCGTCAGACTATCACAGCTGTGGTCCTAATGAGTTGGATCCTCTTGCATGGTCCGGCAGGCTAACGACTGGTCTGTGAGGTAGGGACCAGTAAGCAAGTGGCTGTGTCTGCAGATGGGCTTGGGTGGGGTAGCTGTGGAGGGGACCCAGGATGTAGATGGGCTTGGGTGGCGTAGCTGTGGAGGGGACCCAGGATGTAGATGGAATTGGGTGGGGTAGTTCCAACTTCATCATAAAAAACGATGTTGCCCACACACCATAGTTTTTTCAAAAATGCTCTAGCAAAGCGCGGTGACGTACAACACGTACGATAGCACTATAAAGGGGAAGTTCCATTCGCCTTTGGGCTGCTTTAGCTGATTCCGTGTTAGTAAAAGACGATTTGCGCTTTACTGTCTGTTACAGCGTGATGAATGTGCTTACTCCATTATGAATGGCAGTTTTACCAGAACGTGCGCTCCCGTCTCATAACTTGCTTCTGAGCATGCGCGGGTTTAAAACGTCGTTTTAGCCCACACACGATAATTTTTTACAACACAAAAAACGAAATTTTCAAAAGACGGAAAACGATGTGAAGGCCACACATGATCATTTTAAATGACGTTTTTAAAAATGTCATTTTATTTCATGCCAAAAAACGACCGTGTGTACGCGACATCAGTGTTGACATTTATATCCATCAGAGAGGTTTTGTCATGGAGCCCTAAGGGGAATCACTCCATTGGCTCACGGTACTGCTAAAAAAAAAGGTCCTTAAAGTGTATTTCCACGTTTGCAGCCAAATTGGGATAACTACTATACCTTTATTTTTGGTATGCTGTGTGAGTGGGAACACATAAATATTTAGTGAGGTTTTATCAAATTTGACTGGAAATACACTTTAAGTGCACGTCTTTTAAACATTATGGGCCAGATTCACAAAGAGATACGACGGTGTATCTCCAAATACACCGTCGTATCTCTGACTTAGACCCGTCGTATCTATGCGACTGATTCATAGAATCAGTTACGCATAGATATGCCTAAGATCCGACAGGTGTAACTGTGTTACACTGTCGGATCTTAACTGCAATTTAAAAATGTCCGCGGGGGGCGTTCTCGCTGATTTACGCTGAGAAATATGTAAATCAGCGAGATACGCCAATTCAAGAACGTACGCTGGCCCGACGCAGTGTTACGACGTTTACGTAGCGGTTTTCCCGGCGTATACTTACCCCTGCTTCTATAAGGCACAGCCAATGTTAAGTATAGCTGTCGTTCCCGCGTCAATTTTTTTTTTTACGTCGTTTGCGTACGCCGATTCTCAAACGCGCTAGACGCGAGTTACGCTCAAGCCGAAACCAATGATGTCCTAGCGACGTCATTGGGAGCAATGCACGGCGGGAAAATTCGCGGACGGCGCATGCGCATTTAAATCAGCGCGGGGACGCGCCTGATTTAAATGCTACACTCCCCCTAGCCGCGGAATTTGAATTCCGCCGGGGGATTTACGATCCGCCGCCGCAAGTTTGGAGGTAAGTGTTTTGTGAATTACCCACTTGCCTCTCAAACTTGCGGTGGCGGATCTTAAATCACATAGGTCACGCGGATCTAAAGATCCGCTGATCTATGTGAATCTAGCCCAGAATCTCCAATTCCTAACAAAGTGTGATTCCTGTATAACATACTCAATGATCCATTCTTGTGTTTTTTTTAACTGTTAGAGATTATATATGTAGTGTATATAGTACAGGCCATTTAGCTGACTAATAGTAAAAAATTTATAATAAATCTGTGAAAAATAGACGTAAAGCCAACGGTTTAGTTTGAAGAAAACCCTCATAGTCCCAGTTTATATACTGTTTAAGAGGGTGAGTGTTGCTTTAGGACCAATTGGGTATGAACTTGTTACTGATTTTGGCGTTTCTGGTTTTGGAGGATATTTCCACTGCAAATAGAAGTTGTAATTCTACATTTATAGCAGTGGATTATACACTGTTCTATGTAAACAGTAATATGCCATTGACATTAGCTCAAATTCTGACCACTTTATAATATTTTTTTTATGTTTTTTTGTTCCTAAATGTATAAATATACACTGATCAGCCATAACTTTATGACCTCTAAAGCTTAGGTGAATAACATCGATTATCTTGTTACAATGGCATCTGAAAATGGGTGAGGTATATTTGGCAACAAGTGAACATGTTGTTTATGAAGTTGATTTGTTGAAAGCAGAAAAAATGGACATGACAGTTTGTTGTGTATGGGACTGCGTAACCACAGACTGATCAGGGTGCCCATGCTGTCCCGTGTCCACAGTCAAAGCACCTACAATGGGCACATGAGCATCAGAACTGGAACATGGAACAGTAAAAGAAGGTGGCCTGATCCAATTAATTTTTTACATCATGTGGATAGCCAGGTGTGTGTGCTACCTGGGGAAGAGATGGCACCAGGATGCACTGTGTAAAGAAGGCAAGCCAGAGGAGGCAGTAAGATTCTGTGGGTAATGTTCGACTGGGAAACCTTGAGTATGAGGTGTTTTCTTGGCCCCCAAATTTTCCACATCTGAATCAAGTCGAATGGGATGTTTTCATGTAAACAATGCTGTAAGTGAACTCAAAAGCTTCTGTGTAAAGGTATTTGCATTGCATACTTAGTTATATATACGTCATATGTAGGACATTTACTGGAAGTAAACAGTCCTTAAACTAAGAGGTTGTAACCTAGGATGTAAGCAAATTATCCAGTTCAGTACAGGCTCTGTATTTGTTTTAAGTTAGGCATTCTTTCCTTTATCACTAACACATTTTCAAGACTTGAGTGTTCCTTCCTCTGGTGGGTAATTGTATGCTTTTCTGGTACGTCTGCACTAGATCGATTTTCATTGACTGCACATGTTTAATACTGCTCAGGAAAACTTCTAGAAAAGATGTAAAGATGTGATGAACAGATACTCCTTTAAAATTATACTAACTGAAAGGTGCCTCTTCCTTGTATAAAAGTTGGGGGGGGTAGCATGGGGCATCAGTCAGTTAGGGGTCAACGGATTCCATAGGTGTCATCTGTACTGGCTAAATGGTACCGTCAGGTCTTTTTAGTCTTGAGGGAGAGAAGAGGATCTATGTTGTTGGTGTAATGAGACGGGAGGTGACATCAGTCGAAGGTGGTAGTGGGATGTTTGTGGGGTTCATCAGATCAGGGCAAGCAGAATACAATGGTCTCATCAGTTGAGGGGGTACATTTGGTCTCATTAGTTCAGGGGGCAGGTGGGTTGCCTAACCGTAGTTTTAAGAATTCAGGAATAGTAATGAAGGGGGGAGAAATCTTGATGTATTACTGTATATTTCGACATAATGGGGTTGATTTACTAAAGGCAAAAAGACAGTACACTATGCAAAGTGCAGTTGCCCTCTGCAAGTGCAGTTGCTCCAGAGCTTAGTAAATGAGTTAAGGCTTCACTTTGCAAAGAATACCCAATCACATGCAAGGAGAATAAATAAAAAAAATGCATTTTTGCTTGCACATGATTGGATGATGGAAGTCAGCAGAGTTTCTGCTCATTTACTAAGCTCTGGAGAAAGTGCGCTTGCAGAGTTCAACTGCACTTTGCAAAGGGCACAGTCTATTTGCCTTTAGTAAATCAACCCCCATGTGTTTTGTATGGTAGTCTGAAATCATGGTGAAAATTGTGCAGAAGAAAAATATGGCCAATGGGGTTTGGTGTCCTTTTCCCTGACCTTACAACCTTTATAGGCAGATTCCAAAACATGAGTTTAATTGATGCTTGAAACTGTACACATCAAGTACAGTCTACTGCACCAGTGTAGCATTACATCTGCTGTTAAAGGCTTAATTAATGTGCATATTTTTGCAGGGAAAAAATGTGCATGTATTCATTTTTTTACACAGGATTCTGCAAGTATTGCACCTGCGATCAGTGGATTGCGGGTGCAATGTTAGGCTCCTGCACAGTTTTCTGGGCTTTTACGGCTTTCGAGTGATAAAGCTGGAAGAAGAGTGAATGGACCACGAGTGAGCTAATCTGTACACTTGTAGTCCAGAACTACAATACTGTCTGCTGCAATGGAAGGCGGGACTTGTCGTTTATTCATTCACAGATCCTTGTGATCCAATTTTAAATGCGACAGTGGCTACAGGGGAGAGAAACCCCTGCTCACTGTCATGGGGAAAAGAGAGGGGAGAGGCTGGAACACGTTAGGTTACACTCTAAATACGGGTATAACATAACGTGTTCTAAAGGTGAACCTATCCTTTAAGGACAATCCTACCTACACCAATTTCATTTTGATATATTCTTATGAGTCGGGATTGTTGTCGGAACCATTGGAACATGCGCTGCCTTACTTCCTCTTTGAATAACTATCACAATAGCCTGGGAAGAGGCCAATAAACTTAATCACGAGTGATTAATAGTTTAATAGCAGGCACAGTGGTAATTTTTACCATAATATATTTATAAGGGGGAAAAGGGGAAGGGAGGGAAGGGAAGGAGGAGGGAGAAGAAAGAAGGGAAAGCAAGAGAAAGAGGAAAGAGAGTAAAGAATAGTCACAAGGGGCAACAGTGGTCCTTTGGAAGTAGGATGGTGGGTTTTCCCTCTCCGCTTTCTTCTGGGGGTATAAAAAGAAGAGAATAGATGATTTAGGTAGAGGGAGGGGACGGAGCAGACATCCCCCATCACAATGAGGGGGATCAGGAGGAGGGGAAGTGAATAGAAAATTTTCTTCCCTTTGTTTTTTTTTTTTTGTTTTTTTTGTGGGGGTAGGGGTTAGGGGGTAGGATAATTGATAAGTTACTAATATGATAATTGTAGACTTTCCCTGCAATGTTCAAGTTTAATATGTAAATGATGGAACATAAGAATGTAAAATGTTGGATGGAATATTGTTAATAATAATAAAAAACTTTGATAATAAAAAAAAAAAATGTTCAGGAAACTTGAACAACTGATGGCAAAGGAAATCAAATCATACTGGGATATTCATTTTCTATCTGAATACATATCCCTAGCCCATATTCCACGAGGCTTACGGATTAAAAAATTCCCGTCATCTGAACTTATAAAAAAAAAAAAAATAACTTCTGTCTTTTTTTTCTTCTCTTTTTTTAATGCAAGATGCACCCTTTCTTATATCATCCATCAAAGTGCAAAACGACTTTTCCTGCCCCCTTTACCTCTTTATAGTTGTGCAGTGGTTTTACACTTTCACATTATCGCTTACCATTTAATTACATTTGGTGTCATGGTAATATCTAAAGCTTTCTTTGCCCAAGACCAGTATTTACTTGACAGTAATTTAAAAGGAAAAGTTATATAGTGACTGCATGTATACAGCATTATAAAGAAATGTATGTTGTCCTTGGTATGATCAGGAAGTTTGATACAGGTGGAGTGTGAACTGGCTTGTGACATGTGTCCACACTTGTGCTTGGCCAAGTTGTTTGGAGATACTCAATCTGAGCATTTTTGACCAGCTTTAGGGAGGGAGAGCTTTCCTGGTTTTGGTGAAGGCTGTCTGGCAATCATGTGCACACATAGATGAGGACAGAATATCACTAATATGAATTGCTTCATGTAGAAATTAATAAAATCTTTACCGATAGTTACATCTATAAATTTTCAGAAGACTTCAAGAGACATAGTAATAGAGTGCAGGGAAAGTTCAATACATGAAAGCTCAGTGGCTTCCACAAAAACCTTCTCTCCTCCATCCATCTATGACAACATCACAGAAAGTGGAGTTGTATCCTCTACCAAAGCTTTTTTAGCAATATAAATCCTACTACTTATGCTGCATATAAGTTTTGTCATTTCTCTAGATTTATTCTTCTAAAAAAAGAATTTCCAGCATTCCTCTGTGTTTTAGGGAAAGTTTTAACGGGGTATAATACACGCCTAATAATACTTAAGATACTAAAAAATGAACTGCATTGACCTGGGTAATTGTGTAGTTGAATTGTTGATGCTTTAACATTGTTCTCATTTTTTTTCCTTCCTAGATTCCCAATCCCCTATTTGACCTGGCAGGAATAACATGTGGGCATTTCCTTGTTCCCTTCTGGACTTTCTTTGGAGCCACTCTGATTGGCAAAGCAATAATTAAAATGCACATTCAGGCAAGTTCATAATTTATTATATCTGTGTAAATGATGTGCCTGTTTAATTGTTGATAGGCTGTTATGTGTGTTGCATGTACCTGCAGGCAGGTCAATATAGTACAGATCTTACTTGCAATATTGCAATGTTGAAACAAATAAGTATTCAGTTTGTTTTGTGTCTTTACTTAGTAGTTAAAAAAATAGAACAATCTAAATGTTTTCTCAGTTCATAAAGATGTACTTTGAATACTTGTTCTTAAAATAGTTTTACCACTTATAGTTCTCAGGAAATTTGTGGTTAACCTTGATATTTACCTAAAGTTTTACCATATTCAAACATCTTTTAACTGTTAATGTATGGTATCATATAAAAGTGCTATGTACACTGTGTACTCCAAATAGACACTAGAGGGGTGGTCGAATTTTTGTTGGTGCAAAAGTTATCAGTTGGCCAGTGCCTCCACAAATATTCACCTAAGGACTACCATTTGTGTTTAGGCCTGTGAAGCAGGGCAGAGAGTGGGTGCTTCAGACATCGCCAGTACTTATCGTAGTCAAAACTTTTGTATTCAGAAAGGTTTTTCTAACCTGACCAATCTCTATTGATCAGATGAGTTTTGACTGTCAGCAGTTTAAAGGTAACTTTCATATTGAAAGCTGACCATGCACATTATAATCTGATTTATTCAATCTCCACTAAATCTACCTGTGACATATGGCACTCTAAAGGGTCGTACACATGGGCCGAATATTGGGCGGCATTGACCGGTTCAATAGAAACCGGTCGACATTCAGCCCATATGTACGGCAGCCGGTCTGACAGAACTGACATTGGTTGGTGATATTTGCTTTGAGTTATTACTTTAGAACACTCCTCTTCCTTCTGTGCTGGCAGACCAAAAAGTAACTAGAGGAGGGAGGGCTAAAGAGCAAAATGCCTGCACAACAGGAACAGCTGTGTACCCCTACACCTAATTGTGACACATGCTTCCACCACCATCTCACCCCTTCCTCCTAGCTATGGCATATTTTTTTCCTCCGGCACCACTTTGTCTCCGCCTTACTGCCCAACGACCAACTACTATCTTTTTATTCTATGTATTCTCTGCTTTCACAAAACATAATATTTTGGAACTTTTAGGCTTCATGCCCACTGACTTTTTAAAAAACGGGCTGTAAAGCTAGTACAGTACAGACGCCAGGAAAATAGCGGAATTTTTAACACGATTTTTTTCGTGTTTTGCATTGAATTCAATGCACGTTTTGCCTCGCTAGTTTTCAGACGCATTTTTCTTTCTCTATTCAAAATCAATGGTTCCCTATGGGAGCCCATTGATTTGAATAGAGGTCGCACCAGAAGTCGGATCAAGATGATCCGACTTGCGGGGTGACTCATGTGCGGAGAATCTTGAAGGGGAACCCCGCGAAAATTAAAAAAAAAATTGCCTGAGGTTCCCCCCAGGATGATACCAAGCCATTCGGTCTGGTATGGATCTTAAGGGAAATCCCCCACACCGAAAAAAAAAACGGCGTAGGGGTTCCCCTAGGGTCCATACCGAACCCTTATCCGAGCACGCAGCCCGGCAGGTCAGGAAGGGGAGTGAGCGAGCGCCCCCCCCCCTCCTACACCGTACCAGGCCACATGCCCTCAACATGGGGGGTGTTGGTGCTTTGGGGCAGGGGGGGCACTGCGCCCCCCACCCCAAAGCACCTTGCCCCCATGTTGATAGGGACAAGGGCCTCTTCCCGACAACCCTGGCCGTTGGTTGTCGGGGTCTGCGGGCGGGGGGCTTATCGGAATCTGGGAGCCCCTTGTAATAAGGGGCCCCCAGATCCCGGCCCCCCTACCCTATGTGAATGAGTATGGGGTACATCGTACCCCTACCCATTCACCTGGTGGAAAAAAAATGTCAATAAAAAAACACTATACAGGTTTTTAAAGTAGTTTATTAGGCAGCTCCGTGGTCTTCTTCCGACTTCTCCGCTCTCCGGGGGTCTTCTTCTGACTTCAGGGGTCTTCTCCGCTCTCCTTCTGCTCTCCGCGCTCCCCGGTTCTTCTCCCGCTCTCCGGTGCCTTCTTCGGGGCTGGCCACCGCTATCTTCTTGCAACTCTTTTACTAGCGGCGGCCAGGCCGGTCTTCTGCGTCGCCTTCTGCCATCTTCTTTTTCTTCCGATGTTGGACGCAAATATAAAATATCATTGTTTGCGGATGACGTTCTCCTCACCCTAACAAGCCCTAATATCACCCTCCCCAACCTCCACAAACTTCTTGAGGAATATGGGTCCCTATCAGGATATAAGGTTAATCCAGCTAAATCGGAAGCCCTCCCACTTAATCTCCCCCCGCGGAAGTGCACCGCCTATCGGAAAACTTTTCATACACGTGGAAGTCCCATGCCATTAAATATCTGGGGGTATTCCTCACTCCCCGATATGAATCTCTATATGATGCTAACTTCAGACCCGTGTTTGCATCTATACGATCCCTATTGACCAAATGGAGACATTACTCAATGTCTTGGTTTGGACGCATTGCCTCGGTCAAGATGAACATATTACCTAAACTCTTGTACCACATTATGATCCTCCCGGTGCCTATCCTGTCCGCCCAGCTTAGGAAGCGCCAGACTGACCTCCTAAATTGTATGTGGAATTATAAACGGCACCGAATAGCCCGCTCCATAATGTGTGCCTCCCGAAAGGACGGGGGTTTGGCCTTCCCACACCTCCAGCGCTACTATTATGTAACACAACTAACGGCTATAGCTTCCTGGGTTACCCTTCCGGCCTATAATCGCTGGACTCAAATAGTTACAATTTGGCTAGCCCCCATCCACCCAAACAGCTTACTGTGGAATACTAATGACAATGTCCCCTCCACCGCCCTGCTACATACTATGAACCTCTTACGCACTATTTGGAGACAACTAAATCGCAACACCCCCCTACAATCTGAGGCCTCTTTGGCAACAACTTTTCTTTACAACCCTAAACTTCCCGACAGCTTAACCTCCCAGATGATTTTCCCCTGGCTGCAGAGGAATCTTTTTCATTATAGACATTATTGCCCTTCGACGAACTCAGGACTAAACACGAACTCCCCTGCAGCGCCTTTTTTGGTTACCTCCAAATCAGACACTACGCTCTTACCATCACCCCCACCCTCCAATTCTCTAAGCCATCCCCATTTGAACGCTTAATCTTATCAGGACCTACACAGAAAGGGCTTACTTCCGACATATATAAGCTTTTAAATTTCTATGATATGGTCGCCCGGGGGAAACATAGCTATATGTGTAAATGGGAGTAACACATTGGAGAAAAGCTAACCCTTGAACAATAGGCCACCATATGGTCTTGGGCAGCCAAGAGTTCTATGTGTACTCTCTACAAACACGTATAAGGTACTTTTCCACTTGTACCTGACTCCATCACGCCTGCATGCTGTTTCTTATACCCTTTCCTTGCTCTTATCCTCTCCTCTCCCCCCCTTTCCTCTCTTTCTTTTTATTACTTTTCTTTTGCTCTTCTCTCTCTCTTTTTTTTTTTTCTTTTTTTTTGAATAGCGGGATACGCAAATGTAAATCGCGGACCCTATTGATGGTCTGTTTTGTGAGAGAAGCCTGCGCTGTAATTACTTTAGCGCTACCTCTGTCTGATACACAGTGCTTTTCCTTGTTGATCCATGTCTGTGGTTTGTGTGTTCATTTTGTAATACGTAGACCTCCGTGCCCATTCCAGAGCTGCTGGTGTCTACTAATTCCCTTTTATTTCTTTATTGTTTTGTTATTTTGTTTGTTTTAAACCATTGTATGATGCATGTTGACATCCAATAAAAATTGTCAATTATAAAAAAAAAAAAGAAGAATGAGCAGAATATAAAGTGAAATAAAATTAAAAACAAAATACCGTTTCCTTATTTTGAACCTGCTCACTTCACATTGATAAGCTTTACAATAGGCCAATGATTCAAGAGGGGGGAGGGGTTGGTTGAAGAAACTGGGGAAGGAGTAGAAAAGAGAGAAGAAGAAAGGAGAAAAGTTACCTCGTGTACACCCTGGGACACAGACGCATTGCAATCAGTTATAGGGCCTGTAATAAAAGCCCCATACAAAGGCTGCTACAGAAAGGGTTTCTTTATGTAAGCCCCTCCACATTGCTGTTATACTGCCATCTGCTGTCCCAGTGTGCTCAGGACTTCATAAAAATAGTCCGAGTATCAACTCTTCCTGTGGTACATATCTTCCACCTCTTGGACTTGCAGTCTTGACTCTTTTGACTCACTTAAGATTTTCGATACTTGGAAGCTTGTACCTAAAGCTTACTTTCCGACTTGGTATATTTCCGTCTCTACCTTATATGCCCCGTGGATGCACCCATCGAGGGACCACCAGCCATATAAGTTTCTATCTCTCTGCTAACTCTATATTCCTCATCTTCGCCCTGAAGAAGCCCCACGGCGAAACGTGCGTTGGCGACTTCGGAGGAATGTACAGTGGTCATCTACTGTTGATGAATTTGTGATAATTTTTTCTTGAACTTATTTATTTTATGTATATTCTGTTTAATTTATTTATATGCTATTAAATTATATTTTTTTACAAAACCATACTTCCTTGGCCTTAAAGTCTGACCATCAATGTCCACTTGCTTGATATTGTTTCTTCCTTACAATAGGCCAAATTATGGGCCCTGCCATTCACTATGTGAAGCACATACTAGCCAATGGCTTGTCAGTTCTTTCTATTGCAAATTTCTGGTTTAACAGAACAAATTTTTGCTGAAAACAAAAACTAGCAAATCTAAAATATACTGATATTACTGTATGTGGCTAGGTTCACACTGCTGCGAATTCAAAATCGCTGTAAAATAGCGATTTTTACCGCGATTTCCCGGCTGCGTTTTTTGCCACGACTTATGGACGCGATTTCAGGGAATGCCAGTCTATAGAGCTGAATTTGCATCGCACACAGATCAAACTCGCACAGGACCCTTTTTTCCTGCAGCTTTTATGCGCAAAGCATTGATGTGAACAGCACTAATGGAAAACAATGTTATTTTAATGACTTGCGAATTTGAGCAATCGCAATGGCTCAAATTCGCAATAGAATTTGCAGCAGTGTGAACCTAGCCTGTATATAATATATTGTAGGTAGATACATATATATTGTAGGTAGTACTGAATGTACTCATAAATATCAAAGATATCAGGTGGCAATAGGATGTCACAATTCAGTGACATGTTTACTTCAATTCTTTACTTCAATTTTCAGGTTTAACAGCATATCAAACAAACAGTAATAAAAAAAAACTCTTAATAGTCCCAGAGCCCAGTGTAATACTTTAGCAGCGCTTTTCTAAAACCATCGTTTGAAAGACCTCTATATGTAGTGCATATAGGAAACAATAATGGTGCAGGTAAACAAGATGTCATTGATCATAATATTCCTTAGCCAGTGCTTCTTTCACCAGGGGATAGTCACCACGTGGGGGGATGTTCTCCCCTTTTGGGGATGCACTCACCAAACTGTGAAATAAAATCAGCATGGAACAATCATCTGCATCTGTCCTGAATATTGCACTCTCCATCACTTGCTTTCACTTGTTCAGTCAAAACCGCAATACCATATAAGGAAAATAAATTCATATATTGCAGTACCATTTAAAAAGTTTATTAAAAACCCCACAGGTACCCCTTTTACAAATATGATCTCAAAAGATCTCAAGCATGTATTATGTTTTTGTGCCTGTGTTTTGCTCCGGTCACCATGACAATGAAGCCGTTCTGTTATCAGTACGTCTTCAGACTTCCTTGTTCCTGGTCCTTGGAGCGCTCACAGTGCTTCCGGTCGTTCGATAGGAGTCACGCCCTGACGCGTTTCATCATTGGCTGACTTCGTCTGAGGGTGTGACAGTCACGCCCTCAGACGAAGTCAGCCAATGACGAAACGCGAACGTCCGGAAGCACTGTGAGCGCTCCAAGGACCAGGAACAAGGAAGTCTGCAGACGTACTGATAACAGAACGGCTTCATTGTCATGGTGACCGGAGCAAAACACAGGCACAGTAACATAATACATGCTTGAGATCTTTTTTTCTTGGGGTACACATATTTGTATAAGGGGTACCTGTGGGGTTTTTAATAAACTTTTTAAATGGTACTGCACTATATGAATTTATTTCCTTATATGGTATTGCGGTTTGGACTGAACAAGTGAAAGCAAATGGTGGAGAGTGCAATATTCAGGACAGATGCAGATGATTGTTCCATGCTGATTGTATTTCACAGTTTGGGGAGTGCATCCCCAAAAGGGGAGAACATCCCCCCACGTGGTGACTACCCCCTGGTGAAAGGAGCACTGGCTAAGGAATATTATGATCAATGACATGTTGTTTACCTGCACTATTATTGTTTCCTATATGCACTACATATAGAGGTCTTTCAAATGGTGGTTTGAGAATAGCGCTGCTACAGTATTACACTGGACTATTAAGAGTTTTTTTTATTACTGTTTGTTTGATGTTTCACTTTTTTTAAGCAGCTGCTTGATATTGTATATTCACATTTCACATCCTGCTGCCAATTATCTTTATTGCTTACTCCTGAGTAGTGCTAATTTGTAGGAAGGGCGACACTAGCACTTTTTTTTGGATATTTAACAGCATATCTTAAGAAAATATTTTTGTTTTTTGTTACAGCACATTCGGCATTTTAATCAAATTATACTCATTGCTTTTCCAAGTCTGACACCACTTAGTGAAGGATGTATACAAATAATTACACTGCATTATTCTGTATAAAATGTACTACATTAGACATTGTATCCAAACGATTTTCAAAATTCCTATTATTGCTATAGTAAATTTTGTATACTTGATATACTAAACTACACAACATAGCTTGCACATAATACTTTATCACTCTGGGCAAGGTACTAAAGTACATAGGAATTGGGTTTGAAAATCGGATAAAAAACTTTGCAAAAGCTTACAGTATTAAAAATTGTACAAAAGACCAATTGAAAAAATGCAAAAAAAAAAAAAACATTGTGCAGAAATATAAAAATGTATGCTGTTTTGTAAATCCCCTCTAATTCCAGATGATGTGCATGTTACAGCTGTGCCTTTTTAGATCTTTTTTTAGTACTTCTGTGAATGAATTTTGGTACTGTTTCAAGCATATTCAAATTCACTAAAATGTCAGATGCCATTTTCAGATATTGTTACTTAAAATATCCACTTTGCCAAAAAAAGATATTTTGTGTATTGTTAAAACGATTGTGTATTTTTCATTGTTTTATATTTGAAATGTTCCTGTATGCATTGCAGGCACACAACACTTGATATTTACAGTGGTGCATAACATTCTTAATAAGAGAGATTGCCTGGTTCTTATGTGGGTATTGGAAGATTGTTTTGAAAATGTTGCAATTTTTTATTTTTTTTGTTTACTTCTGAATATTTTTAAATGCTTCTTGTTAAAAAATGTTATTTTATTACAATCAATTTTTTTTTTTTTTTTTTTGTCATGCAGTGTTTTTGTTTTTAACCTTATTCAAATGATATCATTTATTTACTTTCATATGATCATCATCATAGCATACTCCTCTAATATCATGATAGTCTCTTTATCTTTCAAACTTTACTTGCCATGAGCTAGTGATTCGGGTCTTGTAGGGCTTTCCATAAGCTCATCTGATAGTCCGAAACACATCTTGCAAACGGAAACTGTCCAGCAGTTTTGATGAGCCCTGTATGGTAACCTTTGTATAAAAAACAGGGAAATAAGTATTTAGTACTGTTGCCAAATAAATTAAATAGTTGAATAGAAGATCACGGTGGGTGCTGGTAGTACAGGAACTAATTTGAACTTGGGCAGATAGGACCCTTGGTCCTTTTTTTCCTTTTTAGATATCTGTCTGTCTCTGACTATTCACTTTACCCTTAATTAATTGTATTATTTTTTGGTTTACAGAAGCTATTTGTAATCATAACTTTCAGCAAGCACATAGTGGAGCAGATGGTGTCGCTAATTGGGTAAGTTACAGAGTAACAATTGACTCTTACCTATCTGAGAGAACAATGCTGTTTAGCTAAAAAAATATATATATTTGTGCTCTGTGAAGATGTGATTTTATCAGTCATGTTTCAGTATTACAAAAAAACTTTCTTTTGTTGTCAAGTCCAAAGGCAACCCTTGACTCCGTATGTAGTCATCTTGAATATATTTTACTACTCTGGGAAAAAGACACGACTACCGCATCTTTTAACATGTCATTACGTGATATATCATTTTGAGTCACTTTTTCATTATAGCCTTACCTGAGACTCACCCCATAAGCTACACAGGAAGGCAGTTAGAATGAGCTGATAGAAACATTTTAAGCATTGGTCATCCTTCTGTTCTTTGGAGGCTTGTCCATGAATCATTCTGCAGTCATCCTTTTCCTAATTCAGGTGGTTTGTCTTTATTTTCTTCAGCACTTGTAGGCTACTGTGACTCTAAAGTGTTAAATGGATAAAAAAATTCCGTCACTTTATTTAACCCTCCTTTAAAGATATTATAGTTTGAATTGCATATAGACCAAATAGTTTATTTGGCTCAGCCTTGTTAAAAAAGTGGAAAGTATTATTGTCCTTGTAGGGAATTTTTTTTTAAAGCCCTACTTATGATGGATAGCAGACACCTCCAAATATTTTGTGCGATATCCTGTATAACTCTGTGTTCATTGTGGAGCATGGCCTATGTTTTAGACCTACTGTCTTGCCACGGTGTAGGTAAAGACAACATAGGTTGAGTACTAAAGTGAAATATGTTGAGGTGGTGGACAAACCACATCTAAGTCTTCAGGAAAAACAAATATTTAGAACTTGACATTTAACCTTTTATGCAATAACTTATATTACTTGATTTTTTTATATGAGATTGTGTGAAGCTTTATATATTAGTTTGTGTGACCCCCAAAGATCTGTGATCATGGGGATGATACATTAAAAATAGGGCACGCAGTCAAACACAGTCCAGATGTCCTGTTCAAATTCTAGACCCAGTTCAAGTCTAACAGCAGCAAACATGAACTTAAATAAGCTTGCCAATGTATAGGTTAAATTGTGGTGGTACTTGTTGAATTGTTGGCATTCTCATGACCATATTTTCAGCCTGTGGTTATGACTGTTTAAAGCAGATCTAAAACCTACTTCCTTTCTAACGGTCTAGGTCCCTCACTAGCGCCAGCATTTTCTCCCTGGGTGGCACTCTTTAGGCATCTTCATTGGCCGACGTGCGATGGCCTAAATCCTGCGCATGCACAAGACACAGTCATCCCAGCACACAGGAACTGTGCTGGTAATGTAAGCTGAGCTGATTGCAGTCTGTTGTAAAATGCATTCAGTTCCGCTTTAAAGGGATTATTGCCCAAGCATTGGAAGTAGGTTAAATTGAAATACAGTGGGGTTGATTGACTATAACTGAAAAAAATAAATACAAATCTGGTGCAGCTGTGCATGGTAGCCAATCGGCTTCTAACTTCAACTTGTTCATTTTAGCTATGACAAAAGAAATAAAAACTGAAAGCTGATTGGTTTCTATGCAGATCTGCACCAGATTTTGCACTCTCCAGCTTTAGTAAATAAACCCCAGTGTGTACTTTGCATGTATCAATTTCTCCTATATACATGTTAAATTTTGAAACTCCTCATCATGTCAATTCAACCGTCCGAACTGATATTTCATTTTTTATACTTGCTGGAAAGTTATACACCACCGAGGAATTTCCTAAATCCCTAAGGGATTACCGGATCTGCACACATCCCGCACTCGTCTTTTTAATTATTTTGTTTTATGGAATATGCCACCGTAGTCACTCGAAAATACAAAGGGGAAACCCTTTCATCTAGGCAGAAATAGAATTTAGGCAAGAAGAGCTCAGTGTTAAAGTATCCACGGCATATATGAAGCCTGGGCAGACTTGGCAAACTCCAACTATAACTAAACTAAAATATTAAGACTTGCAAGGAATATAAAAGGGTTCCTAATGGCAACCAAAATAATTCCCACTGTAGTTATTCCAGTGTAAATTAACCATCCTGTTGGCATTGGCAATGCCACTTTTTTCCATGCTGCAGTATTTGTAAATGACCCCCCAGATTAATAAATAATTTGTAGATGCTGCACCTTTTCTAAAAGATTTTATTATGTGATTTATAAATTGTAGTTTGTACAAAAAGGGATGGAAAGGAAGTGGAGCCTATAATCTGATGAAATAATATAGTAAGGCTCTGCAATGTCATGAATGTAAGCTAGATGATGAGATATCGGTAAAGGACAATTTCCTAATAAGGCTTGGGAAGCAAGTGTGAGTGACACGTACCTCGATCTGTGCTCCTTTGTTAGATTCATTTACTAGTGAAAGTTGTTCTCCTTCTTTTTTTTTGTTTTTTTTTTACTAGTGAGAGTTTTGGATAAGGCAGCAGTTTTGCTTTTTAACTTAAGAGGTGGCTTACAGATTCCATTTTCCATACCTTTTAATTTTAATTCATCTTTAAATGCGGGATAGGCTGAACACCATTCAACTATCGAAACCTTTCACAGTATATGGCAAGAATGTATTCATATTCCTCTGCATTTCCTGGCCACTCCCTTTTATCACATTGCTGAACTGGGTGACACTCACGCACAGTCACTGTGTTGCACAATTGCATGAATGAGATAGTTTTCCACCCACGCCAAGTTAATCTTTGCTCTGAATGATAGGCTATAGTCACAGGACACGTCTCATAGTGTTCTTTGTGACGCTGGTGACAGCAGCTATACTTCAAAGAAATGCAATCTTTTTTTTTTTTGTCTTTTGGATTTGAATATCTGGATTCTTTCCAAAGGTGATGCTTAGTCCCAACTTTCCTATGTAATGTTATTAGAATTATGGTAACAGTTTAGCCGACTCAGTATCTGATCAGAATTATCATACAGTTTCCTCATAATCTCCTTGTGGATTTTCCACTCTAGGAAATCATTGGCCTTTTACTAAAATTTCTCCTAAGAGTCTACCTGTGGGGTCACAGAGACACAAATTATATTTGTCTGTATCATGTCTTGTTTCAATCTTTGCTGTATTTTATTTAGTTGAATCCTAGTTCTGTTATGACTTTGTAAAGAAGTTAACCCCTTTTTTTTTCCCCAAAGATTTTTTCTTACCTAAAAATTAACCCTTTTTTATATATATATATATATATATATATATATATATATATATATATATATATATATATATATATAATATTTTAAAATAACAAATGGTAATAAAAAAAAACAATGCCTATGCTTACCTGCTCTGTGCAATGGCTTTGCACAGGACAGCCCCAATCTTCTTCGGGGGTGCCCCGCTGGCACTCCAGGCCTCTCCTCTTCATCGGGTGCCCCCACGAAAAGCCGCTTTCGCTGGGGTCACCTGTGCAGGCTCGCTCCTGAGTCGCGCTGCTGCGTCCATTTTATTAACAGCAGCGAGAGCCATTGGCTTCTGCTGCTATCAGTCTGTCCAATGAGGAGAAAGACAGCGGCTGGAGCTGCTGCGCTCGTGCTCATCACTGGATCTGGTCGGGCTCGGGTTAAAAAAAAGGGGGGTCTGGGGGAGCTGCAGCACGTTTTTTTTTTTTTACCCTAATGCATAGAATGCATTAAGGTGAAAAACCTTGAGGCTTTACATCCACTTTAAGACTTCACTTTAAAATAATTGTTTGATGAGTAATGCAGGCCATATGTGATTAATTTTCTTTTATTTGAATTTTCATTAAAAAACGTATTGATTTCACATCCACACATTCAAGGTGGATGGAAGAATCCCTCCTATTTTATAGTGTGGAGGCTTCCCTGTTTGAATACATGCATCAGCACCGCCACTGATCAAGCAACAATTTTCCAACGGGTTGGTTGAGATATTGACTTCAGTACAATATCCATAGATGGATCAAAATTCTGCCAGTCAATGCTGAATCAGCTGAATTTTGATCAATCTATTGCCGGATTAACTGAAAATATTGGCTGCCCGTGCAATAAGAAACACAAAATGTTTGTGTTCTTCAAGAGACGATAAAGAATCAGAATTGGTTCCTGTTGGCTAGAGAGCTCTCTCTCATATTAGCTCACTCTCTCTATATGCAGATTTTATACACCCATTTGCATTTGTTCCAGCTTCCTGCTTGGAGAAAGGACACTCCTTTTCCACAAATACTCTGCTGAGAAAATTATTTTGACTTAAGCTACCCATAGATGAATTTGTCAGGTTCAGCAGAGACCAGCCAAATCCTTGTATGGGCACTGTGGTTGTACAGTCGATCTACTTCTTTATAACCACCTTAATTGGAAAACTTTCTTTCAATCAGTGCTGATCTGTGTATTCTGATGGCATGGAAGTCTCATTGCTATCAGAATACAATGACACAGCAGGGAGGATTCCCCTATCTACCTTGAATGCGTGGATGGGGGAATGGGGTCAGGGTTTTTTTTTTTGTTTTTTTTTTTTTCAACTCATTGCTTGAATGGAAAAAAAACTGACCCAGTTTTTGGGTATGTTCGATTTTTACCATTTTGCAAAAAGGCGCAATTAAAAATTTACAAATTCAGCAGATTTTTTGCAGGAATTTTGTAAAATTGTGTGTTTTTATTTGCTAATAATGGTTTTAGTGTATTTTTAGCGACAATATTGTATTGACAAAAATTTGCGCAAATACCGCTGGACCTAAAAAATCAGTAGCACCTTCTTTTTATTCTAGAGGTTATATGCTTTCAGAAAATATATAATTTTGGTGGTCTTTCACAAATTCTGAAAGCTGTGGGGGAACAATGAAAACCTTCAGATTTTTTGAGAAATTTGGTTATTTACACTTTTGCAACTGTTCGATTTTCAACAATTCACCAATTTAAAAGTTACAAATATTTGTAATTTTGTAAAGATTGCTGTGTTTTTATCTGCAAAAAATTATGTTGTTAGTGGATTTTTAGCAATAATATTGTTTTGATAAACATTTGCGCAAATATCGTGGGATCCTAAAAATGGGTAGCACCTTTTTTTTTTTATTCTATTGGTAATTTGCTTTCAGAAAATATAGGGTTTTGGGGGATCTTTTACAAACTCTGAAAGCTGTAAGTGAAAAATAAAAAAGCAAAGGAATAATTCAAAAGCTGACAGGCGGACCAGATCAGACAGCCTGACTACAAATCCCATCATGCCTCTGCCTCTAGGAATCATCGCTGTGATTGTTGGGGTCTTGCAATGTCTCATGGGACTTGTAGTTTCAAAACAGCTGGAGGGCAAGGTTGCCTACCCCTGATGTAGATGATGCTTTGGAGTCCTTGCCTCAAGTCTGGGCTGTTTTGGCTGCAAGAGGAGGGGGCCTACTCAAAAATGTTATGAGCCATAATGTTATTACTAGTCAGTGTATATACATACAGTGTGCGTGGAAAATTATGTCCAGGTAATGAACATAAATGCAGTCATGTTAGCGCTACAAATTAAGTAAGTAGTAAAACCCAACCAGAAACTATGAAAGCACTATAATTTGACCACTACTTGCAGCTTGGTCACAGTAGATGCAGCTGAAGGCTCAGCAATGTAAATAAACATTGTCATCTTGCTTTCAGATTTGTGGCACGCCCTCTGCAGACCCACGCTGTGGTTGGACACAGCACAATTTTGACAGCAGGTCCCGGACAATAATTTATGACTGAAACCTGCTGATCGGCTGTGTTCAATTAGCATACTGTCCTGTGTATACAAACACAGAGCACTAATCTGGCTGTTTCTTGCAGGGAAGAAAAACAGCCAGATCTGTGAACAAAAGCGGCACATATTACACTTGTTAGGCACACATTTAACCCCTTGATTGCCCCTCAATGTTGGCCCCTTCCCAGCCAATGTCATTAGTACAGTGACAGTGTATAGTATTATCACTGATCACTTTATTAGTGTCACTATTGATGTCAGTGTTAGTCAGTTAGTGTACCTCCCAGCGAAGGCCTTATATATCTATAAGTCGCTGATCACCTCCATTACCAGCATAGCGTCATAGCTGTGTAATTCCAGTGTATATATACTGGACCTTCAGAGCGCATGCACCGGTGATGTCACTGGCTGCATGCAGGGTGAATATCTCCTAAACGGTGCACGTTTAGGAGATATTAATTTTACCTACAGGTAAGCCTTATTATAGGCTTACCTGTAGGTAAAAAGGCCCAAACAGGGTTTACAACCTCTTTAAAGTAGCACAGTGCTTAATAGCAAAAAATGCTCTGGTAATGAAGGGCTTAAACCTTCTGGAAGTCAAGCAGATAGTAAATAACTATTGAAATCTATCCACAGACCTCTGTTTACCAGCAAAATTAGATGTGCCCATGTGGTTTCCTTCACTTCAAGGGAAACTTTAGCATTATTAGAATAGAGAACCCTAGTGAGTGTGTCACTCATTATCCGCTGTTCCTATTTTGACTGTGAAGATTCTGAACATTCTTTTGGTTCACATTTATTCATTCAGAAAATGCTCTGCAATTATTTAAATTGTAGCTCACGGTATTCTATTACATTTCAAATTAGTTGAAAATGTTTTAAACACAACTTTGTTTTCTGGAATTATATAACATTTTATTGCCTCATTAAAGACATTCACAACAGTTTATTCAGCAATAAATTTTGCCTGTAGAGAACCTCTTTACGCACCCAACCTACTCTCTTATTTTCTGCATCCAAATACAATTCCAGAGATTAGTCATATGCCAGAGAATAGTGGACTGTATAATTTCTTGTCTTGCTGTGAAATTTAGGGCAATAGAACTGTTTGTTCTGTGTTAAAATTATTAATAATTGAACTACAATTACTGGTCCCATACCAGAGGGTAGGATGAGGCTGACACTTCCCTCCTCCCTTTGCAT
The DNA here is from genome assembly GCF_905171775.1 of Rana temporaria. NCBI lineage: Eukaryota > Metazoa > Chordata > Amphibia > Anura > Ranidae > Rana > Rana temporaria. The sequence continues at coordinate 269,781,108 of NC_053490.1, read as the reverse complement.
TTCTCTTGCCATTGCTTATCTTGGGAAAGTACAACCACAACAAACTGTTGGGGAGCCAGTGAGTACATGCACCTCAAACTTTGTTGGAGAGCCAGTAAGTACACTCACCTCAAACCCTCAGTGAGTACATCTAACAAAAACTCTTTTGGAGAGCCAGTGGGTGCACCCAACTCAAACTTTATTGGAGAAGCCAGTGAGTACACACGCCCATCTCTGTTTCCATGTCGTCCTGCTTGCTAAGGACAGCATTGAGTTGGTACTGGAGCCATTCGGTGGTGACCTGTAGTGGCGGGACGTCGTCTTCCACCTGCGCTCCGTTTTGGACACCCTCTCCCTCAGCTTATGGATGTCTTGATGGATTAAGAAAATGTCCACTTTGACCTGCTCGATTTTTGGACGTTAGGGTCGTCTGACACAGGTAGACGGCATCAAGGATGCGAGTGGTGTCTCCTGAGGGCGGGCCGTCTTCCCCTGAGGCTGGTGTGGCGCCATCTTCCCCTGCCGCGCCCCACTCCTTGTGGCGGTACTTGTCAAGTTTTGCCAGCACTCCCAGGACACGCTTCGGTGGCTACATGATTCCTGGATGTTCACCAGGAAGTGCAGGTAGTTTATACCGTGTAACAGGATGATATAGCCCCAAAGGATAAGGTTTAAGGATAACGTGCAGCCGGAGCTCTCACTCTGCACTCCTCACACCATGCAGCTTCAGGCCACGCCCCCCACCACATTAATAGACAGCGAGCACACCTATAGTGATAAGAGTAGGCATGGTAATATCCCTTTAAAAGACTGATTTCCTGAGTATAGGTAGATGTAGATCTTCACAAAAGCTATGATTAAGCACTAATTTATAGTGCGAAACGTGTCGGCTGTTTTATTCCTGTGTAGCGTGCTGTGACTTATAGTGCATTTTTCCTTTTTTAAATAAAGACAACCATCAAGCTTTTTTGGAGTGCGGCTGTCCATATTTTCTTTTTCCATTTGTTGCCTTGTGCATTGCCAGCACCCTTGATGTCTTGAGACAATACTGATCATCCTAACACAATACACCTGGAGCGGTAACTTTCTTTCTTTTATATCGATAAGAGTGGTGCCAAAAAACTGATTGCCTTGTGCTTGCTACACGTTTAGCATTGTACAATTTATAATGGCATCTATTGATAAATACAGATAAATCTCAACAATATTTATTATTATTGACAACAAGATTAATATTATTCTTAGTAGTATTATTAAATAATTTTTACATAATGATGATTAAGGTTTGAAGAATACTCTAAAACGTCATTTCGATAGGTTAAAGAGCTTGGAGACCCAGGGTTTCAAGAAAGCTGAAAAAAACCTCATATAAAAATAGTCTAAGCATTTGCATTGTCCTTTTTAAAAGCAGATGTTTTTTAACAAGTAATGCTTTTTACGCTCTAGCTGCTCACTTTTGTGTGACCGACATTAGGTACTTACTGTGACATGCTAATAACGAGTAGAAATGCATGTAACTTGTCAAAGTAGTCTTACTGGGTAATGTAATCCCATGCTGCTGTAACTACATTTCATGCCTGCCATAGATATTCTGAAACCCTCGGCATGCAGTAACCCATGTCGTATGTAGCATTGCAAGAGTTTTCTGCACGCTATTTATGCAGATATACAGATAGATGTTTTTCCTCTATTTGTAAACCGATTGTCCCCTACCCTCAAGGGATACACAGTTTGGGAATTTTAAACTCTTGATACTGTGAGATTTTAATCACTTGCTGGCAGTCACCATTCAGGCTTTAGCAACACAGGGAATTGCTAAGAGTAGCAATTGATCACTAAACAGATAGAAGAAATGGCTCCCTATGGAATAAGCTACAATGGGTAGTGTAGTAGTGATCAATCTTACATGAGCAGGCAATGCTTTAATCATGTGCATTTGATATAAGTCAGTAAGACAGATCTTAAAGTGTATGTGAGCCATTTCTTTGTTAAATCATGCAGTGTACAACCCCTATTCCAGTTGGGACAATCTGTAAAATCTACATAAAAACAGAATGCAATATTTTTTTTATGATTTGCAAATCTCACTAACCCTATTTTCTCTTCATATAAGAACAAAAGATGATCAGGACAGCTGCACTCCAATCCAACGTAACTTTAATGTAAAAAACTGGAAACAGGCACTACAAATCACAGCAACGGAACCTAGTACAGCTGACACGTTTCACACTAACTTCAGTGTTTACTCATAGCTATGCGTAAACACTGAAGTCAGTGTGAAACGCGTCAGCTGTCCTAGGTTCCGTTGCTGTGATTTGTAGTGCCTGTTTCCATTTTTTTACATTAAAGTTACGTTGGATTGGAGTGCGGCTGTCCTGATCATCTTTTGTTCTTATTTGCCATGTGCATTGCTAGCACCCTCAGTTCCTGAGAAGGAGATTTGCACCCAACAAGACCTGCCTGGAGTGCAAAATTTTTGTCTCTTTATTTTTTCTTCATATTAGAAAACATCAAATGTTTAAAGTGATTGTAAGGGATTATTTTTTTTTTTAAAATAACAAACATCTCTATACTTGCCTGCCCTGTGCAATAGATTTCTCGAGGTCTCCCCCAGTTCTGCTAGCTCCTCCTCTCTTTTCCGTGCCCCTACAGGAAGCAGCTTACCATGAGGGCCCTTGTGTGTGCTCGCTCTGGAGCCTCACTGCTGCTTCCTTTGTCACAGACAGCGGGACTAGGCCCTGCCCTAAGCTCCTTCGTCACTGGCTTTGATTGACAGCATTGAGAACCATTCCCCAGCAAAGCCAGCGAGACCCAGAGGTGAGGGGCGAGAAGAGAATGCAGACAGGTAAGTAAAATTGGTTTATGGGCAAAATACATGCCTAAACATTTTTTAACTTAATGCAAGAAATGTGTTAAAGGGGTTGTAAAGCTTCGTGTTTTTTTTTACCTTAATGAATCCTATGCATTAAGGTGAAAAAACGCCTTACAGTCACCGGTCCCCTCGAGCCCCCATTTTACTTACCTGAGCTCCGAATCTTCGTGGGCGCGATCCCACGTTACTTTCCCTCAGCTCTTGTCGGCTCTTCATTGGATGATTGATAGCAGCGCAACCATTGGCTCCCGCTGCTGTGAATCAAATAAATGATGCCGAGTCATACACTTGGCGACTATGGTCGCTGAATGTATCACACGGGAACGCATCCGCACGGTAACCCCCTCGGGAGAGAGCTGTCCAGAGGGGGTTGGCGCTTGTGGGGAGGAGCTGCGAGAGCCGCCGTGGGACCAAAGAAGAGGACGATCAGGGCCACTCTGTGCAAAACGAACTTCACAGTGGAGGTAAGTATGACATGATTTTTTTTTTTTTTTTTTTTTTAACAAACCTTTAGTATCCTTTAAGGTAAAAAATGTTTACAGCCACTTTAAACTGAGAAAATGTAACAATTTAAGAAAAAAATTAGGCTATTTTTAAATTGATGGCAGCAACACGTCTCAAAAAAGTTGGGACATGGCTATGTTTACCACGGTGTAGCATCCCCTCTTCTTTTAACAATACTTTGTAAATATTTGGCAACCGAGGAGATCAGTTACTGAAAGTTTGGCAGAGGAATGTTGTTCCATTCTTGCCTTATATAGGATTCTAACTGCTCAACAGTCCTGGGTCGTCTTTTTCTTATTTTTCATTTCAAGATGTGCCAAATATTTTTAATTGTTGAAAGGTCTGGACTGCAGCCATGCTGTTGTCATAGATGCAGTATGTGGTTTAGCATTGTCCTGCTGAAATATGCAAGGTCTTCCCTGAAAGACATTGTCTGAATGGGAGCATAGGCTGTTCTAAAATCTGTATATATCTTGCAGCATTGATGGTCCAAGCTGTCCATTACATACGCACAAATGCACCCCCATACAATCAGAGATTCAGGCTTTGGAACTAAGCGCTGATAACAAACCAGAAGGTCCCTCTCCTCTGTAATACAGAGGATGCTGCGCTCATAGTTGCCAAACAGAATGTCAAATTTTAAGTCATCGGACTACAGAACAGTTTTCCACTTTGCAACTGACCATTTTAAATGAGGGTTGGTTCAAAGAAGATGGGGGCGTTTCTGGATTATGTTCAGGTATGGCAGCTTCTTTGCATGATAGAGCATCATCTTGCATTTTTGAACAGCATAACCAACTTTGACAGTGGTCTTTGAAAGTATTCCTGAGCCCATGCAGTGATGTCCTGTGTGCAGAATCATGCCTGTTTTGAATGAATTTCGGCCTTGTCCCTTGCACACAGAGATTTCTCCAGATTCTCTGAATCTTTTGATTAAATTATGTACTTTAAAGTCTTTGCAATTTTACATTGAGGAACATTATTCTAAAATTGTTTGCCAATTTTTAGAAGCATTTTTTTACAGATTGATGAACCTCTGCCCATCTTTACGTCTGATGCCGCGTACACACGATCATTTTTCAGCATGAAAAAAGAATGTTTTTTAGCATGTCGAAAAAACGAAGTTTTCCCAACTTCATCATTAAAACAACGTTGCCTACACACCATCATTTTAAAAAAATGATCTAGCAAAGCGCGGTGACGTACAACACGTACGACGGCACTTTAAAGGGGAAGTTCCATTCGCCTTTGGGCTGCTTTAGCTGATTCCGTGTTAGTAAAAGACGATTCGCACTTTTTTGTCTGTTACAGCGTGATGAATGTGCTTACTCCATTATGAATGGTAGTTTTACCAGAACGAGCTCTCTCATCTCATAACTTGCTTCTGAGCATGCGCTGTTTTTTTACATCGTTTTAGCCCACACACGATCATTTTTTACAACCCGAAAAACAGCATTGTTTAAAACGAGGTTAAAAAAATGCAGCATGTTCGAATTTTTTTTTTTGTCGTTTTTCAGAACCTGAAAAATGATGCGATCATTTTAAATGACGTTTTTGAAAAACAACGTTTTTTTTCATGCCGAAAAATGATTGTGTGTACGCGGCATGAGACACTCTGACTCCAAGATGCTCTTTTTATACCCAATCATATTAATGACCTATTGCAAAATGTTTTTCCAGTTCTTCCTTGTAAGTACCACTGACTTTGTCAGCTTTGCCCTTCACAACTTTTTTTTTAAAGTGTTCCTGCAATCAATTTCCAATTTATGTACATGTTCTTAGTTTACACATTTGACATGTTTTCTATTGTGAATAAAATATGGGTTTATGAGATTTGCAAATCTGTGCATTCTGTTTTTATGTAGATTTTACACACCATCCCAGGCTGTTCTGCCTCTATTCAGAGCTGTATCACAGGGTCCAGGGTGAATCCTTGGGGTTGATTTACTAAAACTGGAGAGTGCAAAATCTAATGCAGCTGTGTATCGTAGCCAATCAGCTTCTAACTTCAGCTTGTTCAAATAAACTTTGACAAAATAACCTAAAAGCTGATCGGTTTCTGTGCAGAGCTGAACCAGATTTTGCACGCTCCTGTTTTGGTAAATGAACCCCCCTGTGACAATTGTGACTTAAAAAGTGCTGTGCTATTAAAAGCAATATACATTAAAGTGACATAAATACAAATAGTATATCTTACACAAGTACATAAATAATAATGAAAAAAGTCAGAAGAGTGTAAGTGATAGTCCCCAAACAATGGGTCATGGGTGACATCAAATAGTCTCATATGATCGAAGAAGGAAAACCTTTAATCTTGCACAAATAATAGGGTAGTCCAAAACATCAAGAGTGCTCTGCCGCCTTATGTGCAATACAACTCTTACCAGAACTAGTACTAGTGGACTATTTAAATATAAAAAGAGTCAAATGCGCATGGATATCAATATGGTCTCCGCTAGGATAGGAGTGCCTCCTGGGGGTAATCCACTACATCCTCATTGGCGTCTCATTCATGGGTATAGGTATTCAACCATGATGATGTCACCACTCATCTCGTAATCAGGAAGTGGCCTGGCGGACTACCGGGACCATCTTTTTTCAGATAAGAGCTTATTGTCCTTATTGTAGGTGGTAGGTACTTTTTTTAAATAAACTTTTATACATGGTTTTACACTATGTGGCCTTTCCGGTTCTTTTCTCATGTTATGGTTGAATACCTTATGTCCATGGATGACACGCCTATGAGGATGTAGTGGATTACCCAGAGGAGGCACTCCTTTCCTAGGGAGGACCATATCAATATCCATGCACATTTGGCCCTTTTTATAGTTAAAGAATCCACTAGCTCTGGTAAGAGTTGCATTGCACATAAGGTGGCTGAGCACTTATGATATTTTGGATTATCTTATTATTTGTGCAAGATTAAGGCTGGGTTCACACTATTGCGAATTGGATGTGGGTTCCCTGCATCCAATTTGCAATAGCAGGAGATTTTGACCGGCTTTCTATGGAGTCGGTTCACATATCTCTACTGCAGCAATTTGCATCGGAGCCCTATGCGTCTTTTGGTCCGTTTCAGGTCCAAATTCAGTGAAAAATTTGGTCTGAAATCGGACCGGAAATGGTAAACAGGGACGCACCAGACCCCTTCTGTGATCCCCATGCAAAGATAGTGTGAACCCAGCCTAAGGTTGCATTCACATCTGAGAGTTTTTGGCTCGCCCCAAAAAAACACCCGACAAGCAAAAACACATTAATTTCAATGGCACCTGTTCACATCTGAGCATTTTGTCACCTGAAGGAAAAACACCTGAAGCTCAAAAACGTACATGAGCTTCTTTTTGGGCAGATTACAGGCGTTTTTCTGCTTCTTACCTTGGTAACCTTTTGACCTGTGCAAAATACGGTAAAAATCTTGGTAAAAGATAGGGCTTTCTGCCTGAAAACGAAACACTCAGGTGTGAATGCAGCCTATAGGTTTTCTTTCTCCAATCATTTGGGACTATTTGATGTCATACTCGTGACAAGGCTGTGTGGGGGCACATTTCAGCAGCAGTTTCGCCACATAAAGTACAGGCACACTGTGCACGTACTTCCCAGGTACAAGACAGGGATGCAAACTGACCCCGTTAGAACAGATCTGTCCTGTGCCCAGGATAGTCAGGAGGAAGCAGGAAGGAGGTGTTAATGAGGAGGACTGGCAGGATCACCAGGTAAATAATGTATTTTAGTGTTTTCATTTTAATAAAATGGACTTACTAAGTGTGGTGTTTGAGACAAATGAAAGTAATTATTTAAAGATTCACATATACTTAAAAATATGCTTGAAAACCGTAACAGAATATGCATACAGTATGCAGTATTATTAGTCCCAAGTGTTATTGCTGTTCTTAATTTATTGCTCTGCTTCTTTCTTCTTTCATTATATACTTTGTAACTTATGTGGTCTTGGCTTTACCAATTATGTCTCGATGATGTAAGCATAGACGAGACATACTAAGACAGCTTACAGGTCTGATTACTGGAAAGTAAGTAAAACCCTATTAACTGGCAAAAGAGTGCTGCTCAAAGAAACAACTGGAAATATTCTACAGTGAATAAACCGTTGACGGTAAATTACAGTACTTTTTTTCCCACTGTTTAAACATTTTTTAATTTAGTAGCACAGTCTGAGAAAAGTTTTTTTTTTCTTTAAGCCTTTGCTCTGTTGGAATCACACGTGCCATTTCATTGAGAAATGCCAGCAGCTTATAATGTTATTTATGAGCCTCCATGCTGTTCTCACAACTGAAGTGCGTCAGATGCATACTCTATTACTAGCAACATATAGTATTTGTTCTAGGCAGGTTGCTTTTTCATTGAACCTCTAAGCAATTTAGAATTTCTCTGTCAACTTCAGTGAATTGTTGAAATCACTGTAAAAAAAAAAAAAAGGTCAGTACTTGAAAATATATCAACTTAATCCCAAGACGGAACAGGCAGTGGGTGAGAGCACATGTAATAGCTTTTTTTGCATCCTATATTTTCCAAAATGTTTATTCATTTCTGTGGCTTTGAACACCTAAATGTTAATAAAGGAACCATGTAGCATTGCTTCTCAAAAAAATAATGTCAATAGATTGGTTTGTTGCAGGGAGACAAGGTGCCAATAGAATTTGGGGTTTTGGTACTGCTGAGACTGACTGTCACAATCAAAATGTGCATTAAACTTCAATTTAAAAAAAAAATACATTTACCTCTAATTTATTCTGGTGTGTATTTGTTTACAGAACCATGAAAGTTTTTTTTTTTTTTTTTTTTTTTTCCTGCCATGTAAAATAATCTTGCCAAAGACCACATCACCTCACTCCTTTACCCTTATGCCTCGTACACACGACCGGTTTTCCCGATGAGAAAACTGCCATTTTTTACATTGGTCGGGAAAACCGGTCGTGTGTATGCTCCATAGCCGTTTTCCCGATGAGAAAACTGCCTGCAAAAAAATTAGAACCTGCTTCATTTTTTCCCGTTGTGTTTCTCGTCGCGAAAACCGCTCGTGTGTATGCTTTTCCAAGGGGGAAAAAAACGTGCATGCTCAGAATCAAGTATAAGACTGGAGCGCTCGTTCTGGTAAAACTAGCGTTTGTAATGGAGATAGCACATTCGTCACGCTGTAAAGGACTGAAAAGCACAAGGCTGAAATTCGCAAATCGTCTCTCACCAAACTTTTACTAACACGAGGATCAGCAAAAGTAGCCCAAAGGGTGGCACCATTTTAATGGAACGTCCCCTTTATAGTGCCATCGTACGTGTTGGACATCGCCACGCTTTGGTCGAGCATTGTTTTGACTGAACGTGTGTATGAAAGGCAGGCTTGAGAGGAATCGCGTCAGGAAAAACTTGGGGTTTTAGCATGTCAGGAAAACCGGTTGTGTGTACAGGGCATAACACTCTTAAAAGAAATAGGGAGGCCACTATTGCTGAGCATTTTTTTAGAAATATTATTTGCCTGGCTGTTGATGCAAAGACATCCGTACCATTAGTACTTTGTAAGTCATTGACCCAGCACAACATTGTTAATCAGGACTTCTCATTTCACTAGCCAAATGCTTGTTGTGAATCAGTAAATCAAACTATTGAAGCCAGACGGCCAGACTTTTGGCAGTTTTATAAGGAGGTCAGCAAAGGCAACCTCTGGCATTTATCTCTATACCAATAGACATAGGATGGCAGTCTCTTGTTTTTATTCAGATCAGGCAGCTGTTTAATGTCTGTGGGACAGACCCAAGTTGACACAGCAGATATCATGACATGGTTGGATCATGATTGAATGCCCAACCATTCTCTCTCGTATCTGTGGTCAGCCTTAAGCTATATATTGTATATTCATTATTTTAACTTTTTTTTTTTTTCTATCTCGCTAGTTTATTGTGCATTGAACAAATATAATTACTCTTTATGTCTGTCATTATGCTTATTTTGAAAAAAGAGGAGAATATGGGATTCCCGCCCAATTGTAACTACTGCAGTACTCACCAATATTGTCGGGGGGTGCAATCTGATATGGAATATGACAACAAAAATAAAATAAAAAATAAACAGACTGCTGCACACCCTAAAGAGTTAACTACAAAATGTATTTAAAGCTATAAGCTATATCAAAAAACATATATAAGGCATAAAAACATGGTCCCCTAAAAATTGGTGGACCTACCCAGATAATTCCTCATAAGCAGAACCCCAATAGCGGCATATACTGGTAACTGAAAACAAAATCGATTCTCCCGCAGGAGGACCGAAGTATATGGATGGCCCACCCTCCACAAAAACACAGACACCCCCCCCCCCCTCAATGAAGAGCCCAATTGCTAACTAAAATTACCTCTGATGGTTCCCACACAGGACAGTGGTTCCCTGTAATTACAGGTGATAATGTCCACTGTCTATGTGAGGAAACGCAGCATGGAATGGCACCTGAAAAGGGACATGAACAAACCACATAAATGTGGTAAAAGTATACCACCACTCAACTCTGATGGCTAGCTAATAGCAGACACGATAGTAAATGAGAGTACCAGAGGGACAAGGAACCTGTTTGGTAGTTTGAAAGTTTTTCCATAGAAATCACCATGTCAAACAGGTGTAACCTCCATATGGATCTGATCTCATTGATTCTTAAAGTTATTGGGAGACATAAAGAAGATAACAAAACGCTGTAGATATTTACAATGTTATTCACCAGAGATGCAATTAGTAAGGTTGCAAGTATATGGTCACAGTTAAAACGGATTCCCATATCATACGGGTATAGTCCATTCAATCATAGTAGTTGTAATGTAGAAAGCTGTGTCCATAAAGCTGTTTGTTATATTGCTAGCAGCTGTAACTCATAGAGGAACTAAATCAATCCATAAGATTTGTATCCACAGTGTTGGGTAGGCAGCTTGTGGGCAGACAAGTAGTATGTTGGTTATAAGAAACAGTGTTTGCAGTAAAGTTTCAAAGCAATGTAACACACAGGTTTACTCACTGTTAGGCCGGGTACACACGAACAAACATGTACGGTGAAAGCGGTCCGTCGGACCGTTTTCACCGTACATGTCTGCCAGAGGGCTTCTGTTCGATGGTTGTACACACCATCGTACAGAAGTCCGCGCGTAAACAATACGCGGGGCGTGTCCGCGTCATCGCCGCGGCGATGACGCGGAGACGTGGGCGGGCCTGCCATTTAAAGGCTTCCACGCATGCGTCGAAGTCATTCGACGCATGCGAGGGACGGCGGGCGCCTGGACATGTACGGTAGGTCTGTACTGACGACCGTACATGTCCGAGCGGGCAGGATTCCAGCGGACGGTTTTAAAACACGTCCAGGAATATTTGTTTGCTGGGAAAAGGCCCGGCGGGCAAATGTTTGCTGGAATTCGGCCCGCTCGCGCCCACACACGACCGAACATGTATGCTGAAACTGGCCCGCGGACCAGTTTCAGCATACATGTTTGGTCGTGTGTACGGGGCCTTAGTTGTCACAAATAGCTTGAAGTCGCAGCTATTCCATTCAGTATGTAGTCACAAGTTGCTCAAAGGGATTGCAGCCAATCCATCCATCTGTGTATGTCCACAACACTGAGTACACTGCTCATTACTAAAATAGATGTCCGGTGAAATGATAGTAAGTGCTGATATCCGGTGAAAGGCACTGGTTGATGCCAATGTCTGGTGTGACCGTGGCTAGTGCCAATGTCTAAACGGGATATTTAATGAAATAGTGGTTTCCAGTCTCCAATCCAAAGGGCAGCTCAATGCAGAGCGTGGTGGTTATCTTCAGTATAGACCATTCATGTCTCCATGTGATGTCTTCCAATAGGCTGCATAACAGCTCAAAGTGTGAATATCACTGAGCTAAAAAAGGGGGGGGGGGTAGCAAAGCTCAACATGTATAGGGGGGGTGCTGATCCCCAAGAGTTTACATGTTTCGTTCCATGTCTCTCGGAACTTCGTCAGAAGTGGTTTGTTCATGTCCCTTTTCAGGTGCCATTCCATGCTGCGCTACAGTGGACATACAGTGGACATTATCACCTGTAATTACAGGGAATCACTGTCCTGTGTGAGAACCATCAGGGGTAATTTTAGTTAGCAATTAGGCTCTTCATTGAGGGGGGGTGTCTGTGTTTTTGTGGAGGGTGGGTGCGCCATCCATATACTTAAGTCCTCCTGCGGGAGAATCGATTTTGTTTTCAGTTACCAGTATATGCCGCTATTGGGGTTCTGCTTATAAAGGAAGGTCCACCTATTTTTAGGGGACCATGTTTTTATGCCTTATATATGTTTTTTGATATAGCTTATAGCTTTAAATACATTTTGTAGTTAACTCTTTTTTTTTATTTAATTCTCTTTATTACGTTTTTTTCTCATGTATAAAGTTACATTCATAATGTTCTTTTTACAAGAAATTTCTCATTCCCCGCATATCATAACCTTATGTATTTCCCCATTGATTTATTTAACCTACCACCCCCCACCCTCCTCCCACCCTTATTCTCCAGTTTAATAAACATAATTTTGCACAGAGTGTCCTATTCTAAGCAGCCACGGTTTCCAGATTTTATCAAATTCCTTGATATTTCTTCTCTTAACATAAACTGCTTTCTCTTTCCATACTGTTGCTGTCACTACATTAGTCCACTCACTTATTGTTGGGGGGTTTACTGCTAGCCATCTTTGAGCAATTTGTTTCCTTGCCTGAAAGAGGCACCTTAATACTGCTGTTATAGTGCTCACCATCCCACCTCTTTCCTGTAGTTAACTCTTTAGGGTGTGCAGCAGTCTGTTTCTTTTTTATTTTATTTTTGTTGTCATATTATGCTTATTTTCCCATTAAAAAGAGTAGATATGTATATAAAATTAGTATCTTCTTTAAAGAAAGATATATGGATGACATGGTCAAATTGTGGTAGTGTGAGGGTGCACCCCTGTGGACCTCTGTACCAGTCAGCCTTTTAGACATGTGCTATAGCACTCTGCTCATTTCTGTGGCCCATGCCACAAAGGAGAAGTCTCCAGGACTGGAACTGAGGCTGAAGGCTTCAGCAATCTTTTAGTTTTCCAACTCTTTTAGCTCCCAACAAATGCCACACCAAACCTGGAGAGCTTGCGACATGCTGCCGGCTTCATCGGGCCATATTCTCACCCTCCGGCTCTCAGTAGCACATGAAGGGATTTTTCACTGGCTTCTTTGGGAGTAAGCAGCTCAGGCTCCTCCTCACATGCTTTGAAGATAGACTTGGCTTCCCTGAGCTCCCCTGGTAGGCAGTAGAGACAGTTCTTTCATTGACAGGCTGTGGACCTTATACTGGGTCCAGTGTTTATTATGGAGGACCCTGGAATAAAAGTAACACTTGCCTCTATGCCAATGAAAAAGGATTTTGAATCCTGTACTGCTCATATCAATCATATTCACTTTACTGCTTAAATCAAATGAAGAGCTTTGGGGAGATTAAAAACTCAATCAGAGCACTTTAGACTTGGGTTGCCTCTGTTGAAGCAGACCAGACCACATTTTGCCACAAAATTGCTAGCCTTCAGATGGCCAACAAGGACAGAGACAGCTGGCCCACACCCCAAAACCACAGTCACAGAAATGTTTAACATTTTCTTTTACCAACCACCACCACAGTACAAAATTCAACTAGACCCAGTTCAGAGTATAGGTGCTGGGGCCCTCTGACTCTACTATACCCAAAGACACCCTGTGCAGGGTTAATTTCTACACAAATTCTACACAAATTCTACACAAAACCATTATAGGGACCTATAGATTTTGATTGAGCATCTGTACATGTACCGCCAGACCTTTCCAAGTGTACACTCCAGAGATGCCACATGCTTAAACCTCTTCCGTAAAAAATGCAACATGCAGGAGAAACAAGTTTCCCGGTTTTTTCCATTTTCACCTACAGGTCTGAAAAGACGGTCATACCTTAACACTGCACTCCCTGCAAAAGAACAAGACATATTCCAGATACTGGTTAAAATCCCAGTGCAGATTCCTGACTGGACTGTGCTAGAACGGATGCTACCTCCTCCACCTCAGCTTCTGTGATTGCAATGAGCACTTCTGAGAAATATTGTCACCAAGGTGTCTTCCGCCTGACCCTCACTCTTCAACGGCATATGGTATGAGCAGTTTTCATGTTTGCCAGGCATACAGTGGGTATAGAAAAGAATTACCTCCTTTAAAATAATCAGATTTTTTTGCTTTGCAGCCTAAAATGAAGACATACTCAGCTCTTGTTTTATCCCACTGTATTTACTAGTGCAACTTCTAACTTCCAAGTGAAAAATATAACACCGACATGTCAGAAAAAAATGAAATAAAAAACAGAATCACTGAGTTGGAAAAAGGATCACTCCTTTTTGTCAGCATTTTATTAGATCACATTTTGCTTTAATTAAAGCCTTTTGTCTGTTGGGATATGTCTCTACTTTGCATATCTAGACTTTGCAATATTTGCCCACTCTTCTTTGCAGAACTGCTCAAGTTCACTTGGAAGGTAAACTTGCTTCCCATTGACAACTTTCTGGCAGAGGGCAGCAGATTTTCCTCAAGAATTTGATGGTATGTTTCCCCATCCATTTTCTTCTATCCTGACAAGTGCTCCAGTCCTTGCTGCAGAGAAACACCCCCATAACAGGATATTTCCACCTCCATTTACCACCACTTAACTGTAGGAATGGTGTTATTTGGATGGTGAGCTATATTGGATTTCAGCTGGACATAGAGTTTTGTGTTGAGGCCAAATAATTCCACCTTCAATGCACCTTGATGATTCTGAGGGCACATGGAAAAAGGTATTCTGGTCAGATGGAACTAAAATGGTTTTGGCCTCAACACCAAACGATATGTCTGGCAGAAATCCAATACAACTCACCATCCAAATAACACCATAACTACAGTAAAGCATGAAGGATGTTTTGGGGTTGCACTAGTAAATACAGCTAGATAAAACAAAAACTGTGTCTGTCTTCATTTAAGGCTGCAAAGCAACAAAATGTGATTAATTTAGAGGGAGGTGATTCTTTTCTAAACCAACTGTACCTGGTTGCATTGGGTAGAGATGAGCTCAGGTGTTCTCTGAACTCATCTCTAACCTAAACTCCAAACTCTTTTTTTTTTTTTTTTTTTACTGCAGTGAGCTGGGTGCCTGGTTATTCCAGGGGCTTGGGTTACAGATGAATTTGGAGAATGCTCAAGCTTATCTCTACTCCCTTGCTACCACCCACTTCTCCCGCTCTATCTCAGTCCTCTCCAACACCGCACTTACTGTTTACACTTGACTGAGGTTTCTAACCATAGACCTACTAGAAAAATATAGTGGCTGACACATGAGATGTAATCTAAGTTTTATTGAGTCATTGTATGTTACAGAACAGAATATAAATGCTTATCGAAGTAATAAAAAGTACATAGTGTACAGTTGTCTATTATATATATGTGTATATTGTATAAATTGAGTTGCAGTTCAGTGAGTAAAATAAGTATTTGATCCCCAAGCAACACATGACTTGGTACTTGGTGGAGAAACCTTTGTTGGCAAGCACAGAGGTAAGACATTTCAACAGGAGGGATTTTGGTCCACTCTTCTTTACAGATCTTCTATAAATCCTTAAGGTTTCTTGGCTATCACTTTACAGCTTGAATTTTAGCTCCCTCCATACATTTTTTATAGGATTAAGGTCTGGAGACTGGCTAGGGCACCACATGACCTTAACCACGTAAGGGCCAAAAGATTTTCCCCTCTTAATGACCAGGCAATTTTTTGCGATATGCCTCTGCGTCACTTTTACTGACAATTGTGTGGTCGTTTGACACTGTACCCAAACAAAATTACGCTATAAAAAAAGAAAAGGACCGACAATTTTGAAAAGAAAGAACAATATTTTTTGCTTTAAAAAATATCCCAAAAATAAAAATGTCTTCCTCAGTTTAGGCCAATATGTATTCTTCTACATATTTTTGATGAAAAAAAAATCACAATAAGTGTATATTGATTGGTTCGCGCAAAAGTTATAGCGTTTATAAATTAGGGCATTTTTTTTTGTTACTAATCATGGCAGTGATCAGTGATTTTTAGCAGGATTGCGACTTTGCTGCAGACAGATCAGACACTTTTGACACTTTTTTGGGACCATTGACATTTATACAGCAATCGGTGCACCGATTACTGTATTAATGTCACTGGCAGGGAGGGGGTTAACACTAGGAGTGATCAAGGGATTAAATGTGCTACCTGGGAGGTGTTTATAACTGTGAGGGGTTTGAACCCCCTAATCCCTTTCTTCCCTTCTCCCTATTTTTTTCTCCTTTTCAATTCTGTATTGTGTTTGAATTTACTCGGTATGTTGTGATTTGCTCTTGTTACACGCCTAATGGTTGTTAACCACGCTAACCACAATACTTGAAGGATTAGGTTGGTGGAAGGACAGACAACTGTCCTTTTCCCTCTCTCCTTTACATTCTCTGTGTTTATTTTTTCCCCCACATATGTAGCTTCTATAAAACATAGCAGTTCTGTGATACTATGATGGCTGCGATATTTACAGTGGTACACTTTTGGGAATCTTTACTTGCCTCCGTTTGAGTTACTGGAATGTGTTTTGCCCTTACTTTACATTTATTTGTTTACTCTGAATATTTTGTATTTGTGTTGTGTTATTGAGCAGTGTGAACAATGCACACATCAAATGCTTATTCGCTGTAAGTTTATTCCTTTCTGTACAAAAACCCAATAAAAATTATTAAAAAGAGAATTTTTGTACTGTCCCTGACATGACCATTGGCTTTTCCTTCTTTTTATTATCTTGCTGATTCACAGGGTCCTCCTTAGACTCCCCACGCCCCCTTATTTCCCATACCCTCTCTGTCTTTGGCTTCTATTGCCCTTGATTCCTCCTTCAGCCTCCTCTCTTCCTCCCTTCTATTCCCTCATCGTGTGCGTATCCACCTATTCTGACTTGGCTGATATATGACTGCAACTATTATTTTCTTTTCCCTTGTGGAATATGGTATACAATATTTATTACTTTGAACCTTTTGGCTTACTTAGTAACAATGTAAACAACCACTTAAGAAATTCCTTGTTAATATAATTTTTTATATTGTACACCAAATGTGCCTTTGCTTACTTCGTAAGCAAATACCTCGATGGGATGTGATCTGATACCACTTTTCTTTATATGTCTTATGATCTGCTGTTCTCTGAATGCAGTATTGTCTGTGTACATATGCAATAAACATATCTCTGTTAAAAAAAGAAAACTAGGGAATCGGTAAGCCTAGTTCTCTGTATTTTCCTGAGTGTCCTCAGAACAAGATGTAAGGGTTAATCACCCCAGTAGAAGAGGCAATAAGACCCAGGCAGAAGATCTAACGTGTCACCCTTATATCCAAATCTGTTGGCATTGCAATGATAGTGGAGCCATTTTCAGGCATTGATGGGGCAGGGTGAAAGATTTCCTGTTCCTCAGTCTGCTTCAACAGTGTTTATGTTGCTAGTGGCATACTAAACCCCATTTGAAAGCAGTATAATTGAGATAGAAACCTTGAATCCATAATATAAATGAATTAAATAAATACTGGCCTTTTAAGTGTGTGCAGGACGCCGGACACACGGGTGTATGGGAAGCATGATGTGCTGCAATCACTGGGAAAAAATAAAATAATGGCCCTTTAGTGTGTGCAGGGTGCCCTTTAGTGTGTGCATGCTGCTATGGGAAGCATGACATGTTTGCAATCACGTGATTGCAAACAATAAGCTCTATTGGCGCTGAACTCTGCACCCAAAACTCAATTTACGATTCAAATCAAGTTTTCTTCTTTTTTTTTTTGATGGACACTGTGCCGGTCCTGAGGAGCTGCGGGCAGGAGTTAGGCACGGCTACGGCCTAGTCCGCTGCGTCCGGCCTCGCCTAAAAACTCCTGCACATAGCTCCTCAGGAGGACCGGCGCGCTGTCAGCGTCGGCCCTGGGGAGCTGCGGGCAGGAGTTTTTAGGCGAGGCTGCGGCTTCGGCCTAGTCCGCGGCATCTGGCCTCGCGGACTAGGCCGAAGCCGCGGCCTTGCCTAAAAAGGTGTCTTTCTTGGAAATAGGTGTAGGTTAAGGAGATATTTCTTGGACCTACAGGTAAGCCTTAATCTAGGCTTACCTGTAGGTCAAAGTGGTCTGTAAGGGTTTACGACCACTTTAATGGAGCCTTGTACTGCTCTTAAGCCTCATACACGCAATCTGACTTTCCGACAAAGACGCTCCGACGGACGTGTTTTATCGGACAATCTGACCGTCTGTATGCTCCATCGGACAATTGTTATCAGAATTTCCACGGACAAATGTTCGCTGTGCATGCTCTCAAACTTTCCGACAACAAATGTGTTTCATCGGATCATCTGATCGCGTGTACATCGGACTAAAATCCAAACTACAAACATGCATGCTCAAAACAAATGCTAAACATCAGACAACAGTAGCAGAAGTTGCCCAAAGGGTGACGGTAAAGAGATTAAAAACTACCTGATTTGGTGAATGTTGGCTGAAAATGTTCTGCCGTGTGTATGCATACCAAGTTTACGGCCAACGCCCCTTCGGACAAAAAGACACGGAAAAGTCTGATGGAAGTCCGATCGTGTGTGTGGGGCTTTAGACCGACTTCACACTGGGGCGGTTTTCAGGCACTTTAGTGCTGGAAGTGGCCTCTGCTAAGCACCTCCCATTCATTCCAGTGTGTCTTTTCACGCTTTGGCGGTGCACTTGCAGGACGTTCCCGAAAAGTCATGCAAGAAGCATCTTTGTGGCGGGTTGGGAGCTCTGTATGTAGTGCTCTCAAAACACCCTGCCCATTGGAATAAATGGACAGCGCTTTCAAAGCGCCTTAAAGGACTTTTTACCCTTTTTTGGGGTGTAAAAAGTGCCCCGCTAGCGGCCGAAAAACAGAGCAAAAGCGCCACTAAAACAAGTTACGCTTAAGCACTAACGGCTGGCACTTTCAGTGGGAAAGCAGCCATACTGTCATATTTTTCTTCCCATATGATGAATAGTTTGTCTGTTCTGAAACCATAACAAGAAAGCACTTTTTTTTTTCATGTTTAGTTTCATGATAAAGAAGAGCTCCCAATAAGCACTATTGCCATCAACACTGGCCAGATATTAGTCTCAGTTCTTTTGAGGCACACCTAGATTCATTTGAAAAAAATATGAGCCAAGCAGAATATGAAATGTGGAGAGAAAAGAAAGCTTTGATGTTGCAGATGCTTCCCCCACTTTGCTGTTTTGTAAGTTGGCTGTGATGTAGTGGCAACAGTGCCATCACTATTTTGTTCAGGGTCTCGCATACAAGACTGCATGCTAACTTCCTTTGCACTGCCAGTAAATGAAATGTTCTGCTTAGGTATTTTAACAGCTCCTCAGAGTATCCTTCTTTCCCATTAAGCCTCGTACCCACAGTCGGACATCCGACAAACTTTTCTTTGGATTTTTGTCCGAAGTGATTTGTCCAGTCACACCCATAGCATACACATGCTCTGACTTTTCTGAAAACTTTTCTAAAACTTTCCCAACATCACGTGGTTTTTCTGCTCTTTACCTCCACCCTTTGGTTAACTTCTGCTATTGTTGGTTGATTTTAACATTGGTTCTGAGCATGCGTATTTGCACTTTGTACAAAAGTCCTATGGCTTGCTGTACACACGGTCGGACTAGGCACCATCGGACTTTTGTTGACGAAACACGAAAAAGTTGGTCCAATGGAGCGTACACACGTTCGGACAAATTTGAAAACTTGTTGATTTTGAAGTTTGTTGGTCGAAAGTCCGACCGTGTGTACGGGCCTTTAGATAGATAATCCTGCTGGGCTTTATCCAGTCTGAATACCTTTTATGCTGTTACTTTGCATTTTCTGTACCTTTTTTCCATTGCTTGAATCAATGATCACTGCCCATAAGATATGCTCCAAGCTTTGTATCAAGCCACAAAAAAAAGTAGTCTTTGTAGCGGTAAATTCTTTCAGGTGTGTAGCTTTTGTTTTCACCCTAAAAGTATTGTGTTTTTGGATTCTTTGTTATCCAAGATAACAAGGTGAGCTTGGGTCCAGATGGTAGAACTGTACCTTGGTATATCTGTTTGTGGTTAATAGAGGTTCAGTCTTCATTGGAGTCCTAACCAAGAAGTGAAATAGTTATGCAGCTGTTAGTCCAGTACAAAAGGTTTCATAGTATGACAGAGACAAGCATTGCCAAATACCTGCCATTTGTGTGAACAGAAATTCTTAGTCAATTTCCCCTCTCTAAAGCACATTTCAGGGTTTTCCCTTACATGAATAATGCGGTATATGGTTTCCTGGTAGCTTGGTACTGTAAAGCTCACAAAAAAATGTGTGCTTTTCTGCATGCAGCCTTAATGCGATACTCATTTACAAGAAAAAACAAACGAATTTGAATGTAACATTGATTTGATTCAAGCGGAATTCTTTTAAGCAAGTGTGTATTTTAGAATACTGTTGGCCTTCAGTCATGCAACAGGGGGTCCTGGCCATCTTCCATCACTCACTCTTGAATGAGCTGATACTGGTGGCAGTGGACAGCTAGCAAATTAGAAATATCAGTCTACCTTGTTAAGATTAAGTATGGCCTCACAACGACTGTGTTAATAATGAGGTAAAATATATTGGGGGTTTTATTTTCTTCACTTTTTGGTTTTAAAGCTTCTTCGTGCGACGCTTAGTTGAAACTCATGTGAATAGAAAAAGTAAACTGTGACATCACCACACACAAAGTGCACTGAGGGTACAGTATGGCCAATGTTCTGAAGAGAAAATACCCATAGCCTTGAACCTCCCAAGTGCGCAAGTATCCTGACAGAGGCAAGGTACATCATGATTTAATCAGGCCTCCTTAGGGACCAGCCAAGGCCGTTCTGTCTAGTACATGGGTCTTCAAACTATGGCCCTCCAGTTGTTCAGGAACTACAATTCCCATCATGTCTGTGAATGACAGAGGTTTACAATGCCTCATGGGATGTGTAGTTCCGCAACAGCTGGAGGGCCGTAGTTTGAGGATCCCTGGTCTAGTACTTGGTGAGGGTCATTCCTGAAGAGAGACCCCTCCAGATGGGGAGAGGCAAATTACTTAAAGGCCACAGAACCTCCCCCAACATCAGAGAAGCTCCCCAATGACCTGCACCCTCTGTGTGAAAAAAAAAAACACAAAAACAACACACTTGCAATGTAAGTACTTGCGACATAAAAATGTTACAACAAAAAAAAGTGCCATGTGCAATAGACAGCGGGCCTTTCAGCTCGTATAAAATTGCCCTGGCTACACCAAAGGCACTGTGCAAGAAAAGGTGACGTGACCTACTGCCAGTGAAACCCCAATTGTGTGGTGCAGCCCATAAGTATTTTTCTGGCACCTCTGGGACACACCCCCCCCCCCGAGGGGCCCATCACCGGGAGCTCCATGCACCTCCCAGGCAAGACAAAGGCAGCCCCATGCAAATCAGGGAGGCATTAGAACTTAGGGCTATGGAGAAGAGTAAAATGGAAGGGGGTAAGGGAAGTTAAGTAAAAGAACTGGAGGAGGGGGGAAGCAGATAGCTATAAGCTTTCTGATCCCTCAAACAGAGCAGAAATCAGTGGAAGAGAACTAAAACCAAGTTCTCCAGAAGTTTTTAAACGTTGGTTGCTATCTGTCAGGTTAAATCGTTCAGGATAGTTTTTCAAATGTCCTGGGTGCATTAATCCTTTGCAGAGGGTCAGCCTAGGGTTAATTGAGGAGGGCAGGTACTTCCCCTTGAGACCTGCTTATTGTCAGCTGGGCTGAAAGTATCAGTGAGGAGTTGTGTGTAGAGAGAGAGACCTAACAGTGTGCTGTGTCAGAGGATCCATTGCTGGATTGTGGCCTGCTGGGGTGAGGTATACTTTATAAAAAGACTGTTGCTCTGGTTAGAGCGGTGTACTGTGCACACCAGCCTGTGGGTACAGAGATTGAACTTTTTACATACGTGCCCCTGTATTGCAAGACAAGCCTGACGTTGTTTCTTCTGCTTTGTTTTGACGTTTTGCTGAATAAAGCTATTTTTGTTTTACTGGACTGTCTGAGCCGGCTGTTCATCCCCCTGATCCCCTACACCAGGGGTCTCGAAACATTCTAAACAAAGGGCCGGTTTATTGTCCTTCAGACTCTTGGAGGGCCGGACTTTGGGCAGTGGAAGTGAAAATTTTCCTGGCATCAGTGGGAGTAAACCTCTGGTATTAGGGGGAGGAATAGTGCCCCATTGCTGTTATCATAGGGAGGAAAAGTGCCCCATTAGTGGTGTCAGTGGGAGAAATGGTGCTCCATTGTCGGTGTCAGATGGCAGAATAGTGTCTCATATCATTGGGAGGGATAAAGCTCCAAGGGCCGGATAAAGGCAAGCGAAGGGCCGCAGTTTGGAGACCACTGCCCTACACCTTATACAGCACTGTGAAGGTTTTGTGCTGGTATCACTTTATCTACCCACTTCTATGCTTCAGTTCAGTAGACAAGACATAGGCTCAATTCACAAAGCTTTAACACAAGGATATTGATCTCTATTTTAGAATATTAGATATTAGAATAACTTTCAAATCTCAAAGAACTTGGCATAAAAAAAATATATATTTTTTTTTTTTCTTCAAGGATCCTTATGCTAGTGTTTTGTCTTCATGAGTTAAGCCTCTTATAATTCTTAACATGCCTTATAAGAAGGCTTGTGTACTGTATGTGTGTTTGTGTGTGTGCTAGATGAAAGACAGAAGCACCTGGGTCTCATGTTTCTCTCCAGGGCATTGCAACCTAGATGGGTGAGTCAAGCTATTGAATTCTGAGGTCCATTCTGAGTCATCCATAATGGGATCCTGCTATTGGTTCAGCCTCAAGGAAATGGTTGGTTAAATAACATGAGAATCTTTATCAGAGCAGGAAATGACAAGTCATTAAAATACTAACCGTTGGTACTGGTGAGATCACTGCCTGGAAAAAAAAACTGTTCCAAAGTTCACATTTTCACACAGATTGAATGATAGTGTGTCTGTATAGAACATGTCATCAGTGTCTTCACATAGAAAAAGAAAAAACTTTGTTTAACTCCTCTGTTACTCATAGTTGTGATTATGTGTATTGTGGGACACAAAGAATTGCGTATAACACACACAGATCAGAATGGTGGCAAAATTACACCTGGCGTGTGTGTGATATATGTATATACACAGTGGATATAAAAAGTCTGTTAAAACATCAGGTTTCTGTTATGTAAAAAAAAATGAGACAAAGATAAATCATTTTTTACCTTGTAATGTGACTTATAAACTGTACAACTCAATTGAAAAACAATCTGAAATCTTTTAGGTGAAGGGAAGTAAAAATAAAATAATGTGGTTGCATAAGTGTGTTCCCCCTTACACTAATACTTTGTTAAAGCACCTTTTAATTTTTTACAGCACTCAGTCTTTTTGGGTATGAGTCAGCATGGCACATCTTCATTTGGCATTATTTGCCCACTCTTTTTTGCAAAAACACTCCAAATCTGTCAGATTGTGAGGGCATCTCCTGTGCACAGTCCTCTTCAGATCACCCTACAGATTTTCAATCAGATTCAGGTCTGGACTCTGACTGGGCCATTCCAAAAGTTTAATCTTCTTCTGGTGAAGCCCATTCCTTTGTTGATTTCGATGCATGCTTTGGGTCGTTGTCATGCTGAAAGATGAAGTTCTTCTTCATGTTCAGCTTTCTATCAGAAGCCTGAAGGTTTTGTGCGAATATGGACTGGTATTTGGAACTGTTTAGAATACTCTCTACCTTGACTAAGGCTCCTGTTCCAGCTGAAGAAAACCCGTCCCAAAGCATGATGCTGCCACCACCATGCTTCACGGTGGGCAAGTGATAATCAGTGTTTTTGCACCAAACATATCTTTTGGAATTATGGCCAAAAAGTTCAACCTTGGTTTTATCAGACCATAACACATTTCCCACATGCTTCTGGGAGATTTCATGTGCGTTATTGACAAATTTAGCCGGGCTTGGATGTTTTTCTTAGTAAGAAAAGGCTTCCGCCTGACCACTCTACCCCTTAGTCCAGACATTTGAAGAATACAGGAGATTGTTGTCACATGTACCACACAGATAGTACTTGCCAGATATTCCTGCAGCTCCTTTAATGTTGCTTTAGGCCTCTTGGCAGCCTCCCTGCCCAGATTTCTTCCCGTCTTTTTATCATTGTTGGAGGGACGTCCAGTTTTTGGTAATGACACTGTTGTGCCATATTTTCTACACTTGTTGATGACTGTCTTCCATGTGTTCCATAGTATATCTAATGCCTTGAAAATTCTTTTGTACCCTTCTCCTGACTGATACCTTTTAACAATGAGATCACTCTAAGGCCTCGTACACACGGGCCAGAATCTCGTCAGGGAAAAAACGTAGTTTTTCCTGACGAGATTCTTTGCAAGAATCTCTTGCCGTCCGAGTGTACAAACAGTCCTTTCTAAAGAACTGTGGTTCTTTTGAAAGGCAAGAACGCGGTGACGTCATCGCGTACGACGAGCATGCACTCGTCACATTCAATGCCGTCGCCGACATCTTGCTTCACCCTACCTATGCCTTGGAAGCTACCGCGCATGCGTCAGTCATTTCGAGCATGCGCGGGTTTCCACAGCGACAGATAAGTATACACACTCTCGGGTTTCTCATCGGGAAACAGGCCGACAAGAATCTTAACGAGAAAATAGAGAGCAGGATCTCCATTTTTCTCATCGAGATTCTGGCCAGATTTCCAGACGAGAAACCTGAAAGCCTCGTACACACGCTCGATTTACTCGGCAAGAAAGCTCTACCAGCAGTTTTCTTGCTGGTTCTTGCAGAGAAAACCGAGCATGTGTACGAGGCTTCATGCTTTGGAAGCTCTCTGCAGACCATGGCTTTTGCTGTAGGATGCAACTAAGAAAATGTCAGGAAAGACCTACTAGAACAGCTAAACTTTATTTGGGGTTAATCAGAGGCACTTTAAATGATGGCAGGTGTGTACTGACTCCTATTTAATATGAGTTTGAATGGGATTGCTTAATTCTCAACACAGCTACATCCCCAGTTATGAGAGGGTGTGCACACTTATGAAGCCACATTATTTTTTATTTTTACTTCCCCCCTAAAAGATTTCAGTTTGTTTTTCAATTAAGTTGTACAGTTTATAGGTCACATTAAAGTTGGAAAAAGTTCTGAAATTATTTATTTATCATTTAAAATGTTCCCCTTTCTGTTTATATTATCTTTGCTCATGTTGTAGATCGGATTAAAAAAGTGATCCTCTTTGTCTCCTTTTAAACATTCAGCTGGTGTGTGAAGCTTCGTACACACCACCAGCAGGTTGAACAAAAAATAAACAGACAGTTCGGATCGGAGCCGCTGTACTAAAAATCCAATGTTAGTACAGCGATCTTCCCTGCTGGGCTGTGGTGTTCTGATAGGGGGCTGGGAGCTGGTTGGCAGGCCTTTTTCGGACATGAGCCTTTGACAGAAGTCGGCTGCCATACACACGGGCCGAATGTCAGCCGGTTTCTATTGAACCAGCAATCATTTGGCGTGTGTGTACTAGTCTTAAAAATTGTATTTGAAAACATTCCCTTAATTGTATCAGTTAAGGACTGTTGACTATTGTAAAGATACTGATAACTGTATTCGTGAAGCTGCCAAAATAAGATCTCTCCAAAATTCGGCTCACCCAACAGACTATCACCTTTAACCACTTAAGGACCGCCTCCTGCACATTTACGTCGGCAGAATGGCACGGCTGGGCACGTACAGGTACGTGCTGTGCTATTGTCCAGCTGTGGGTCGCCCGCCCGCGACCCGGTCCGAAGCTCCGGGACCCGATCGCCGCTGGAACCCCTTGATCGGTCCCCAGAGCTGAAGAACGGGGAGAGCCGTGTGTAAACACGGCTTTCCCGTTCTTCACTGTGGTGGCATCATCGATTGTGTGATCCCTTTTATAGGGATACATAATTGATGATGTCACACCTACAGCCACACCCCCTACAGTTGTAAACACACATGAGGTCACACATAACCCCATCAACGCCCCCTGTGGTTAACTCCCAAACTGCAACTGGCATTTTCACAGTAAACAATGCATTTTAAATGCATTTTTTGCTGTGAAAATGACAATGGTCCCAAAAATGTGTCAAAATTGTCCGAAGTGTCCGCCATAATGTCGCAGTCACGAAAAAAATCGCTGATCGCCGCCATAAGTAGTAAAAAAAAAAAATTATAAAAATGCAATAAAACTCCCCTATTTTGTAAACGCTATAAATTTTGCGCAAACCAACCGATAAACGCTTATTGCGATTTTTTTTTTTACCAAACATAGGTAGAAGAATACCTAAACTGAGGAAAAAAAAAGTTTTTTTATATATTTTTGGGGGATATTTATTATAGCATAAAGTAAAAAATATTGCATTTTTTTTCTAAATTGACGCTCTATTTTTGTTTATAGCGCAAAAAAATAAAAACCACAGAGGTGATCAAATGCCACCAAAAGAAAGCTCTATTTGTGGGAAAAAAAGGACACCAATTTTGTTTGGGAACCACGTCGCACATCCTCGCAATTGTCTGTTAAAGCGACGCAGTGCCGAATCGCAAAACCTGGCCGGGTCCTTTAGCTGCATTTTGGTCCGGGTCTTAAGTGGTTAAAGCAACCCTTGCACTCAAATCCAAGTGGATCCAAGGGATACGACGGCGTATCTACTGATACGCCGTCGTATCCCTGTTTCTATCTATGGAACTGATCCACAGAATCAGTTTCACATAGATAGACAGAAGATCCGACATGTGTAAGGGACTTACACTGTCGGATCTAAGGATGCAGTACCGCAGCCGCCGCTGGGGGCATTTCTCGTCGAAATGCTGCTTCGGGTATGCAAATTAGCACTTACGGAGATCCACGAAGCTTTTACGCTTCGTTTTTTCTCCGTAAGTATTAGTTTGCCGTCGCAATATTAGGGCTACTTTTACAAGGCCTAAACTGTTTAGGCCTTGTAAAAGTAGACCCTTCTATCCCGCGTCGCCGTCTTTTTTTTTCAAATTATTTTTTTTCCCGCCGCAACTCGTATTTTTTTTTTTTACGCCCGTCGCGATTCTCAAAACCCGGCGCAACGTAAAACCGCGCAAAGGGAAAATGACGTCGTGAGCATGCGCAGTACGCCCGGCGCGGGAGCGCGCCTAATTTAAATGGGACTCGCCCCATTAAATTAGGAACGCCTTGCGCCGGCCGGATTTAAGTTACACATCCGAAAATTTCTAGGTAATTGCTTTGTGGATCGGGCACTTAGGTAGAAATTTTGCGGTGGTGTAACTTAAATTGAAAAAGTTACGTTGCGCCGGGTTTTTGTGGATCTGGCCCTTAGTAACAGGGTTGCTTTAAAAGCCCACTACCATGAAAATGATTGCCTTCTGATACAGTATGCACTGAATACATGAGTCTAATGTTGTGGTAACATAATAAACAAAAAAATGATTGGATCTTTATTACCAATTTTAGATTATGCATATCTCCCTCAAATTGTGTACTTTTTTTGCCCTGTTAGGGAAAGGACACCCTCAGCATTGCTAATCCATCCCCTTACAAAATTATCATCTGCAATTTAGCACTTACATTTGTATCTAAACTAACTGCTAAGAAGCCACTCGTAGTAGCCTCAGTGAGGACTACTACAGGCAGTGAATTAAAAACGGTACACACAATGAAGAATCAACCACAAATTTCCAAACTTAAATCCCAACTTTTTTTGTACGTTTTCTTTTTAACCACATCTTTTGCATGCTTGATCATTCAGTATATCAGCAGCACTGAAATGCAAAGGTATTTGTGACCCATTTCACTCTTGAACTTGAAAAGA
Source organism: Rana temporaria (assembly GCF_905171775.1). Lineage (NCBI taxonomy): Eukaryota > Metazoa > Chordata > Amphibia > Anura > Ranidae > Rana > Rana temporaria. The sequence goes on along the minus strand of NC_053490.1, from coordinate 269,753,823 downwards.
ACACACAGCATGTATGTTTGGAACACGTTATGTTAACTAGTTAAAATTTAGATGGAAATATCCATCTACATGGCTCATCAGCTTGGGCTGTTATATTTTAATATTTGCCTCTCACTTTAAGACATCTTTAATTCTTTAGCCCAGGTACACATATTTAACCTTATACCATATTGATTTAACATTTTTATTACCAAATATTGAAAGAAAATTGCGTTGACCTTATTTTGTGTTTTTATAAAATATTTTATTTAACAGTCCATTAGAAATTCATCAATGATAAAAATTGTTAATTATAAAAAATAATAAAGTTTCACATTTAATCAACTGATTCGTGTACAAGATGTTTTTACAAGTTACAAGGATAAAAATAAAATAAAAATTGGGGGATTTTATCAGAACAGCATATACTGTATATTTAAAGATGACAGCAGATAGCGATATTTTCCAGTACACTGCTGACTTCCTCCTCAATAACCTTGTAGAACCGTGGTTCCCAACTTCAGTCCTCAAGTGTGCTCAACAGGTCATGTTTTCAGAATTTCCTTTACTGTGCACAGATGCTTTAAAGGCTAGGTTCACCTTTTAAAAAACAATAAATGCACATGTTCTGCAGAAAAAAAAGCATGTATTTTAATTTTTTTGCAGAGGCCTGCAAAGCACAACAGGCTTTCTGCACTTTTATGCTTAGTACACAAAATCCGAAAATCTGATGAAAAATACCACTTTTGAATCAAATGTGTAATAATCAGATCGCTAGTACACCGCTTACAAGTGCCGATCATGGTCGTTCAAGCAAAATTTTCCGAAAAGACAAACGCAAAAAAAAATTCTCGTACGATACCAGAATGCACAATTTTTGTTTTAATTAGTACAAGATTCACCCCCCCCCCCCCCAAAAAAAAATCGGAACATCAAAACCCACATACTCAGAAGCGTCAATATACAATACATTACAGTACAATACAACACATTACATCACTTCTGAAGTTGTATTCTGTCGTACGAGAACTTTTGTAACTTTAGTAACCTCTTTATTTTCGATATGAGACTAACATGCTGAAAGAAAACATATTCTGATCATTTGTAAGAGTCCATTATGAACTACAAGTCCATTTGCGGAGGGAAGATGTAGTCTGTGAATGAATAACGTGGTATGCGGGTGGAGCACCGCACAGCCACACCAATTTTAAACATGACAGTGGCTTGTGGGGAGAGGAACCCTGACACATTGTCACAGGAGGGGGTGCTCTGGGGATGGGAAAGGGGTGCTTAGAAACATGTTACCCCAACAAAAATAGGTAACTTGTTCCTAAAGGTGAATTTAGCTTTTTATTCAGTGTCCATGGCTTGGAATTAATGACAGCCATTAGGGAAATTTGGTTGGCAAACTGTAGAAGAAGAATGCCAGTTGTCATGTTGCTGTCTCTTGCCCTCCAATGGCACCTTACATAGAGAAATAGGGTTCCTTGTTACAAAAGTCTGATATGTCAGTTTCTTTAAAGGTGGGGGGATTTCTTTATGTATATTTTTAATGTTCTTACTAGATCTTTCACATAATGGTTATTTTTGAAATGGTGTAATGCTGTTTAATCTAACTTCTTCATTATGCAAAACATTGGGATCATCTTAATCTATTTTGTGCTAGATTTTTTTTTTAATGGATGTCATGCATAACATTTTTCCAATTTTTTTAATAGAATTGCTGATATTGCTTTTCTCTTGGTAAAGTGAAAGCAGGCAAAACTAGTCTGCATCTTTTGATAGAATGGAAGTCCCAAAAGATATTGAATGTGTGTGTTCCGTATGTGTGTGTGTATATGATATATATATATATATATATATATATATATATATATATATATATATATATATATATATATATATATATATATATGTGTGTGTATAATATATATATATATATATATATATATATATATATATATATATATATATATTATATAATATATATAATATATATATATATAATATATATTGTGTGTGTGTGTGTGTGTGTGTGTGTGTGTGTTTGTGTATTTTAGTTACATATTATATGTGTGTGTATATGTGTATGTATGTATATATATATATATACTTCTTTTTTTTATCATTTCCAGGTCTCAGTACAGTTAGATCACTCTTCTTGTGTTACATAGCGTTTAAATATATTAACCATATATACCATACTTTGTTCTTTTCTAAAAGCTTCTAAAAAATATTTTGCAACATTTCCTGATTAATGGCTGAGCCCCTTTATTGTTATATCCTAGCGATGCTCTTAATTTAGTACAGATTTTGAAACTGAGGGACAAACAAGGGTTTTAACACTTTTATTCTTAAAAATTGTATTTGTGTGTAAAAAGGATAAATTAATTGCCTTGATAAATGCAGTCAGACCAGAAAACAATGCTATAACAATTATAAAAAAATAAGTTGAAGTGATAATAAGTGATATCAAACAAAATGTAGTAGTTTTATGTTTTAGAAAAAAAATATGGTGAATTTATTTACATTGCCAGTACGCCTTGTGGTGTCTTCTAATACAGTATGCTACAGAGAAGGCATTCTAGTAAAATAATTATTTAGAAGAAAATGTAAGATGATTTAAAATATTAGAATCTATCATTCCCAATGATCAGAAATAATGTAAGTATCAAATCATGACTCTTAATTTTAAATTTGCATCAGATACACCAGTGCCGAATACATTAAAATATGCTGAAATTTAACTCTTAAATACAATTTTTTTTTTTAATAGGCTGAAATAAGTAATCGGGTGCGTAGCTTTTCTCTACTGTAGACGCAAAGAGAATTGTGGCTATAAACCTAATTATTTGGAGATATTGAACCTGAACTTTTAGAAAGCAGGCAACAAATACTATAAATGAGATTGTGTAAAATATGTTTTATAAAAATGTGTAAAATATGTTTTATTGTATAAATATATTTTTTTTGGATTACACATAAAATCAGTTATTACATTGGACATGCTGAAATTTATTCTCCAGTGATGAAGATTATTCCAAACATAAAGCAAAGGAAGCGTTTGTTTAAGACATAACATTTTTTACTAATAACTTTCCATTTGTTACAAGTAAAATCTTCTTTTTGCAGATAGGCACCAAGCACATGAATGGAAAGTGAACGTTTTTACTAAAATAACCTTAAACCTATTAGAGTTTTACCTCAAAAGCCACATGCTCTGTTTGCTTGAAGCTGCTCTAAAACCTCAGCATAAACGTGTGAAGTCACACTTTCACTTGACAGCTTGTACTCTTCATATGTTTGAAGGCAAATATACTTAATGGTTAGTGGCACTGTTCTAAATTGTTTTGTGGAGTAAGATGTCAGTAAAGTGGCTGAGCAAACATTTTATGAATGAAATACCAACCAGATACTATATTGATTAGAAAAAGAAGTTAGAAAATTAGCAATATAGTGTGAAACAATACAAGCAGAACAAAATGTGTCTTAAACTAGTAGGGGAGGCTAAAAAGAGATTCTAATTTATAACAAATTAACAGAATAATCAATGATCAAGTATTTGTAGATATGTATTGTGGCAAAAATTGAGCCTAGCCCCATAGAGCCTATAGTTTTATTTATGTTTTAAACTATAATAAAAATGTAATATAGTCTTTACCTTTGCAGCCGTGTGTAGACTAGTCATCTTAGGGGCTAACACAGTCATTGCACGACATCAGCATCTTGCTCATACTCTTAGTAAAAGGGTTCCCAGAGTGATTTGTTTTCCCAGGATAATCATCAATTCCAGCCCTGTCTGATGATTCAACTATTTGCTGAAATTACTAATCTATAGCAGGAAAGCATGACCGATCATGGTAGCCCTACAATTTTGCCATGAATTAAATATTTATCGTTAGTCTTTTATTTGGATGGTTGTGCTTTGTATGGGTTCATATAGAGAAGAAAAATAGTTTTGGAAATTAATTAGGGGTTACTGAATAAGCATATATTTTTCCAAATTATACAAATGGTTATATTAAAAATAACATATACTTAAAAAGGTAAGCAGATGATACCAAGTTATTTCCTTAAGCACATAAAATAATAATTTACTGTATGTGCATATGTACATTTAACTATTTTATATATATATATATATATTAAGCTCTAACAATCTCTAACAAGCAGGGCCCTCTGTTTCCTATTGTATTGTAACTGTAATGTCTGCCTTCGTTTTGTAAAGGACTGCGCAAACTGTTGACGCTGTGTGTATGTATATTATTTTATATATATATATATATATATATATATATTATGCACACATGCGTCATGCAGCTTGATGAGGAACATTGTTTTGTTTGAAACTGTGCAGTCGCTTAATTCAAATTACCTTTTATTGTATATTAAGATTTGAAGTAAAGAGAATATTGTAAAGACCGGGATTGCATCTTTCATTTATTGATATGTGTCTGGTGGAAAATTGAAGAGGTCCACATTTGATGTGATCTTATAAGAAGTACTGTAGCTGATTCCTCCTGTATTGAATTGAATTGAATTGTAATTTTACTGTCTGCTCTAACGTAAAGTGCTGCGCAAACTGTTGCGCTATATAAATCCTGTATAATGGTAATAATAATATACTGGCTGCTCAGCAGAAGTGTCCCACCCTGATTTATATTTATATATATATATTAGGGCTGTTACTGATCAAAATGTTTGTGTTCGACTAATCAATTTTTTTTTAATCGATTAATCGACTAATTTCGATTAATTATAACGCACATACAGATCCAACTACTTTTAGCTGATCTCCTTGCAGGCTGATTCCCAGTGCAGCTACCAACCACTAGAAAAATGGATAGCAGGATACAAAAAACGCACAAAGACAGCGCTCAATGAGAATAGCATTAAAACTTTTATAGTCTTCAAGTAGGTAACAAAATAAATATTGCACTGGAGATAAAATCGATGTAGCTACATAAACTGTAAAAAAGGTGCGAGTAATACCAAACGGTAGCAAAAGCAGTCATAAAAACATGTAGCTAAGTATGATACTGGTATAAAAATGTGTACAACGATACCACTGCTGAATCCAGATGAGGAGGGGCTAACATCAGTCCGTCGGCATGTAGATGTCCCGTGAAGGGAACTATCGCAACTCCCAGTGGATGGTTGTAGAATCCCAGGTTGATAGAGGGAAGTGATAGAGGGAAGTGTAACAACCCTTGCGTGTGGCAGATAGTAAGGTCCCGCCGGCATGCAGATATGAAGGCACAGCAAAGGAGCCCTTCAGATGGACACGGCAAGCCCCGCCAGTGTCCATCACATCACCGGATCTCCGACGGAACTCCCTGAAGACCAGGAAGCCAGCGGAGAGGTGAGTACCGATCAAAAGAATTTTGATCTATCGAAAAAATTAAAGATTAATTTGATGAATTAATAGTTAATTTCCACAGCCCTAATATATATATATATATATATATATATATATATATATATATAGATATATATATAGATAGATATAGATATATAGATAGATTTTATATATATAATGTATATATATGTGTGTGTGTGTATATATATATATATATATATATATATATGTATATATCTATAGATGGATATCTAGATAGATAGATAGATAGATAGATAGATAGATAGATATCTCTATTTATCTATCATTTTTATTCATATATTTATCATGTCTACAGAATGTTGTTTTTCCAGCTTAAACAAGGTCCTAATCTTGGAATTGCGTTTTTTTTTTTAAAAAAGCTTCCATGTAATATCTTTAGTTCCAAACTGTAATAATGTAAGCATTATTAATCAGCTTAATGTTATCATCATGTGCTTTTTTCAACAAGAGATCTGCTTTAAAAAGTGCAAGATTGGAGCCCATCTCGTTAGCCAATTTTAATAATGAATATTTCAACCTGTGCTGTGAGTTTGTTCCATGCACTTACTACTTTCTGATTCAGCTATTCGTACATCGGCATATCGCTGTAGGCAACCCTTAAACCGGTGTCGGTGTGTGAAGTGTTGGCTGACTGATGCTTGTAATTATGTAATAATGGCTATTGTGTTTTATCCATGTCCTTATATACAACAAGGTTGTTGCAGGACTCGGGAGGGTTCACTTAATTTACTAGTTAAACTGCAGAAGAAATGAAAATCATTACAAAGCACAATTGCTTACTAATGTAACCAAATAATGTAATTGCGATGCAGATTCAGAGTACTTGCTTTGTTTCGCTTTTTTTTATCAGTGACTTCTGACCAGCAGGGAGGTCCCTTCAGAGCTAGCTAATCCGTTCTTTTGCAATAACATGACGCATTCATAAGATTAATAACTCTTCCAGTGCCAGAGGAAGACATGATGTATGGTAAAACACCATGTTCTGTTCTGTCAGGCTGTTAAAGGGTTAGGATACTGAGCTTTTTTTTTTCTTTTTTTTCTCCCCTTCTTCTTTAAGGAAAGGTACGCCTTTCTGAACACTAAAGGGGCGAGTTTAGAAAAGGGTGGGCAGTTTCTGTTTCAAGTGAGGATGACACAAGCACCACTCATTTCCTTATTAATCGGTTCAAACCAGTTCTTACAGGAACCGCTGGTGATAAATGTGGGAGTTCCCAGAAGTCATTCATTTGGTTTTCTGCACTGCAGCAGTGCACATAACCCAGCTAAGAGCTTCCCTCACTGTCCTTCTGAGCTGCCTTCATATCGTAGCATGCCACATTCATATGTTCCATCCTGAGTAAGTACATCTCTAACTGCTTTCCCTTTCCTCTTCTTCTTCTTTTTTTTTTCTTTTCCTTTTCTTTTTTTTTTTTTCTTTCTTTTTTTTCTTTTTTTTTCTCCCGGCTTGAAAATGGACCCAGGTCTGTTCCAAGTATTGGACCTTCTCTGCAAAAGCCGTTCCAAGAATACCTAGAGGCTCAAAGAAAGAAACTTCATCATAAAGTAGAAAAAGGAGCCCCACAGGTAAGAACACTGCACTTCTGTATAGGGGGTACTAGTCTTGTCAGCCCATGCAGCATCACGTGTTTGTTATTAGAAAATGTTGTTTTATGTTGTTTTATTGGAACATAATCCCTTTTCACATTCATTAGTCAACAATTGCACTTTTATTTTTTCTATTTCCTATTTTAATCCATGTGTAGTTTTTTTTAATAGATCTTTATTTTTTCTATTACAGTCACTGTTAAAATATAAGTGTAATAACTACTGATTTACATGCCCTGACAAATGTTTTTTTTTAAAATATATATATATATATATATATAATTTACATTATATTTATTTTTGTTTATTTTTTCTATATATATATATATATATATATATATATATATATATATATATATATATATATATATATATATATATATATATATATTTATATAGGTGTGTATATAATTTGTTTTATCTAGAGATATATATGTATATATTAAATATATCTATATATTTAAAAAAAATATATATATATACAATTTAGCAAATACCGGGCACATGCAATCAACAGTTATTACAACAGCCATTGACAAAAATGTATTGATTACCCTTTTGTACTAGCCTACAATATAAGACACTTTCCCTTGTGTTTTTCATAGCTATCTGAGATTGGAGTCATGTGTCAGTATAGAAGCTACATTTTGCTACAAGCACAGCTTGCTGTTAATCCCTATTTATCTGGAAACTCATCATAGACCTTTGCCACTAGTGATCTAGAGCCTGCAGGTTGTCGGATAGGTAGATCACAGAATTGAGCCACCGTTGAATATATATATATCTTCAAGTGGTGGACAGAATTTTCCTATAACAGTGTAACTGACGCCTGAAACTTTTTTATTTTATAGTTTAACACTGCCTCCTACTGGACAAATGGCACTACATAAAAAAAGAAAACGTGATAGCTACTAGGTCTTGGTACCTTGTAAGATAATGAAATGATTGAATGTACAGTATAGCCAGACTTTGAAATCGTGAGTCTTTTGTGTGCTTTGGTTAGTATAGTAGAGATAGTATTCGTACATACTGACATTAGGGTTTAGAAAAGACAGTATGTACCAGTCTGGAATGAAAAGGCAGCTAACATGAGTCAGTATTTAGACACACGAGGTGGGGCATGTTTTGTTATTTCTTCCTATAATGATTTCACCATACTGCATTGTTGTGCCTTTTATTTCTACAGAGTGAAAACTGGTTATCATGGGCATTTGAGAAGCTGGTCATCATTATGGTGTTCTATTTCATTCTTTCCATCATCAACTCTATGGCACAGAGCTACGACAAGCGTGTTCAACAGAAAAAAGTATCTGTTGAGAAGACAAAATAAGGGGGAAGGACTCTGGGAGTAAATGGGCGGGTGACACAAAAAAGACAAAATGCTACTAAGAACCTCATTTGACCTGATTAACCGTTAAAATGCAAAATTGGCAATTTAAGCTTTGGACATTTTAAAAACAAAATCATTTTTTTTTTTTCAAAATCATATTAAATTATTTTTTTCTAATATTTTTTTTTCACACTATAAAATGGTAACCATTTATATACTGTGGATAAGAGTCTTTGGCAAAATAAGGTAATGTATATCCTTTTCTTTTTTTTTTTTGATCCTCATAGTATTTTATTTACAAACGGTTTATCCTTTTCTTAACATCTCATTTTTTTTCTCTCTCTCTCTTATGGTGAGTTAGTTTTAATTTCTTTGTAGCCCATATCTTGCCACTCAGGGTACTGTTTCACAGTATTTTCTTTCTCCCATGTTTTTGGCCAAGAAAATTTGAGGCCTTTGTTTTCCTCTGTGTAGCAGCACTAATGGGTTGAATAAATAAGGGACTATTTGCCTGTATGCTGCTTGTGTCTATAGGAAAGCACAAGGTGAAATTTAGAATTTCTTGACTGATAACTGTGGGAGCATGAAAACCACAACGTCACGGTACACCTAAAGGGTCTGTGGCCTTTAGACTTTTGTGGAACTACATTGTTTCATGCAGTGCTGGAACCTGTATTTTACAGCAGCTAAAGTGCCATAGTTTACCTACTGTAGCTTATTTCATTGAAAGCAGGACAGGGTGTTGCAGTGCATCACCTTTTGGACTGTTCTAGTTGGTGTGAAATAAAGTCAAGTTGTGACTTTCGGTGTTTACTTTGACTGGACGAACCAATTGAAAGTGCTGTTCAGACTTTTGTCATATGACTAGAGGGAGACATTACCACATTGCTGTGCAGTGTGCTCCCGTGACCCTGTAAAACTGAAGACCTGTAGAGTTCTTGACAAGTCTGGTTTGCACATGGACTATATTACGGCATGATGGCCTAACTTTTGATAGGTGCCCTGCTAGTCTACAATTTCAGGTGTCCAGTTTACTTTTTTGCTAATAAATCGCTTGTCTGTAACATTATGGGAGAGATAAGGAACTCAAATCTCTAACACAGGCTTTCAGTTTGCGTGGGTTAAACCATCGTTAACCATCTATTAACTTTTAAAAAAAAGTTCTGATAGTCTTGGCAAAGATAATGCAATGCTGTCTGCCCGGCAATAATTGGAGGTAGGAATTGTACATTATTCGGTGCCCTTACCCATTGTCTTGGTTTTGAGGTGCTCATTGAAATCAGTGAACACAGTTGGTAACCGTCCAGTTCTTTATAAGCTGACTTGCTTTTTTGTTTTTGTTGTTTTAATTCTGTACTTATAGAATGGAACGTTGAAACTGAACTTTATAAAGCCACCTTTGATCATTCCAGAACTTCTCGTGTCTGTTTTTTACCCACCCTAAGTTTTAATTTTCATTCTTTCTTTGTGATATGTGCTTAGTTTTATATTTCTCTTGCATTGATTCTTTTGTCCACTCCACCCACGTAGCTGTTGGACCAAAGTTGATTGCGTGCGTGTTAATCCTCCCTGTAGAAAAACCTTTTGTCTGTGATTTCCCAATCACTCTTGCCTTGCAGAAGCAGGAAGAAGGAAGTGTGTATTTAGCTCTGGCGCTGCCTTTACTGCTGACTTAATATTACAGCTGGCTTCCTAGAAAACGTCTTCATGGTTCCACTTGTTTTCCTGCCAAGCCTGAGTCATTGGCAGCTAAGTTAACTCTTCAGAGCACCATTTTTCTTTCATTACATTTTTAGGTTTCAATATTGATTTATATAACTACTATGAAGTTTTAGATTATTTTTTAATTGGTAATTAGGCTTCATTCCACGTTTTCCTTTTGGCTTTATAAGATCAGGCTGCAATATAATGTTGCTCCTTAAAGGCAAATATAAAAGTATTTTATAACATACTAATATTTATGCCCACCCAAGAAAGTGCCCCCATACACTGATTGGTAAGGCCTAGTTTACTGAAGATATTAATTCTGGGCTCAAACTTTGGATGGCTTAGATCTTTAATGGTTTACAGGTTTTTAATACAAGTACCAGCTTCTAATCCTTGGCACTCGTGCAAAAAAACTGACATCATGCTGTACTTGAATGGTGTCCTGGATGCTAGTATCCATCTGAGGGAATCAAGGGGTGCAGGGTCACAGTGGACTGATGTTACTGCCATCACCCAGTGTGAAGCAATCGCCTAGACCTTCTGTATTAATGATACCTTCACTAGTAGACTTTTTGCACTCTGGCTGAGCACCCAGTAGACCTTTTCATGCCCCTATTTAGATCGCAGGGTTACAAAGGTTGTCTTACCATGTTAGATACCTGGGAGCAGCAATCTGCACTTGCAGTTTTTTTCTTTTGATTTATTTAGTGAGCAAGGTTTTATGGTTACAGACATTTGTCTTTTTAATTATTTTGAATGTCTTATATGTTTGGCCATACAGGTTTATAGATGCAAAATGTTTAAGATCCGGCTGCTCTACATTCAGATCTAGGCACCTTCTGGCTGAGTTCATGTTGCTGACTCATCCAGAAAATGTAATAAAACATCAGATCTTATCAAAGCACTTTATCACTTAGCCCTAAAGCTAAGGTTGTTTTACAAAGAGCAAATGAATTCCAAGAAAAAAAATGTTGTATTATAATACGTCAAAGTAACAATTATAATCTCATTATTCTGTTTAGATCTGTTTCATCATACATGTATGCCATGTGTCATTTCATTACGCATACATTGCCATTCATTTGTACTAATAACGTCACTTGCTCAGCCTGCCGGAAAATGCAAGTAGTGACCAATAGGCGCTACATGCTGGTACCAACACTTTCCCTGTACCTGTTGGCTGCTGTCTGTGGCTGAAAAGGATCTCCTGTCCCCACTTTGTGTTTTGTCAGTCTTGAGATCCTTCTGTTCTCAGCAGAAACATTCCAAGTGAATGAGTCAACAACTAATGACGCATGTGGGACCGTTTTGCAATCGAGTTCCAGCTTAAAAAGTTCACAAGCATTATCGGAAACAAACAGCACAAAAGTACACTGTGAAGTACAATACTAAAAACTATAGACTTCATGGTAATAAAATGTGCTCTGTTTATTTGAGTTTATATGGATATCGCCTTATATTGATACTGACCTTGAATTTGTATATGTGGAAATGTCAGTGGTGTGCTCTTTTTAAATTGTAACATTGATTTAGTGATACTATAATTCTTATTCCACACTGTAGCTTGTATTGATTGACGCTGGTAAATGCAGATAGTGGATGATGGTGAATCAAGAGCGTTGCAGTTTTCAGTTTGGTTTTCTGCATAAAATTATACACTGATTTAACTGTTTCCAGACAGACGATTTACTCTTGCATGTCTCACACTGTTCTGTCAGCAGCTGCACTGCTGTTAGTATATGTGAAGAACAGAGTAGTTACAGCCCCGCCTCTCTTTATGAATTCATTCATAAAAATAGGGGGAAGGGGGCTGGGTTGCAAGTCAGATTCATTTTATGAATCCATATGTGGATAGAATAGTAGAGGCAGACAGAGCATGTATTACCATCATCATAGATCTCAGGGGCAATTGAGGTATGTAGAAGCATGGTATGTGTTTTTTTTTGTTTTTATATATTATACCCCTTTTTTTCTAGTGTTAGATAAAAGTTAAAACATTTTTTAGCAGGGCTCTGTTGACAAATTCAGTATGATATGTATTACCCCTTCAATATATTATTTGAATATGTTAACCCACAATTCAGTTTTCAGCATCACAAGTCACAGCCATTGTCTTCAGAACCATTGTATCTTGCCTATTGTGTGTACATTGCACCTTCATCTACCGTCGTGACATCTCCATGGCTCTACCATCCTGTCGGATAGCTTATCAGACTGATGTTGACTGTTGGATCTCATGGCAACAACAGTCGGTAGGCTGTCTGACATTTTGGTGTCGTTCACCTGACCAACCTTGTCTTGATCATAACTGTGTTTTTCGTTTTATGTCCGTAATAATGAAATGCATTTCCACCAAAGCCTTTTTCATTGAATTTTTTTTTTCAAATGCGCACATTTTTCTTCTTTTTATATTCACTTTTTTTCTAAACAGAATCGCAACCTCATACAGTAAGATAAGTAGTTGGTTAAAAAAAATAGCATGCCCATAATTTGGTATATATGTTTAGTAGATGCAATAGTTGTGAATAGTGAACCTTGCTTTGGTGACTGTTTGTTGACTAATAATGTAAAAAAAATACTTCAAAATGCAGTGTGTGCCAACTGATTAAATAAATGATCAGTCTTGTAATGTATATGGATGCAGTTTTTGGTGCTTGTTTAAGCCCAGGTACTACATAATCTATATAAAAACAAATGAGTTTATCCTAGAAGTCCTGTGGTTGCATTTCATTTGCTTTCCCAACACAAGTGCCTCTGTTGCTTTGTATATTTTTGCACACCATATAGCATTTGACAACACCCCCTTTAGAAAATGTTGAACATATCTTTATAGGTGATTATACTTAAAGTGGAAGTAAACCCCCCTATCGTTTTCAGCCAAGGAAGCTGCCATCTTGGCCTCTGTTTATTCTTCAACTACCATGATGCTGAACATGTGATCAGTTATGACACCAGCCATTGGATGGTTTGACAGTTTGGTTGAGAGCACAAGCAATGTGACAGCTATTCCTGCATGTTCCAGGAATGTAACTGTTCTTTGAAATGTTAAATCCGTTTACTTCCGCTTTAACAGTCCATGAAAGAAAACACGTAATGTAATTGTAGTCTAGTTCCTAGTTTTGTGATAAACATTTATTTTCCAATATTTTTATTCAGAAATATTTTAACAAGTACAAGATCAGCAGTTAACATTGTAATAGGAAGTAATTGTACAATAACAAATCGGTTATGGTTCGGTTGCATCACTGACAATATTATGAGAAACATTTCTAATAGTGAATGGATTTAATTTTCTATTCATAGATCAAATGGATAAGTACATGTGTTAATAACTTTAGATGATGGGACTACACTGCATAATTAATTAATTATTTTTTAGCTCTGTAGTCCCCCATGGTTGCCAACATAACATTTTGAATAGCTTATTGATTTTTCTGTATTTTCTGTAAATATAATACATTATATAAAATATTTATAACGTTTCTCCAGCACTAGAGTAATAACTTATTTCACATGCACTTTAAAACATACCTTTTTGAAACGTATTTAATCGATTTTTTGATTTCAAAGTTCTTTATTAAATTTATAAGATCCCATGTTTGTGTTTGAAACACTGAAACACTAAAAACAGAGCTTATTTCGGCACACAATAACACAGAAAAATTTGTAAATAGATAATCCGAGATGCTTATCATATTGCTTGCATGTTTTAGCTATTTGTCTCAAGAGTTTAGACAAAAAAAAGTAAAAAGGTATACTCTTCAACATACCCTGCCAGTATTTATTATTTCAGTTAAGGTGGGCACAAACCTCCTCAAGGGAAGGTTGGAGCACATGCCAACTGTTGAGAAGTGGTCTTGTTTTTGTGGTTTCAGGCATTAATATGCACATTCAAATCGCTTGAGCATGCATATTTATGCCTGTGGAGCAGAGTGAAGGAAGCTTAGCCAAATACCTTCAGGACTGGCTTCTCTTAGGTTTTTCCCTTTAGTTGTTTGTGTCATCAGCCGTCACTCTTACAGCTAGATTCCTCAGTTCTTCTATATCATGAAGAATCCACCAATGGAGAGGGACACCATTGTTTTGCTTTTGATATAGCTGTTTTCATTGCACTGAATTGGGAATAGGTTTCCTTTGGCATTCCAAAAGATATAAGAAACCAACACATGACTTAACTGCAACCACCTAAAAGTTAAATGTCATCTTCGGTTGGAGGTGACCTTTAATTTTATTGAGAATAGTAGCTTTATTTATATGTCTTTTTTTTTTTTACATAAACAAAGAGATTCTTCAGCTCTCATATAGTTTGTACCTAATTTCTTTGCACATACTTCTTGAAAACTGTTTATAATGTATTTTAGCAGACTGTAAATATCTAACCTGTGTTTTAGTTTCACATTATTCATGGATAAGCTGAATTTAACCAATGTATTCTTAATCTGGGAATGTTTTTCTTTTGTTCTTTTTTTTTTTTTAATTTTTTTTATCAATAAAAGGAGAATTCCAAATATAAATCCTCTGAGTGAATTTTTTATCATCATTGCATGCAAGTGTATTTTTGATTCTGCTAACTGATTACTGTGTCCATTTCTGGTTAGGAATTAGGTTGTGTGGCTGAAGGTGTGAAGTTAGGTAGAATATAGGATTAAAGGGGTTGTAAAGACAAAAATATTTTCCTCTTAAATTAAAGTCTGACAGTAGCTGATAAAGTAAATAGTAATGTTTTGCATTATAACTAGTTTGATTCCTGTTGAAATCTAGCTGTTTTATTCACCTCCAGCACTCCTGAATCGTTATTCTCACTGACTTCCTGGTTTGCGGTGCACATTCATTCTTGCTACATCACGGCCTAATGGGAACTACAGTTCCCATCAGGCTTAGCCTCCATTCCTGTGAGGGATAAGAGAGCATCTTCACGCAGGGCTATAGTCATAGGGAGGGGGTGAGCACACTCTGATTTCCACCCTGCAAAACGGCTCAGATGCTGGTGGAAAGCAAGAAGAGGAGAGACAGGAAATGGCATTTTCAAACCTGGATTACTGTATTTTGGAGGTCAAAAGGGAAAACGAGGTAAGTGATATTTAAATGCTCTAGCTTACAGCAATCAATTGATCTAATAAAAAACTAACCTTTAATGTTCCTTTAATGAAACCAGTACCTGTCAACATAGGAATTACCTTACACAGGCTTGCAGCACACCTTAAATACACTGACACAGGCTTGCAGCACACCTTAAATACACTGAAATTAATTATTGTGCTGTACTTTTCAATAACTTATTTAACAAGACCCTGGTCATTTTTTTATTTAGACACAAACGTGTCTAGAACTCCGATTGCCCGGCCAAATCACATCAGTATTCCGACAGAATTCCTTCAGAGAAAAATAGAACATGTTCTATATCTAAACTCCGATGGAATTCATCAGAATTTCCGATGAAAAAACTCAGATGAGGCTACGCACGATTGGAATATCCGACGGAAAAAGTCAGTCTGACTTTTTCTATTGGAAAATCCGATCGTGTGTACGCGACAATAGAAGCAATGTTGTGGTTACATTAAATTCCTGCATGTCATGCATTTCGTTTTAGAAAAAAAATTAGATTTTCCTGTGGCATATAAAACAAAGCCTCCATGTGTTAAGGTGTTGGCCCAGCTTCCTAATGACCTCATCACAACACTTTTTGCCATCTCATGGGCAACCAGGGTCTTGCAGTGTATACCTTTGTGACTTTAACCACTTGGCCTGCTCCTCCACACTGATGTGCCAGTCTGAGTTTTCCAGTACAAATAAGAGCACAAGGTTGGCTGAATCCAAACTGAAAAGAGTGAGAAATGATGTCTTCAGACAGTGGCGGCCTGTCCATAGGGGCGCCCGGGCGCCGCCCCCCATCCCCCAGTCAGTAAAAAAAAGAAAAAAATGTTTTTTAAACCTGTCCCTTTAAAAAAAAAATCCAAAAAAGGGCCTCATATGTGCACTGTGTCCGCGCGCCGGACGCCGGGCACAGTGCAGAAAGAGTAGCGCCACGTCTGTGCAATCACGGGATTGCAGACGCGGCGCTACATTGGAAGCCAAAATATCCCTTTGTGGCGTTCTCCATCGCGCCACTTGCTTCCGGCGCGATGGACATTATGGTTATCGCCGAGCGGGTGCACCCGCTTTCAGTGTGCACCCGCTCGTCTCTGTGC
Organism: Rana temporaria; assembly: GCF_905171775.1. Lineage (NCBI taxonomy): Eukaryota > Metazoa > Chordata > Amphibia > Anura > Ranidae > Rana > Rana temporaria. The sequence goes on along the minus strand of NC_053490.1, from coordinate 269,737,634 downwards.
TCGTTCCGACGTCACTGGCAATTGCTTCAAGTCGCTGCAAAATCGCACCAAAAAATTGTGGCAGAATCTTGCGACTTTCAGGCTAATGCAGTCTGAAAGTTGCACAATTCTACTGCAATTTTAATGCGATTTAAAGCAATGCCTGTGTATTCTGGAGGTCTATGGACCTCAAGTTGCATCAAAGTGGGACCAAAGTAATGCAGGGACTACTTTGAAGTCGCACAGATATGAACGGTTCTCATTGGAAATCATGGGGTACGACTTGTCATGCAACGTTTAAGTCCCAAGTCGCAGGACAAGTAATGCCTGCAGTCTCTGGTAATCTTGTGCAGTATGTCCGCAGTCTCTGGTAATCTTGTGCAGTATGTCCACAGTCTCTGGTAATCTTGTGCAGTATGTCTGCAGTCTCTGGTAATCTCCTGCAGTATGTCCGCAGTCTCTGGTAATCTCCTGCAGTATGTCCGCAGTTTCTGATAATCTCCTGCAGTATGTCCGCAGTCTCTGTTAATCTTTTGCAGTATGTCCGCAGTCTCTAGTAATCTCATGCCCATTTTGAGTCCTTCATTACTAACAGTGTCATATTTTAGTTTGTTTGCACCGATCTGTAAAGCTGCGCTATATACCATGATTTGTGATGCTGGGGCTGTATACTCTGTGCTGTGACGCTGAGCTGTATACTCCTGACATTCAGTGGAAGCAAGTGGAATACAGGGGACGGAGCGGTGGATTCTATAAGGGGTGTGGCTTATGATAAGTGGGAGGGACCAAATGTGGAAGGGCGGGGTATTGCGCCCCCCCATCCTAAAACTTCACCAGCCGCCACTGTCTTCAGACCACACTTAGGCCGGCCATACATGAAGCAAATTTCTGTGGTTGCAGGAAAGAAATCGGCGCAATTCTCCCATCAACACAGACTGTGCTGGCAGGGGAACAGTGGGAAAAAAAACATGATTATTGCTAGCGGCTGCAGGCTGGTTTTACCAAAGTCGATTCATCAATCAACTTGGTACATTCAGCCTGCCTATTAACGGTTCAAACCATGTATGGCTGGCCTCCCCTTCCCTGATGCTGGACCATAAATATAGTTTTAGATGTAAAGGAGGATGGTTCCATTCAGGTAAAATAGCTTTAACCCCTTCCCCCATTCACTTCCCAGCCCTTTAAGAGATTCTAAATGCTGATAGTCAGAGGCAAGCATTCTGATCATGTGACCACTGTGATTGACAAGCTCCCGATCGCAAGTATAAATCGGGAGCTTTCCGGTACCTATTCCTATTGCAGGGGATGCCTAAAATCTGACTTGTATCTTACTGCAGACTTCTGGGAAATTCAGTAAGCCAATCACACAAGCAGCAAATGACTGGGGGAGTTTAATACACCTATATGTATTACCTAAATGCAAACAAATTGAAATAGTCCTTTCCGTTTGCATGAAACTGGGCAAGACCTTGCACTACCTAGTTGATGTTAGATCCAAAGAGATTGTACAATTAGATTGTATCATATATGGCTATCCTATAAAAAACTACAAAATCTAAGCTTGAACTGAGGCAGAGAGGCAAACTCCTTCCCACCACCTGGAATAACCCTTTTTCATGTCTCTACATTTCAAAGCTCCTGTGGTTTTACTTTGCGAATGATGGATTTGTATGGCAATAGGGGATTAAGTTTTAAACGGTGGAGTGTGAGCCAAATCATTAACCCTTTGTGAATGATGTATGGGGAAAAGCATAAGCCAGAACATTTCTTGCTACCGCAATCAGATTTCATTTACAAACATGGACTGCCATTGAAAGCCGATTAGTTGCTATGTGATTTTTCCTGTATCATGTGCATAGATACTACTTTATGATGGGTTCACATTATGAATCGCCTAGGAAGGGGCACCAATTTCCTGTGCAATTCACATGCGATTCACTGCGGTGTGATTTGAGCATATTCACTTTAAATGGGCATAAATCGCACCAAAGTAGTACGTGCACTACTTTTGGAAACGCACTGCAACCACATCTCAGGGTAGCTTTGTACAACACACTGCATTTGGGGCATCGTTTGCATTGCACTGGCACCCACTGCGGATCGCAAGGGCAGTGCATTTTTGATTCAATGCGAGAAACATGCACAGATCGCAGTTTTCCCCTCACCCCATTCTAGTGTAAACTGGTCTCTCTCTCTCTCTCTCTCTCTCGATCGATCTTTCTCTCTCTCTCTCTCTCTTCTGTATAGCTGCTCACCCTCCTGAACTTCTCCCATATTTCATTTCATATGCAATCCCAATAATACAGAATTCAGATACAGCCAGGCATCTTGCACCTAAATTGACAGCCCAACCTACTTCTCTCATGAAAGAATCGCTTAACCACTTAAGACCCGGACTATTATGCAGGTTAAGGACCTTGCCCCTTTTTGCGATTCGGCACTGCGTCGCTTTAACTGACAATTGCGCGGTCGTGCCATGTGGCTCCCAAACAAAATTGGCGTCCTTTTTTCCCACAAACAGAGCTTTCTTTTGGTGGTATTTGATCACCTCTGCGGTTTTAATTTTTTCCGCTATAAACAAAAATAGAGTGACAATTTTGAAAAAAATTCAATATTTTTTACTTTTTGCTATAATAAATATCCCCAAAAAATATATAAAAAACATTTTTTTCCTTAGTTTAGGCCGATACGTATTCTTCTACTTGTTTTTGGTAAAAAAAATTGCAATAAGCGTTTATTGATTGGTTTGCGCAAAAGTTATAGCGTTTACAAAATAGGGGATAGTTTTATGGCATTTTTTTTACTAGTAATGGCGGCAATCATCGATTTTTTTTTTCCGTGACTGCGACATTAGGCCGGACACTTTTGACACATTTTTACGACCATTGTCATTTTCACAGCGAAAAGTGCTATAAAAATGCACTGATTACTGTGAAAATTACAATGGTAGTGAAAGGGGTTGACCACTAGGGGGCGCTAAGGGAGTGATTCTTACTGTAGCAGGTCGTGACTGTAGGTGTGACGTCACTGATCACGTTCCCTGTAACAGGGAACAGACGATCAGTGACACTGCACAGAGAAGAACGGGGAAGGTGTGTTTAGACACACCTCTCCCCGTTCTTCAGCTCCTGTGACCCAATCGCGGGACAGCGGCGGGAATCGGGTCCGCGATTTGCACGACCACGGAGCTTTGGACTGGGCCGCGAGCGTGCAGCCAGCAGGGCGCGCGACCCACGGCTGGGCTCTTAAAGGCGACGTACAGGTACGTGCCTGTGCCCAGCCGAGCTATTCTGCGGACGTATATCGGCGTTAGGCGGTCCTTAAAGGGGTTGTAAAGGTTCGTTTTTTTATTTTCTAAATAGGTTCCTTTAAACTAGTGCATTGTTGGTTAACTTACCTTTTCCTTCCATTTCCCTTCTAAATGTTTTTTTTTCTTTGTCTGAATTTCTCACTTCCTGTTTCTCCTCAGTAAGCTGTTCTCAATTACTTTCCACTGCTTGGATAATGGTGGAAAGCTTATTGAGGAGAAACAGGAAGTGATAAATTCAAACAAAGAAAAAAAACATTTAGAAGGGAAATCGAAGGAAAAGGTAAGTGAACCAACAATGCACTAGCTTAAAGGAACCTATTTAGAAAATAAAAGACGAACCTTTACAACCCCTTTAAGTGGTTAAAGACCCCCCACCACATATACTGTGGTACGGCGACTCTATTGCGCGAAACAACATACCTGTGCGGTTTTCATGCAATAGATAGGAGGAGCCGATGTGCGTGTCCAGCAGACCCGATGTCCGTTGGCCACCCGCGATCTCTTCACAGAGAAGCAGAACAGGGATCTGCCTAACAGGGATGAAGATGTTCCTAGTAATCAGGAACAGCGATCTCTGTGTTATTCCTGTCAGTACCCCCCCCCCCCCCCCCACAGATAGACCCCTTTCACACTGAGGAGTTTTTCAGGCGGTACAGCGCTAAAAATAGCGCTGCTATACCGCCTGAAAAACTCTTGCCCAGCAACCTCAATGTGAAAGCCGGGGGGCTTTCACACTGAGGCGATGCGCTGGCAGGAGAGAAAAACATCTCCTGCTAGCAGCATCTTTGGAGCGGTGAGAGGAGCAGTATGTATACTGCTCCTTCCCATTTAAAACAATGGTAATACCGCCTGCATTGCGCCTCTGCAGAGGCGCATTGCGGGTGATATTAACCCTTTATCAGCCGCTAGCAGGGGTTAATACCGCACCGCTATCGGCCGAATCCAGCGGCAATTCCGACAGTATAGCGCCGCTATTTTTAGCCGCGCTATACCGCCACCGCGCCTCCCGCCCCAGTGTGAAAGGGGCCTTAGAAACACAGTTAACCCTTTGATCACCACTGTAGTTAACCCCTTCCCTGCCAGTGTCATTTATACAGTAATCAGTGCATTTTTTTGGTAGTACTGATCACTGCATTGGTGTCACTGGTCCCAAAAAAAGTGTAGCTTAGAGTCAGATGTATTCACCACAATGTCGCAGTCTCACTAAAAATCGTTGATCGACACCATTGCGAGTAAAAGCTATAAAAAATAAATAAAAGTCCTTAAATCTATCCCGTAGTTTGCAGTTTGCGCAAACCAATCAATGTATGCTTATTGGGATTTTTAACAAAAATATGTAGCGGAATACATATTGTCCTAAATTTATGAATAATTTCTGGGGGGATATGTATTAAAGCAGAAAGTATTTTATTTTATTTTTTCAAAATTGCCAGGCTTCTTTTGTTTATGGTGCAAAAAAATCAAATACCACCAAAAGAAAGCTCTATGTGTGGGGGGAAAAAGGACATCAATTTTATTTGGTTACAGTGTCGCATGACCACGCAATTGTCAGTATAAGTAATGCAGTGCCATATTGCAAAAATGGCCTGGTCATTAAGGGAGTAAATCCTTTCCGGTGCTGAGATGGTTAAAGCCCAACTATAGCCAAAAATGTTCACTTAGATAGGGTGAGGAAATATTGGAACCTCGGGAAGGACAGTTGCAGTGCATAGAAATTAATGAAAAGTTACATTGTATGAAAAAATAAAAAAAAAATAAGAAAATGCACCTCCAGCCACAGTCTACACTTGCTGTGCCATAAACTACGGTGTTTTGCAATGCAGGAAGATATCATACATTGGGAAGATGCATTATTGTACATTGGATGTAATGTTACTCATTTGTGATGCAATGTAACAAAATGATGCCAGTTACTAATGTGATGGATTACCACACACCACACTAATTTACTGAACCTATGTTACCAGGCTCACTACTAGAGTGTCATCTTATATGGAAGGTGTTCTGTTACAGAAGAATATGACAGACAACTTCCAGGTGCTGCTTTTTCCTCATCATCCCTGTGATGGAGCAAAATCTTCTCCGCATCCTAGAAGCTTGTTAAAGCTAAACTCTGGACAGTTATAAAAGACACAGATTAATGCAGCGCTATAAAAACAATAAGATAAACTGCTGGCGCAAAAGACTAGTGCATAACAAATGTAAATGGATATGGACAGAGGATAGATCTAAACAACAGTCACTGTTCTTTAGTCCATATTCTAATATGTGGTAATAACCAGTCCTTTAAAGGAGGATAGGAGAGGGATAGGAGGATGGTAGGCGGCAGCTGTCCTCTAAAGGCCTTTAGAAGGAGCAGAAGGCTCCGAGTGCGTAGCCTAGATTCTCAGTGGTTTGCCTCATACTGTCCTTCCTCTGGTGCTCTCTCTGGTTCCACTTCCTGTGATGTCATCGTCTGTGTTCCACGCTGGTTCTGGCTGGCTTCCTGATCACTACAGGATGAATTTCTACACTCTTCTGCCCACCCGTGAGCCTGGATGCACCTGAGACCGGACCGCACTGTGACACAGATGAGCCCGTTTTTTATACAGGTTTGTAAGTGCATTTCCTTTTTAACCCAATAAATTGTGACCAACATATTGCACTTAGGTGGTGCTTCCTATTTTGTTCCCCAATGCAGCTCTAAAATCAAACCCATTAAATGTGTTTTCTTAATGCAGCCAGTGCAAGTACCTGGTACTTGCCCCTCCATCCGATCACAATGATTCCGTCTGCTGTCCAGGCCCCCCTGTTTGTCCAGACCCACTACAGGAGGGCTGGTGGTCCCCCCTATCAGCGGCCCTGTCTACAAGCCTCATGTATTGTGTTCCCAGTTTGGTATTGTCTTCTACAGCATATCCCCAGCCAAAATGGGGCATAGTTCACACTCTGACCCCCATTTCCTCTGTTTCTGAGTCTTCTCAAGTGTTAAAATCTATTGAACATTATGTGGGGCCATTTGGTGATGTCAGGGGCATTTGAGGCTCATAAGTTGACAGCCACTGGACAAAGAGATGAGCTGATCAGTGTACTGCTTCTCTTTTCCCTGCCCAGTCACAGGGTTGGGAGTATACCCAAGTGAAACTGCAGCAGAAAAGGATCATGTTGGGCAGTGCTGTTTGTCAGAGCCAGGGATGGACTGGTCATTGGGACTACAGGGAGTTTCCCAGTGGGCCGGCTTCAGTGACAGCAGCCTGCCGCCCCCCTCCGCTCCTCTCTCTCCCTCCCCGCAGCGCTCACCTGGGTGGAACAGAGAAGCAGGGGGAGGACCAGAGGAGCGGGGGGATGACAGAGTCGCATGGGGGAGGGGACAGACAGCTGACTCAACAGCTATAGCCTGGGAGTTTCTCACTTCTGCCTAATCTTGTCCCATAAGAGGGGCACCAAACTGATTCTTTGCCCCAGGTGAAATAATGTCTAGCTTCCCCACTGGTACTGCCTATAAGAGTACCAGTACCAGCCGTTCTACTCTAATAAAGTAGAATGGCTAGTGGCTATTGAAGGGGGAGAGGGGGCTTGGGTGGGTGGGGGGGGTGCGGGATTTGTCCGGCCGCCATGGGAGAGACCTGTCAAAGTGGGCCAGTCTGGATGAAGTCCAGGGCCAAATTTTTGTCCCAGTCTAGCCCTGGTCAGAGCTGTGTAAATATCAGGACAAATACTAATCCTGTTGGCAGGTAAAACGGCTCCCATACATGTATTTAATTTGCGGATTTACTTTTTTTGCCTAGAGTTCAGCTCTAGGTTGTAAGGCATCTCTGAATAAAGGAAAATAACAAAAACTCAACGACTATTGCGGAAATAAGACTCAAGGTGGTGTGATAGTCCTTATAGTATCTCATATCATACCTTATGGTATGACATAAGATAGTCCCCTTTTGTGATGTTTTTCTTCATTTTTCAGTCCTGGTGACAGTGGTCTCCAGGAATAACAGACAAAGTGATGCATAGCAATACAATCCCAACAGTGTTGAAAAGCCTTCCTCCTTCCATCCAAAGCTTCAAAAAAATATTTACATCTCCCTAAACATGATTTTGCTGTTACATTTTGTTCTCTCTGATACAGTCTTATGTCATAGTTTGCCGCTACTTTCTCTGGAAATTTTTAATGTTGACATAAACCGCTTTATTTGCTACTGTGTATGTATAATTAATATGTGCAAAGAAGGAGCATTCAGTGCTGTATACTCTTAGGTTTCAATGTAAACCTCACCTATTTAGAAAGGCACAATGCAAAGCTATTTATAACTGACCTTGTTATCCATTATTATGTATGGGATCCTTCTTTGAAGTCTGCTCACATTTGCATTTCTGGGTGTGGTTGGGTTGCACAGGTCAATGTTTGATTTGGGTGTTCAGCTTCTGAAATTCAAATCAAGCAACTGTAGGTGAATTACATGTCCTATAATATGTTTCACAGCAGAAAATGTTTGATGGAGTGACGTAGGGATACCCAACCCAGCGCCAGGATAGGTTCCTTGGACTGGTTTTACGTAATTCTTTACTGCTTTGTAGTGCAAATATATATTTTGCCTATAACACCTCGTCATGTTCTGGGATCTGCAATAATTCAGGACTTCAGCAGCTGTGGACAGAGGCTGTTTTCATAATTTGAATTGTAAATTTAGAACATTGAATAGGAAGGTTTATTCCCCTTCGTGACCAGGATTTTTTTTGAGATCCACACTGCATTAATTTAACTGAGCAATACTGTGTGTGCCATAAACAAATAAAAAAAAAAAAAATTTGGAAAAAATAAGTAAATACTTTTTGCTATAAAACATATCCAATATTTTTTTTTTTTAATTATTAGAAGTATTCCGGAGCCCATGCAGTAATGTCCATCACAGAATCATGCCTGTTTTTAAAACAGTGCCATCTTAGATCACGGGCATCCAATATTGCATTTTAACCTGTCCCTTGTGCATTAATCTTGTGATGATATCATGTACTGTAGATCAGTGGTCCCCAGCCTCTTTGGCACTGGGGACCGGCGTTGTTGAAGAAAATTGTGCCAAGGCCTGGGGGGGGGGGGGTGTATGTGCCTTTTCGCGGGCAATTTATCGGGGCAATGGCTGGTGTTAGCGCTTCAATCATCCTGGCACAATGATTGATATGGTGTCAGGATGATTAAAGCGCATTATTTCTATTATTACATTGTAATATACAATGAAATAGTTCAACTCACCATAATGCAGAATGTGCCAGAGTGTCACTCGCCACGTCACCAGCCACCAGATACGGATTGTCACTTGCCACATCGCCTGCCTTCATATGCAGCTTGTCACTAGCCACGTTGCCTGCCACCAGATGCATTTTGCCACTTGCCACGTCGCCTGCCACCAGATGCATTTTGCCAATTGTCACGTTGCCTGCCACCAGATGCATTTTGCCACATCGCCTGCCACCAGATGCAGAGGGTCACTTGCCAAGCTGCCTGTCACCAGATGCATTTTGTCCCTTGCCACATCGCCTGCCACCAGATTCAGATTGTCACTTGCCACGTCACCTGTCATCAGATGCAGCTTGTCATTTGCCACCAGATGTGGATTGTCACTGCAGTGGTGGCAGCACAGGTGTGCACATTAGTTCAGAGGCAAGCCTGGAGTAGTGGGTAGTGACTAGTGAGGGAGAGCAGCGGTAATGGGGGGGGGGGTGCTTTGCAGTGTTAATGGGACATCTAGGAAACAATTGTTTTGTGTGTGTCCTTGTGGTTAAGGATGTTTTACATTTACAGTAAAACATCTCATCCCACATAGTGTGAATTCAGCCTTGTAGGTGTATGCCCAAGGGAGACATTTTTAAAAGCTTTGCCAGTGTGTAATCACTTGAAGGTAGCATCCTACAATCCAGCCTGTGTCTTGTACTTGCCTGTAAAGTCAGTTCTTTGTCTTCCTCTGGATCAAGCACAGGTGTAGGGTTGTGAGCATACAAAGTCTTTTTTTTTCTTCTCCTTGATAGACCAAAGCGTGTTTTTTTTTTTTTAACAGCATTATAGCAGCCCCGCTGTGAGCGGGGAAGAGCGGCGATGCAGGCGGGCGGTGAGAGATGATCTCATCTCGCTTCTTGCTCGCCTTAGTATAGGGGCCCCGCTGTGAGCATGGGACAGCAGTGATGTGGGCGGGCGGACGATGGGAGATGATGTCATCTCTCTTCTCGCTCGCCTCAGTGTAGGGGCCGCGCTGTGAGCACGACACAGCAGTGATGTGGGCGATGGGAGATGATGTCATCTCTCTGCTCACTCTGCCGCCGCACATCAGGCAGTGTAGCCTTCGCGGCCCAGCTGCAAACAGGCTACGGGCCGGCAGTGGGCCGCGGCCCGGGGGTTGATGACCCCTGCTGTAGATATATGTAAAGTCTTTGCAATTTTATGTTGTGGAACATTATTCAGAATTTTTTTGATGCAGCTTTTTACAGATTGGTGAACCCCTGCCCATATTTACTTCTGTAACACTCTAAGGCCCCGTACACACGAGGAGACATGTCCGATGAAAACGGTCTGCGGATCGTTTTCATCGGACATGTCTCCTGGGAGCTTTTGGTCTGATGTGTGTACACACCATCAGACCAAAATCCCTGCGTACAGAGAACGCGGTGACGTAGAAGACACAAACGTTCTCAAACACGGAAGTGCAATGCTTCCACGTATGCGTCGAATCAATTTGACGCATGCGCTGGATTTCGGGACGCTGGTTACATGTCATAACCAGCGGACATGTCCGATTAGGTGTACTAACCATCGGACATGTCCGACGGACATGTTTCCAGCGGACAAGTTTCTTAGCTTGCTAAGAAACTTTTGTCCGCTGGAAACCTGTCCGCTAGGCCGTACACACGGTCGGACATGTCCGCGGACCAGTTTCAGCGGACATGTTCGACCGTGTGTATGCCGCCTAAGATGCTCTTTTTATACCCAATCATGTTACTGACCTGTTGCCAATTAAGCTAATTAGTTCAAAAAATTCTTCCAGCTCTTTGTTAGTACCACTTACTTTGCAAGCTTATTGTTGCCCTGTCCCAACTTTTTTGGAACTTTGGAAATGGAAAGTTGAAAAAATTACTGAAGGTCCGCTTTAAACAAAAAGGTAAAACATTGAATCATAGTTCACAGAACATATACACCGAAAACAGCTACCAAAAGTTGAATTTCCAAACCTGAGAATTTTTCCACAACTGAGCCCTTTGGGAGGTCCAAGACTTTCTCCCCAGAAATATGTCTTACTGCCTTTTCTAATATAAAGCAACACGTCTATATTTAAGGTTCCTTTAAAAATAGCTTCACTGGATTGAACATCAATTAAACTACGTGTGAATAGTCAGTTGAAATGGTTTTCATTTATAATCTGCGCCAAATAGCTTTCATCTTGGTGAGCTTAAGAAAATGAATGAAAGCATTACAGCCAATCGCAGTCCTTCTATGAAATCCAAATCATCCAAAAGGCACTCATCCAAGTGGGTAAAGGGAGATGTCATTTATGTTTTATTGTTGCATGATGAGCACAGCAACTTGTTTTCATAGCTGCAAGTACTTTTACTGTAACAGTGCTTGTATTTCTGCCAAAAACTTGTCCAGTACAAAGCTGTTGAATTTAGAGGGTTTATATAAGGTACTATATTGTTTTACAATCTGATTTGTCTGAAACACAACTGAGGTCATTGTATGCTAAGGTTAATAGAGCCGTTTTAGCACAACTCTTAAAGTATCTGTCACCTGTATACAGCCATGCATTAAATCAATTTCTCAAAGGACAGCTTAAAGCTGAACTCTAGGCTAACAGCTAAATACACATATGAAATACAGTACATTTATGGGAGTTGTTATGCCGAAAAAGGATGTCTATTTTTTTCCATGTCTTAAGATTGATACAGCCTTAAGCCTAGTGCAGGCCAAATGTTGGGAGACATCGACTGGTTTATTAAAAACTGTCCGACATGCAGCCCGTGTGTATGGCAGCCAGCCATTCAGCCGGCTTCTGTTGGACGTGCATGCTGGAAAACCAGCAGCCAACCAGCTTCCTATCAGTGCTTTCAGCCAATGGCAGAGAGTGTTGACCGGTGTGTTCTCACAGGGGGGCTGCCCCCCTGGCAGAACACAACAGCTCAGCAGGGGAGATTGCTTTACTAACATTGGATTGTTAATACAGTGGCTCTGACTTAAGCTGTCAATTTATTTTTAAATAAAAAAATGAATGAATGGTGTGTATTAGGCTTTAACACGGCAGAGTCAGATGGATGAGACCTTTTAAGCTGGCCATACAAGGATCTAAATTCAGTGGTTCAGCAGGGACTGGCCGAATTTCCATCCCTGTATGGCTACTGTGGTTAAACAGAAGTGGACCTACTGATCAACTTCTGTTTTACCGTCCTGTTGAAGAAAACCCACTTGATCAGCGCTGCAGGCTTTAGCTGTATTCAGGCGGAGGGGGAGTCTCCCCACTGTAAAAATATAAAGACAAGTGGAATGTGTGGATGGGGAAATTGGGTCAGTTTTTATCATTCAACCAGCTGGTTGAACAAAAAAAACGGACCCATGTATAGCCAACTTTACATTTAAGAAGTACAGTAGTGTCCTCTCTCCATCCCCAGCCTGCAAACTTGACACTGGTCGGGTCATTTCCCTGCCCATTCTGCTCTCTCCTCTTATCAGCATGTTCTTTTTCAACGCCTGATTGGCTCCCATTTTTTTTTTTTATCCCTCCCTCTCAAAGGCTGTATAGGGGGATAGAGGAGGCTAATACCAAGTGCATCTAACTTCAATTAGCTGCAAATACATTTAATAAGTAGTACAGAGCTGTATTAATTTGTCTTTCTTTATTTCTTAAGTTTTTGTTTTGTTAGATCTGCCTGGAGTTCAGCTTTGTCATCTTAAACATAACTAAAGCTCAACACGCACATTACAGTCTGATTGTGTAATCCACTTCAAATCTACCAACAAGAATGTTGTGCAAGAGGATGCCTGATTGGATACAAATTGACTGGATAGATTAGATTGCTCCTTATATTAAATTGTTTTAGTAGATCTAAAGCTAGTCATGCACTGTAAAATCTGACTGTAAAACTTTCAAAATATTTTACAAATAAATTGGATTTACACATGAAAATGCCTTGATCTAAACCATTCCATTGTAGGTCTGGATGTATGTTTAGGGTCATTGTCCTGCTGGAAGGTGAACCTCCTCCCCAGTCTCAAGTCTTTTGCAGACTCTAACAGGTTTTCTTCTAAGATTGCCCTGTATTTGGCTCCATCCATCTTCCCATCAACTCTGACCAGCTTCCCTGTCCCTGCTGAAGAAAAACATTCCCACAACATGATGCTGCCACCACTATGTTTCACAGTGGGGATGTTGTGTTCAGGGTGATGCAGTGTTTTCTGCCACACATATCGTTTTGCTTTTAGACCAAAATGTAACATTTTGATCTCATCTGACCAGAGCACCTCCTTCCACATTTTTGCTGTGTCCCCACATGACTTCTCACAAACTGCAAACGGACTTCTTATGGCTTTCATTCAACAATGACTTTCTTCTTGCCACTCTTCCATAAAAGCCAGATTTGTGGAGTGCATATACAGATGTCCTGTGGAAAGATTCTCTAACCTGAGCTGTGGATCTCTACCGCTCCTCCAGAGTTACCATGAGCCTCATGGCTGCTTTTCAGATTAATGCTCTCTTTGCCCAGCCTGTCAGTTTAGGTGGACGGCCATGTCTTGGTAGGTTTGCAGTTGTGCCATACTCTTTACATTTTCGGATGATGGATTGAAAAGTGCTCCGTGAGATGTTCAAAGCTTGGGAGATTTTTTTTTAAAACCTAACTCTGCTTTAAACTTCTCCACAACTTTATCCCTGACCTGTCTGGCGTCTACCTTGGCCTTCATGATGCTGTTTGTTCACTAAGATTCTCTAATAAACCTCTGAGGGCTTCACAAAACAGCCGTATTTATACTGAGATTACATTAGACACGGGTGGACTCTATTTACTAATTAGGTGACTTCAGAAGGAAAATGGTTTCAATAGATTTTAGTTAGGGCTATCAAATAAAGGGGGCTGAATACAAATGCTCACCACACTTTTCAGATATTTATTGGTAAAAAAATATATAATTTTCCTTCCACTTCACAATTATGTACCACTTTGTGTTGGTCTATCATATAAAATCCCAATAAAATACATTTACCTTTTTGGTTCTAACATGACAAAATGTTGAAAATTTCAACGGGAATGAATGCTTTTTCAAGGCACTGTATATGCTGCTTTGTAAGGAGCCAGACCTGGTTTATCACATGGTTTTCATCTAAATTTACTTTCCTGCCTAAAGTTTCCCTGCTTCTGATTGTAATGCTAATCGTTCCCCAATGGTCCTGGAAACAGTATATTCTGCTTAGGGTTCACAGTGTGCCAGGACATTTGGTTCCTTGTAACACTTCCCAATAATAATTACCAAGTGATGTGAGTTCAAACTTTTTTTTATTTATTTAATCCACAAAAAAAAAAAAAAATAAGAAACAAAGCTGCAAAAATGCAGATTATTCATACTTTGTGTTCTTGAAACACAACATTCAGGGAGTGATCATGTGACCAGGACCCTGCCCAACTCTAGTTGGGAGACAAAACTCGAAATGCCTTGTACACGCCACTGGTTTTCATGACGGGAAAACTGATTTTTTTTTATATTGGTCGTGAAAAACGGTCGTGTGTATGCTCCCTAGCAGTTTTCTCGACGAAAAAACTGCCCCCTAAAAAAATTAAACCAGCTCTCTTCTTTCTCGTCGTGTTTCCCATCAGTTTTTTTCTCGTTTCGAAAAATGGTCGTGTGCATGCTTTTCCGAAGGGGAAAAAAAACTTGCACGCTCAGAAGTATGAGACGGGAGCGCTCATTCTGGTAAAACTAGCGTTTGTAATGGAGATAGCACATTCGTCACGCTGTAACAGACTGAAAAGCACAAGGCTGAAAAGCGCGGATCGTCTCTCACCAAAAACTTTTACTAACCCGAGGATCAGCAAAAGCAGCCCAAAGGGTGGCGCCATTTGAAAGGAACTTCCCCTTTATAGTCCCGTCGTACGTGTTGTACATCACTGCGCTTTGGTCGGACTTTTTTTTGCATGAACGTGTGTATGCAAGTCAGGCTGGAGAGGAATCACGTTGGGAAAAACAATGGCTTTTTGCACGTCCGGAAAAACGATGTACAAGGCATTAGGCTGCTTTCACACCAAGGCAGTTTTCAGGCGTTTTAGCGCTAGAAATAGCCTCTAACATCTGAAAACCACCTCCCCATTCGTATCACTGTAACTTTTCACACTGGGGCAGTGCGCTTGACGTTCTGAAAAGTCCTGCAAGCAGCATCTTTGGGGCGGTTTGGGAGCTCGTATACACCGCTCCCAAAATGCCCCTGCCCATGAAATGAATAGGTAGCGCTGCCGAAGCGCCTGCAAATCTCTTTGGCAGCTCCACAACATGGGCACTTTTAACTAGGGTTGTCCAGATACCGATACCAGTATCGGGACCGATACCGAGTATTTGCGGGAGTACTCGTACTCGCGCAAATACCCCCGATACCTAAATAGAATACTTTCCCCCCCTTTCCCCCCCCGCCGCTGCCGCCGCATCGCGCCTCCGCATCGAGGGACATGGCTAGAGGGACATTGCTGCATATGTGAGGGACATGGCTGCATATGTGAGGGACATGGCTAGAGGGACATTGCTGCATATGTGAGGGACATGGCTAGAGGGACATGGCTGCATATGTGAGGGACATGGCTGCATATGTGAGGGACATGGCTAGAGGGACATGGCTGCATATGTGAGGGACATGGCTGCATATGTGAGGGACATGGCTAGAGGGACATGGCTGCATATGTGAGGGACATGGCTAGAGGGACATGGCTGCATATGTGAGGGACATGGCTAGAGGGACATGGCTGCATATGTGGGGGACATGGCTGCATATGTGGGGGACATGGCTGCATTTGGGGACACATTTAAAAAAAGTATCGGTATTCGGTATCGGCGACTACTTGAAAAAAAGTATCGGTACTTGTACTCGGTCCTAAAAAAGTGGTATCGGGACAACCCTACTTTTAACCCTTTCTTTGGCCGCTAGCGGGGTTAAAAGCACCCCGCTAGCAGCCGAAAAGCACCACTAAAACAATGGTAAAGCGCCGCTAAAACCAATTCAATCAATATCAAATCAGGCCGGCCCTTGCACTACATACCGTGTTTCCCCGAAAGTAAGCCCTACCCCGAAAATAAGACCTAGCGATACTTTCCAGGACGGCTGCAATATAAGCCCTACCCTGAAAATAAGCCCTAGTTTAAAATGCTTGTAAAGTCCTATAATCCACTCTATTACAGTATTATATCATGTACAATGTGTGTGTTTCTGTAATATAAATGCAGGGAGGAGAGCTCCGCCGGGTCACAGAAGCGCAGAGCGGTGCTATAACGAAGGTATTTGGCACAATTATATTACATAAACACACACATTGTACATTATATAATACCGTAATTGAGTGAATTATGGGATTTTACAAGCATTTTAACTTGGTTCACACTGGAGAGAGAGGGGGAGAGAAGACAGCTCATTACATGGTAAGACCCAGGGCTTTTTTTCAGGGGGAACTTGGGGGAACTCAGTTCCACCACCTTTGGCTCAGACCCTTTGGTGCCTGCTCACCACAATCACTTGTAAACACAGAAGTCTGGTTTCTGTGTTTACAACTGACAGCTTTGTAACCCCCTGAACTCTAAACTCTGTATGTAATGCAATTCTGGTATTTAATGCCCCTTTAAGACCCTTCTACTGTTTGTAAAATCTGAACGGGTCGTGGTTGAGTTCCTGCATCTATTTTCTGCGAAAAAAAGCTCTGGTAAGACCTACCCCGAAAATAAGTCCTACTGTGTCTTTTGTTGCCAAAATATATATATAAGACCCAGGCTTATTTTCGGGGAAACATGGTAGTTGATGGTAGATCTAAAGTAGATTGTACAATCAGATTGTATAGTGTATGGTTACCTTCACTGTTCCCAACTGATTTTGAGGGACTGTCCCTAATTTGGAACAAAGTCCCTCTGTCCCTTTTTTCTCCTCATTTGTCCCTCATTTTGTTCTGATTTATATAGTTGTATATAAAATGCACTCTTTTGCCTTTCAAAAATATTTCCCAATGCTAATCCTTTAATCCAATTTCCAAAAGGCTCCATTTGTAAATGTCAAAAGCCAGTATAAAGGAATAGTAGTGGTAAAAAAAATGCACTTGTGGGTTTACCTAATCATTTTTTGTATAATTCTCCTTTAAGGGGGCGTGGCAGGGGGTGTGTCCAATGCTTAAATTGTTTTGCTAATAGGTGTCCCTCATTCCCAAAGGTTGGGAGGTATGACTGTATTACGGTGACAGAGAGTAAAAGAAAATCTGTAACAGCACCCACATGGATATTACCATTGAAAATGTATATACACAGTATCTCACAAAAGTGAGTACACCCCTCACATTTTTGTAAATATTTTATTACATCTTTTCATGTGACAACACTGAAGAAATGACACTTTGCTACAATGTAAAGTAGTGAGTGTACAGCTTGTATAACAGTGTAAATTTGCTGTCCCCTCAAAATAACTTAAAAGGTCACTAAAGGAAAACATTTTTTTAGCTGAAATGACTGTTTACAGGGTATAGAGACATAATAGTTAACTGATTCCTTTTAAAAATGAATAAAAATAGATAAAAAACAATCGTATAATGTACCTACAGTTTGGTTTCGTTTTTGCTGTTGTTTCCTGGTTCTCTGATGTACAGAGCCAGAGAGCCAATAGAGGGCAATGATGGATTGTAAAACGAAACTGGATTGGTGCTGAGGGGTTTTAGACACACAGAGCTAGATTCACCAAGGCTTTACGTCGGCGTATCTATTGATATGCAGCGTAAGTTAGAAGCTAGCTAGATACGCCTGAATTTCAGCTTCCTCCGACCGATGTAAGTGTTAGTACGCCGTCGTATCTAGGGTGCATATTTACGCTGGCCGCTAGGGGCGCTTCCGTAGATTTACGCGTAGAATGTGAAAATGAGCTAGATACGCTGATTCACGAACGTACTTGCGCCCGCTGCGCCGTTTACGTAAGGCTTACGTCCGGCGTAACGTTACCCCTGCTATATGAGGCGCAGCCAATGTTAAGGTATGGACATCGGAACAGCCGTCAAATTTTACGTCGTTTACGTAAGTGGTACGTGAATGGGGCTGTGCGTAGGTTACGTTCACGTCGAAAGCATTGCGCTGACGTTTCTTAGGGAGTATATGCGATGTGATTCTGAGCATGTACGAACGGTACGCGGTACGAATGGCAATTCATTTACATGGGGTCACGGCTAATTTAAATGAAGCACGCCCCCTACCTGCCTATTTTGAATTAGGCGGGCTTACGCCGGCCTAATTACACTAAGCCGGCGCAACGTATGGCACGGAATCTTTCACAATACTGTTCTGGGCTCCCTGATTTACGTCGGCGTAGCGCATATGAGATGCGCTACGTCAGCCAAAAGGTACGCCGCTGTACCTGAATCTAGCTCACAGTAATCACACCTCCTTGATTAGTGTGGTTATCAGGAAACAGACAACCAGGAAGTGTCCAGAACAGAGAGGAATTACAGCAACATCAAAGCAAAAACGAACAATGAGGACATGAAACCAGGACTGCAGTAAGGTAAAGGAAGCTATTTAGCTAAAAAAAAAAAAAAAAAAACTTTAACACACAGCCATTAATGCATCGCATAGTAGCCCATTATGTGTCACTTACCTGAAACCGAAGCCTGCGATGTCCCCGCTGGCTGGAAGTGTCCATCTTCAGCCCTCTTCCTTCCGGGATCGTAGACTCCGGCTCTGTGACTGGACGGAGTCGCGTGACATCACTCCCGCACATGCTGCCAGTCACGGCATGACCCCTTTCTAAAGTGCGCATGCACCTGAATTTCCCTCCTTCTACTTCCTCTTTCTATTTCCCCCCCAATTCTTTTTTTTCTCCCTTTTTTAGATATAGGAACATAGGGGGTTATTTACAAAAGGAAAATCCACTTTGCACTACAAGTGCACTTTCAAGTGCAGTCACTGTAGATCTGAGGGGGACATGCAAGGAAAATAGTGTGCTAACCTACCTTCCAGCCAGGGCTCCATTTCAGTTGAAAGAACAAAACCTCCCGTCGGCTATATTCTCACAGTCGCAGCACCAGCATCTGTCAAAATATCAAAAACAGTGACTGTATCTGATTGGATGCAGTCAATGTTCGGCCAACAGTTTCCTACTCGACTTATTTGACAAAATTGAAAAATCAACTCTTGATGAGCTGGGTGGTGCTGACAGGGCCACCCATGGTTCAATTCTTGGCTGATTTAGCAGGAATCAGCCAAAATTCAAACCATGCATGTCAGGTCATGGGAAGTCTGGGAATATTTATACTATCAAAGCTGGAATTTAAGTCATTAGTCTCATCTATATTTGTCTCATGAATCTATGCTGTGTGAAGATATCCTTAAAACCAAAAACTCTTAAATAATGTATTTGCAAGCAGCAGAAAATGAAAAAACAGCAGCTGCCGCAGCAGCAGCTCACTCCCGCAAATTCACCCCTCTGATGCTTGATACCGCTATCCGCCAATAATCAGACTTGTCTTGATAAGCCCCCGCTGCATAGCCATTCACTGGCTAGCTCAGCTTACTGATGCTGCTGCTCCCCCCCCCCCCCAATTTTTTATGCAGCTGAGAACAGAGGGAATGTGATAACGTATAAAAAAAAAGGAACAAAAAGTATTTAGATTATTTCTTTATATTGATACAGAAATGTGTTTGCCTTTCATTTCTATTATAAACTGAATGGGTTTATAATAGAAGGTGGTCGTTTACAATCCCTTTAAGGCATGGGTTTCCAAACATTTCAATACAAGGGCAACATTGTATATTTTTTCAAATATTTGCCATCGTAAAAAAAAAAAAAAATCTGTTTTAAAAATGAATCAAATTTCAATGAATAAATAGGTTTTTTTTTTTTCTTTTTGTAATCAACGTAGTACAACAGTAAAAAAACACTTTAGTAAAACATTACAATAAACATCTGGGTCCCCATCAGAGTGGTTACATCCTGGCCTTTAGGAATCCCTCCTTACATCAGAGTACCCTCTTACATCCTGGCCTTTAGGAATCCCTCCTTACATCAGAGTACCCTCTTACATCCTGGCCTTTAGGAATCCCTCCTTACATCAGAGTACCCTCTTACATCCTGGCCTTTAGGAATCCCTCCTTACATCAGAGTCCCCTCTTACATCCTGGCCTTTAGGAATCCCTCCTTACATCAGAGTACCCTCTTACATCCTGGCCTTTAGGAATCCCTCCTTACATCAGAGTACCCTCTTACATCCTGGCCTTTAGGAATCCCTCCTTACATCAGAGTACCCTCTTACATCCTGGCCTTTAGGAATCCCTCCTTACATCAGAGTACCCTCTTACATCCTGGCCTTTAGGAATCCCTCCTTACATCAGAGTACCCTCTTACATCCTGGCCTTTAGGAATCCCTCCTTACATCAGAGTACCCTCTTACATCATGGCCTTTAGGAATCCCTCCTTACATCAGAGTACCCTCTTACACCCTGGCCTTTAGGAATCCCTTCTTACATCAGAGTCCCCTCTTACATCCTGGCCTTTAGGAATCCCTCCTTATATCAGAGTCCCCTCTTACATCCTGGCCTTTAGGAATCCCTCCTTACATCAGAGTACCCTCTTACACCCTGGCCTTTAGGAATCCCTTCTTACATCAGAGTCCCCTCTTACATCCTGGCCTTTAGGAATCCCTCCTTATATCAGAGTCCCCTCTTACATCCTGGCCTTTAGGAATCCCTCCTTACATCAGAGTCCCCTCTTACATCCTGGCCTTTAGGAATCCCTCCTTACATCAGAGTCCCCTCTTACATCCTGGCCTTTAGGAATCCCTCCTTACATCAGAGTCCCCTCTTACATCCTGGCCTTTAGGAATCCCTCCTTACATCAGAGTCCCCTCTTACACCCTGGTCCTCATGAATCCCTCCTTACATCTGGGTCCCCATCAGATTCCCCTCTTATGTCCCCATCACACTCTGCTGGAGTCTTAATATGAGCGTCACACTCTTCTGGACGCTGAACGTGGGCCACGCACTCTTCTGGAGTCTGAACGTGGGCCACGCACTCTTCTGGAGTCTGAACGTGGGCCACGCACTCTTCTGGATTCTGAACCTTGGCGACGCACTCTTCTGGAGTCTGAACCTTGGCGACGCACTCTTCTGGAGTCTGAACCTTGGCGACGCACTCTTCTGGAGTCTGAACGTGAGCAACGCACTCTTCTGGAGTCTGAACGTGAGCAACGCACTCTTCTGGAGTCTGAACGTGGACCACGCACTCTTCTGGAGTCTGAACGTGGACCACGCACTCTTCTGGAGTCTGAACCTTGGCGACGCACTCTTCTGGAGTCTGAACGTGGGCCACGCACTCTTCTGGAGTCTGAACGTGGGCCACGCACTCTTCTGGAGTCTGAACGTGGGCATCACACACTTCTGGAGTCTGAACGTGGGCGTCACACTCTTCTGGAGTCTGAACATCCTTTTCAATCCTGCTCACTGTGGCAGGCCTGCCATGTGAGCTGCGTCTGCAGTAAATCTCGCCTTCATCTGCAATAAAGAAAGAGGAATTGGATTTAGCATCTTTACCTACATTTCATATATTTTTTTTATACAACATCAAATTATGAAGAAAAAAGTTCAAAGCTCCACTGCCAGGGACAAATAGTAAACCCGACATGACGGTGACACATGAAAAACTGTTGTTGGCCTTTGTAAAAAAAATGCTGGTTACCTGACTGTTATGCCGACCCACTAAAATTCCATGATTGGATGTTTGGACTGGTAAGTGTCTTTATATTAAAAGT
The DNA here is from genome assembly GCF_905171775.1 of Rana temporaria. NCBI lineage: Eukaryota > Metazoa > Chordata > Amphibia > Anura > Ranidae > Rana > Rana temporaria. The sequence continues at coordinate 269,716,375 of NC_053490.1, read as the reverse complement.
TAGCTGCTATAGTATTTGTAGCTGCTGACTTTTTTGAATTTTTGGGGGGAGACTGGAGTGCCTCTTTTTGCACCTTGCAAAACCTTGGGATCAGTGGACATGCTTCCTACAAGTGTGTTTTTTGTTTTTCTTTAGCCATGACAACTTCAGCTCTCTTATACGGGTTTAATTAAAGTGCTTGTAAAGGCAGAAGCAGGGCCGGCCTTAGCGTTGTGCGAGTCGTGCGCCCGCACAAGGCGCCATGAGCAACAGGGCGCCGTGCCTGTTGAGTCCTGTGGCCAGTAGCAGCCGGATTTCTCCACTCGCTATCGCTGTCACGATATGCGATGTGCTTTGAGCCAGTGGGTGCTCTGTGATTGGCAGAACAGGCCATGTGCGATGGGCGGGGCATGCCAGGAAGCAGACATGGGGGTCTGTGAATGGCCATGCTGAGCTGGTGCTGGTCATGTGTGTAGGCGGGGGCGGAGCTGCACTGTGGATTCGATGATCGTGCCTGCTTGCTCCCTGATGTGTGTCTCCTGAGGACTCATCTGCCAGGTCAGTTTACCCCCCCTCCTCTGTGTCACCCCCCCGAGGGAGTAGGTATTGGTCTGGGGAGAGGGAGGGAGCAGCCAGAAAGTCAGTGTGTAACGTGTGATGCCTCCATAGTAAAATGCTGGGCCTTTTACTATAGGGGGCTCTGGTGGACTACAAGGCCCAGCATTTTACTATAGGAGGCATTGGTGGGACTAAAATGCTGGTCATTGTAGTCCACCAGAGCCCCCTATAGTAAAATGCTGGGCCTTGTAGTCCACCAGAGCCCCCTATAGTAAAATGCTGGGCCTTGTAGTCCACCAGTGCCTCTATAGTAAAATGCACCAATTACTATAGGGGTCATTGGTGGACTACAAGGCCCAGCATTTTACTATAGGGGGCTCTGGTGGACTACAAGGCCCAGCATTTTACTATAGGAGGCATTGGTGGGACTAAAATGATGGTCATTGTAGTCCACCAGAGCCCCCTATAGTAAAATGCTGGGCCTTGTAGTCCACCAATGCCTCTATAGTAAAATGCACCAATGCTGTAGTGTCTGTGTGTATTGTGTAGTGGTCTGTGGGTAGTTTATTGTGTAGCGGTCAGTGTGTATTGTGTAGCGGTCTGTGGGTTGTTTATTGTGTAATGGTCTGTGGGTAGTTTATTGTGTAGTGGTCTGTGTGTATTGTATAGCGGTCTGTGGGTTGTTTATTGTGTAATGGTCTGTGGGTAGTTTGTGTAGCGGTCAGTGTGTGTGTATTGTGTAGCGGTCAGTGTGTGTGTATTGTGTAGCGGTCAGTGTGTGTGTATTGTGTAGCGGTCAGTGTGTGTATTGTGTAGCGGTCAGTGTGTGTATTGTGCAGCGGTCTGTGGGTAGTTTATTGTGTAGCGGTCAGTGTGTGTATTGTGTAGCGGTCAGTGTGTGTATTGTGTAGCGGTCAGTGTGTGTATTGTGTAGCGGTCAGTGTGTGTATTGTGCAGCGGTCTGTGGGTAGTTTATTGTGTAGCGATCAGTGTGTGTATTGTGTAGCGGTCAGTGTGTGTATTGTGTAGCGGTCAGTGTGTGTATTGTGTAGCGGTCAGTGTGTGTATTGTGTAGCGATCAGTGTGTGTATTGTGTAGCGGTCAGTGTGTGTATTGTGTAGCGGTCAGTGTGTGTATTGTGTAGCGGTCAGTGTGTGTATTGTGCAGTGGTCTGTGGGTAGTTTATTGTGTAGCGGTCAGTGTGTGTATTGTGTAGCGGTCAGTGTGTGTATTGTGTAGCGGTCAGTGTGTGTATTGTGCAGCGGTCTGTGGGTAGTTTATTGTGTAGCGGTCTGGGGGGGGGGGGGGCGCCACAGGATTAGCTCGCACAGGGCGCCTGAACACCTAAGGCCGGCCCTGGGCAGAAGGATTTTATCTTGCTGCATTTCTAAAAAAAACTTCTGTATGCAGCTCTCCCCCAGGCGCCTGCAGAGGTGGGGGCGCCGAAGTGGCAGAGTTATCCCCTCCCTCCTTCTCTTCTTGTTTGTGTCTGTCCAGAACTAGTGTTCTGAGCCAAGGTATATGTCCGTCCTGAACTGATGTGTCTCTCACCATCCCCTGTACTATGTCTGTAGTCTCTGACCATCTCCTTTACTATGTCTGCAGTCTCTGATCATCTCCTGTACTGTGTCTGCAGTCTCTGATCATCTCCTGTACTGTCTGTCTGCAGTCTCTGATCATCTCCTGTACTGTGTCTGCAGTCTCTGACCATCTCCTGTATTATGTCTGCAGTCTCTGACCATCTCCTGTACTATGTCTGCAGTCTCTGACCATCTCCTGTACTATGTCTGCAGTCTCTGACCATCTCCTGTACTATGTCTGCAGTCTCTGATCATCTCCTGTACTGTTTCTTCAGTCTCTGACCATCTCCTGTACTATGTCTGCAGTCTCTGACCATCTCCTGTACTATGTCTGCAGTCTCTGATCATCTCCTGTACTGTTTCTTCAGTCTCTGACCATCTTCTGTACTATGTCTGCAGTCTCTGACCATCTCCTGTATCATATCTCTAGTATGTCTGGGGCTCTTTCTAACAGACTCTCTAAAAGAAGCCCTCTCTTATGTCCATCAATGCCGCAATAGATGCCAATCATCCATTAGTACAACACATACGATGGTGCCCATCTATGCCCATCTGTGCCACCTATCAGTGCCCATCCATTTCGCCTATCAGTGCCCATCCATGCCGCCTATCAGTGCCCATCCGTGCCGCCTATCCGTGCCCATCCGTGCCGCCTATCCGTGCCGCATATTCATGCCCATCCGTGCCGCCTATCCAAGCCCATCCATGCCGCCTATCAGTGCCCATCCGTGCCGCCCATCAATGCCACATCAGTGCCACCTCATCGGTGCCCATCAGTGCCACCTTATCAGTGCCCGTCAGTGCAGTACCATCAGTGAAGGAGAAAACGTACTTATTTACAATGTTTTATAACAGAAACAAAAAAAACTTATTTTTTTCAAAATTTTCGGTAATTTTTTTTTTTTTTTGCAGAAAATAAATATCCCAGAGGTGATCAAATACCACCAAAATAAAGGTCTATTTGTGGGTACAAAATTATAAAAATTTAGTTTGGGTACAGTGTTGTATGACCGCGCAATTGTCATTTAAAGTGCAACAGCGCTGAAAGCTAAAAATTGGTCTGGGCGGGAAGGTGTATAAGTGCCCTGTATGGGAGTGGTTAAATAGCAATTTGTGGGGCCTAAAAAAATCAGTAGCACTTTCTGTTTATTATTCGTTTTTTTTTTGCTTTCAGAAAATATATGGTTTAGGGGGATCTTTTACAAGAGTAAGTAAAAATAACTCTGGGACTCCACAAGAAACCGGACCCGGGATAAGGAGAGCTTTCCAAAAAGACAATTCACCAGGAAGTATCATTGACACCATGATATATTAAAGAGGACACTTAGCAGACAGAGCATTATACACTCCCTCCCATCTCCACACACCAGAATTAGAGTCTGCGTGCATCTCAGCCGTGGCAGTTGTAATATAAATAAATGTTCTTTATTTCCTGCCATTGTAGAAGAGAAGAGTACTATGCAAAACTGTGTTGTATTTTTGATACAATGACAATAAAGTGTCACAGTAGCTATGAAAGTTGTTCTGTATACAAGCACTGCAAACTGTGTACCGTGTGACTTCTTTTTTTTTTTAACCATGCTCCTATAGGCCATGAACAATGTTGAGCACAATTTAGCCATGTGCCGCATGTCTTCTTCATCACTAGGTGTCAATCCTTCCTAAGTTCCAAAATTGGGTAGTATGGTGCAGGAGACATGTTGGCGCACTAGAGACATGTTGGCGCGCTGGAGACCCAGACCGCTGTGCTCTGTGCTCCGTATGCTGCTAGCACAGGGTATTTAAACTCTGCCTGTAGCACAATAGTACATTAAAAATATAAAAAAACGTACACAACTATTTATACTTCACAGGGTTTATCATATGCCGAAAGACTTCACACAAGGGGTAGTTTTGAATAACTTAACTGTAGTAGATGTTCTAGAGACACAGGCACGCTAATCCATGTGCTGTAGGGGATGCCCAAAATCATTCTGATGTTGGTACTTTATATTTTGAGGGTTAAATGTCATGTATTCCCTGCAACTGCCTCTAGACCAAGGGTTTCAATCTGGCGGCCCTCCAGCTGTTGTGAAACTACAAGTCCCATAAGGCATTGCAAGGCTGACAGTTACAAGCCTGACTCCCACAGGCAGAGGCATGATGGGTCCTGTAGTTTCGCAACAGCTGGAGGGCCGCCAGTTCAGAGGCATTGCTAGGGGGGTGCGGTCCGCACTGGGTGACACCCGCTAGAGGGTTTTTTTTTGTTTGTTTTTTTGCTGACATGCCCAGCCTGCCCTGTGCAATCCCAGCCTGCCCTGTGCCACCCCAGCCTGCCCTGTATCACCCAGCCTGCCCTGTACCACCCCAGCCTGCCCTGTACCACCCAAACAGCCCTATACCACCCCAGCCTGCCCTGTACCCCACCAAACAGCCCTGTACCACCACAGCCTGCCCTGTACCACACCAGCCTGCCCTGTACCACCCAGCCTGCCCTGTGCCACCACAGCCTGCCCTGTACCACCCCAGCCTGCCCTGTACCACCCCAGCCTGCCCTGTACCACCCCAAACTTTCCCATGCCACCCCAACTTGCCCTGTGCCACCCTAACTTGCCCTGTACCACCCCAATCTGCCCTATGCCACCATAACTTGCCCTATACCACCCCAACCTGCCCAATGCCACCCTAACTTGCCCTGTACCACCCCAACCTTATCCATGCCATCCCAACTTGCCCTATACCACCCCAACCTGCCCTGTACCACCCTAACTTGCCCTATACCACCCCAACCTGCCCTATGCAACCCTAACTTGCCCTATACCACCCCAAACTACCCTATATCACCCCAACATGCCCTATACCACCTTAACCTGTCCTATACCACCCCACTACACCAACCTGCCACTATACCACTCTATACTACCCTAACCTGCCACTATACTGCCCTATACTATCATTTACAGGGGCTGGTTTGGGGTGCGCCCCGTGCCCGTGCGCTGCCTGCTTGGTGCTGGGCAGCCTAGACAGAGGGGGGGGTGACACCATGTTTTACCGCACCGGGTGACACCAACCCTAGTGACGCCACTGCGCCAGTTTGAGACCCCTAACCTACACCATAAAATAGCATCATCAGGGCATTATTCCCAAAGACTCAGTCCCCAAATACTTATAAGATTATTGTTTATTGTCCGGAAATTTACCGTACACTGTACTCTTTTACCATACTTTGTGATTGGAAATGACTGTACTCACTTTTACTTTTCTGTAACTCTCAATGTGGTTGTATAAAAGAAAAAAGGTATACAAATTGATTTGTTCTAAATATAAATTACTTGATTAAAAAAAAAAAAAAAAAGACACCCACATCCTTTAGCCCTCGTTCACATCATGTGCCAAGATGGGAGTTTGTCTGCATGCGTTCTGCAAGGGCACAATGAAAACAACTGTTCTCTATGTGCCCTGTTCACAACACAACACTGGTACAGTATCATGTACAGATTTTCTCTGCGCATGAATCTGCAACGTGTATGCGGTTTTCTGCGTGGAAAATAATTAACGTGGCATCAATATTGCTGTTTGAACAGGGCAGAAGAGAAAGTGATGACACAAGGTGTGATGTATATCTGTGCAAAAAAAAAAAACGCACATAAAAACTGATGTCAACGTGCATAAAAACTCACCAAAACACGCATGAAAACTGATGTAAACTTGTGTCTCTGCAAGTAAAAGCTGTGCTTTGTTTTCAGTAAATTTGCATGCACATATGGTGTAAATAAAGCCTGTTTATGAGACCTAATAGTAGTAAAAAACAAGGTTTCAAATGGGCTTTAATACATTGCATTACCTCTATATGCAAAGAGTGCAGACGATGGCATGACATGTTCTCTGACTGGAGACTGATATGAAGTAGATAGAGGTGGAGATAAGGGACTTTCTGAGGAAAATCAGAGGAAATGATTTGAGTAATTTCCTTTGTGTGAGAAAAGGGGGAATTCCTTGTAAGTGATCTCAGAATAGATTTACAGCCCACATCAGGCTCATTTACAATCACTGGCCCTCAGTCCTCCGCCCTGTACAGCGGACTACAGTATTTACCTCATGTTAAAGGAATGGTGCTCTGGTTGTACACCATGTGGAGATTTCTAGATCAATTATTTCGATGATTCTCTGCACAACTAATCACCTGTAGTGAACTCTCAAAAACATTTTTTTTAAGATAAAACAATAGAATGTTACAGTATCCTGTAGTTGCTGCTAAGACTGATATGTTTTTTTCCCCACATCTGACAAAATAAATATACCAAAAAAAAGCAGCACAACCACAATCTTACTATGTGAATCAACTAAACCTCATGCGCATGAATATGCCATCAAAAGATACCTCAACAACATACATGTTTACATGCATATACAGTTTATACTGAATGCGTATCCACACTGGTTCTCCTAATATAAGATCATAGCTGAGCAACATCTTAAAACATTCTTATACAAGAAAAAAAAAAATCCAATATAATTTTTTGTTTTGTTTTGTTATGTGTTTGGTATATTTATACTTTTTTTTTCTTGTTTAAGAATGATTTTAGATGTAATCTGGATAATTCGATTTATATAAGATTTATAACTCTATACTGACATTTAAAGTAGAGTCTCACAGAAAAGTGGAAGCTCCGCTTATCAGCTCCCCCCCCCCCATCCGGTGCCACGTTGGGCACCTTTTAGAGGGGAGGGGGACAGGTACCTGTTTTTGACAGGTACCCATCCCGACTTCAGAGAGATCTTGCCATGGCTACAAATGGTGGCAGCAGCACCTGAGAGCCAATGGAAACATCAGCTGGAGTGCCGATATCACCTGTCCATTTTTATCCGATCCGATGGATGGATGGCGAACGTATAGCCATCTGTCTCTTTTGAGTGGATCTTGTCGGATCGGATTGGATTGGCAGGTCGGTGTCAGCGGACACATCTCCCATGCCCATAGATGCTAATGGTTGGCCCGCTCGCATCCGCCTGAAAAACGGCGGATCCAAGCGGGCCAGTCATTTTGAAATACATCAGATGTATTCGTTTTTGTATTAAGTTAAAACAAACCATCGCATTTTGGGGCTGCTAAACTAGTGATTAGAAACAAACATTTAGACTTTGTAAAATTGCATTTTCCAAAATATTGTGCAGACCATAACCTTTCCTGCATTACTAATCCCTGGTGAAGGGAGGCTCTAGGATCTCCAAGGCACCAACTTTTTCTTTTTATACCCAATATAACAAATAACACTTATCTGGTTGAAAACTCTGAGGTCCCGTACACACGACCGAGTTTCTCGGCAGAATTCAGCCAGAAACTCGATCGGAGCTGGATTCTGCCGAGAAACTCGGTCGTGTGTACACTTTTCACCGAGGAAGCCGACGAGGAACTCGTCGGGCCGAATAGAGAACATGTTCTCTATTTCCTCGTTGTTCAATGAGGAAAGTTGGCCCGCCAAGATCCTCGGCGGCTTCAACACAGAACTCGACGAGGAACTCGATGTGTTTGGCACGTCGAGTTCCTTGGACGTGTGTACGGGGCCTGACACTCTTTTTCTTGTTTCTCTGCAATGACGGAAGGGGGTCTCTTTTAATGAGTTTAATTTCAACTTCAAAGCCGGCCATGGACTGTTTGACTTTTTGGCCGGTTCAGCAGGGACCAGCCGAGACTCAAACCATGTATGGGCAGACTGATTATACCCAAGTTGATCCATCGATCGACTTGGGTACAACCAGCATGTCGGATTTTTTGGTTGCAATTAGGGCTGCATCGATACTGGTATCGGTATTAATGCTGATACCGAACATTTTCACGAGTACTCGTACTCGTAAAAATGCTCCGATACCCGAAACTGATACTTTGCAGTGCAATTTGCATCCATGCAAAAAGAATAGGTGTAAATCGCACTGCAATGAATTGCATGCGATTTAAACAGGAATGCCCTGCGATTCCTGTCCGAATTGTATGTGGTTCCCAGTGACAACGCTATGGGTATGCGGACCTCATACGCGAGAGGGTGTTAGTTTCTAGTGTAAGGCTCCAGTAAGACAAAGTGCCCAAGCAGCCCAGGAGAGGCAGTAGCACAGGCAGCGACGTGTGGGGGGATAGGGGGCAGCTCAGGCGGCACAAAGGGCAGGCAGCAGCAAGCAAAAACACTGGAGGATGGTGTAATCGGCCCCCAGATCTGGGCAAAAGAAAAGTCGGGAGTGGTGGTCCAGTCTGGAGGAGGGGGAAGGAGAGGATCTCCCACCCCTGGCAGGCCTGGAGAGGTGGTGGTGGTAGGTTGTGATGAGCACAGTGCCCGCACTGACAATGTCTGTAGATTGGCTCAAGATGGCTGCCCCTGGGCTGCTTCTCCTCTGCTCCCCCCTCTACCCAACACTGGTCCGAGGCTTGCGGTCCTTGGACCACTGAGCAGCAGCTACCACGATTGTCACCTTACAATATAAGCACCCTTCAGGGCTGGGGGGGTGATCTGGTGGAGGGGAGTGTTGTCTGCTGTACATAAAAAAATAGGGGGGAGTGAGGGGGTGGGGTTGGAAAAGGGGGGGTAACACAAGTAGATGTGGGGGTGCTGACATTGGTGAGCAGGGAAGGGGGCACATGAGTGGAATGCCATCTTCTGGGCTGCCAAATTTGAGCCCTGGTTAACTCCCTTAGGCCCCATTCACACCTAGGCGTTTTTACGCCTGAAGCGCACTGCTCACAAACGCCAGAGGGGAGAATTAACATTATTCCCTATGGTGACTGTTCACACCTGAACGCCTGAACGCCCAAACGCCTGTCGCGCGAAGCTCAAACAAGTCCCGGACCTTTTTTTGTCGCGCGAATCGAGCGACAGAGGCGTTTGAGCGTTTTTTTTTTCCCCATAGAAAGTAATGGGAAACGCGCGTATTGAGCGTATCGCGCGACAACAGGCGTTTGCTATGGGCGTTTCGTCGCTTTAATCAATAGAACTTGTCGCCCATGCAGAAGATTAAAAAAAATCTACCAACATAGCAACAAGTGATGAAAAGATGATAATTTTTCCTATTGGCTAAAATAAGAAACGCCGAAGTACAAAAACGTCGCACGACGCTGTATGCAAACGCGCAAATAAGCATGAATACGCGCGAAAAAAAACGCCCGAAAAAACGACCGAACGCCCTACGCTCAGGTGTGAATGCAGCCTAACTGTGTATTCAAGACTCAACCTCTTCTGTTACATCTCAGCTTGCTCCCTTCCCCTTGCCCTGCTCGGTGCAAGACTTTTTACACCCCACTCTGCCAGCTGTAATCCCCAGTGCCCTAATAGCCCTAATCTAGCCTGGCATGGCAGGGAATGGGGCTGATGCTGCCAGCGTGGTCATAATGTGCCATTTGTCTAGATAAAGCCATGTAGCCCACACGTATAGGTCGGATTGCCACCTCCAGGGGCTTTTTTGCTGCTGTGTTGTCCATTTAGTGACAAAGCAACTCACATGTTTAAAGTACATATCTTGCATGTCAAATCCAAATCTGCATTGTCATAGTGTTTACATGCTGCGGGACCCACTGATGGTGGAAACCACGGCCACTTGCAGTGCTCACAGAACTGGAGTACCTGTAGGAGGTTTCGTGACCACTGTAAACCAGCTTGGAGAACACACGTTGGTTTAGGGCAGAAATTATGTCAGCTTGGGGGCTGACCGCCTATACATCTCCTCCAGCCCTGTGAGCACCACAAGCAAACTTAGTTTTCCAATATCGGGGGGTCCATGGGACAGGGACACTATGACCATGCAGATTTGGATTAGACATGTGAGATGCAGTGGCGGCTGGTGCTCAAAATTTTTGGGGGAGTGCAAACAAACGAAAAAAAAAAAAACAATTGCAGCCTCACTGTGCCCATCAAACGCAGCTACTGTGCCCATCATCAATTGCAACCATTGTGCCCATCAAATGCAGCCACTGTGCCCAAACGCAGCCACTGTGCCACCATTTATTGCCACTGTGCCCATCAATTGTCACCACTGTGCCATGCCATCAAACGCAGGCACTGTGCCATCAATTGTCGCCACTGTGCCCATTGTCGCCACTGTGTCATCAATTGTCACCACTGTGCCATCAATTGTCACCACTGTGCCATGCCATCAAACGTAGCCACTGTGCCATCAATCGTCACCACTGTGCCATCAATTGTCGCCACTGTGCCCATTGTCGCCACTGTGCCATCAATTGTCGCCACTGTGCCATCAATTGTCACCACTGTGCCATCAATTGTCACCACTGTGCCATCAAACGCAGCCACTGTACCATCAATTGTCACCACTGTGCCATCAATCGTCACCACTGTGCCATCAATTGTCGCCACTGTGCCATCAATTGTCACCACTGTGCCATGCCATCAAACGCAGCCACTGTGCCATCAATCGTCACCACTGTGCCATCAATCGTCACCACTGTGCCATCAATCGTCACCACTGTGCCCAGCAATTGTCTCCACTGTGCCCAGCAATTGTCACCACTATGCCATGCCATCAAACACAGCCACTGTGCCATCAATTGTCACCACTGTGCCATGCCAAACACAGCCACTGGGCCATCAATTGTTACCACTGTGCCCATCAATTGTTACCACTGTGCCATCAATTGTTACCACTGTGCCCAGCAATTGATACCACTGTGCCCAGCAATTGTTACCACTGTGCCCATCAATTGTTACCACTGTGCCATCAATTGTTACCACTGTGCCCAGCAATTGATACCACTGTGCCCAGCAATTGATACCACTGTGCCCAGCAATTGTTACCACTGTGCCCAGCAATTGTCACCACTGTGCCCAGCAATTACCACTGTGCCCAGCAATTGTCACCACTGTGCCCAGCAATTGTCACCACTGTGCCCAGCAATTGTCACTACTGTGCCCAGCAATTGTAGCCACTGTGCCCAGTAAAATGCTGGCTGCCACTGTGACCTGTAAAATGCCCCTCCCCTGGCACTTACCTTTCTGGGGTCAGCCGTGCTTCTACCGTCCCTCGATGTCTTCTCCCGCCCTCGGTGACGCTTCAGCCGATCAGGTTACCGGCAACCAGAACCGGTGAACCTGATTGGCTGAAATGCCTGTCACTCTTATCCAAGGAACGCACCCCCCGTGCGTCCCGAGGATAAGCATCTGGAAGCCGACTACAGCCTGTTTTGAGTTCAAAACACATGCGATTCTTTGCAGTGTGATTTGAGCCCATTCTTTTTGTATGGGCTCAAATCGCACTGCTAAGGTATCGGTACTTGGTCTCAGCGTGTACTTGACCGAAGTACTCGCCAGTAAAAAACTAGTTGCAATTACTTACAATGGCTACAGTATAGCAGCTAGCAATAATCACTGTGTTCTCCTGGCAGGAACAGCTTCCGGAATTCTATTTATATGGGAATTTTCATAACTTTAGTAACCTATTGGTTTTTAAAATGGGACTAGCACGCAGAAAAAAAAAACTAACGATTATGGCCCAGATTCTGAAAGGGCTTACGACGGCGCAAAGCCATGTGCGCCGTCGTAAGTCCTAATCTGGGCCGTCGTATCTATGCGACTGATTCTTAGAATCAGTTACGCATAGATAACCATTAGATCCGACAGGCGTAAGGCTCTTATGCTGTCGGATCTTAAATGCAATTTTCTTTTTCGCCGATAGGTGTCGCCTCCGTCGTTTTCCCGATCGAGTATGCAAATTAGCAAAATACGCGAATTCCCGAACGTACGCGCGGTCGACGCAGTGAAGATATGACGTTTACGTTAGATTTGCGACGCGTAAATTTGCCCCTGGGTATATGAGGTGCAGTCAATGTTAAGTATGGCCGTCCTTCCCGCGTCTAAATGTAAAAATTTACGTCGTTTGCGTAAGTCGTCCGTGAATAGGGCTGGACGCCATTTACGTTCACGTCGAAACCAATGACGTCCTTGTGACGTCATTTAGCGCAATGCACGTCGGGAAATTTTAGGAACGGCGCATGCACAGTACGTTCGGCGCGGGAACGCGCCCAATTTAAATGATCCACGCCCCCTACCCGGATCATTTGAATTAGGCGGGCTTGCGCCAGGGAATTTACTCTACGCTGCCGCAACTTTACAGGCAAGTGCTTTGTGAATCAAGCACTTGCCCGTAAAACTTGCGGCGGCGTAACGTAAATGAGATACGTTACGCCACCGCAGAGATGTGGCGATCTACGAGAATCTGCCCCTATGTGTCCAATATTCTTATTGCTTATTCTTAGAGTCCTTGTGTGGCTGATACCTTTACTCAACAACAGTTGTTGAGGGGAGACAAAATAATTACACTAGTAACAGACCTCCCTCTAGCGGACAATCTGGAAATCTTATAGAGAAGCACGCTTGTAAAAATGTGAAATTCATATTAAACTTTACTTTAAACCTATGCTTTCCCCATGTAGAGGAAAAAAAATCATTTTAATGCCCCCCCTCTGCAGAAGTACATACAGTACTTACCTTTGCTCTGCTATTACTCCGTTCAGCCACTGGGAGTGAATACCCAATTCTGCTGGGTATGGAGGAGAACGCGAAGTATTGCCCTTTATCTAATATGACTTTAGATAAAGGGTAGAACTTTACATTCTCATCACAGTGCTTGTGATTGATGAGTCTTCATCCATGTGTAGCTCCAGCTCTTGGCGGCTGAATGAAGAAGTAAATATGTGCCGTTTAGGAGGTGGCAATATTGTAAACCTGCTGCTTTGCTATAAGGTAAATAATGCAATAATAACTCAGAATACATACTCACTGAAAATACAATATGCTTTTCTTTTAACCTCTTCCCACCAGCATGATGCACATGTGCATCAGAGTTGCAGGTAGGCCTTAAATGCAGGCAGTATGCATTTATGGGTCAGCGGACTCCACACTGCGGAGAGCATGCTTTCAGCACAGCAACCAAGCTGATGGGTGGAGCGCCCAATCATGTCACCACTGCAACAGCCAATCACAGCGGTCATATGATCGAGAACTCCTCCTCCCATCTTTCAGAACCCATTAAAGCAGTGGTCCCCAACCTTTTTGGCATCGGGGACTGGCATTGTGGATGAAAATTGTGCCAAAGCCCGAGGGGGGGGGGGGGTATGGGGTCTGGGTGACAATGCAGTTTTTCGCAGCCAATTTGTCAGGAAATGGCTGGTGTTAGCACTTTAATCATCACAACGCCATGGTTAATATGGTGTCAGGATGATTGAAGCGCATTATTTGTATTATTATATTGTAATATAAAATTAAATATGTCATATGTGGGGTGGGGGTACACATGAGATAATTATTACTCCATGAAGGCACCGCCCCTGCAACGTATAAAAGTATAAAAGGTAGAGTATGGAATGGGGCTTTGAGTGTGCCAAGATGGAGTCAAACAAAATGAATACATTTCACAAGAATTTGTTTAAAAAATATAGAAAAAGTTTAATTCACCATCCTTAGATGGAGCTGTTTAAAACAATGAATAGAACACAATTATGGAAATGTATTCATTTTGTTTGACTTCATCTTGGCACACTCAAAGCCCCATTCCTTACTCTACCTTTTATATTTTTATAAAATTAAATAGTTCAACTCACCATAATGCTGAATCTGCCATCAGATGCAGCCTGCCACGGTGCCTTTCACCAGATTGCCACATCACCTCACACCAGATGCAGATTGTCACATGCCACCAGATGCAGATTGCCACAGTCACATGCCACCAGATGCAGATTTCCACATGCCACCAGATGCAGAATGCCACCAGATGCAGATTGCCACATGCCACCAGATGCAGATTGCCACCAGATGTAGATTGCCACATGCCACCAGATGCAGATTGCCACATGCCACCAGATGCAGATTGGCACAGTCAATTGCCACATGCCACCAGATGCAGATTGCCACATGCCACCAGATGCAGATTGCCACCAGATGCAGATTGGCACAGTCAATTGCCACATGCCACCAGATGCAGATTGCCACAGTCACTTGCCACATGCCACCAGATGCAGATTGTCACATGCAGATTGCCACAGCCACATGCCCCCAGATGCAGATTGCACATGCCACAGTGGACAGTGGTGATGCGGGGCAGGCGGTCATCTCTCTGGTCACCTGCTTCACCCCCAACAGTGTAGCAGCCGGGCTGTGTGGACGAAACAGCGGTGATGCGGGCGGGAGATGATGTAATCTTTCTGCTTCACATCCATCAGTATACCGGCCAGGCTGTGTGGGTGGTACAGCAGTGATGCAGGAGGGCGGTAATGCGGGCAGGTGGTGGGAGATGATGTCATCTCTCTGCTCGCCTGCTTCACCCCCAACAGTGTAGCAGCGGGGCTGTGTGGGCGGAAGTGCAGCGATCTCTCTGCTTGCCTGCCGCCGCAGCACCTCAGAGTGCAGACTTCGCGTCCCACCTGTAAAATGGCTGCGGATCGGTAGTGGGCCGCGGCCCAGGGGTTGGAGAACCCTGCTTTAAAGAGTTGATGGGAGCCAGTGCCAAGGTGTAAAGAGGTATTAAACCCAAAAACAAAAATGTAATATATTGCAGCTTAGCAATTCTTAAACGTGGTGACTACATTGGTTTTCTTTTTGTAGGCCAGTAAGTCTGCACTTTTTACGCTTCCATCAAGCTTTCCAGCAAATAGGCAGTTAGGGGGTTGAGACAAAACATTTAACACTGACAGGGGTGTTTACAGGTGTTGCAGCACTTAATTAGTGCATCTTGACAGTTTTCTCTTATGCCCTGTACCAGTGCCGGCCCAAGACATTGTGCTGCCTGGGACCAAGAATGAAATGCTGCCCCCCCCCCCCAGAAAAAAAATCACGCCAACCAAAAGGCCCCCATATTCATTATTTTATATCATGATAACTAAAGGTGACCCGTCATGGCTCTATACATGTATAAACGAGTGTAAAGAGGACCTGTCATTGCTCTATACATGTATAGGAATATAAAGAGGACCTGTCATGGCTCTATACATGTATATAGAGGACCTGTCATTACTCTTTACATGTAAAGGAATATCAAGAGGACCTGTCATGGCTCTATAAATGTATATAGGAGTATAAAGAGTACTTGACATGGCTCTATACATGTATAAAGGAGTATAACGAGGACCTGTCATGGCTCTATACATGTATATAGAGGACCTGTGGAGACTCTTTAAATGTCAAGGAATATAAAGAGGACCTGCCATGGCTCTATAAATGTATATAGGAGTATAAAGAGGACCTGTCGTGGCTTTATACATGTATAAAGGAGTATAACAAGGGCCTGTCATGACTCTATAGATGTATAAAGAGGGCCTGTCATGGCTCTATACATGCATATAGGCGTATAAAAGGACCTGCCATGGCTCTATACATGTATCCAGGAGTATAAAGGTACCTGTGAATTGCCGGCGGCCACAATGTCTTTTGCGCGAACTAATCAATGTACGCTAATTGTGGGGGGGTTTTTTGGTACCAAAAATATGTAGAATAATACATATTGGCCTTAACTGAAGAAAATAGTTTATTTTTCAAAATTTTGGGGATATTTATTATAGCAAAAAGTTAAAAAATATATATATTTATAGCACAAAAAATAAAAAACGCAGAGGTGATCAAATATCACCAAAAGAAAGCTCTATTTGTGGGAAAAAAAGGACATCAATTTTATTTGGGTAGCGGAGCTGGCGGAACGGGCTGGCGGGCATCAGTATTCTGCCCCCCTAAAAGTGCTGCCTGGTACCCATGGTACCACCCGGTCCCATCATAGGGCCGGCTCTGCCCTGTACACACGATCGGATATCTGATGGAATCTAATCCGATGGATTTTTTCATCAGATACCCAATGAAGCTGACTTTCATCAGTCTTGCCTACACACCATCAGTCAAAAATCCGACTGTGTCCAACGCGGTGATGTAAAACACTACGACGTGCTGAGAAAAAAGAAGTCCAATGCTTCCGAGCATGCGTCGACTTGATTCTGAGCATGCATGGATTTTTCTCCGATGGAGTTCCACACAGACGATCCTATGGATCAGTTTTTTATCCATAGGAAAATTTTAAAACATGTTCATTTTTTTTCACCGATGGAAAACAAACCGATGGGGCCCACACACGATCGGTTTGTCCGATGAAAACGGTCCATTTTCATCAGACAAACCGATCGTGTGTACAGGGCTTTAATCTCTTTGCAAAGTCCCACAATACCTGCTGAGCCTGCCGGTGAAGTCCACTGATGCAGCTTCATGTGAGGCTGTGTCAACAATGCAGCATTGCTCCTGATTTCAGAGCAGAGTTGCCACTCTCATGTAGGCTGTGCCCGCTTACACAGTGGGATGAAAAAAAAATGTTGCAGGTGATTGCATAGTAAAAATGGAGACATCCTATTAGACTTCTAATGTCACTTATGGACCCCAATAAAGCTGATCAAGCACAGATTGTGCTTGATCAGCTTCTTCCCTGGCCACAGGAATGACAGTTGTGAACCCAGAATTGGCAAAATGCTTGTTGCTTATTAGTCCATTCATAGGGAAAAATCAATGAATGGATGTTCACTGATCTCCCGGCCCAGGATCACAGGAGGGTCAGAAAAGCTAAAAAAAAACAGGGTGGGGAAAGTCAAGTGGGGGGTAGGGGTGCAACAGCCGCCTGTGTCCCAAACTTGGCTTAACAGAATAAAACACAGTCTCAGCTGCTGTATGTGTTTAAAAGTAAGCGCTACCAGATGCTATTTATAAATGGTACTGGTAGACAAGTGGTTAACCAAAGTTTGGAACAAGTTACAGACACAAAACAATATGCATATTTCCAAGAAAAATCCATACATAGCCACCACTCAATATCCCTGTAGTCTATTATTCATTCAATTATTGTTACTTTTTGTGTTTTTCTGTTTCCTTGTAACATCATCCGTGATCTCCAGAGCCTCTCCTGTTCCCTCTCATTATTGTTTGGAACGAGCAGTGCATATTAGTTGTGGTCATGTGCACTGCTCTATGCACACTACAAATCCTATAGTCTTTAGTCCTAGTAGGACAAGAGGTGGGCAGGAGGGGTGGCTGCCCTGGGCACTGTGGTTTCATGTGAGATGGGGGGGATCACAAGGAGATTGGGGGAGAGGGGATTTGTTTTGTAAGAGGATGGTGGCATTGGTAACTATTGATCTAGGAGTTGAAATTTTAGGGGTAGAGGATATGTGCTAGGAGAGGGTGTATTGTTTTTTTTTGGGGGGGGGGGGCAAAGATGTGTGTTGAGAGGGGGAATTTTAGCAGGGGGCGGATTTGTACTGGGAGGAGGGGGGATTTATGCTTAGGGGTAAGCATGCAGATGAGTGCTCAGTGTTTTTGTGGGGAGAATTTTGCTAACACATAATGCTTATACATCTTGGGGGGGGGGGGGATGCAGTTTGGCATGTTCGCCCTGGGCTCTAGATGACCTTGTCTTGGCACTGGTCCTTAGTCCATCTCTGGAGTGAGCAACAGAGTGTGGCTATGTTCCTACATACAGTTGGACCAGTGGCGGCTGGAGGGTTTTTAGTTTGGGGGGATGGCACCGCCAGCACCCTGCCACCCAGGGCAGCCGACGGCGTGGCAATGACAGCACCCCTCGGTGGCCCTGTCACTTACCCGATCGTGGCTGTGATCTCCTCACCTCCTTCTCCCGGAGGTGCGGTCCAGTGGTGAGAAGAGCGGTGGCCATAGGTGCGGGCAGCGGCCCGGAGGTGCGGGGAGTGGTGGCCATAGGTGCGGGCAGGGGCCCGGAGGTGTGGGATGCGGCAGGCATAGATGCGGGGAGCAACCTGGAGGTGCGGCGAGTTGCAGCCATAGGTGCGGGGAGCAGCGGCCATAAGTGTGGGCATTGGCGGCTTTGGTGTCTGCTCCGCCTAACAGCATACTGTAGGTCCGGCCTGTGATCTCCTTCTCCCAGAGGTGCGGGGAGTGGCAGCTCCGGTATTGGGAGGAACTTTAGTGTAAAAATAGCCTAAATTAATTTGTAAAACAACAGGGTGGGATCGGCACGCAGTGCTCTGTGCCCCGAGCCCACCCTTTTTTTGAAGCCTGTTAGAGCCTCTGGCTCTAATCATGTGCTTCAAAAATACACCCCCCCCCATTGGAATCCATGCACACAGTGCCCTTATATGTAGATAGGGGGCCAGATGCATGGATAGGGGGGCGGCACCCGTGCGCCCTCTATGGATGGGCCACCACTGAGTGGGACCATGGGGAAACGATGCAGTCACCCTCTAACTGGAAGTCAAATCACAGCAGCAAAAAAAGCAATTTGGAAGCTTGGAAAAGGCTGAGAGCACATCAATAAAGCATACAATGGAGGTTATGAGGAGCAACCAGTAAGCAAGCGACATGTTGCTAGATACTGAAATTACCTCCTATGTGAGCTAGTCTGTACTAATTATTTAGATATGTGGAAGGGTTCTTATCGGAAACTACAATTAACAAGTGTATAGCAAACACATTTATCTTGCAACGATGATAATTAGCATGTAACATTTCTACAGAATTCTCTTGTTCTGAACTTCTGCAGTAAACATATTGATTTCATTAAATCACCAAAGACTATTATTACCCCTGTGCACATTGCTAGATGACGCAGCAGTAGGGTGTGTTTTATACACACTCAGTTCTTAGGAAATAAGATATGGTTAGATATTTTGGCCCCTGGCAACAGTTGATAGGAGGTAGTCATTGAAAATCCAACAGTATTTACAGCTGAACTCTAGGCACATAAAAGGACATAAATCAGCGCAGCCCTGTAATTACTAATGTATTGCAAAATGTATTTTTTAGAATCAGTGTAAGTAGGTACCTGAATTTGATCCAATCAGCCTCTTGCGGTCCCTGTGCAACAGAGCTGGATCATGAGAGAAAGTAGCACAGCAAGGAGCCAATCCAGTCATGTTTTGACAGGAAGCATTCTGAGAGGAGGAGAGAGCATTGTGACAGAGAGAGGAGCCCATTACTGTGCTGCTCCTTCTTTCACTATTCATCCAGAGGCTGGGGTGGGCCCAGGATGAACTGGGCTCAGAGGAAGTGTGTTGAATGATTCTGACCATCAGACAGAAATAGTACTGCAGTGAAATCTCTGGATTAAAAATATTGTTTGCCTTAAAAGGGGTTGTAAAGGTAAAACATTTTTCCCTAAATAGCTTCCTTTACCTTAGTGCAGTCCTCCTTCACTTACCTCATCCTTCCATTGTGCTTTTAAATGTCCTTATTTCTTCTGAGAAATCCTCACTTCCTGTTCTTCTGTCTGTAACTCACCACCGTAATGTGAGGCTTTCTCCTTGGTGTGGCGAAAGCCTCTTGAGAGGGGAGGGGGCGAGCAGGAGTGTCAGGACACTCTCTACTTTGCAGATAGAGAAAGGAGCTATGTGTTA
The DNA here is from genome assembly GCF_905171775.1 of Rana temporaria. NCBI lineage: Eukaryota > Metazoa > Chordata > Amphibia > Anura > Ranidae > Rana > Rana temporaria. The sequence goes on along the minus strand of NC_053490.1, from coordinate 269,696,893 downwards.
GTGGGCATCCTGCTCACCCCCTTTAAGAGGCTTTCTCCACACCAGGGAGAAAGCCTTGCATTACTGTGTGTAGTTACAGACAGAAAAAGATTTCTCAGAAGAAATAAGGACATTTAAAACAAAATTGAAGGATGAGGTAAGTGAAGGAGGACTGCACTAAGGTAAAGGAAGCTATTTAGGGAATTTTTTTTTTACCTTTACAACCCCTTTAAGAACTGCCTTAATTCTTCATGGCATAGATTCAACAAGGTGTTGGAAACATTCCTCAGACATATTTGTCCATATGGACATGATAGCATCACGCAGTTGCTGCAGATGTGTCGGCTGCACATCCATGATGCAAATCTCCTGTTCCACGACATCCCAAAGGTGCTCTACTGGATTGAGATCTGGTGACTGTGGAGGCCATTGGAGTACAGTGACCTCATTGTCATGTTCAAGAAACCAGTGGTGAGATGATCTGAGCTTTGTGCATTATCCTGCTGGATGTAGCCATCAGTAGATGGGTACACTGTAGTCATAAAGGGATAGACATGGTCAGCAACAATAATCAGGTAGGATGTGGTGTTTAAACCAGGGCTCGACACACCCCGGGCGCCAGGTCGCAACTGTGACTAGAATTAGCGACCTGGCGCCTGAGGCGGCACAGCTGGGATATCCTGCGTCTCTGTGCGCCCCCCCTGCCGCACGATCGCGTCGGGCCGGCCAGTAATTGAGGCCGCGGCTTTGAAGCCTTCTGCAGGCCTATGCTTCCTTCTGTGATCTGGCGCCATCTTGTGGTGGCCGATGGTATGACAAGAAGAAAACCAGCAATGATAATGCTAATGGGGTGGCTGGTTTAAATAGCTTCATTATAGCCTTTTTTTTTTTTGGAATAGCTTTTATTTTAATTTTTTTAAGTAATTTTTTTAATTAAGTAATAATTTTCTAGGAAAAAAAATTACTTAGAACCCTCAAACATTATATAGTTATTTTCTAACACCCTATAGTTATTCCATATAATGGCGGGTGTTGCAATACTTTCTGTCTTACAAGCGCACTTTGTTTGGAAAAAATACACTTTTTTTATAAAAAAATAAAACAATAACTTTAGCCCAATTTTGCTTTTATATTGTGAAAGAATGTTATGCCGAGTAAATTGATACCCAACATGTTACGCTTCTAAAAATTGCGTCCGCTCGTGGAATGGCGACAAACATTTACCCTTTAAAATCTCCATAGGCGACGTTTAAAAAATTCTACAGGTTGCATGTTTTGTGTTACAGAGGAGGTCTAGGGCTAGAATTATTGCTCTCGCTCTAACGATCGTGGCGATACCTCACGTGTGGTTTGAACACCGCTTTCATATGCAGGCGCTACTCACGTATGCGGGACGGGGGACAGGACACGTTCCTAGCGCCTAACTTTATTAGCTGGCTCCTAGATTCCAAGCAAATTTGTCAAGCCCTGGTTTAAACCATGCTGAATTGGTGCTAAGGTGTGCCAAGACAATATCCCCCACACCATTACACCACCAGCTTGAACTTTTGGTACAAGGCAGGATGGAGCCAGCAGCTGAAATTGAGACTCATCAGACAAAGCAATGTTTTTCCAATCTTCTATTTTCCAATTTTGTTGAGCCTGTATGAATTGTAGCCTCAGTTTTCCTGTTCTCAGCTGACAGGCGTGGCACCCTGTGTTGTTTTCTGCTGCTGTAGCTCATCGGCTTCAAGGTTCGATGCGTTGTGCATTCAGAGATGGTATTCTGCATACCTTGGTTGTAAAGAGTGGTTATTTGAGTTACTGTTGCCTTTCTAGCATCGCCAACCAGTCTGCCCATTCTCCTCTGAAATCAACAAGACATTTCGTCTACACAACTGCTGCTCACTGGATATTTTCTCTTTTTCGGACAAATCTCTGTAAACCCTAGAAATGGTTGTGCATGAAAGACCAACCCGTCTGGCACCAACAACTATGCCATCTTCAAAGTCACTTCTTCCCCATTCTGATGCTGTTTGAACTTCAGCAAATCATCTTCACCACATCTAGATGCCTAAATGCATTGAGTTGCTGCCATGTGATTGGCTGATTAGCATTTTGTGTTACCAAGCAATTGAACAGGTGTACCTAATAAAGTGGCCAGTGAGTGCATTTGTTACCATTGTCAGCACCCCTATCAGTGGTAAATGGTTTGTATCAACCCTCTTACTTGTCCCTTTTGCTGGTCAGCTTAGTCTTCAGAGTTCAGAAAGTTGAAAAATAACCGCTTTACTTGCTGGTTCACCAGATGAAAATAAAGGAAACAACCCTAAAAAAAGAAAACTAATGCAGCCACCACATCTAAGAATTTTTAAACTGCTAAATATACAGTAAACATTTGGTGCCAGATCCACTTGGGAACTACAGCTGTAACACACTGACATGTAAGTTTGAAAATCCATGGGTGGTACAAAAACAGAACAGGTGATTCCGCAAACCTTTCTCACAGGGATGAAAAAGCTCATCTCCTACCAGAGTGCCCCATTGGTTATCCCAATCTTCCTACATATTGACAACTCTTGGGAAATCCATTCACACAACACTGTGCTCACTCTGACTCTGGTGTTAAATAAAGGCTAAAATGCATTATTGTGTTGCAAAATACTGATTACAACAAAGTTATAGGTCTACAGGGCTTTCTTTGTGTTCTATGGAATCAGGGTCGTATCACTGTTCACTTTACATTTTTTGCCAGGTCAAGGCTCCATTGATTTAGTTGATTTGAAGCAATACGTAAGGCAACAAGAGCGCCATCTTGTGTAAGTAACACAGTAAAACCAAGCTGCTATGTTGGGGACGATTTGTTCACTAAAATATATCTATCTATCACATGTACAGTGTACAACCCTTTTATTATATATATATTCATGTGACAACACTGAAGAAATAACACTTTGTTACAATGTAAAGTAGTAAGTGTACAGCTTGTATAACAGTGTAAATTTGCTGTGCCCTCAAAATAACTCAACACACAGCCATTAATGTCTAAACTGCTGGCAACAAAAGTGAGTACACCCCCAAGTGAAAATGTCCAAATTGGGGCCAATTAGCAATTTTCCTCACTGGTGTCATGTGACTCGTTAGAGTTACAGGATCTCAGGTTTGAATGGGGAGCAGGTGTGTTCAATTTGGTGTTATCGCTCTCACTCTCAAAAAAAAAAGAAAAAAAAAAAAAAAGAATTGTTGCTCTACATCAGTGGTTCTCAACTCCTGTCCTCAGGACCCACTAACAGGCCAGGTTTGCAAGATAACTGAAATACATCCCATGTGATATCATCTGCGGCTTAGTGATTGCAGTATTTTAGTCTGCATCTCCCCAAGGTAATACTTAATAAAGTAAGTAAGGTAATACTAAATAAAGTCTGGCCTGTTACTCCTGAGTACAGGAGTCGAGAACCACTGCTCTACATAAAGATGGCCTAGGCTATAAGATTGCCAAGACCCTGAAACTGAGACTGAGCTGCAGCACGATTCCAAGACCATAACAGAGGTTTAACAGGACAGGTTCCACTCAGAACAGGCGTTCGCCATGGTCGACCAAAGAAGTTGAATGCACGTGATCAGAGGTTGTCTTTGAGAAATAGACATATGAGTGCTGCCAGCATTGCTGCAGAAGTTGAAGGGGTGGGGGGTCAGCCTGTCAGTGCTCAGACCATACGCCGCACATTGCATCAAATTGGTCTGCATGGCTGTACTCCCAGAAGGAAGCTTCTTCTAAAGATGATGCACAAGAAAGCCTGCAAAACTGTTTGCTTAAGACAAGCAGACCAAGTACATGGATTACCATGAGAACCATGTCCTGTGGTCTGATGAGACCAAGATAAACTTATTTGGTTCAGATGGTGTCAAGCGTGTGTGGTGGCAACCAGGTGAGGAGTACAAAGACAAGTGTGTCTTGCCTACAGTCAAGCATGGTGGTGGGAGTGCCATGGTCTGGGGTTGCATGAGTGCTGCCAGCACTGGGGAAGCTACAGTTCATTGAGGGAACCATGAATGCCAACATGTACTGTGACATACTGAAGTAGAGCATGATCCCCTCCTTTTGGAGACTGGGCCGCAGGGCAGTATTCCAACGTGATAACAACCCCAAGCACACCTCCAAGATGACCATCGCCTTGCTAAAGAAGCTGAGGGTAAAGGTGATGGACTGGTCAAGCATGTCTCCAGACCTAAACCCTATTGAGCAGGGGTAGCCCATCCATTAAGGGCGCACACGGCACCCCCCCCTATCCATGCATCTGGCCCCTTTCAAGACACTGGCGCATGGATTCCAATGCGGGTGGGCTGTTTAGTTGAAGCACCGATTAGATACAGAGGCTCTAATAGGCTTCAATATATGGTGGGCTCGGGTCTCAGAGAGTGCGCTCTGAACCCACCTAGGTGTGTTACAACAGCGAATGAGTATTCGCTGTTGTAACACTGATCCTCCTCCCAGGCCAATCAGGAAGCAGGTTTTTACACCGGCCACCTAATTGAATGAAACGACAGTCGATCCTATTGGACGCCTAGGAGGAGGAGCTGGAAGAGGCAATGTAGAAGAGGAAACGGAGCAGATGTCCACGCTGCCTGCTATCCGCCACAAGGGGGTAAGTGCCGGACCGACCGGCAAACATTGGGGGGTGGGTGCTGCTGGGGGGATTGGAGGTTGTTTGCCCCCCCCAAAAACACCAGCCGCCACTGCTGTTGAGCATCTGTGGGGCATCCTCAAACGGAAGGTGGAGCGCAAGGTCTCTAACATCCACCAGTGTGATGTTGTGGAGGAGTGGAAGAGGACGCCAGTGGCAACCTGTGAAGCTTTGGTGAACTCCATGCCCGACAGAATGTTGGCTCAAACTTGTGTTACATACACGCAGTCACACAAAATTCCGACCATCAAGAACGCGGTGACGTACAACACTAGGACAAGCCGAGAAAAATTAAGTTCAATGCTTCCAAGCATGCATCGATTCCGAGCACGTGTGTGTTTTTTTGCGCGTTGGAATTGCATACAGACGATCGGAATTTCCGACAAGAACTTTTCCCGTCGGAAAAATTTGAGAAAAAGTCGGATGGGGCCTACACACAGTCGGAATTTCCGACCAAAAGCTCACATCGAACGTTTCTTGTCGGAAATTCCGATCATGTGTACGTAGCATAAGGCTCTATGCCGACTCCTGGGAAAAGCGGTCGCCCTATCATACAAGGAAGGAATGAGATTCTGGAGCATTCAACGTAAATTGCAATCACTGCAAGGAACTGATTTTGGAATATGTTATTTTTAGAAAATCAACAGCTGCATATTTAAACTAATGTTTTTTTACTCTGTATTGAATAGACTCTGAAACCAGAACCAATACTGTAGTTCTACTCAGGAAAAAAAAAACACACTACAACACTTTCCAGATGTGTCGGATATATTGAGGCTGTGGTTGAGAGCCACAGTAAAAGAGCACTAGAGGGCAGCTGGAAAAAGAAAACTCCAACACATCCGGAAGCGGCAGTCTAATTTCCTGACGCATTCATGGCAGCACACACTGGGTTGTGACTCCGCCCCCACAACCTGACAGGATTGGTTAGCTATAAATTTGAAGGGGAGACACCCGGCATTATTCTCTTTTTTTATCCTCACCTGACAGGACGTGGACGTACAGCTTGTCTCCTACCGCTATCGCCCCAGCAGGTTCAGCCTCTCCTGTTTGGAAGTCCCCCTTGTACAGTCTCTAATAGAGCTTTATAGGGGGAACCCCGCTCTGGTGGTCTCAGGGGTTAATCCCGGCACAGATTCCTGGCATATGTACAAGCTTTAAATAAGCTTAAAGGGTCACTAAAGGAAAACATTTTTTTAGCTGAAATGACTGTTTACAGGACATAGAGACATAATAGTTAACCGATTCCTTTTAAAAATGATTAAAAATAGATAAAAAAAACAATCATATAATGTGCCTGCAGTGTAGTTTCGTTTTTGCTGTTGTTTGCTGGTTCTCTGATGTACAGAGAGCCACTAGAGGGCAGTCAGCCAATAGAGAGCAGTGATACTTTGTCTAAAACTCCTCAGCACCAATCCAGTTTCGTTTTACACACAGCTCCTTGATTAGTGACCACCGTGAGAAATCTCCCAGTACTGTGGTTATCAGGAAACAGGCAACCAGGAAGTGTCCAGAACAGAGAGAGATTTACAGCAACATGAAAGCAAAAACGAACAATGAGGACATGAAACCAGGACTGCAGTAAGGTAAAGGAAGCTATTTAGCAAAAAAAAAAAATTCCTTTAGTGACCCTTTAAATAGGCAAGTGTGGCTCCCTCTCTGCTTCCTGGGTGTTTCTTTCCCCGTTTTTATGCTTTCAAAATTACTCTTACTGTTCCGTTTTTATTTCCCTTTTTTTTTTCAGTACTGTAAGCAGTGTTGTATGCCCTTTACTATGTCATTATTTACATTTACTGTCTTGCTCATTGTACCTTGCCTGGGTCCTTTTTCCCCTCCAGGCAGCGGGCTCTCTGAGCCATGTAGTCCTCCATAGCCCCGCCGCGTCTCCCGGGCGTACGGCGCATGCGCGCAGCATGGTGATGACGCCGGCGGTCTCCTCGCCCTCATCCAAGATGGCGCCGGGACGCGCAGGACGCTACTGCGCATGCGTCATCAGCGCCGCGACGGCGGCGCCGAATTCAAAAAGGCTCAAAATTCCTTTTCCTCCCTGAGGCTGCTGCTTTGCCCAAAACACACGGGGTTTTTTGCCCAGGTACTTATTTGCCTCTCCCCTTCTAGGCTCTCCTTTCTTTTTTTCAATATTCTTTATTTTTAACCATCTTCTGCTCCCTTCCAGCTATCCACAATCTGCTGTTTTCCTGTACTTCCATGGAGCCCACTGCCCTCGCAGACCACTACCAGCAAACAAGGTATGGAGGCCATCATGTTTAGGTAAGGAAGGAAAGAGACAAAAAAGAGAGCCGGCCGCTAAACACTGCCTTTTTGTTGCAGTCCCATCAGGCCAAGAGACGCAAGCCCACGGCGCAGGGAGAGGTCCAGGCATGCATCAAGCAGGAGGTCCCGTAAAAGTCGGTCAAGATCTTCCTCCCGCTACCATCGATCCAGGCATAGCCGATCACGCCGCAGCCGCTCCCGTCATAGCCGGTCTCATCACAGACGGTCTCCCTCATTTCACCGCCAGCATTACCATACCCGTCCTGCAGCAAACGCTTGCTGGGTGTGCGGTGCTACTGCTTTGCCAGGAAAGCTAGCATGTCGTACTTGCTTCAATGAAGCAACCAGAGAAAAGGAGACGGACGCCAGGATGGCCACAAATCTCTCTTCCCAACACCACATAGAGGAGCCTGCACTGGAACCAATCTGGACCGCAGATCCTCTGGCCTGTGATGAGCCCACCCCAGGCACTTCATCCGCCTCTGGCCCATATGCCCAGTTAACGGAGGCCTTTTCCGATCATGAAGATCGAGAGCTCGTGTCTGGTTTTGACTTTGGCCTGGTCGAACCTTTTGCCCGCTCGGTTAAGGAGACGATTGGTTGGGAAGAACCCGTGACGGAGCCACTGAAGGTTGGGAAATACTTCCCTGAGTTAAGGAGGGATCCCGAACTGTTTCCCTTCATTGAGGAATTGGAAGACCTCATTAAGGAGGAGTGGGGAAAACCGGACAAGCGGCCCGGTCTGTCAAATAAACTGGCTAAATTGTACCCTCTGAAAGATTCTAAGATCGCTCCCCTCATTAATGCTCCCGTGGTGGACTCGTCTCTTATGCGGCTCGCGAGGCACGTCACTCTGCCAATTGAGGACGCAGTCTCGTTCCGGGACGTTCTCGACCGCAAGATCGACCTGGAGTTGAAGAAGGCATACTCCACGGCAGGGGGAGCATGTAGACCAGCTATTGCCACAGCAGCGGTCGCTAAGGCCATTTCCGTATGGGCAGCCAGCGCTGAGAAGGCTTTACTAGAAGGTACTGACCGGGGGGACGTAATTTCCTCCTTGCAGGAGATCAGGCTAGCCGGTGACTTCGTGGCAGGGGCCTCGGTGGACGTCATTCGTTCTTCGGCCAGGTCCATGTTAGCCTCAGTTATGGCCCGTAGAGCCTTATGGTTGAAGCCTTGGGTCGCTGACACGGCTTCGAAATCCAACTGGTGTAAGATTCCGTATGATGGCTCAAACCTGTTTGGCACGAAATTGGATTCGGCAATCTCCAAAGTCACTGGGGGGGAAGTCCGGGCTTATTCCCTCCGACAGGAGGCCCAAGCCGCAGAAAGGTCCTGCCTTCAGGCGTAATTTACCTGAGAGGTACAGGGAAGCCAGATCCTATCGCCCCGGGAAGGAGTTCAGAAGGGATTGGAGACCTACTCGCCCTCCCTTTTCGAGGGGCCAGAAGCCCAAGGCCATTTCTGCAGGGGACCAGCAAAAGTCCTTTTGAAGTATCGCCTGCCCACCCAGCTCAGGTGGGCGCCAGGCTCAGCAGTTTCGCACAAATATGGTCGGAACACATAAAAGACCCATGGACTCTTTCTACAATAAAACATGGTCACAAATGGAAATTTATGGGGGCATTGCCTCACGCTACCTTCCAACCCACCAAAATACCGTCTTCCCTAGACAAAAGGAAACTACTCATTCAATACATCCTAGAGCTACTTCAGAAGGGAGCTATCGTGGAGGTTCCTTCGCACCAAAGGGGCAGGGGGTTTTATTCCCCTCTCTTTTTGGTGCGGAAGAAATCAGGGGATCTACGGCCCGTACTGGACCTCAAGCGGCTCAACAAAAGGATTCAAATAGAGGCTTTCAAAATGGAGAGTCTCCAATCCATCCTCCTGGCAGTGAATCTCGGGGATTGGATGCTGTCGGTAGACCTGTCAGACGCCTACCTTCATGTGCCAATTCACCCCGCATTCCAGAAGTTTCTGCGCTTCTCCATCGGCCAACATCACTTCCAGTTCCGATGTCTGCCATTCGGGATCTCTTCAGCTCCCAGGACATTCACAAAGGTCCTTCTCCCCCTCATAGCGTTTCTCAGGGAGAAGGGGTTGCGGGTACATCATTACCTGGACGATATCCTGCTCTTAGCAGCAAATCGGGAGACTCTAATCCTCCAGCGGGAGATTCTAATCTCGACCCTCCAAAAGTTTGGCTGGTTAATCAACTGGCGGAAGAGCAGCCTGCAGCCATCACAGTCTATGGTATTCCTGGGGGCAGAATTGGACACAAAGCAGAACAGAGTACAACTGCCTTTAGAGAAAGTGGAACCCTTAATACGGAGAGTCCGGATTCTATTGTCCTCCAGTCTCACGTCTTCCAGATCCTGCCTCAGTATACTGGGCTCAATGTCATCAACCATACCCATGGTACAATGGTCCCAATGGCACATGAGAACCCTGCAGAACACCTTCCTCAGACAATGGGACGGAGCCTCAATGCACCAACCCATCAGCATCCCCAGCCATGTAAGGCACTCTCTGTTGTGGTGGACTTACCCTCCCAACCTCAGGAGATTCAGGCCCATAGCTCCTCCAAAGCCGGAGATAGTGACATCAGACGCCAGCGAGAGAGGTTGGGGGGCTCATTACCTGGATCAGACAGCCCAGGGTCACTGGCACTTCCCTGCTCGAGGGACAGTCTCGAATATACTGGAGCTCCGAGCGGCATTCCAGGCCCTCTTAGCCTTTACACCTCTGCTACAAGGGAAGAGCGTCCTAATTCGGATGGACAACAGGGTGGCGGTGGCCTACATCCAGAGACAGGGCGGTACCCGGAGCCACACTCTTCTAGAGGAAGTTCGTCCCATAATGGAATGGTCCCAGGTACATCTTCTAGACCTAAAAGCAGTCTATGTTCCAGCAGCACAGAACACGCTAGCCGACTTCCTGAGCAGGGAACTGCTATCCAACAACGAGTGGTCTCTGAATCTCCGGGAGTTCTCCGTTCTGACGGAGGCATGGGGGGTTCCGGAGATAGACCTGGCAGCAACACCAGCAAATGCCAAATGCTCAAGGTTCCTTTCCAGAGTACCCTTTCCGACAGCGGAGGGGACAGATTGCCTTCTTCACCCATGGGACTTCAATCTGGGATACATCTTTCCCCCGACTCCTCTAATAGCGAGGTTTCTATCCCGACTCCGAAGGTCATCGGCCACAGTAATCACGGTAGTACCATTCTGGCCAAGGAGGCCGTAGTTTACGACGCTCCTACAGCTCAATACCCGACCCCCAATCCACCTACCAGTGACAGCGGATCTCCTACACCAAGGTCGGTTTCTCCATCCAGCCCCAGACAGGCTCCACCTGACAGCCTGGAGGTTGAGAGGGCTAGACTAAGAGAACAGGGATGTTCCCAAGCGGTTATAACAACTTTAATGCAAGCCAGGATGTCCTCCACAAACACCATTTACACCAGGGTTTGGGAAAGATTCGCCCAGTTGGCGCAACTCAAAGCTTGGAATCCCATCTCGCCCGATCCTTACCAGATCCTGGAATTCCTGCAAACGGGAATTGACAAGGGCCTAAATTCAAGCACCCTAAAGGTACAGATCTCTGCTCTGTCTGCCAAAACTGGCATCAGGTGGGCCTTGCATCCCTTGATCATCCAGTTCATAAAAGCATGCATGAAGATCAGGCCGCCCAGAAAACCATCCTTCCCGGCCTGGGATCTTTCGGTGGTCCTCGAGGCGTTTTCCAAACCACCATTCTTCCCGCTTAATTCGATCTCTCTATGGGATCTGACCTTGAAGTTATCCTTCCTCATTGCCATTACCTCGGCAAGGAGAGTTTCGGAGCTGCAAGCTCTCATGTCTAAGGAGCCATACCTGTTTTTTCAACCCGACAGGGTGATACTGAGACCTTCAGATCGTTTCCTTCCCAAAGTTACTTCGGCCTTCCACTACAGCCAGGACATCGTCTTACCATGCCTTTCGGACGACAGTGGCGAACCTCATGCCTTGGACATTAAGTCTACAATTGCCAAATATCTGTCGGCTACTACCCATCTTCGGTCAACAGACGCCCTCTTGATTATACCTCATGGGGCCAGGCGAGGCCAGGCGGCCACTTCCCGCACCATCGCCTCTTGGTTAGTCAAGGCTATTGAAAAAGCATATTCCACTCAGCAACTGGAGATCCCGGAAGGCGTCAGGGCACACTCAACCAGGGCAGTGGCAACCTCTTGGGCAGCATATTGTGGTGTTTCTTCGGAAACTATATGCAGAGCAGCAACCTGGTCTTCCAGGCATACCTTTATCTCCCACTACAGGGTGGACGCCGCTCTCTTGGCTACAGCCGAATTTGACAGATCTGTCATCAGGGCTAATTCTTCTGCTCTCTAGGGAATAAAATACTTTTGCATGGAACCCTCCCGACTGGCGAGTTATTTCCCAGTGTGTGCTGCCATGAATGCGTCAGGAAAATGGAAAATTGTATACTTACCTTTCCGTAATTTTCCTTTCCTGACGCATCTTCATGGCAGCACACAGCTGCCCACCCTACTGTTCAATGATGATATTTACGGAGAATAATGCCGGGTGTCTCCCCTTCAAATTTATAGCTAACCAATCCTGTCAGGTTGTGGGGGCGGAGTCACAACCCAGTGTGTGCTGCCATGAAGATGCGTCAGGAAAGGAAAATTACGGAAAGGTAAGTATACAATTTTCCATTTTTTGCACCTCTAATGCCGCGTACAGACGGTCGTTTTTTGTGATGAAAAAAAATTCGAACATGCTTGAATTTTTTGTGTCGTTTTTCAAAACATCGTTTTTTGTGTCAATTAAAATGATAGTGTGTGGGCAAAACGACGTTTTTAAACCCACGCATGCTCAGAAGCAAGTTATGAAGCTAGTTTCAATGGAAAAGAGTGCTGAACGTAACCTGCTCTTTGCTAGAGCATTTTGAAAAAACGATGGTGTGTAGGCAACGTCGTTTTTGAAAATGAAGTTTCAAAAACGTCGTTTTATTTCATGATTTAAAACGTCGTCTTTTTTTCATCACAAAAAACGACCGTCTGTACGCGGCATTAGAAATAAATGCATTGCCTAGAAGAAGGCAATATATGCAAATTACTATCAATGTCAATTATTATTGCAATTATCAAAGCATTTTTTGCATTGATATAGAAAAGGATAGTAGCTGTTCTAATCGCAGGAATATATGCAAGGGTGCCAAGTAATTTTTTTGTTTTATTATAATTTTTCTTTACTACAGGCTGGGAGTGATAACAGGGAAAGCATATGCTTCAGTCTTCTTTACTAATAACCCAAACTGCAAGTAGAAATCTCCTGCATACGTTATTAGTGTATTCTAGAACAGAGGATGCCAACCAGTGGTCCGTGGACAATGATGGCCCACAAGAACATTTTAGTGGCCCCCAGGGGTTCTGCCGCAAATCAACATTGTGGCAGGTGTATACCGCCCAGTGTTGTACTTATAGCACACTGACAGTCAATATTGTCAGCGCGCATTGATACCCGTTTCCTTCTCTGTAGTTGCGGTTTCTGTGAACTCAGAGTGAGGCACCGGGAGTAATGCAGAGAGAGGGAGGTGAAGAAGGAGGGGACTTCCAATGGCAGCACTGATCACAGACTGTGGGAGGGAGCACAGAGTTCAAGCACATGGCTGGATAAGGAAGTGAGATCCAATGAGGAGTCTGTGTAAGGCAGCAGTGTGATGCAGAAGCTGGGGAGGCAGAGGGTTGGAGCATTGTGTGTAAAAAGCAGCAGTGTGATCCAGGGGGAGGAGGGCAGGGAGTCAGAGCATTGTGTGTATAAGGCATATAAACTTCTTGTTAGTGGTCCGCAAGATTCAAAATTGTGAGTTTAGTGGTCCATTAGGTCAAAAAGGTTGGCGACCACTGTTCTAGACAGACAACTGTGAAAAGTAGAATACTGTACAGGTTTTATGCCTGCAGCCCCCCTTGATTTCAGTGCCTAGAGACACATACTTTCTGACTATAGTTAAACCCATGAAGGGCCACCTGCTTTTATCACTTATTGTCCATTTCTCCAGCAATTACCTAAATGCAGCATAGAATATGTAAAATCGCTTTTAAATACTTACCATCATTTTCCTTTCCTGGCCTATCTTCATGCCACCATTTTACACTGCTCCTCCTCTGACCCCATAGGATTACCCACAACTAGTCTATAACTACTTGCCGACTAGCCGCCGCAGTTACACGGCGGCAGGTCGGCTCTGCTGCGCGAGATCACGTAGTTATACGTCATCTCGCTATGCAGCCAATAGGGGCGCGTGCGCGCCGCCGGAGGCGCCGTGTCCCTGGTCCCGACGCGCGTGTCCGGCGGTCGCGATCACCGCCAGGCACCCGCGATCGCTCGTTACAGAGCGAGAACCCGGAGCTGTGTGTGTAAACACACAGCTCACGGTCCTGTCAGGGGGAGAAATGACTGTTCGTTCTTCATACAATGTATAAACAGCGATCTGTCATTTCCCCAAGTCAGTCCCACCCCCCCCTTCAGTTAGAACACACCTAGGGAACATACTTAACCCCTTCCTCGCCCCCTAGTGTTCACCCCTTCCCTGCTAGTGGCATTTTTATAGTAATCAATGCATTTTGATAGCACTGATCGCTATATGGTCCCAAAAATGTGTCAAAAGTGTCCGCCATAAGGTCGCAGTACCGATAAACATCGCTGATCGCCGCCATTACTAGTAAAAAAAAAAAAAATATTAATAAAAATGCCATAAAACTATGCCCTATTTTGTAGACGCTATAACTTTTGCGCAAACCAATCAATAAACGCTCATTGCAATTTTTTTTACGAAAAATATGTAGGATAATACGTATCGGTCTAAACCGAGGAAAAAAAATTTTTTTTTTATATATTTTTGGGGGATATTTTTTACAGCAAAAAGTAAAAAATATTCATTTTTTTTCAAAATTGTCGCTCTATTTATGTTTATAGCGCAAAAAATAAAAACCGCAGAGGTGATCAAATACCACCAAAAGAAAGCTCTATTTGTGTTAAAAAAAGGACGCCAATTTTGTTTGGGAGCCACATCGAGGGACCACGCAATTGTCAGTTAAAGCGACGCAGTGCCGAATCACAAAAAGTGGCCCGGTCATTGACCAGCAATATGGTCTGGGGCCGAAGTGGTTAAAAAGACTCCACCTGTGTTTTATGAGAATCCTAGCAATAGAAAAAGGTGAAAATGTATGTTGAAAAAAAAAAAAACACAAAAAAAAGGTATAGGGCTCATCCACTATAGTCAAAAACAGACGGGAGCAAAAGCTGAATTAAGGCGTGAAGAAAAAAAAAAAGAGAAAAAAAATTACATTTCAAAATAAATTCTTCAAAAAGGAACAGCCGGGTGAGACTATATTAATTAAATATCCGGATTTAAAATCTCATTGAAAAATTACAAAGATTACCACCATCTTCACCACAAACAGATAAAAAGTTAGACACTAGTCTAAAATAGGACACAGGTGGACACCACAACAGCCATACACATCCAATATCCCTCCTGCTGGGTATTCTTCCTATTATTATCTCCGATTAAATAATTGATACAGATGGAACCTGTAACGGGAGGGCCCGTGGAACCCAGAAGCTCTTGAAAAAGTATGAGATACCCTTGTTTCAGCTTCCCCGGACCCTCTTATGTCTAAAATCATCCTATGTCCACTGGGGGCATAGGATGACTGAGAAATTATATCTTGGACTACCTGAGATGGGAAAGTAATGATTATTCACAATATCTGCCAGGATATATGCCATATTAGAATAGTGACTCATTCTAGTGTGGCTGCTCTGCATCTAATTGTGGCTTGTGCCAATTGACCCTGTAATTGTGTGAAGGTGTATTTATGATAATGTGTATTGTAAGTTATCAGACAGCCAGTCTGAGAAACGTAAAGGTCATGTGTACGAGTCATCAGCTGTAGTTAATTAGCTCACGTAAATTAGGTCAGGTCTCGGAGTCATTTTGTCTGCTAAGAGATGTATTGAGAATGACGTGTATTGGGGGCTCGTTAGGTAACCATTGTGTGATGTTGTGTGGTGGATCCCGGTCATTGTTCAGTATTCTCAAGTGTATAAAAAAAGGACCGTTTCCTTCCAATAAAGTAATTCCTGCTTGAACCTCAAACAGAGCTGTTTCTCGTGAGGAGCCCTTCCTCATTCAAAATTAGCGCGGTAGCGTCACTGAGCGCGCGTCCCAGGTTGACATTTTCATCCCCATTGAAAACGTCAACCTATGACGAAACGCGTCAGGAGGGCTCCTCGTTGCCGGCCGGCACCAATTTTAAATGCTTTTATGATTCTGCTTAATTGGGCAGCTGTTTTTTTCCTGTGGAGGATTGATTCCCCTGGCAGCTGGTTCTTTCCCGTTGAGGACTGGATCTGGATTCCCCTGGACCCGGTGCTATCACTGTGCAGTTAAATCTGCTTAAAGCTATTCCCTCTTATCGATCTGGTAAGAGGCCGTCTATGTGGTGGCGGTTTCACTGATGATTTTTTCCTGCACTGCGGTGTTGTCAGTTTCCAGCTGAATATCATTTATCGCTACATTTATTGCTTCATTATCACTGGGACATTTTTTTTAGGACTGTTTCACTCTGATCAATTTGTCTCTAATCTTAAAATTATGCTTGAAGGAACTGTGCCCATAAGGAATAGTACATATTGCCATATTTCTTAAACCTCGTACACACAATCAGATTTCCATCAGACCAATCCGTGGAATTTTGTGCGAAGGGCGTTGGCCGTGAACTTGTTCTGCATACAGACGCCAGAACTTTTTCAGCCAACATACACAAAACGATGTGTTTTTTATACTCTTTAGCGCCGCCCTTTGGGTAACTTCTGCTGATGTTGTCTAATGGTTAGCATTGGATCGGAACATGCCTGTTTGTACTTTGGATTTTAGTCCGACGAACTTGTGTACACACGATCGGATAATCTGATGGCACACATTTGTTGTCGAAAAATTTGAGAGCATACTATCCCACATTTGTTGACGGAAATTCCGACAACTATTGTCCGATGGAGTGTACAAAAACCCTGCCATCACACAATTGTCCGAAAATCCGATCGTGTATATGAGCCTTTACACTGGTAATTTGCCACAAGGAGTTCAATTAAGGGTATTGTCATAAATAACCCCTTTAAAGGGGAGTATAAGATTAATTAGGCATAGCCTATGAGGTACGCACTGAGGGTTGCATTTTCTTGGTTATCACTTTACATGCTTTAGTGTTTCTCTCAAGAAAAGTTTGGTGTAGTGTGGGTAGAGTTCAACTAGTATGCCTGGAATAAACACATCTTGGGTACACATTGGGCAGACAATAAATTAGTTATAAAGTTGGGTCACCTGCTTCAAGAAGATTAAAATTACTGGACAATGCCATAATACAAGCATGAAGTCTGCCTCTAGCTTATTGTACCTCAGAGACACCAATAGGATGAACAAAGGTCATCCCATCCTTCCAGAGAGATACTGTATTAGGCATAAGGTCAAGATTTAATAGATAATGGTGTTGTATTGTATGTACAGTACTTAGAAAATGTATTCATACCCCTTAAAATGTTTCATTTTGTCAAAATTTTAACTGTATTTCATTGGGATTTTATGTGATAGGCCAACACACAGTGGCACATAATTGTAAAGTAGAAAGAAAATGATAAATGGTTTTAATTTTTTTTTTACAAATAAATGTCTGAAAAGTATGATGTGCATTTATATTTAGCCCCTCTTACGCTGATACCCCTAACTAAAATCGAATGGGACCAATTGCCTTCAGAAGTCACCTAAATATTAAATAGAGTCCACCTGTGTGTAATTTAATCTTGCTATAAATACAACTGTTCTGTGAAGCCCTCAGAGAGGTTTGTTTGAGAACAAAACAGCATTATGAAGGCCAAGAAACACATCAGACAGGTCAGGGATAAAGTTGTGGAGACGTTCAAGGCAGGGTTAGGTTATAAAAAAAAAATTACAAGCTTTGAACATCTCACAGAACACTGTTCAATCAATCATCCGAAAATAGAGTATGGCACAGCTGAAAACCTACCAAAACCTGGCCGTCCACCTAAACTGACAGGCCTAACAAGGAGGAGAGCATTAATCAGAGATGCAGTCAAGAGGCCCAATGGTAATTCTGGAGGAGCTGCAGAGATCCACAGCTCAGGTGGGAGAATCTGTCCACATGACAACAATTAGTTGTGCACTCCATAAATCTGGCCTTTATGGAAGTGGGACAAGAAGAAAGCCATTGTTGGAAAAAAAAGCCATAAGAAGCCCTGTTGGCAGTTTGCAAGAAGCCTTGTGGGGGACACGGCAAACATGTGGAAGAAGATCGTCTGGTCAGATGAGATCAAAATGTAACTTTTTGGCCTAAAAGCAAAACGCTATGTGTGGAGGAAAACAAACACTGCACATCACCCTGAATGCACCATCCCCACAGTGAAACATGGTGGTGGCAGAATCATGCTGTGTGCATGTTTTTCTTCAGCAGGGACAGGAAAGCTGGTCAGAGTTAATAGGAAGATGGATGGAGACAAATACAGGGCAATCTTAGACAAAAATCTGTTAGGCCTCGTACACACGGGCAAAAAACTTGTCAGGAAAAAAAAAAAGTTTTTCCGGACGAGATTCTTGGCAAGAATCTCTTTCCGCCCGAGTGTACACACAGACTTTTCAAAAGAACCGCGGTTCTCTTGAAAGGCAAGAACGCGGCGACGTCATCGCGTACGACGAGCATGCGCTTGTCACATTCTATGCCGTCGCCGCCATCTTGCTTTACCCTACCTATCCCGTGGAAGCTACCGCGCATGCGTCAAAAGTAATTTCGAGCATGCGTGGGTTTCCACGGCGACAGGCAAGTATACACACACTCAGGTTTCTCGCCGGGAAACCAGCCGACAAGAATCTCGACAAAATAGAGATTTCAATTCATTAGAAAATACAAAACTGCCACCTCCTCCGGGTATTTGCAGTGCAGAAATGTTAAACTTTTGCCTGATATACGTTCATATGAAAGCAGCATTAAACCCAAAACCTTTGGAACTGCTGCAGCCATCTTGGAAATGCCCAGACATTCCAGGCTTCCAGATTTGCTGCCGGTGCCCCATTATGGGGGCTTTATTAGCATGTCTACTGGAGTTCCCTGGCTCTCAGCTACATTGGAGATGGTGCTGCTGCACATTGGATTAGAGTGTAATTAGAAGATATGTTTATATAGGCTTTGAACTTTGAGGCCTGTTTATGGCCCCTGGGTGGATAGTTTATATATTGTTTTTTTTTTCTATTGCAGGTTGTTGGAGGTGGTCTTAGGGAAGCACAGCAATGTCTTTCAATAGAATCTACTGGGCCTCTTCCTCTCTCTTCATGCCTACCTATACTGGAGGATATTGGCTTTTTCCACTGAACATCCAGTATACAGTTGTGCTCATAAGTTTATATACCCTGGCAGAATTTATGATTTCTTGGTCATTTTTCATGAATGAAGTCCATGCAAGCGAAACAGGCCATTATAAGGCTTCAAAAACAAACAAAAAAAAACCCATCAGAGAAATAGCAGAAACATTAGAAGTGGCCAAATCAAAAGATTGGTACAGTCCGAGGAAGGAAGGAAAGAAGAACACACTGGCGAGCTCAGCAAAATAAAAAAGGCCTGGACGCCCACGGAAGACAACAGTGGTCGATGATCGCATGATCCTCTCTATGGTAAAGAAAAACCCATTCATGACATCCAGACAAGTAAAAAGGACACTCTCCAAGAGGTGGACGTATCATTGTCAAAGTTTACAATCAAAAGAAGACTTATGCCCTGTACACACGACCGGTTTTCCCTTCGGAATAAACTCTGACGTTTTTTCTGACCGAATTCCGCTCAAGCTGTCTTGCATACACGCAGTCGCACACAATTCCAACCGTCAAGGACGTGGTGACGTACAACACTACGACGAGCTGAGAAAAATTAAGTTCAATGCTTCCAAGCATGCGTCGACTTGATTCCATCGGAATTGCATCCAGACGAATGGAAATTCCGATCGAAATTTTTTTCATCTAAAAAATTGAGAACATGTTCTCTATCTAATTCCGTCGGAATTTCCAACTGCAAAAGTCCGATGGAGCATACACACGGACGGAATATCTGATGAAAAGCTTCCGTCTGAATTTCCGCTCGTGTATACAAGGCATCACAAGAGCAAATACAGAGGGTTCACCACAAGGTGCAAACCATTCATAAACCTGAAGAAAAAACAAAGCCAGACTAGTTCTGAAAACGCATTCTTTGGATGGACAAAACTAGGATTAATCTGTACCAAAATGACATAAAAAAAAAAAAAAGAAGATGGTTTCATTTTAAAATGTTATTCTGGAGGCATACAGATCCAAAAAGTATGAAAATTGTGCCGTTGTCCAAATATATATATGGACCTAACAGTATACCGACAGCTGCTGAAGAAACAATGTCTGCCAAAAACAATCAGTAATTTTAAATTATGATGTATTGTCATGTATTAAATTTGTTGGAATAATTGTATAGTTAACACATTTTTTGATATGTTATAGAACAAAAGGGACATTTTTATATGTGAATAATAAAAAAAGAAATTGTGTTTTACGTAAAATGCTGTGCCTTTAAAGAACAATGAAAATAAAATGGGATTTTTTTGTTTGTCAAAAATGTAATCCTCAGGTGTGGTGGCTGCATCAGCTTTTTCATTGGTTGTCCCCCCTCTGTTTTCACCTGATGATCTGGCCAGTAAACTCCTCCTGTGTTATTGAGATGCAACACTGGAGGAATGAGCAGAGGCGTTTCATCAGACAGCATTCTGGGGGAGGGGGGCGATAAATGTATTTGGCTTTAATTTATTGGTTCTAAATCGGCAAATTCGAGGTCACACTTCATAAGCAGTTACAGCAAACTGCTTTTGGGATAAAAGTTTTTGTATGAATAAATAATATCTGAACGTTTTAATCACTTCTGCCAGTGTTGAGTGGTTTGTCTCATCTATGTAAAATGTATTCTGTTGGGGAGTTTTTGCTGTGAAAAACAGACTTGCTGGCTGGATCACCAGATGAAAACAGAAGAAAGAATAAAAAAGGAAATGACTACAGACATCACATCTACAAATTGGTAAGCTGCATCATAATAAACTATTGCTTTTTGGTATAATACCGCTTTAGGTACTTGGGGGGGAGAAAAATCGGAGGACCTCTCCCTAATACTTTATGGAAAATATATTTGGGGGGAAGAGAAGAGACCTTAACTTAGATATGCCATGTTCACCAGGGAAAAAAAACAAAGGGGTGTCACCCTAGCCAAATATGAATTACACTACAAAGTGACCTGTCTTACCATCAATTGGACTTGTTTGCAATATGCAACCTCAAACCTTGGGTCCTAATAGAAAAGAGAGAGCAATTTGGTTTCAGTAACCTTAGTGGAAAATATTAATTAAAATGTGCAAAAAAAAAAAAAAAAAGTAAAAGTCAACAATGAAAGTTAAAAAAATATATATATATTTTTAAACAATAAATAAGATATTTACATGTTCAAATATTTTGTGAAATGTGGCAAGAGATAGTTTTGGAATTTAGCAGGTTTTCTTTTAGAATACATTTTCATAAACAACATTTATAAATTAGAATAGCTGGAAATAACTTGTTCAAGCGTTGTAAAACACTGCAGGAAATCTTCTTCATCAATGCCATATTTTGTGTATTGATGAACATATGCTCTGTAAGTAAAAAAAAAAAAAAAAAAAAAAAAAAAAAGTTTTAAAAACATTTACCACAAATGGCTGTGTGATGCTGCTGAAAAAACAAATAAATAATTAAATAAATAAATAAATGTACTGCATATGCAATGCACTTCCCACCCAGGCTAGATCTGTAAAGCATTACAATTCTGCTATGACCTAGTCATCTGGCAATAACATTGTAAATACCAAGTACAGTGCCTTATTTTGCCATCATTGTCTTTCAAAGGTGTAATTTCTATGCAATTTACTAACATTCAAACATTCACTGCAGGTGGGTGGAGAGGGGGGGGGAATAGTAATAAACCAAATTACCCATAATAGCGTGTCAAATCCCACATCCTTTTAGAAATATTAGTATCAAATTTTAAATAATGAAATACAGCTCTTATGCACAGCAAAGAAAAGTGGTAATCCACTCTGGGGGGGATATGGGGCAACCGATCCTCTTTAATTTGTATTTCAAAAGGACTCCATGCTCCATCTATATTGTTGTGCAAGGTAGCTCACTACATTTGCGATCCAGAAGCGATTCAGTTCGCATGCGCCGCGCTTTATAAGTTTTTCATTCATTCATTCATTCATTTGTATTTTTGTGTTCTTATGTTGAGAGGCACGCTCTCACTCGATTGGACAACTATCTTGTAGGCTGGTAAGGAGATATCTCAGATTCATGGAGGAAGAATGGCTGGGGATAAAACAGACCCAACAATAGTTGTCATTACCTCATTCAACAGATGGGCCAGAATTGTAGTCAAGATTTTAAATATCTGAATTAATAAGGAAGATGGGTCAAAAAGAATCACAAAATATGAGGATTTTGTTAAAGATGGGGGTAAACAACCCCCCCCCCCCCTGAAAAGCATAGGTGTATAAAAAAAAAAAGTTGGAAAATCATTAACTTCTTACATTGAGTGAACCATTCAATAGGGAAACCATCTACAGTGCCTTGAACAGGTCAGGGATACATTTGTGAAGTTTAAAGCAGGGCTAGGTTCTATTAAAATATCCCAAGCTTTCAACGTCTCACAGAGCACTGTTCAATCCATCATCTGAAAATGGAAAGAGTATGGCACAACTGCAAACCTACCAAGACATGGCAAACCGAGAGGCCAGGCAAGGAGAGCATGAATCACAGAGGCAGCCAAGAAGCCCATGGTAACTCTGGAGGAGCTGCAAAGATCCACAGCTCAGGTGGGAGAATCTGTCCAGAGGACAACCATTAGTCGTGCAATCCACAAATCTGGCCTTTATCGAAGAGGGGCAAGAAGAAAGCCATTGTTGGGAATAAAAAAGCCATAAGAAGCCCTGTTGGCAGTTTGCGAGAAGCTATGTGGGGAACATGGCAAACATGTGGAAGAAGGTCCTCTGGTCAGATGAAACCAAAATTGAACTTTTTGGCCTAAGCGCAAAATGTTATGTGTGGCGGAAAACTAACATTGCACATCACCCTGAACACACCATCCTAATGGTGAAACATGGTGGTGGCAGCATCATGTTGTGGGGATTCTTTTCTTCAGCAGGGAAGCTGATCAGAGTTGATGGGAGGATGGATGGAGCCAAATACAGGGCAATCTTAGAAGAAAACCCGTTAGAGTTTGCTAAAGACTTGAGACTGGGGTGGAGGTTCACCTTCCAGCAGGACAACGATCCTAAACAAACAGCCAGAGCCTCAATGGAATGGTTTAGATCAAAGCATATTCATGCGTTAGAGTGACCCAGTCAAAGTCCAGACCTAAATCCAATTGAGAATCTGTGGCAAGAATTGAAAATTGCTGTTCAGACGCTCTCCAGCAAATCTGACAGAACTTGAGCTATTTTGCAAAGAAGAATGGGCAAAAATGTCACCATCTAGATGTGCAAAGCTGGTAGAGACATCCCCAAAGACTTGCAGCTGTAATTGCAGAAAAAAGGCGGTTCTACAAAGTATTGACTCAGGGGGGCTGAATACAAATGCACGTCACACTTTTCACATATTTATTTGTAAAAAAACAAACAAACAAAAAAAAAACATTTATCATTTTACTCCCGCTTCACAATTATGTGCCACTTTGTGTTGGTCTATAACATAAAATCCCCAAAAAAACACATTTACGTTTTTGGTTGCAACATGACAAAAATGTGGAAAATGTTAAGGGGTATGAATACTTTTTCAAGGCACTGTAATTCCTGTGTTTTATCACTGCGTCTCAAATACTTACCATGGAGAGCAAAAGATGGAAAGTCGCACTCTAAAGAAACAGCCCAAGTAAAAAAACAGGACACACCACTGATTTGTTTCACCCTGCCTCCAGTGCTTCATCATAGGGGCACCTGTATATAGAACCAGCACCGGCTCACTCAAAATCAGCGCCTGCATCCAATGTGAGTAACCAGAGCATTACGGGATGACTGCTTGGAATGGCACCTGAAGCTTGTATGGTTCTTGGTGAAATACCTACTAGTTTTAGGTATATACAGACTGGGTATTGTACAGTTAGATTTTCCCTTTTTACTATTTTTTTTTTTTTTGCTTTAGAAAGTAAAGTTGCCTAGGTGTTCCACAACCAAACCCAGGTAACTGCTTAAAGGTTATCATTCCGATATGCAAAAAATTGTGTCCCCCTCATAGAACAAATATGAATTTGACATCCATGAAAAATTCCTTAAAATCCAGCAACCAATGATACCATGTTCTCAACCCCCAACTACCAACTAGAATACTGCTCTTCTACCCAATTAAAATATACCCTTCCAGGATTCCGGTTACAACGCCGCACCCAAAAGAGCAAATAAAGTAAAGAAATGCTTACTTTGATGCAAACATATTCCAGGCCTTTTCTACAATAGTATCCAAAGGCTTTAGCAGGCACTGACTATTGCTCACTAGAGTAGCTGACTTCTCATATTTGTTGAAAGCTCTTGGCGATTTCCAAATTGTGAATGCATCGGCTGGTGATAACCAGGACGTATACAATGCTGAATCTTGAAAGCCATCTGCAATCAAAAAAAAAAAAAACACAGCAAAGAATTAAAATACTATTAAAAACATCTCTGTTCATCGCACCGCTAGTCTGGAGTGTATTGTACATTGTATTTA
Source organism: Rana temporaria (assembly GCF_905171775.1). Taxonomy (NCBI): domain Eukaryota; kingdom Metazoa; phylum Chordata; class Amphibia; order Anura; family Ranidae; genus Rana; species Rana temporaria. The sequence continues at coordinate 269,673,107 of NC_053490.1, read as the reverse complement.
GGTCTAGCGAATAGATGCATTTTATTTTCAGCATGCAAGTATTTTTTTTATTTTGGACCATCAGTCTCCCGCAAACGCTTTCTCCAACAAATGGTTCTCCATGTGCCCTGTTCACACCACACAGTGCAGATTTTTTTCTGCGCAGGAATTTGCAACGTGTATGCAGTTTTCTGCACCGGAAAAAAAAAAAAACTGACATGACATCAACATTGATGTGAATAGAGGACTATACTTTCAGGGATCATTTCTGCAGGATTCAAAGGGAGAAATGGGCTCCAAACTCACCTTCCATGATGATGAATTTTAGGGTTCTTGTCTCGTTAGGACTCCTGCTGGCAGTGCTGCTCTGTGCAGGTGCTGCCACCATTTGATGACTTGGTCATCTTTCTAGGTGGGAAGATGGCAGGCGGGAGCTCATTCAGAAAGAAAAAAAAAAAAAAACATTGATGTGAATAGGTCACATAACTGACAAGCATGAAAACTGATGTCCACGTGCATGAAAACCGAGGTAAACGGATGTCTCTGCAAGTGAAATCTTTGCAATTTTCCCATCAGTTTTCATGCACGTATGTTGCGAACAGGCCCTTCGAGCACAGTGGTGATAATGATGCACTTATGGAGTGGAATAATAATTGAAGGCATGGTGAAGACTGTACTTTTGTGGGCACAAGATCACTTTGTGGACTCACCACATATATTCAAGGCCTCATTCACACCATGGTGCATACACATCAGTTTTTCTGCATGCGTTCTACAAGGGTACCAAAAAAAAAAAAAAAACACAACTGTTATCTATGTGCCCTTTTCACATGGTAACATGCAGGAATCTGCAAAGTGTATGCAGTTTTCTGCACATGGAGGTAAAAATATAAAATAAAAACACACGGATGACAATGGTGTGAATAGAGCACATAACTGATGTGTCTTCAAGTGAAATCTGCATGGTTTTACCTTCAGTTCCCATCAGTTTTCATGCATGTATGGTGTGAACGAGTCCGTAAAGGACATGGGCATTTTGATATTTGCAATATTTTTTTATATCATTTTGTGTTTTTGGAGATGTAATATATGCCAACATATGTGTTTTTTCTACAGGAGTTATGTGTTTCTTTATTATACCAAGTAGAGAGTGCTTAAATTTTTTTTATACATTTCCTCAGTAAATTGGCTCTGTTTATGGTCAGTTTAAAGCCCTACAGGACTATTTTGACTGTATTTATGACCTTGTTGCTGCTAAAATCAATACCCTGACATCTTAAATTATCTTTCAGGTGAACATTTAAGAAGCAAAATTAAACTTTTTTTTTAATAAGTTTATTTTTAGAAATTTATGAAATGCACAACAGAAAAATCTAAAATAAAAATCAATATTTGGTGCGACTACCCTTTGGCTTCAAACTAGCATTGATTCTTACACTTGTACAAAGTCAGGGATTTTGTAGGATTAGAGTCAGATGTAAGAATGACCAATAATACCAAGCAGGTGCCAATAATTCTTAATTTCATTGACACACAGTCATTAACTGAAACAGATGTGTAGGAGACTTAAAGGGGTTGTAAAGGCTCGTGTTTTTTCACCTTAATGCATTAAGCTAAAAAAAAAAAAAACTGGCAATCACCAGCCCCTGCAGCCCCCCAATTTACTTACCTGAGCCCCTTCATCTCCTTGGTGCGTCCCCTCTGTCCTTCTCTCCACGGAGTCCCGGTGTCCTGCCAAGAATTGTCCCCCGGCGGATTTTGCCAACTCTGTCCTGCGCAGGCGCAGCGAACCTTCTGCTCTGTCCTGCGCAGGCGCAGCGGTCCTCCGAAAATTGCCGAAGCTCAACACAGCTGTCAATCGCCTGTACATGACGCATGTGCAATGAGCACAATATTGTGCCACACGCTGACACAGGCTTATGATGCTCGCTCCACTCTGCAAGGGGAGTGTATATTACAATTATTGTAAGGGGCGGATGCCACAAACTCCCCCATCAACAGTGCAAGACTTGCCCTTCTTTTCATACACCCGCCCCCAATTGCAGATAATATAATAGTAAAACACACGCCACGCCCCCCCCGTGGCGTGTGTATTACTATTATATCGTCTGCAAGGGGGGCGGGTGTATGAAAAGAAGGGAGAGTTTTGCACTGTTGATGGGGGAGTTTGTGGCATCCGCCCCTTACACAATATAATTGTAATACACCCGCTCCCCTTGCAGAGTGGAGCGAGCATCGGGTGCGTGCGGCAATGATCGTCACTATGCCCTGTTCATTGCGCAGGCGCAGTCTACAGTTCATGCACAGCTCTTCATGTTCGGTAATTTTCGGAGCTAGAACGCTGCGCCTGCACAGTCCAGGGTGGGCATTATCCGCCAGGGGGACACATCTCGGCAGAACACCGGCTTTGATTAGATAGATTGATAGCAGCGCAGCCATTGGCTCCCGCTGCTGTCAATCAAATCCAATGACGTGGGTGTTGGGGGGCGGGGCCGAGTCATACATTCGACGTCTATGGACACCGAATGAATGACTCGGAAGCGCACCCGCAAGGTAACCCCCTCTGGAGTGCGCTTCTCTCAGGTTATCTAATGCGGGGAGGAGCCACCAAGGAACCCCAGAAGAGGATGTTTGGGTCCACTCTGTGCAAAATGAGCTGCGCAGTGGAGAGAAGTATATGTTATGTTATTTTTTTTTAAACAAAGCTTTAGTATCACTTTAAAACTGTGTGAGGAATAGAGTTGGGCCGAATACCCCCAGGTTTTATTCGCACCTGAACTCCGAACCCCAATGAAGTCTATGGGACCCGAACTTGAAAAATCAAAAGCTTACAGTATCTCACAAAAGTGGGTACCCCTCACGTTTTTGTAAATATTTGATATCTTTTCATGCGACAACACTGAAGAAATTACACTTTGCTACAAAGTAGTGATTGTATAGCTTGTATAACAGTGTAAATGTGCTGTCCCCTCAAAATAACTCACACAGTCAATGTTTAAACTGCTGGTAAGTGAAAATGTCCAAATTGGCCCAAATTGTCAATATTTTGAGTGGCCACCATTATTTTCCAGCACTAAAGAAAAGTGGTTATTTTAACGCATACACACAGAATACTGCATTACACACCAATTTACTGAATGCTGCTCACCAGGAGATGCAGACTCAATATCCTTCCCCCGAAATATAGCAAGGTTAGCCAATGATTTATTAAACTGCATACAGGTTTTCAAGGAAATCTTCTCTGTTTTTGGGTGTGATGGTGGCTGGATTTGCCAGTTTATACCTTTAGGAAGAAGAAGAAAAAAAAATATATATATATATATATTTAGATATACACAGTATATTTACATAATCCAAGGGTTACTTTCACTCAGCAGATCCAAAAACATTGCTATTTGATGTTACATGCAAATCTCAACTTCTCTTGTAAAAAGCTGGAGCTTGGCTTCATCTTTTGAACCTTTCTATTAGCCAGTATTTCCCACCGTATTAAAGGATCGATAGCGAAGGAGAGAGACAGAGACAGAGACAGAGAGAGAGAGAGCGCGCGCGAGAGAGAGCGAGAGACACACAGAGCGAGAGAGAGAGAGAGAGAGAGAGAGAGAGACACAGAGCGAGAGAGAGAGAGACACAGAGAGAGAGAGAGAGAGAGAGAGAGAGAGAGACACAGAGCGAGAGAGAGAGCGAGAGCGAGAGAGACAGAGAGAGACAGAGAGACAGAGCGAGAGAGAGACAGAGCGAGAGAGATTTGTGTACAATTGCCTAGCTTATTGACTCTGCCGATTGTTTTGATATGTGGTTTTCATAGAAGGTAACTTATGATTTTATATTTTTTGGTCATATCATATATCCTTTTTGGACTTACCTATTTTTGTGACAGGTTCACTTTAGACAAAACACAAAACTAGGAAATAATTATATTACAGTAAAAAAGAATGCAGTATAATTAAAAATGTAACAAGCTGTTTATAGCAACCAATTTGGTGTATATGTATTCCCAACAGGTACTTGGTAATCGCTTTCCTTCAGTTTTCACAAGACTCCAAATTTTAAATGTTTAATAAATTAAATTAATATATTTTTATAGAGGAACATAAAAATAGTTAATCATAGGAATGTTAAAGGCAAAATGATCTCCCATTTATGAAATATCTGAATATTTTTTTTCCATTGGGCAGAACTTAGAGCTACAGAATTCAGGATGACCCCAAACGAAAGAATATTTGAAAAGTGCCAAGTGCATGTCTGGTTCAAGAGACAAATACTGAGAGAGGTCTGTTCAAGTATGGGAGTCACTGGCCTCCAGTTTGGTGGAGTTCAGACTGTGGGTGCTGTAACCACACTATATGCCAGTAAAGATGCTTCTTTAGTGTGCGAGGGGAAGGAGAAGTTTTTCCAATGACCTGGCCAAAGTCACCAGAGGAACATCCAAGACAAATAAACCCATGCAACTTACAAGAACAGTTATTTTCAAGCTGCACAGTTATTTACATTTATTTTGGGCTGTACTATATGACTATTCGCACCTTCTTCCATTTTTGCATTAGCAATGAGCATTTGTCTCAAATGCTTGATGAGTCCATGCCAAGTAAATGTGCTGTATGCCAGGGAGTGTTCAGACATCTGAGGAATGTTACGCAGACCTAGCATCTTAAATTCAGGGTGTGGAACCAAGCACTCCATTAATTCCCCTGGGAATAGAAGGAAAAAAAGTGTATAAAACAAACCTGAATTAAAATGCGATTTTATGTTTATATAGTATGACATTTTCATTTATAAAAAAAAAAAAAAATGCAGTGGTGTACCGTTTGTTCCAGTCTATTAAACTTCATCAACCTCTCAAGTCACTTATGGATAGCATTTAGCAGGTCAGGAATTCTCTGAGACCGCAGTTGTACAGCTGTCAAGTGTCTACTGTTCAGACATCTTAACATGGGGGGAGTGCATGCTGACTAGGCATGGCAAGAGTGTTCTACGGCCACTATGAATGGAAGGCTATATTTAAAATCATTCCTTCAAACTGAAAATTTTCTTAGACAATCTATAGTCTGTGCAACTGTCACCATCTGTTAAGGACTTCGCCATAAGCTAATAATATTAAATAAATTCAAAAGTTATATAAAGCATCCTTGTGAAAACTGACCTTCCAACTGCCTTTGCTGCCCCAGCCCTGAAAAATTGTCCTCCTCAAAGTCCACAGATAAATTGACACTTCTGGTACTGTCAATCTTCAGGGTGCCACACAGTTGCACTGGTTCCTCCAGTTGACTTCTATGTCATTACAGGAGACCAGCAGGCAAAAGTAGAGGTCTCAGTATCCCTGCAGACTTCGGGGGACAATTTCACGTGACCATAGGTGCATTCAGCAGCATAGGCACAGTACAGGATAGTATGTACACTGTTCCTTTACAGCTATGCCTTCACTGAGAACATTTTGTATAGTGACAGGGTCACTTTAAAATGATTCATGGATACTGACCACTCCTTTTGAAAATGTCCCTGGCTGTCCAAACTAGCCTGCTTGATTCAATAGTTTGAATCACTTTTCTGATCTATGTACTTGCAGTGGGTTAGTACCTCAAAAAAATAAAAAATAATAACGACATTGAGACTAAAGGTTTAGCATAACTGTTAGGTTAGGCAGCTAGTATCTTCAGGTAATTACATTTTCACCTTCATATATTTTACATTGGCAAGTTTTCCTTTTAGTGTGGGCCCACACTGGCACTTTTAACCAGTCCTGGGCGTAGTTCAGCACCTTGGGCCATTTGTGTGCTGCGAACCGTGCCTGGGACCACTTGGAACAGGTGGTCCCGAGCATGGTTCACTTGTGGTCTGGTATGATTTGCTGCAGTCAGAGTGCAAACCATGTCACAACACAGTTCTCTCCATAAAAAACCTGTGCAGTAAAACAGGGATCGCTGGTTAGCAGGGGAGTGTGCCCAAGAACACTTTCTTAAAAACTAGTGCAAGTGCAAACCAGCGGGAGAATCTAACTCCGGCATGGTTTATTTAAAGCAGCCTGAGTGAGAGTACACCCCAAGATAGCGTTACCCATTTTTTTGCAGTTATAGATCAGTCCAGTTTAGATGTAAATACAGTGGGCATAGAAAAGTATCACCCCCCCTTTAAAATAATCACATTTTGTTGCTTTGCAGCCTGAAATGAAGACAAACTCTGTTTTTGTTTTATCCAGCTGTATTTACCATTGCAACCTCTATCCTTCACTTGGATGTTTTAAACACCAACATGCCAGAGGAAAAAATAAAAAATCACAATCACCGAGTTGGGAAAAGGATCATTCCCCTTATGTTAGTATTTTGTTTAACCACCTTCAGCCTTTAGTCTGTTGGGATAGGTCTCTACTAACTTTGCACATGTAGGACTTTGCAATATTTGGCCATTCTTCTTTGCAGAATTGCTCAAGTTCCATTAAATTTGAAGGTGACCGTTTTTGGACTGCAGTCTTCAAGGTCATTTCACAGATTTTCAATGGGATTTTTTCAGAAGAAAAACAAAAACAAAAAGACCGATGCCAAGCATTTGCCCGAGTACTTGTACTCGGGCAAATGCTCCCGATGCTTCACCGGATACTTGTACTGTCGGCGGTGATCAGTGCGTGGGGAAGTTACAAGCACTGGTTTTAAAGCAGCTGAAAGCCGCCGTGTATGCCGCCGTGTATCCTGTGTATGCCCCAGTGTTTCTCTCCCCTTCCGTGCTCCTCCTCCACCCCCTGGAAATGTCAGGATGGAGAGCGGGGTAGGAGCCGGTAAATCCGGCTCCTTACTGCTCCGAATGGACAGAGTCAGTGATCACTGACTCTGTCCATTCACATAACTGAAACATTGTAACCTGTGTTTACAAATGTTTCAGTTTATGAATGAAGAGAAGACGCTGTCTTCACTCCATTCATTTTCAGCGCAGCTGATGCTGCTGAGAAAGGGACAGGGGAACATGTGTCCCCAGTCCCTTTCTCAAAGGGAAGATGTCAGAGGTCTGTTAAGACCCCTGATATCTCACCAAAGCCCTCCCAACAGGGCTGAAAAAATAAATAAATAAATAAATAAATAAATAAATAAATAAATAATAAAAAAAATGATTGTAGAAAATAAAAACATTAAAGGGGTCACTAAAGGAAACATTTGTTTTTGCTGAAATGACTGTTTACAGGGTATAGAGACATAATAGCTAACTGATTCCTTTTAAAAATAGATACAAAACAATCATATAATGTACCTACAGTTTAGTTTAGGCTGTTGTTTCCTGGTTCTCTGATGTACAGAGCCAGAGAGCCAATAGAGGGCAGTGAAGGTTTTGCAAAACGAAACTGGATTGGTGCTGAGGGGTTATAGACACATAGTAATCACACAGTGAGAAATCTCCCAGTACTGTGGTGATCAGGAAACAGACAACCAGGAAGTGTCCAGAACAGAGAGGAATTACAGCAACATCAAAGCAAAAACGAACAATGAGGACATGAAACCAGGACTGCAGTAAGGTAAAGGAAGCTATTTAGCTAAAAAAATATGTTTTCCTTTAGTGACCCTTTAAAAAAACAAACAAAAACACACACTGACACGTTCCACTCCCCCCCCCCCCTTAAAAAAAAGAAAGCATTATAAATAAAAATAAATAAATAAATAATAATGTAAAAAATTAAAAACAAATTGTTAAAGATAAAAAAAAAAAAAATACATACTGACACATGTGCCGCTGTCACATGAGATTAAGAAAAAGTATCGGTATTCGGTATCGGCGAGTACTTGAAAAAAAAGTATCGGTACTTGTACTCGGTCTTAAAAAAGTGGTATCGGGACAACCCTACTCTTTCAATCTCCAAAATGCTTTTTTCTGCACCCAGGAACTTCAGATTTTTTCTGAGTGGCTTCCCAGCTTTAAGAGGTGTTCACATTGCATTGTGGGATGTGATGGAGGAGTGCTTATGTGAATCCAAGTTTTACCTTGAAAAAGACTACTTGGAATTCCCCAAAAAGTTCAGAAGGGGCACTTTGAAGATTGTAACTTTGTTGTATGGGTACATTCATGATGAAGCTTGCTTTCAACATAGGACATATCTCTTTGAAGCATACATCTTAATGTGTGCCTAAAAAAAATCCCTTTGTAACCATATAAGGACTGCCTCCTGCACATTTACGTTGACAGAATGGCACAGGCACGTACCTGTACGTTGCCTTTAAGAGCCCAGCTATGGGGCGCACGCGACCCGGTCTGAAGCTCCGTGACCGCTCCCACGGAACCCGATGTCCACCGGTGTCCCGCGATCAGTCACAGGAACTGAACGGGGAGAGATGTGTAAACACACCTTCCCCGTTCTTCACTGTGGCAGTGACACTGATCGTCTGTTCCCTGATATAGGGAATGATGATCAGTGACATCATGCCTACGGTCACACCCCCCTACAGTAAGAATCACTCCCTTAGGGCACACATAACCCCTTCACTGGCATTGTCATTTTCACAGTAATTGGTGCATTTTTATAGCACTTTTCACTGTGAAAATGACAATGGCCCAAAAAATTTGTCCTCCATAATGTCACAGTCACGAGAAAAGAAAAAAAAAAAAAAGCCGATCGCCGCCATTAGTAGTAAAAAAATTAATAAATAATAAAAATGCCAAAAACTATCCCCGCTATAAATTTTGCGCAAACCAAATCGATAAACGCTTATTGCGATTTTTTTACCAAAAATAGGTAGAATAATACGTATCGGCCTAAACTGAGGAAAATAAATATTTTTTTTTATATATTTTTTGGGGGATATTTATTATAGCAAAAAGTAAAAAATATTGAATTTTTTTTCAAAATTGGCGCTCTATTTTTGTTTATAGCGCAAAAAATGAAAACCGCAGAGGTGATCAAATACCACCAAAAGAAAAAACTCTATTTGTGGGAAAAAAAGGATGCCAATTATGTTTGGGAGCCACGTCGCACGACCGCGCAATTGTCAGTTAAAGCGACTTAGTCCCGAATCGCAAAAAGGGGCAAGGTCCTTAACCTGCATAATGGTCCGGGTCTTAAGTGGTTAATTTCCTGAAATATTTTCAGTCAGAGCTTTACATATATATGTATATACACACACACACACACACACACACACACTAAGCCTCATGCCGCGTACACACGACCGTTTTTCGGGATGTGAAAAATTTCATTTTTAATGGTCTAGAAAAAATGACGTTTTTTTCAACCTGATCGTTAAACTGGCCTTGCCTACACAGGATCGTAAAAAAAAATGCTCTAGCAAAGCGCGGTGACGTACAACATGTACAACGGCACTATAAAGGGGAAGTTCCATTCGGATGACGCCACCCTTGGGGCTGCTTTTGCTAATTTCGTGTTAGTAAAAGACGATTCGCGCTTTTCAGTCTGTTACAGCGTGATGAATGTGCTTACTCCATTACAAACGCTACTTTTACCAGAACGAGCGCTCCCGTCTCATAACTTGCTTCTGAGCATGCGTGTTTTTTTCACGTCGTTAAAGCCCACACACACGACCATTTTTTACGACGTTAAAAACGACGTGAAAAATCAGAGAATGTTCTAAATTTTTAATGGACATTTTTTACATTGTGAAAAATGCTCTGGATCCCACACACGATCTTTTTTTTTGTTTTTTTTTGTCATTAAAAACAACTCAATTTTTTACAACCCGAAAAACGTGTGAATGCGGCATCAGACTCAGACTAGAACATAGATGTTTCAGGTTGAAATTCCAGACCAGGCTACTGTACATATAAACCACATAGTTTTATTTATAAATGTACCAACATCTGGGCAACACACCCTGAACTAGGATTGGGTTTTTTTAACTCCTAATTTCCTGCGATACTGTCATGTTACTACACAGTAAACTCATTTAGTCTGTAGATAAATAAGATATCAAGATAAATTGGTACTGTAATCTGAATCCAGAACTTGTACATACTTACTTATTGTTGGTTATACATGATTATCTGCATTTGTTTAAGATACATACATCAAAGCACTAAACCACCAAAGGATTGTAAGAACACAGCTAATGACATTCAATAAAACAGATGGAAAGCAACTTATATCATTACATACCAAGATGATTCTTGCTGTAATATGAACTCTCTGATGTATATGCAGGCTGAAACACACTGCCAAGTTGGTGTGCAATTACTTTATTAACATCCTTAAAGGTGATGTGTTTAATATTCATCAGCTGGGAGCAGATTTTGTGAACAACGTCATTTTCATGAACTAGCAGAGCATCAGAGTTCTGATAAAGGTGTGAAAGGGTCAAGATGGAGTTGTAATTTTGAACAATCACCTAAAAAAAAAAAAAGTATAAAATATCAATATTTTCAACAAGTGTAAACTAGAAAAATGTACCATAAAAATAAATAAACGTAGAAACAGAACAAAAGTAGCATAATGTATGTTCGCAAATATGAAAGGCTTTAGCTGGTTTAATTCCTCCTACAAAAAGGACTATAAAAAACGAAAAAAATTATACATACACACACACACACACACACACACACACACACACATATATATATATAAAAAAAAAAAAAAAAAAAAAAAAAAATCGATATCTTTTAAGATGTACAGTGCCTTGCAAAAGTATTCACCCCCTCCGCATTTTTCGTGTTTTGTTGCCTCACAACCTGCAATTAACATGGATTGTTTGAGGATTTGCATCATTTAATTTACAGAACATGCCCACTAATTTGATTTTTTTTTTTTTATTGCAAAGTAAACAATAGGACAAAATAACTGAAAAAGACAATCTGCATAACTATTCACCCCCTAAAGTCAATACTTTGCAGAGACACCTTTTGCGGCTATCACAGCTCCAAGTCGCTTCGGATAAGTCTCTATGAGCTTGCCACATCTTACCACTGGGATTTTGCCCATTTCTCCTTGCAAAACTGCTCCAGCTCTTTTAAGTTGGTCGGTTTCTGCTTGTGAACAGCAATCTAAGTCTGACCACAGAGTTTCTATTGGATTGAGTTCTGGGCTTTGACTAGGCCATTCCAACACGTTTACATGTTTCCCCTTAAACCACTTAAAGTGGAGGTTCACCCGAAAAAGTTAATTTTTAACATTAGATTGATGCTCATTTTGTAAAGGGGAATCGGGTGTTTTTTTTTAAAATCGAAGCAGTACTAAGGCTTCATTTCCACTGGCGTTTTTACAGCCACTTTTCTGAGCGTTTTTTACAGCTTAAAAACGCCTGTCCATGTTATTCTATGGCATCATGCCCACATAGACGTTTTTGAGCTGCAAATGGCATAGGCGTTTTTGAGCTGTAAAAAAAAACGCAGGACCAGGGCGTTCTGAAGCTCCAGAGTAGAGCTGTAAAAACGCCAGACGTTAAAAAACGCTCAAAAACGCGACCGCGGCATTTTTAAAGCTGCAGCTCACAAAAAAAAAAATTTTTTTTTTTTTTTTACAAAATAAACATGGACAGGCGTTTTTAATCTGTAAAAAAGCCTAACAACAGTGGCTGTAAAAACGCCAGTGGAAATGAAGCCTTACCGTTTTAGAGAGCGGTCTTCTCCGCCGCTTCCGGGTATGGGCTGCGGGACTGGGCGTTCCTATTTGATTGACAGGCTTCCGACGGTCGCATACATCGCGTCACGATTTTCCGAAAGTAGCCGAACGTCGGTGCGCAGGCGCCGTATAGAGCCGCACCGACGTTCGGCTTTTTTCGGCTCATCGTGACGCGATGTATGCGACCGTCGGAAGCCTGTCAATCAAAATAGGAACGCCCAGTCCCGAAGACCATACTCGGAAGCGGCGGAGAAGATCTATCTCTAAAACGGTAAGTACAGCTTCGATTTTAAAAAAAACACCCGATTCTGCTTCACAAAATGAGCATCAATCTAATGTTAAAAAAAAAAAAATTTGGGTGAACTCCCGCTTTAAGTGTTGCTTTAGCAGTGTGTTTGGGGTCATTGTCCTGCTGGAAGGTGAACCTCTTTCTTAGCCTCAAATCACACACAGAGTGGTACAGGTTTTGCTCAAGAATATCCCTGTATTTAGCACCATCCATCTTTCCCTCAACTCTGACCAGTTTCCCAGTCCCGACTGCTGAAAAACATCCCCACAGCATGATGCTGCCACCACCGTGGGGATGGTGTTTTTTGGGTGATGTGATGTGTTGAGTTTGCGCCAAACATGGTGTTTTCTTTGACGGACAAAGTTTTTTCTCATGAGACCAGAGCGCCTTCCTCCATACATTTTGGGAGTCTATCACATTCAGCAAAAAACAAAAAATGGCAACATTTTGAGTTTACGAAAAGGAAAGTAATGGCTTTCTTTTGGCCACTCTGCCATAAAGCCCAACTCAAAGACCGATGGGCCGTACACACGGTCGGTTTGGACCGATGAAACTGAACTTCGGTCCATTCTCATCGGTTTTGTACGCAGCCTTAGGGTTTACTTACTCTTTAAGGACCATGCCTATTTCTGACATTTGTTGTTTACAAGTTAAAAAAACCTTTTTGGGAAAAAAAAAAAAAAAAAAAATCACTAAAAAACTAAAAACAGGAAAGTTAGCCCAATTTTTTGTATAATGTGAAAGATGATGCTACTCCGAGGCTTTAATTTTTTTTTTTAACAGTTATCTGTTTAGAGTTACAGAGAAGGTCATTTGCTAGAATTATTGCTCTCGCTCCGACGATCGCGGTGATACCTCACGTGTGATTTGAACACAGTTTCCATTTGCAGGCATGAATTACTTATGCGTTTTCTTTGGTGCGCGAGCACGCGGGTCGTTGTAAAAATCTTTTTTTTCCTGTTATTTATTTTTTGATTTTTACACCGTCCCTTTAAAAAAAAAAAAAAAAAAAAGTACTCTTTATGGAGGGATCTGGGGTCCAAGACCGCAGATACCTCCTTTGCACTTAAAATTATTCAAAACGCCAAAGTATGCGTTTTTGAATTCTAGGGATTTTTTTAAATCAGCGCCGTTGGCAGCAGAGTAAACCGGAAGGGACGTTGCTTCTGGATCACTACATCGGAGACCCGATCGAAGCAGATTACGCATCGGTTGTTATCACCAGAAAATTGACCGCCAGTAGTTCTCCTGAGGTTACCAGTGGGTTTTTTCTTGTATCCGGAACAACTCCTTTCGCAGTTGTGGCTGCAGTCTTTCTTGGCCCACCAAACCTTGGTTCGGCATCAAGAGATCCCCGAATTTTACACTTCTTAAAAAGTGATTGAACGGTAATTACTGGCACATTTAAAGCTTTGGATATCATATCCTTTTCCATCTTAATAAAGTTCCATTACCTTGCTACAGTTCTTTTCTGCTCTCCATGGCTCAGTATCTAGCCTGCTCAATGCATCCACGTGAGAGCGAACAAACTCATTGACAATTTATACACAGCATTAACTGCAATTTAAAAAAGCCACAAAATGTGGGAAATGAACCTTTAAAAAGGTTAGTTTTTTTTATCTTAATGGATTAAGATGGAAAAAAAAAAACTTCTGTGTGTAGCAGCCCCCCTAATACTTACCTGAGCCCCATCTTGATCCAGCGATGTGCACTCGGCATGCCAAGACTTTCCCTCCTGATTGACTTTGACAGCAGTGGGAGCCAATGGCACCACTGCGGTGTGTGAGTCAGTTAGCCAATGAGGAGAGAGAGAGAGAGGGGGTGGGGCCAAACCACGGCTCTGTGTCTGAATGGACACACAGAGCTGCGGCTCTTGTGCCCCCATAGCAAGATGCTTGCTGTGGGGGCACTCGATAGGAGGGAGGGGCCAGGGGCGCCAAGAAGAGGAGGATCTGGGCTGCTCTGTGCAAAACCAACTGCAAAGAGCAGGCAAGTACGATTTTTTTTTATAAAAAAACAAACCCAAAGAGACTTTAGTATCACTTTAATTGCTGTGTCACCTTGTGTGTCTGTACCAAGGCCAAACATTCCACGGTATGGAAACTTTTTATCAGGGCCATTTGGGCGATTTCTGTTGTCAATATGATTTAAAAAAAGGAGCCAAACATCATGTTATAATAAACATGCGATAATAAATGGCTTTGTATGATCACTAACCTTAAAGCAAAAACCAAACCAAAAATGGAACTTCCGCTTTAAGTGGGAGTCCAGCTCCCACTTCCTCCTGTGGCACCACGGCGCCGGAGGGAAGTTCACCTCTTCCCCCTCCCTCTCGGCAATCATCTGGGACACGCCACAGGTCCTAGATAACTGCCCAGCCAGTCACAGCACACAGCCACAGTCGGACGCCCACAATGACAATGCCAGCACCCGAACGGGGCTTCGTACGGCCGCATCGCTGGAACCCGGGACAGGTGAGTGTCCGATTTTATCAAAGTTAGCAGCTGCTCTTTTTGTAGCTGCTTACTTTTATATGGGTAGAACTGCGCTTTAAATAATATATTTTTTTAGCATGATCAGTCATATTTTCAATATTTCACGATTTGTGCCAGGGTATGCAAACTTTTGAGTACAACTGTATATTCCACCTAATTGTTTATATACAGCTTCATCTGAAAAAAATAATAAAAAATAAAAAAACCCACACAAAGAATATAAAATAAATTGGTGAAAAAAATAAAACAAATAAGTCCTCCAAATGTCCACTACAATTGAATCGATTTGTCATCCAATGCAAGCACTACTGTACTTTATGACTGAATATACCTACCTCTCCGGTACCATAAGGCCAAATAACTTCATTGAGTAGAAGTGAATTAGGGTAGATATCCCGTAAACATTTTGTGATGAACGTTCCCATGCCTGACCCAGTACCACCAGCCATACTCATTATGTTGAAGAAGCCACCCAATCGATCACATTTTTCCACTTGCTTTCTAACCAAGTCCATAACAATATCTTGATATTTAGGGCCATGTACACAGTAGCTACAAAAACAATGGAAAAAAACAAAACACACAAACTGTAAGCTGTATAAAAAGAAAAGAAAAGCAAAGCATAAAACAGTTGCTAAAACATTTACTGTTCTAAATATATTTTGTTATGGTGACTATTTATACACAATTGTATAGAATTTATAACGGGAACAACATATTCTTTATGAAATATTGAGTAATATGTACAAAAGGAAAAAGGAGACAAAGAAATTTGACAAAAGAGAAAGATAATCAAATATAAATAATCCAATCCCAAAAAAGAAGCAGCGCCTTGAGGCTCTATTCACACTAATCCGTTTGATGCATTTTGCAGAAATGCAGGGAATTTTTTTTAACACATCACATCAATGCATTTTTGTGCCTCTGCATTTTTGGAAAGGGTCGGAGACTTATTTCCCCCTGCAAAATGCAGCGTTTTGCATGTAATAGACTTCAATGGACCCACATCCAAAACGCAAGTACCGCGGGAAGCACGCTGACAGCTGATGACTCATCGGTTGTTAAGGACATGGCATCCGGTTTCCTGGCTCCCTTCTTAGCAACCATCTATAAATCAGTGTAAAAAAAAAAAAAAAAAAAAAAAAAAAAAAAAGCCGTAAAACCCAAATCGATGCAAAAAAAGAAAAAAATATTCGCTGTAAAAAAACGTGTCCAAGAACGCGGCATGCACCACTAAAAGCACTGCAGAAACGCTGAAAAAAGCAACATGCATAGATGTGAATCGAGCATTAGGGCTTATGTTGGCTGGTATTCTTGTCAAATGCTTCAATATTTTTGGTTAAATAAGATGACTGGAATTCAGCTTAATTTATAGTGGTCATGTACAGTATGAATGGGAAAAGAAATTACATGAAATTCACCATACCCGTGAGCCCAGTTATTCCCAGATCCTTGTTTCTGGGAAAACTGTGATTTGTCATCATATGCCCATTTACCAGACCGGGCTGCCAACGCTAAAGTCTGAGTAATGACTTTGGGCTCCATGTCAAGAAGCACTGCTCGACTTACAAGTTCTGCAACACAAATCAAATTGGAGGTGTAGTAAAAGCAAGAACTTTAATAGCAATTAAAAATCCATAAAATGGAAAACGTACCTCCAGATTCAGTTTCTTCAAAGAATCTATCCTTTGAAACTGTCTGGTAATAGTCATTTTCTTTCTTGGAGCACAGTCCATTGCTACAGAAATCATTGCAGATGACGTCAAACAATTCATAACCAATTTGGTTTCCACACTGGCCTAATTGCAATGTAATAAATGCCATATCTTTCACTTATCTGCAGCAGGAAAGTAAAACAAAAACATGAAATGAAAAACAGTTAGTACATCACATCTTTTTCTATAAATATACATGCAGACATATTTTAAAATAATAGTTCTGAACCCCAAACAGATATTAAAGCGGATGTGCCATGGGAACAAAATATTAAAAGCCAGCAGCTACAAATACTGCAGCTGCTGACTTTTAATATTAGGACACTTACCTGTCCTGGAGTCCAGCGCCGATCGCAGCAGAGCACGAGCGATCGCTCGTCACTCTGCTGCTCCCCCCGCCATCCACGCTGAGGGAACCAGGAAGTGAAGCGCTGCGGCTTCACTGCCCGGTTCCCTACGGCGCATGCGCGAGTCGCGCTGCGCCCGCCGATTGGCTCACACGCTGTGTGCTGGGAGCCGAGTGTTCCCAGCACACAACGGGCGACAGACGGGATGTGACGGAATGCCCGTCTTTCGCCCGTAGCGTGTGGCCGGAAGTGGGTGCAAATACCTGTCTTTAGACAGGTGTCTGCACCCCCCTCCCCCCTGAAAGGTGTCAAATGTGACACCGGAGGGGGGGAGGGTTCCGATCAGCGGGACTCCACTTTAGGGTGGAGGACCGCTTTAAGAATTGCCACTTCATACACTTGTGAATTCCTTTCAAAATAATTCAAATGCTTTTTTTTTTTTTTTTACACATTCCCTTCATCCTTGTTTGCATACTGTATTAGTATCACTCGGTTCACTATCCAGCTATAGCAGCTTTTCACAGTCTCATAGGAATTTATTTACTAAATCTAGAGAATGCAAACAATCTGTCTCACTTCTATGTAGAAACCAACAAGCTTCTAACCCCAGCTTGTTCAATTTAAAGGGGTTGTAAAGGTTGTTTTTTTATTTTCTAAATAGGTTCCTTTAAGCTAGTGCATTGTTGGTTCACTTACCTTTTCCTTCAATTTCCCTTCTAAATGTTTTTTTCCCCTTTGTCTGAATTTCTCACTTCCTGTTCCTCCTCAGTAAGCTTGCCCCCATCATCTGAGCCGTTCTGGCTGGAGGTTAGTCAGTGTGCTCGTCCCCTCCCTTGGGACTACGTCCCTGTGGGGGATTCTTCTGTAATGTGGTAAGATTAGTGCTGGTTCGCGCCCCAATATCCTCAGTGCAAATACTCATCGACAATATGTAACAATGCATACACAAATTTGACTTAAACTTTGTGCAAACTATGAATAAAGTGCTAATGTATCAAATAGTGCAAATCAAACAATCGTGCAAAAATAGTGCTTATATAATAATCCATAGAAATCCCCCCCCCCCCCAAAAAAAAAACACTTGAAAATATAAGCAATATGAAGACAAAGAAAAATTGTTTCAAAAAATTATTTAAAACTTGTGGGTCCAAACTCCTCTGTATCAAAGTTCCCAAGTGCTTCGCCAATGTGTGAATTCTTCACCACTCTCACCAATATGGACTCACTAGATGAATATGCTGGTAAGATTATAAACCAGTAAACAAGCCACAATCTCTCCCAGCGATCACCGACTGCAACTCGCTCTCCTCACAGGTTTTTGGTCAGGCTCCAATTTTAAAGATCACAGCATTCAATGTGGAAAACAAAAGAGAAGAAGGCTCCCATAGCGTAAGACTGTATCACAGGTTTTATTTAACCACTTCCAGCCCAAGGACGTCATATGACATCCTTGACTTTCAGGGGGACATCTGAATGATTTTCTGCTGGCGATTCTGTGCACCATAAGCAGGGCTGTGGAGTCGGAGTCGGGGGAGATTTTGGGTACCTGGAGTCGGAGTCGGCAAACAATGCACCGACTCCTACTAGATTTAGATTGGAATAAAAAAATAAAAAAAAGCAAGTTTAAATGTCCCAATTCAAAAAAAGTTATAATTAATGACTTCTCTACTGTAAGAATAAAGACCAATGCATGCAGTGCCTCACGTAACCGCAAAACGAACACGTTAAGTGACCGTGAAGAAGCATGCTTTTCATGTGCTTCACTATATGGCACGCAACGCACAATTAGGAGCTGCAATACTTATACTTTCCATAGTGTTTTGTTCTGCTTTTACAGGGAACGCAACGTCCATGTGTAACCTAGCCTCTCACTGATAAGGGATTAAATAAATATGTTTTTTGCAGGACTAGAGAGTGAGACACTTGTATAAGTGAAGGGAATGGAGGGCCAATAGTTCAAGACTGAAGCTGTAAACCATTGGAAAAACTGCTGTCATTTAGCTAAGGCTATAAAAACTTGTAAACTCCGATTGTTAGCTTAAACTTTAAACATGACTATGGGATTCTCCTAGGAAAATCATGTTTTAGAATAAATGCCCCTTCCTGGATCCTCCCACTGCCCTATCTTCAGCAGCAGATAAGCACACAAAGGAGAAAGCAGCAGCCCAACTACCTCTCTAAGATTATTTTCAGCCCTAAAAATAATAAAGTCTGACTTAAGAGCCTCTATGAAAGAGGATCTGGCAGAGGCAATTCTCTTCCTTAGAACTCTACATTGAATTGATTTGCATTTGCTAAGCCTATAACTACATCTCAAGATTAATATAAACCATTTCTAGGTTTTACAGATTTTGTTTTTGGTTCATTATTGATAAGCTTTGTTTTTGTTCTAAAACAACCAAATAATGTGGTTTGTATTTTTGAACTGGTAAAGATCCTGTGCCTGATGTTTATGCCTGCTGCTACTATCCAGCCACTTGATTGATTAATATTTTTTTTTTTATAAAACTTTGTTTTCATTGTGTTTGTCTTTTGCTTAAACTGTGCAATACAGTAGACTGTTGGCTTCCCAGCCAGTAGTCCTGTGGTAGGTTGCGTTTCTTTCCCTCAAGGAATGTATAAAATACATTTGCATATTAATACAGAGGAGTCGGAGTCGGAAGTACATAAAACTCAGGAGTCGGAGTCGGAACATTTATCTACCGACTCCACAGCCCTGACCATAAGAATGATCATAGCGGCAGTTCCGCTGCTTGATCGTTCTTATATAATTACCCCGGTGCCCGGTAGCTCACGCTCAGAAGCAAACACACAAGTAAGTCCCGCCCACCTATGTAAACACCTCTCAAACCACACATGAGGTATCACTGCATGCGTTAGAGCACAAGCAACAATTATAGAACTAGACCTCCTCTGTAACGCTAAACTGGAAACCTGTAAAAAAAAAAAAAAATTCAAGCGTTGCCTATGGAGATTTTTAAGTACCGAAGTTTGGCGCCATTCCATGAGTGTATGTACATTTTATAACATGACATGTTGGGTATCCATTTACTCGGCGTAACATCATCTTTCACATTATACAACAAAATTGGGCTAACTTTACTGTTTTGTAATTTAATGATTTGATTTCCCCCCAAAAAAAGGTGTTTGAAAAATGATTGCGCAAATACCGTGCGAGATAACCGTTATTCCCTATGGTGTCTGCTAAAAAAACATAATGTTTGGGGGTTCTGAGTAATTTTCTAGCAATAAAATTATGATTTTTACATGTAGGAGGAGTGCCAGAACAGGCCCAGTATGGAAGTGGTTAAAGGAGTTGTAAATCTATGCATTAAAGGTAAAAAATGATGCTGCCGCCCCCCCCCCCCCCCGTTTTACTTACTGACCCCTCGAAAGTCCCGCGCTCCTCTTCGCCGCTGATTGGCTAGAGCGGATGGATTGAGAGCAGCGCAGCCATTGGCTGGTGCTGCTGTCAATCACATCCAGTGACGCGGCGTGCCGAGGGGCGGGGCCGAGTGATAAAATGCCGCTTGCTGTATCATGGGAGCGCGCCCGCAAGGACTCATCACCATGCGAGCTCTCTCGCATGAATGTGGTGAGTTCTTGCGGGTAGGACCAGAGAGAGCCACTGAGGGACCCCAGAAGACGTGGATCGGGGCCACTCTGTGCAAAACTAACTGCATAGTGGAGGTAAGTATGACATGTTTGTTATTTTAAAGAACATTCCCCCCCCCCCCTTTATTAACCCTTTAAAAATAAATGTATTCCACTCACATGTAATACCCTGCACAAGGGGGGAAAAAAAAACATGCTCAGCTTTACTGGCCATTCACCTCCAGACAAACCATAGACCTCATGTGTGAACCAGCATACACAATGTCATCAGTGACCTCGTCCCACCCCATGTACGTTTCGTTGTGGGTCTTCAAGGAGCAGCTTGTTCAAATGAAAAGACTCCCGCCTTCTGTCCTGATATGCAGCACCATCCGCCCCTGCCCGCTGAGAAGATAAAATCGAGGGCAAGGAGAAAACCCAGGTTAATTAGTGGCATGGCCTCAGTCCGGACAGGACTGTCACTCTGTCCAGGTTTGTACAGAGGTCTGGCATTTTGTGAACCCTGCACTAGACCATATTTTGTGCCTCAAATGGCTGTGTGCATAAGTTGCGTTAAGACCCCTTTCACACTGGAGGCGTTTTTCAGGCACTTTAGCGTTAAAAAATAGCGCCTGTAAAAAGTCTCAACTGCAATCCCAGTGTGAAAGCCAGAGTGCTTTCACACTGGGGCACTGCGCTGGCAGGGCATAGAAAAAAAAAGTCCTGCTAGCAGCTTCTTTGCAGTGTTTTAGGAACTGTGGGCAGGGGGCTAATCGGAATCTGGAAGCCCCCTTTAAGAAGGAGGCCCGCAGATCCCACCCCATGTCAATGAGTATCGGGTACCTATTCAGCAAAAAAGTGTCACAAGGTAATAAAAAAACAGACTGTTTTTGACAATGGCGAGGGCCTGGAAAAAACCTACTGTTTCATTCCCAGAGGTTAAGAATACCCTGACGACTCTTATGATCCATGAAAAGATGGCTAGCGTCCTTCATGACTCTCATGCTAAATTTCTTAAGGTATGGGCCCCGTGGTGGTCCTATACACTCCCTAGTTTGCACCCGTCTAGTCTGGGGCTCTAAATTTAATTTGTCCTTACTTCCAGCCTGAGGGTTCTTTCTTTCCCTTTCTTTGTTTCTGAGCTTTTGCTCGCTGTTCTGCTCTATTCTTCCCCTCTTTCTCCCTTTGTTGTGTATGTTTTTTTTATTCTTTTTTTTTTTATCCCCCGTTTTGCGGATAACTCCGCCCCTCCCCCTTTTACCTGCCTTGGCCCCTGGGTCTGCCCCCCGGCCCCGGCTGGGGAGACGGTGGTATATTATAATTAGTTACTTTAATAGTATATATTCTATTATGTGCTTTTATGTATACTTATGTTTTATGTCCATATCCCCTGCGTGGGAACTTGTCTGTTTTTCCTCTTTTTTTATATATTTTAATAAAAAAAAAATTGTACAGACTGTTTTTGGCAATTCTTTTATTAAAAAAGCTGAGTTAGACTTACTGGTAACTCCTTTTCTGAGAGTCTTCCAGGACAGACCATGAGACCTAGGGCTCCTCCTACCAGGACAAAAAACACGTTACCCCCACCAGATAAAAGGGCGGTCCTCCAGGCCCCATGTCAGTCTTCTCGAGAACCATAGGACTTCCCTGAAAAACATATGCATAATACACATAATTTTCATACAAAACCGGGTGGGAATCCGGGTGTCCTGGAAGACTCTCAGAAAAGGAGTTACCGGTAATGCCCCGTACACACCATCACTTTATGTGATGAAAAAAAATTACGTTTTTAAAAACGTCACTTTAATTGACCGTGTGTGGGGGAAAACGTTGTTTTATGTCTTCTAAAAAACGACCAAAAAAAATTAAAGCATGCTTCAATTTTATGTGTCGTTTTTCAAAACGTCAACTTTTACTTCACAGAAATTGACCGTGTGTAGCAAAAAACGTCGTTTAAAACAACGTTTTTTCACCCGCGCATGCCCAAAAGCTACTTATGAAGCGAGCTTCAATGGAAAAACGTGGTGAACGTAACCTCGCTTTGCTAAAACATTGTGAGAAAAACGATGGTGTGTAGGCAACTTCGTCTTTGAAAATTGAAGTTTCAAAAACGTCATTTTTTACTTCACAGAAAATGTCGTTTTTTTTCCATTCACATAAAGTGATGGTGTGTACGGGGCATAAGTCTAACTCAGCTTTTCTCCCAAGCGTCTTCCAGGACAGCCCATGAGACGATGAGCCAGAACTTACCAGTCTAGAGTGGGACAACTGCCTGAAGGACCTTTCGACCAAACGCCTGTTCTTGAGCAGATAGCAGATCCAGGCGATGATGTTTAATGAAGGTCGAATAACTGGACCATGTGGCAGCCTTGCAAATTTTTTCCGGTGAGGCACCAGCCTTCTCAGCCCAAGACGCAGACAAAGCTCTTGTTAAATGCGCAGTGACAAAAGGTGTAGGAACTTCTCTAATTTTGTAAGCTTCCGAGATGGCTTGCTTTATCCATCTAGCCAATGTAGCTGTAGATGCACTCTTACCCTTGTGCGTACCTAAAAAAAGGACAAATAAAGCGTCTGTTTTCCTAAAGGTCTTTGTGACCTCCAGATAAACGAGAAGGATTCTTCTCACATCTAAAAGACTAAACTTTCTTTCTTTCTTGATCGCCCTGTGGCGAACTACAAAAGGATGGCAGTACAATGTCCTGCGATCTGTGGAATGTACTGGCCACCTTAGGCAAAAAACCTGGATCCGTTTTTAAAACAACTCGATCCTCAAAAATCGTGAGGAACGGCTCCCTCACTGATAAGGCCTGTAACTCGCTTACTCTACGAGCTGAGGTAATTGCTACCAAAAAAATGTTTTTTAAAGTAAGTAATTTAATATAAATATCCTCTAGCGGCTCAAAAGGAAACTCTACCAGAGTTTGAAGTACCAGGTCCCAAGTTGGACAACTTCTCACCACTACTGGCCTGGCCCTAGAACTGGATTTGAAGAATCTAGCTACCGTGGGATTTTCCAAAAGAGAAAAGAGGAAAAACACAGATAGCTGCCGCCCGTACCTTCAAAGTACTAACTGAAAGACCCCTGTCGACACCCTCTTGAAAAAATTCCAAAATAGAAGGAACATCATGCGTTGATCTTTGGTTTTCAGACAACCATGAGTTAAACTTTTTCCAAACTTTCGAATATATGGCTCTAGAGACTGGTTTTCTGCAATTCACCAGAGTCTTGATTACTTTGTCAGAAAACCCCTGAGCCCTCAGTATCTTTTCTTCAGATACCAAGCCGTCAAGTTTAAGGAAACCGCCTGTGGGTGTGCGACTGGACCCTGCGATAGCAAGTCCTTTCTCTTCTGAAGCCTCATTGGAGGCTCCGAGACTAGAGTCTGTAGCAGGGTAAACCATGGCCTCTTGGGCCAAAAAGGGGCAATCGGAAGGTCTGTTTCTTCTAGGAGAAACTTCCGGAGCACTTCCGGAATAAGTCTGATCGGTGGGAAGGCGTAGCAAAGGTCGAATGGCCACGGATTCACCAGCGATTGATCTGCTGGGTTCAGAGAAAAGAACTCCTCTGTCTTGCAGTTGTCCCGATTTGCGAACAGATCTGCTTCGGGACAACCCCATTTGTCGGTGATTTTCGCAAATACCTCTGATCCACCTTGTGGCGGCTGAGATAGTCTGCCAGACAGTTTTGCGTCCCCTTCAGGTGCAATGCTGTAATTGAGGCTAGATTCTCTTCTGCCCATGACAAAATTTCCTGGGCAATCGATTGAAGAATCCGACTCCTCGTGCCTCCCTGTTTGTTGAGGTACGCAACTGTCGCAATGTTGTCGGATAGGATCTGGAGATTGTGACCCCTGATTTCGGACTGAAAACCCTGCAGGGCTCTCTGGACCGCTAGAAGCTCTCTCTGGTTCGATTAAGCTTTTGCTTCCCTCAAGGACCATTTTCCCTGTGCGACTTTTTTGCTGAGGTGGGCTCCCCATCCCCAGGAACTTGCATCTGTCGTGATCCTCTTGGATACAGGAGTGGACCATGGCAGGCCTCTTGTTAGGTGAAGATTTGTCCTCCACCACCACAAGCTTCTTTTCACCTTGGTAGGTGACAAAACATTTGACTCCAGAGACCTCGCGTCTCCATCCCAGTTTTTCAGAAGAAACATCTGCAATGGTCTTTGATGGAATCTTGCCCATGGTACTGCAGGGAAACATGAGGTCATCAGACCCACTGCCCTTTAAACCTCCCTCAGCGAGACCGACTGATTGGTCTGCAAGGCTGAAACCGCTTGCACCATTTTTGAGACCTTCTCCTCTGGGAGAAAAACTTTTTGGTCTACCGAGCAAAAGTCGTAGCCCAGATACTTTACCTTCTGGGCCGGATTTAGGGAAGACTTCTCGCTTTATCAACCAGCCTAGGGATTGAAGGAAGTCCTGCACAGTCTGGAGATCTGTTAGAAGTCTTTGGTAATAAAGATAAGTAAGGTTCCCTTATTGACAGGGCATGTAATTCGCTAATCCTGAGCGCTGAGGTTATGGCGACCAGAAATAAAGCCTTCAAAGCAACATCTCTGAGAGATGCATCCTTTAAGGGCTCAAAGGGCTTTCCAGCCAAAGACTTTAACACCACTGAGAGATCCCATTTCGGGAATCCCTTAACCTGGGACGGCCTAGCCATCGAGAGGGCTCTGAAAAACCTAGTTACCAAAGGTTCTGAGGCTACGGACCTCTCTAGGAAGACTGCCAAGGCAGATACTTGCACTTTTAAAGTGCTGACCACCAAGCCCCTATCTGCTCCTTCCTGCAAAAACTCCAAAATGGCTTCAAGGTCGTTGGGGTCCAGGGCTGATGAGTTACACCAGGTCATATACACCCTCCAGACCTTTGCGTAAATGGCTCTTGTTACTTTCTTCCTGCTGTTTAACAGGGTAGACACTAAACGGTCCGAAAAAACTTTTTCTTTTAAGAGCCGCCTTTCAGATACCAGGCTGCAAGGGAGAGACTGGACACATCCGGATGAAACACCGGGCCCTGCCTCAGAAGGTCTAATCCGGGAGGTAGATGCCAACATGGTCTGGCAGCCATACCTAGGACCGTCGAGAACTACGCTCTCTTGGGCCAGTATGGAGTGATCAGAATGACCGGAACCCTTTCCCTCTGAATCTTCCTCAGAACTAGGGGAATCAACTGGAACGGGGGAACGCGAAGCACAGACAAAATCTCCAGGGATGCGCCAGAGCATCTTTTCCTAGGGACCCGTCCAGTGTGTTTAGGGAAAAGAATAGAGGCACCTGGGAGTTCTCTCCCGAGGCAAACAGGTCCACCTCTGGTAGCCCCCACCTGTTGGAGATTTCTAGAAAAACCTCTGGGTTCAGAGACCATTCCGACTCCCGTACTTGGTGTCTGCTCAGGAAATCTGCCACCCCGTTCAGGGATCCCTTCAGATGTAACGCTGAAAAGGGATCGCAAGTTCTTTTCTGCCCAAAGCAAGATACTCGCGGCAAGAATCTGCAGAGGTCTGCTTCTTGTGCCCCCTTGCCTGTTTAGGTATGCTACAGCCGTAGCATTGTCCGTCAACACCTGAACGTGATGGTTTAGAAGATCCGGAGCAAACTTCCTTAGAGCTAAAAGCTATCGCCTTTAACTCTCTCCAGTTTGAGGACTGTTCTGACTCCTCCTTTATCCAGAACCCCTGGATGAAGTCCCTTTCCAAGTGGGCTCCCCATCCCCACGCACTGGCGTCTGTAGTCAGTCTTTTCCCCACTGGAAAAGACCATTCCAGACCTTTAGAAAGAACCTGCTGGTCTTTCCACCAATAGAGGGATCTTTTTACCTGCGACGGGATCTTTACGTGAGTGTCCAGGGAGCCGAGACTGTGATCCCATGACCTCAGGAGAAAGGTTTAAAGGCACCTGAAATGTAGTCTCGCCCACTGAATAGCCGGCATGGTCGAAGTCAAAACTCCCAATGCCGACATCACTTGCCTTATAGTTATAGGCTGGTTGTACTGGGGCCACAACACGGCCTCCTGGACCCTAAACTTTTTCTCCTGGGGAAGAAAAATTCTTTGGTTTAGCGAATCCACCTGGTAACCCAAGAAACAAATCTCCTGAGCAGGCAGTAGGGACGACTTCTGAAGATTCAGAATCCAGCCCAGTGACTCCAGGTGGACTTGCGCTCTGGACAGGTCCTCCAACAACCTTTCCTTCAAAGGGGCAAAGAACAAAAGGTTGTCTAGGTAGGGTATGACCGCCACCCCCTGTAGACAAAGCGGGGCTAAGGCTTCCGCCATAACCTTGGTGAAAATTCGAGGTGAGGATGACAGCCCGAATGGTAGGGCCCTGTATTGGAGGTGATGAACCACACCTCCCGTCTTTGTTGCCAGTCTGAGGTACCTCTGGGACTGCGGGATGTGTAGGTAAGCATCCCTTAAATCTATTGACGCCATATAACAGCCTGGCGTCAATAGATTCCGGACTGAAAAAATAGAATCCATCTTGAACTTCCTGTACTTGACGGATTTGTTCAATGGTTTTAGATTTAGGATCATTCTGAACTTTCCGGCAGGTTTCTTTACCAGAAAGACGTGAGAATAGAATCCCAGCCCTTGTTCCGCTGGGGATACCTGCACCACCACTCCCTGTTGCATCAGCTCTCTTAAAGAGGACTTCATGGCCAGGGATTTTTCTGGATCCTTTGGGGTATTTGTTACTAAAAACCTCTCTGGTGGGGTCTCCGAGAATTCTATGTCGTAACCCTGGGCCAGGGTGCTCAGGATACAACGGCTGGAAGTTACCTCTGACCACCGCGAAAGAAAACTCTGTAACCTTCCGCCGACCCGTACGGGTGAGTCATTGGGATTTTTCGGTTTGCGCAGGAGGATTGAAAAGGATAGGGGGCCGTTTCTTCCTCTTAAAGTAGAGTTCCATCCATAAATATAACATTACATCAATAGTTTTAAAAAAATGTCATTAGTCCTTTACGAATTTTTTTTTTTAGATGCCTTCAAAGTGTTGTTGCTAGGCAGAATAGTTAATCTTCCCACTTCCTGCACCTAGGTGCTTAATGCTTACTAACCTACACCGCACAGACTCCTGGGAATGTAGTGGGTGTAACTTTCCAGGAGTCTGTGCACTCCCCAGTCTCAAAGAATCATGTGACTTGGACAGCACAGGTGCTGAAACCTGATCTGACACTGCTTGTGCAGCACTGAGCATGTGCGAGATTTGCAAGGCTGAAATCCAGGAAGTCATACAGTCTGGCTTCATGATGCACACACTTAAGATGGCCCCAGTCAATTTCTATTGTATAAAGTGTCTAAATGCTATAACAACCTAACAAAACAGACCTTAGTTTACAGACATATTTACTAGAATACATTAAGCTTGTGTATTACAGGGGTATTTATATTTAAAAAGTGAAATTGTGGCCGGAACTCCGCTTTAACTGGAAAGTATTTCTTCCTATCCGCAGTCCTGTCTAGGATACTATCCAGTTAAGGCCCAAAAAGGAGGTCTCCCGAGAAAGGAATCCCACAAAGTTTGTTCTTTGACGATGCATCACCAGGCCAGGTCTTTCTTTCCTAGTGCACCTAGTTATGGGGCCGTGCACAGGAAAGACTTTAGATTTCTTTTTGTGCAAACCTTTGTACATAAGGTCATGTTTAGATAATTGTACCTCCTCCTCTTTCATTTCAAGAGTTGTATAGATAGCCTTTAACAAGTTATCCACGTCTTCCAAAGACAACTTAAACCTTGAGCCCCTAGAGGATTCTCTATCCTTGGGCCCTGTATCTGACCCCGATTCTTCTGGAGAAGAACGGGTAGATCTAGCTTTGGCTCTCCACACTCTGTTGCAGAGTGCTACCAACTGAAGCCTTTCTATTTGAAGACGGACCCTCTGTGGGAGCCTGAAATCTATCATTTAGACTTTTGAAAGAGCTAAAAGTAGATTTAAGCTCATCACTAACTGAAGTCAGTATTTTCTGACATGAGGCTACCGGGTCATCTTTTACTAGGCCTGAAATACAGGAGCTCAGTTTACTTCCGCAAACCGCACATTTCTTTTTTGGTGGCTGCGCTTGGGCTTTGTCCTGATTCTTGGCCTGCAAGAGAACAAATGGCCCTGTAAATTTTTTGCAACATACCCTCCATTACTCCCCGTGCAGGAGAAAAAGAAAATGTGCCCCCTTCACCTAGTCCTTACTAGTTACAAGGGGAAAGACACTCACAGGCTGTGCAAGAAAGTACATACACTTCAGGCTTACCTGTGAGGAGCTGGCGTTAGGGCTTGATTCCGCTGCCTGTGCAGGTATCTCAAAGGAGTCCATCCTGCCCCTGTAGTGGTACGCAGCCTTTGCTGGGTTTCACTTTTCAAACCACCAGCCTCCCAGCGTCCCTGTTCGCGCCGTTCTGAGACCTGAACTAGCGTCTCTGGCGCCCGTCGATGACGTCACACACCCCGGAAGTGACCCCTCCGGGAAATTCCTGTGAGCCAGCTTGAAACGCAAGTTCCGTGCGGCTTCCTCCTTCCCCTGCATGCTCCAGCCTGGCTGTTTGACAGGGAAAAAACCGACACCGCCGCTGCTTATGCAGGAAACCATGCGGTTTTGCAGGAGGGAGCTCCAACGACATCGCAGTGCTGACATTCCCCATGTACTGAGAAGCAGGGACAGCAGCCACAAACCAACTCCCCCGGTGGATGTGCTGCTCTGGGACCTAAGGAAAGAGGGAGCCATGCTCATGAGACCTAGGGTAACCAGTAACATGGTTACCCCCCCCCCCCCATCTGGAGGAAACACTAATACTGACATGGGGCCTGGAGGACCGCCCTTTTATCTGGTGGGGGTAACGTGTTTCCTGTGCTGGTAGGAGGAGCCCTAGGTCTCTTGGGCTGTCCTGGAAGACGCTTGGGAGAAAAATACATAAAAATCGTGTCCCACAATGTAAATACACAGTCAGTCAATCATGCCACCTGCTGGACCAAAAAAAAAACC
This sequence comes from Rana temporaria, assembly GCF_905171775.1. Taxonomy (NCBI): domain Eukaryota; kingdom Metazoa; phylum Chordata; class Amphibia; order Anura; family Ranidae; genus Rana; species Rana temporaria. The sequence continues at coordinate 269,644,161 of NC_053490.1, read as the reverse complement.
ACAGACACTCCCACTGTCGGTGAAGGCTTTTAATTAAAGATTTGTCAAAAACTGTGTGTTTGTTTTTATTACATTGTGACGCTTTTTTGGTGAGTGAGTAGGGGTATGATGTACCCGTTACCACAGACATATAGCAGAATACATTCTGGCATAAATTTATGAAGAAATTTGATTTTATTGGATTTCTTTTAAAACAGAAAGTAGAAAACATTTTTTTAAAAATCTTGGCTTATATCGCAAGAAATAAAAAAAACAGCGGTGAATAAATGCCACCAAAAGAAAGCTCTATATGTGAACAAAATGATAAAAATGGCACTTGGGTACAGTGTAGCATGACTGAGTGATTGTCATTCAGCCCATGTTCACACTTGTGCGAACACAGACATCGCATGCGATTCACACCCACACTGTGGTGCAAATCGCACGCGATGTCTGTGCAATGCTCTCACTGGATTTACAAGGACTCTTTTCCCTGTACTAGAATCGTTTTGCATGGGTAATGACGAAGCGCTGATATTTGCGCGAAACGCGTCTACCTCTTTCCCCTGCTCCATCTGTCAACCACTTGTCATATGAAGCTTTAATAAAGGGATTTTTGGAAGTGCAGCCGTGGGGAAATATGTCTTTACATTACACAGCATGCGAGCTGGGCTAGCACCTGACTAGTGTGTGTGGGGATTAACCAGAGACTCACTAACCTGGAGCAGCTTTTCTTGTTTCATGACGGATCGCATGGGTGTTCTCACCAATGCGATCAGATTCCGGCGCGACACCCGCAGAGGGTAGTGAGAACTGCCTGCAGGAGAGATGAGATGCGATGCGGGAACCTGTTCCTGCTTCACATATATGTGAACCCATGGAAAGCTGAAAATTGGTCTGGGAAGGAAGGGGGTAAAAGTGCCTGGTAATGAGGTGGTTAAGGTTTGTGTGTGTCACAGGACATTGTCCACTGGTCTATCAAGTAGGGTGATGCTTACATCTTTTGTAATATTATTACCCATCGTGACTAATGATTGCACCCTCATCCAAAAGCACCAAACTTTAGGGCAGGTCCAGCAAACATGCTGGAATGTACCTATCCGACCACAACCCCTGAAACAGGAGGCTGAGGAGCCTGGATACATTTTTCAGAGAACCAAATACCACTTTATATCCAGCTTCAATCATAGCAACAATTAAAATGCCTTAATTGATTGGCATGCTCCATTTATGCCAGTCCTCTGCCTCAGGGGTCATGCCCAGATCCTTCCGTCACTTCTTGTTTTGACTGCAAGGCGGGAAGTGAAGGGAAATCTCCTCCATGGGACACAAATAGCAGGAGTTCTAACCCTCCATTACAACATAAAATACAAAGTTCTGTCTTTAGTTCTACTTAATACAAAAGCCTTCCTTGTTTCCTCACCAGTGCCCCCAGATGAATAAACCAGTCATGTCCGACCCTCCAATAATGCGACCCCTTGGTGAATTCCTCAGCTGATGTGTATTCTTCTCTTCCCCTAGCCTTTCATAAGGTAACAACACCTTGTTGCTTCCTGCTTCGGAGAACAGACGTTTAAACGGCCCGCCCCCAACACTCAGCACTAGGGGGCAGCCTTGTCTCCGTGTATGTCTCCATTTCCAGGGGCCATTTTGGTGGCGCCAACCCAGCCCTAAATGATAAAATAAAGTATTTTCTACTTTCTATAGAAATTATAGTCCTGGCTAATTGAAATGTAACGCTAAAAGCAACAGGAGAAACTGCTCTGTATTCACCCATTCCGCCGTACCGTTTTATTTCTACAATTTGGGTAAATGCGGACTCGCTAGATGCCACCTCGTGCTCACGAGGTGTTCCAGCTGTGGAATTTGTCACACGGCGTCGCTCTTCTTGCAGGAAAAGCTAGTAACGTTAGCGCCGAAGTCAAGGCAAAGGCCGAAAACCGCGCATGCGCTTCATCTGCCTCCCTAACCCTCTATCGTGGCCTTGACTGATCCGTGCGCGCGCATCCCGTGAAGGGAGCGCGTACGCAGAGGACCTGGGAAGTAGCGACGTGCGGAGGCGCCGCCGCGTTACAACGTCCGGTGATGGCGGCCCGTGTGTAGGACTCCATGAGGCGGGGAAACGGAGCACCGTATCGCGGTGGGGGGAAACCGAGAACGTCCGAGGCCATGGCGGGCGTGTTTGATATAGACCTGGACCAGCCAGAGGACGTCATTTCGGATGACGAGTTGGAGGACGGGGTGAGTAGAGGCCTGTAGAAAGGGGAACAGGCCTTGAGCCAGGAGGGGGAGGGGAGCACTGAGCCGGGTACCTGCATATTGTCTTCGTGTGATTTGCTTTGAGGCACGGGGCCGTAATGAGTTCCGTCCCTTCTGTATAAGTTACACAAGTTTATCACTTAGGATGGAAGTACTTTGTAGGGCTGTGTGCGGGTCTGCGGCAGGATGTGGGAGGTCACCATACACGCTACAATCTGACCATGCAATCTTTCTACAGTTAATGTTATACCAAATATATTAGGGTCTAACCAATCAAGCTGGATCCAGGCAGGCAAGCTCTTGCACTACATCGGTTTTGGTCAGATTGTAATGTGTGTTGTGAGCATTTACACTGCAACACTGTGTGGGAAACGTGCATCTTCGATGTTTTGTTGAATAGTGCCCCCCCCCCCCCCATTGCCTCCGATGGGTCTGCGCATGCACCGTACGGAACATCACTCCAGCTGATATGTTGATCCGCTGGCAAGACCTGAACATAGCGTATGCACCGATAGTCTGTGGCATTATCCGATACTATTCAAACAGCGGATGGAGAACGCAATTGTCAGATTATACCCTCGGGGCGCGTTTTGTGTGTGTTGCAGGGCGGCTTCAGTGTATTGAACGGCGAGTTTTGTGTGTTACAATACGGCTTCAGACGCAGGTAAAACCCACCGTTCAATTATACTCTTTGTTTGACACTTTAAAAAATAAAAATTTGATCACTTTTATTCCTATTACAATGAATGTAAACATCCCTTGTAATGGGAATATAGCATGACAGGTCCTCTTTACAGTGAGATGTGGGGTTAATAAGACCCCACATCTCACCTCTAGGCTGGGTAGCCTGAAATATAAAATAAAAAACCATCTCGGCTTCCCAGCCGAGGCGACAACGGTTTCTGAATGCAGAGGCCAGGCGTGACGTCATAACATCGCGCCCGACCGCCGAACGATTGTAGAGACTCCGGTGACCATGTAATCCGCTGGAAATCTCAATAGTCAACATCTGGGGCCGGCAGATCCATTCTCCGACTCACTGATCGTAGCGGTGAGTCGGTAGAAGCACCGGACGATGGCGGGATGTCCACTTTCGCCTACCGTAAGAACGATCAAGCGGTGGAACAGCCACTATGATCTTTCTTATGGTGTAGAGAATCGCCGGCTCTAAAAGCTGAGATCTGAATGATGCCCGTAGCTGCAGGCATCATTTAGATATCCCAGCTCAAAGTCCAGGATGTCATATGGCGGGCGGGAAGTCGTTAATGGGATAAAAAACTGTCCTTGTTTACATCTGCCAGTGTCGGAAGTGACGTCATGATGTCGCTTCCGGCCTCCCAGGGTGATGGCCAGCTCTATGGTAATCTGGCGCCGAATCTGTTATCTAGGGGCCCCAAACGCACAGGAGAGGAGGGGACGTGTCCCCCCCCCCCCCCCCCCGCTGCCTGTAAAACCGATCCAGCAGCTGAAAAGCCACTAGAATGGCTTTTACATTATAGGGAATCGCCGGCTGAAAACATAGAAGCTGCAGGCATCATTCAGATATCACCACTTTAATCCAAGGATCTCATATGATGTCCTACAGGCAGGAAGTGGTTAAAGAGGAAGTAAACCCTAAAGCATTTATTAAAAACAAACCCCTGCAAGAGGCATAATGAGCTTGTATGCATAGTATACTAGCTCATTGTGAATTACTTACCTGAGATCGAAGCGACTCTCGTTCCTCGCTGCCGCCATTGATATCCAAGTTACTTCCGGGTATTGCGGCTTCGGCACTGTGATTGGCTGGAGCCCCGGTGATGTCACTCCCGCGCATGCGCAGGAGCCGTCAGTGATGGCACGATCGCCCTCACTAACGGCACGCTCAGTGCGCCTGCGCCCTTGTCATCGGCGCAGTCTTTTCTGCAAATATCTCCTAAACCGTGTAGGTTTAGGAGATATTTGTATATTTGTTGCACCTACAGGTAAGCCTTAATCTAGGCTTACCTGTAGGTTAAAGTGGTCTGTAAGGGTTTACAACCACTTTAAATCCTTCTATCCTTTAGACCCCTTTAACACTGAGGAGTTTTTCAGGTGGTATAGCGCTGCTATACCACCTGAAAAACTCCTGCCCAGAAACCTCAATGTGAAAGCCGGAGGGAGAGAAAAAAATCTCCTGTCAGCAGCATCTTTGGAGCAGTGAGAGGAGTGGTATGTATACCGCTCCTTCCCATTTAAAAGAATGGGAAACCGCGGCAATACTGCCCGCAATGCGCCTCTGCAGAGGTGCATTGCGTGCGGTATTAACCCTTTATCGGCCGCTAGCGGGGGTTAATACCGAACCGCTAGCGGCCGAATCCTGCGGCAAATTTGACGGTATAGCGCCGCTATTTTTAGCGGGCGCTATACCGCCACTGCAGCTCCCGCCCCAGTGTGAAAGGGGCCTTAGGCTCAGTTCACACTGCTGCAACTTGGGATCCGACTTATAATACCCCAAGTTGCATGACATGTAAAACTCCACGTTAGTCAATGAAAGCTGTCTTAGCAATACTCAATGGCACTAATATAATGAACGTTATTTTATATAGCGCCTTTTAGAAGTGGCTTCTCAAAGAGATGCACAAGGAAGTCGCTCCAACTTTAAAAAAATGTAGGGGGTGGTTCGTACGCTCGTGTCTCCAATTCTTGACCTGGGCTACATGCTCGGATAAGGGTCTGGTATGGATCTTGGGGGAAACCCCATGCAGTTTTTTTTTTTTTTTCATTATAGTAAGGGGTTCCCCTTCAAGATCCTCAGAGCACAAGTCTGATCTTCATGATCCGACTTGGCTGTGTACTTTTATTAAATCAAGGGGCTCTCATAAGTAACCATTGCCTCTACTCAAAATCAAAGAAGCGCTGCTAAAAACTAGCACGACTAAATGCCCATTAACGCCAATGCAAAAAGTTACTAAAAGCACCTTTTTACAGCCTTTTCTTTGCTGTTTCTAGTGGCTTTGCAGCCAATTTTTTTTCTAACGCCCTGTGTGTATGAGGACTAAAGCTGAATTTTTTAGGTAGGACAATTTTTACATAGTTACATTCCTCCACTGGTCCAAGTTGGGGTAATGTATGTGGGCCATACCTGTGGTATCCCTGTGAAAACTGGAAATCACAGTAGTAGACTTCACTACTCCAGTAATTTCTATGCCCTGTGCTGAGTGACTGCCCTGCTGCATTTTGAACACAGGAAGACGCTTGCTCAGCATGGGTTTCATTTAGAGAACATTTAGCATTTTCTTTTCTAACAGTTTGATTGAAAATATTTCAAACCGAGTACAAAAAAATACAAACGTGGGGCACTAATGTCATTCATTCACTCATTCCACTTTGAATTAATTGAGAAAATGGCAAAGTGTTTTCTGAATGGCGCCCATTCCAAGCAAGTGACCTTCTGTATTCAAAAGGCAGCAGGACAGCCACTCTGCAACGGACCTGGAAGCTTCTGGATATCACTGTGGTACCCACTGCTTCCCACATGTTCAGCACATAAGTTGGATCAATGTAAAAACTGTCATGCCCAAACTTCAGATTTAGCTGGAAAACAAAGGGTCAATAGTGCAGCTCTTGTTGTGTTCATTTCATGTTGACAGTTCAGAAAAAAGCTTATATGTATAGATTTCTCTTGTTCAGCTTGTGAGCTGAACAAAAGATATCACAGGTTTCTCCATCCATGCGAACAGTGCAGATATGGCTATTGTTTTGTTGGCCTGCCAGCTGATTGGATGCAAGTGCTGTCCAGCCAGAAATTTTCCAACAGAATGCTTTGAGTCGATATTCACATCTATGCAGTTAAAGCTTTGATGCCGTTTTCAGGAGTGTTTTGCATTTTTAAACCTGCATTTTTGCATGCGGTTTTAATGCATTTGTTTTTGTTTATTTCTCTTCAACCACTTGCCCACTGCCGAAACTGTAAATGTATGTTATTACAGATAAAGTATAACTAAAGGCAAGACTTTTTTTTTTTTGAGAGTGCAAAGGGATTAGAACACCTGTCGGTGTTTATTTGTCTATGAACCTGTTAAGGAAACTCGTCCTCTCCATTTGTCCTGTTTACCATTATCATTGAAAGTAAATCCACAAATTTTGGGGTGTCCCAATAAGTTATAAAGGGAAATCTCCCAGTGGGCACACTAGTTCTGGTGACCTGGTGGTCTTCAAAGAATTCCCTGAAGTTGCAGGGATTTCCTCTAACTTTCTGTTTGGCGATAGGACAGGAAGTGAAGGGAAACCTCCGCAATGGGACACAGGTGGTGAAAAAATATCTGATGGCTTATAACCATTCTTAACTTGGTCCAATTGTTTTTTTTTTTTTTTTTTTAAAGTGGAACTTCTGTCATTTTTCAACTTTCCATCTATTAAATCTTCTGACCTTGTTGCTTTAACTTTGGATAGTATTTTTTTTTTCTGTCAGTAAATACCCTATACAGCAGTGGTCTCAAACTGGTGGCCCTCCAGCTGTTGCAAAACTACAAGTCCCATGAGGCATTGCAAGGCTGACTGGTACAAGCATGAATCCCACACGCATGATGGGACTTGTAGTTTTGCAACAGCTGTAGAGCCACCAGTTTGAGAACCGTTATACGGCCTACTTCCTGTTTCTTGTCTGGAAAAATGCCTAGGCGTTTGACATACACAGCTCTCTTTCTCTCGTGAGAGTTTACCAGAAAGGGAGGGGGGATGAGTCATAAGAGGGCCAATCAGAGCTTCAGAGCTGAAGGTGTGCCTTTGTGTGTAACTGTTTATATCCAGGAAGTGAACAGACAGCAGCTTCAGCTGCCCACAGTTAAAATGGATGCAGCCAGACTCAGTGGAGGGAGATTTCTGCAGCATATTTTGCAAGAACAGAATCGCAGTATATATAAAATATGCAAAGTGGCTGGAGGGAAGCTTCTGAATGGCAAAGATATTTGTATTACAAATTATGTGAGCAGACTGCAGTTCCTCTGCTAGATGCCATAACCCTGGTAACATTTTTTATTTTTTTTTCCCCTAATGCGGTCGGCTTTTTGATGAGTGATCCCAGTGACGGATTCACAACGAGATAATTTATAAGCGGCTGGGGAAAAAAAACGTGTGACATAATTTTAACGATCGTCGTTTTATTTTCTAGTGTCTCTGCAAAAAAAAAAAAAATATATATATATAATGGTTTTGAGGGTCAAGTAATTGTCTAGCAAAAAAAGACCAATTTTAACTTTGTAAGCAACAAATGTCAGAAAAAGCCCCGGTCAGCAAGTGGTTAAACACACTGCGTATAGCTGGTTGCTAAGGAGCGGGCCATACATTTTTCCATAGTGTTCTTAACAACCGATGAGTTGTCAGCGGGACAGCCGAAGGTTCCCCGCTGACGGTGAATGTAAAAAAAAATTGAATTGCCAGCAAAAAAAAAAAAAAATGGCGTGCCCCACCCCCCAAATCTATGCTGGGCCCTTTGGGTCTAGTATGGATTTCCAACCCAATTTTTTTTTTTAAATGGCCTGTGATACCCCCCCAAAATCCATAACGGACCCTTATCCAAGCATACAGCCTGGCAGCCCCCCCACCCCAAAGAACCTTGTCCCCTATTTGATGCAGACAGGGGGCTTATCAGAATCTGGAAGCCCCTTTTAACCACTACAGACCCGCGCTATAGCCGAATGACGGCTTCAGCGCGGATCTGAATATCCAACAGGCCGTCAATTGACGGCCGCCCCTTTGGGCGTTCCCCGCGCACGCTCCAGAGCGCGCTGCGGGGAAAGTCTGTGTTGGCCGTGTCACTTGGACACAGCCAATCACAGATCGCCGCGAACGGCCAATCAGAGTGGCTGTTTGCGATGCGATCTGTGCGGCCAATGAGAGATGATCTCATATGTAAACATATGAGATCATTTCTCATTGCCGGCTCACACAGAGACAGCGGTGCTGTCTCTGGAGAGGAGACCGATCTGTGTCCCTTGTACATAGGGACATAGATCGGTCACCCCCCCTCCCCCACAGTTAGAACACTAAGCAGTATACACATTTAACCCCTTCCTCACCCCCTAGTGTTAACCCCTTCCCTGCCAGTCACATTTATACAGTAATTAGTGCATATTTATAGCACTGATCGCAGTATAAATGTGAATGGCGCCAAAAATGTTTCAAAAGTGTCCGATGTGTCCGCCATAACGTCGCAGTCGCAATAAAAATCGCAGATCGACCGCCATTTCTAGTAAAAAAATAAAATAAAAAAATAATAATTCTGTCCCCTATATTGTAGGCGCTATAACTTTTGCGCAAACCAGTCGCTTATTGCGATTTTTTTTTTTTTTTTTACCAAAAATATGTAGAAGAATACGTATCGCCCTAAACTGAGAAAAAAAATGTGTTTTTTTTTTAAAAACTGGGATATTTATTATAGCAACAAGTAAAAAATATTGTATTTTTTTTCAAAATTGTCGCTTTTTTGTTTATAGCGCAAAAAATAAAAACGGCGATCAAATACCACCAAAAGAAAGCTCTATTTGTGGGGAAAAAAGGACGCCAATTTTGTTTGGGAGCCATGTCGCACGACAGCGCAATTGTCAGTTAAAGCGACGCAGTGCCGGAAGCTGAAATTTCACCTGGGCAGGAGGGGGGTATATGTGCCCGGTAAGCAAGTGGTTAACAAGACCCCACCCCCCTTATAAGAATGAGTATGGGGCACATTGTACCCCCTACTCATTCACGAAAAAGGGTCAAAGAAATGCATAGTTTATTTTTTATTATTAAAGGAATTGTCAATGTCCCCCCGATATATAGATCGTCAATAACGCCACCTGCCAGACCCCCAAAAAAAAAGCTCAGACTGCCTGCTACTCTATCTGACTATTATTAAATAGGCAATGGGCGGGGCCACCTGGAAATGTCACTTGGTGGCACCGCCCCCCATGTGACAGTGGCCCAGCATGCATCAGTAATGATGTCAAGTGGTTAATCAGTATGAGCCCATTCACACCTCATTGAGTGCTGTGCTGCCATAATGGGTGTTAGTGCATTGCACCAGGGCACACAATAATGCACTACTTTAAATTGTCTTCTTTAATACAAGATAAAGCAGGTTGACATGCTTACGATAGTGTGCCGAGATGGACCAGTACGAGTGGGCCTTGATTGTAATTTAGGTAAACCTAAGTTTCACTTAGTCCCCCCCCCCACACCCCCACAAAAGCCTTTGGGTCCTGTCAGTGCTGATCAAGTCCACCCAATGAAGCTTTCTGTAATGATGTGACAACAATGCTAGGCTGCTCCTGAATTCAAAGCAGTGTTGCCTACCTCATGTAGGCAACACTGCTTGCACTGCAGTGGGGTAAGAAGATGTTGCAGGAAGCATGGCCATTAGCTGGTAATGGTGAAGAAAAAGAAATCTTGTACCAAACAGTAATTTATAAACTAAAACCTAGTGTATCTAGCTGCTCCCCCAAACAATGAATAAACGCTGTGCGATTGATGAGTGGTAGGGAGCGCTGGAGTGATAAAAGTAAACGTTATTTAAAGACATCAATGTAGTGATCTAATTTCTCCAATAAATGTAGTGATCATGTATAGTATGATGACCATAAATTACGTTGTTCCGCAGCAACTCACACCAGGTTCTCCAGAGAACGCAAAATTTAATTAACTTCCAATAACATCCCATGTCCACAGACGATACAAGAATCCAACAGAGTATAATTCAGAATCCCATCTTTTCCTAGACCTGTGCTATATTCATCATAGAGTGACAAGACAAGACTCCTTGAATGCCAGCTTGAGTGCTTCAAATATTGGACTCACACTGGAAGGGGGGGGGGGGTCAACCAAATGTTCCCATTGAATGAACATCCCACAAATCTAATTAACATCAATAAACACTTCCTTATGTAAGGAAGTACCAGGCCACACACCTAGGTCGCCTTATATAAGATTAACACATCAAAGAATCTTCAGCTGTCCCTTTGATCTGTGTTTGACCACTAACCCTTTTGGTCAGCAAACACCTTTTCATGTGTAACCTTGAATGCCTGTATGTAAACCATGCTATATATATATATATATATATAATTAGGGGTGCAACGGATCGTCATTGATCCGAACCGAAAAAGATTGATCCGAACCGCACACACGTGATCCGAGGATTGTTTTCTAAAAAAAATAATAATAATAATTTGCGCATGTTCAGTCCACACACAGCGTGGTCATGGCGAACGGAGGAGCTTGAATGCCCCGCGTCATTTAAATCCCCTGTATGGGAGCATTTTGGCTTCCCTGTCAAATATAATGATGAAGGAAAGAGGTTAGTGGATAAAACCGTGACGGTGTGTAGGCACTGTGGCACAAGAATGCCATATGACAGTGGGAACACATGAAGTATTGTCACTAGGGGTGCAACTGATCCGTACGGATCAGCACCTTCGGGTCGGGACACACAGCGATCCATGGGCCTCCCGGTCCATAGGAAAGGCCGCGGCTTCGGCCTAGCTATCGAAGCGGGGGCCATCAAGGTCCACCCGGCGCGGGGGATGCAGGCTGCTCCTCGGAAGTTTGTGGGCACTTGAGCTCAATATGTCATTGACTCCTAACAGCCCAGCGATGAGCTCCATGCTGCACCTTGAGGAATGCACACGGGGAGCCGCTGCCGCCGCCGCACCGGGCGTCCTGCTGCTTGCCAGAGAAGAGAGAGGAGGCGATCGGGGGGATCTGTATGGACTGAGCACGTAGGGGGGATTTTCACTAGACACTCAGCCCGCCGATCAATGACACTAAAGGGATCTGATGATTGGGATAATTCAGGTCACAGTAGGGAACTGGTGACACCACTTTCGTACATGGGGCTGCGACTTCCACTTGGCTGCACATATAAGTATTGCGAGATGCAGTTATTTCAACACAAAACCGAGCTTATACGCTTAAATACAGTATTTGTAAATCTGACGGACTGTTTAAATGTGAAAATCAGAGGTGTTCTGTCACATTAGCAATAAACAGTCAGTCGGATTTCCAAACACTGTATTTAAGCATATAAGCTCCGTTTTGTGTTGAGAAGAACTGTGAAATCTAAAACTCTGGTGGGTGTAACAAGATTTGTCTTTTTTTTTTTTTTTTTTTGCTGATCCGAGGATCGATCCGATCCGTGAGTTTTTTGATCCGTTGCACCCCTAATATATATATATATATATATATATATATATATATATATATATATATATATATATATATATATATATATATATATATCATAAAATTTTAAATACCTACACATCTATATTAATATTACAACAATCAATAATGGAACAAAGTGATGTGCAAATTGAACTGCATAAAACACCTCATACCAGACCATGCTATGAGGCATGAACTAGACAAGGGGTCTCCAAACTTTTCAAACAAAGGATTGGGGCCAGCAAGGAAAGAAAATGTCACAGGCCCGGCATCAGTGAGAACAAATATGGCCTCAGGGTTGGTGGTCAATAGGAAGAGGAGTATTCCCCCCTATTCGTTGGAGGAATAGTATCCCATCATTGGTATCGGTGGATAATATAGTGCCCCATTGTTGGTGTCAATGGGAGGAATTGTGCCCCAAGGGCCGGATAAAGGCTAGCAAAGGGCCACATCTGGCCCTCGGGCCGCAGTTTGGAGACCCCTGAACTAGACCATTAGGACATAAAGTGCATCAATACGAAACAGTTATTGGTAAATATAAAGTGAACCAGTGATGAAGTCCATGACATATTTATAATAAATCTTGAGAAGAAATTACTTCACCGTATGCTTAAAACGCACCCTTGAATATGAATACTGCTCACCAAATAGATATAACCTCTTTGTTTAAAAAGATGGTCCAATGCGCTGTGGGGAATTCCTGATAGATAACCCTGAGTTAATGGATATGTCCTCCTAGGCTGCATCCTCCTCTCCTCCAAGATATCTTATAAGGAAAACAAAAGGGATCTTGGCTCAGGGTTTGACAAATTTGCTTGGAATCTAGGGGCCAGCTAAAAAAGTTAGGAGCCAGAAAACGCGCCCTGTCCCGACGAGCTCACACGCAGAAGCGAACACATACGTGAGTAGCGCCCGCATATGTAAACGGTATTCAAACCACACGTGCGGTATCGCCGCGATCATTAGAGCGAGAGCAATAATTCTAGCTCTAGACCTCCTCTGTAACTCAAAACATGCAACCTGTAGAATTTTTTTAAACGTCGCCTATGGAGATTTTTAAGGGTAAAGGTTTGTCGGCATTCCACGAGCGGACGCAATTTTTGAAGCGTGACATGTTGGGTATCAATTTACTCGCCGTAACATTATCTTTCACAATATAAAAAAAAATTGGGGTAACTTTACTGTTGTATTTTTTTAATTTAAAAAAGTGTGTTTTTTCCCCCCAAAAAGTGCGCTTTTAAGACCGCTGCGCAAATACAGAGTGACAAAGTATTGCAACGATCGCCATTTTATTCTCTAGGGTGTTAGAATAAAAAATATATATAATGTTTGGGGGTTCTAATAAGAGGGAAGGAGATGGCAGTGAAAAATTACACATTAGAACTGGTTTTACTTGTAATGCCAACGGCCACCACCAGATGGCGCCAGGTCACAGAAGGAAGCTTGGGACTTAACAAGGCCGCAAAGCCGGGGCCTCAATTACCGGCCGTCGCGGGATCCTGTGCCTCCGTGCGCCCCCACCTCCCCTGCGATCGCCGCGACGGCTGGTAATTGAGGCCGAGGCTTTGCGGCCTCAATTACCGGCGGGCCCCAGGTCACAATTTCTTGTCGCAATTGCGACCTGGCGCCTGGATTTTGTCGAGCCCTGTCCTAAAGGCTGTTTGTTTTACATTAATTCTTTAAATTCTGTTTCCAAAAAGTTTTATTACATAAGCTGATATAGCTTGTCTGGTACCATGGCACCCTGATGTTTAAATACTGCAGCCTAGCGATCCTTTGGAAAGTAGAAGTCCTTTGCCAGTGCCAGTTTGCATAAACTGCCTGGGTGCTGGCCTGCAGACATCTTCATTGGCCAACACGAAATGCGATCTGTGCCAGAATGTAAACTTGGCTGCACTTGCGCATGTCAGTGTACTCTCTAAAGAAGTCTGCCAGCAGGTAGGTTTATTTTATTGCAGAAGAGGCTTTGCATGTAATTTCTGCAATAAAGAGCCTGCCTTCTTGCAGTCTTTAAAATTGAGACGTTCGTTCCAGTATAAGAGTGAGTGAGTGAATAATGCCAACTAAATCGCCTCAAGGAGCTTGTTCCATCCGTTGTCTTCCTTATCCTTCAGAAGAGGTGGGTTTTAAAGCGGTAGTTCACCCTCCTTTCCATCATTAGACCATTAAATTCGGCATCGTAGCGCGAGCTACGGTATGCCGGTCTTAAATTTTTAATCCCCGTACTCACTGTGGTATCGTTGATTGAAGAATCCGACTCCCGCGGGGAATGGGCGTGCCTATGGAGAGGGAGGATGATTGACGGCCGGCTCTGGCACGTCACGCTCCCCGAAGACAGCCGGAGTAGGTCTCGGCTATTCACGACGCCTGCGCACAGGCTATGCGCAGGCGCCGTGAATAGCCAAGCCTATTTCGGCTATTTCCGGAGAAGCGTGACGTGCCAGGGCCGGCCGTCAATCACCTTCTCTCACCATAGGAACGCCCATTCCCCGGATTCTTCAATCATCGATAGCACGGTGAGTACGGGGATAAAAAATGTAAGACCGGCATACCGTAGCTCGCGCTACGATGCCGAATTTAATGGTCTAATAAAAAAAAAAAAAATTTTTTAACAGGGTGAACCCCCGCTTTAAGTTTTTTTCCTGAAGGCCCGATGGTTTTCTTCCATGCGTATGTAAGTTGGTAGAGCGTTCCATAGCTGTGGTCCTTGGACTGCAAATCTTCGTTCTGCCTTTTGATTTGTAGTGGGACTTGGGGATGTAGAGGAGGTTTTGGTTAGATGATCGGAGAGTGCGATGGGGGGTGTAGTGTTTTATTTTCTCGCATAAATATTGAGGAGCCTTTCCTTGTGTGCATTTGTGAGTGAGGCAGAGGGTCTTGAATGTGACCCTATCCTTTACTGTTAAAGGCCAGCACTGTACTTTCCAGATGGCCTTTTAATTACAATGTTCTATTTGAGGTTTGGAAAAAATTGACGCCATTAAGCACCATTTTTATATTAGTATTTTACTATAAATTTTGTAATTTTATTGTTTGTCTTTTTTTCTTTTCTCTTCAGGGAATTATAAGTGAATTTATGGACCATGGAAACATATCATTTGAACTGTAAGTTTTCATTTATAATTGCTTTAAAACAGAATGTTTGCAGAGCCTGTCTGCCTGTTAATGAAGTTGTGGATAGTTTGCCCTGTTATTACTGATCTTGTGTATATGATAATTACTACTACTACTGATTAAAGCTCACTCCAGGCAGGTAAAAATTATTTAAAAATGTCTCTTACTCCCCTACTTTTCCAAAGCGGTCTCCAAGATGGCTCCGCCCGCTGCAGGAAACACTTTAAAAAGCCCGCCCCTCCCTCCCCATCCTCCATTATTGTTTCTGACCCCATTGCTGTGTTTATTTATTTTTTTCCCAAGTGGGTGATTGTGATTACTTGCTCTCTTTCTCTTTTCTCCTGGGATACCTGCGAGTATGCCTTGAGGTTTTCTGGTTTCCTGAGAAAGTTATTTCCCCTTTGAAAGTAATTTTTTTTTTTTTTACCTTGACCTCGCTTCTCCAGGAGAGGATGGATCAACCCTCAGAAGCTCCTCTTGGGTCCCTTTTCAGTGTTCCTGAGGAGCGTCTGCCCAGATCCAGCTATCCGAAAGTGAGCTACTCCACAGAGCATTTTGTGGTGTTCCCACACCACTCTGGTATCGGCAACTCCTGCCCACCTGGGTCTTTTACCCGGGATGGGTGGAGCATCCGCTGGGTAGTCCCATTTACTGCCTGCATTAATGAGGCTTCCCATCTGGGTCCTCTTCTGTCTTTCCAGGGAGAGAATGGTCCATATGCTTCTCTCCCCAGGACACCTCCAAAATGACAGTTGGGACGTCACGTCTGGTGTCCGTTGAAGGCCTAGAAAGGTGAACCAAGTTGGCGAAGGCCATGTTTGCATTCTAGGCATTTGAGAATATTGTGTTTGCAGAGCCTGTCTCGTATTAAAGTTGTGGATATTTTGCCCTGTCATTACTTATCTTGTGTAAGGGTGGCAAAATTGATCGATGCATGCGACCGGGAGAATCGATTACTGGGGTGATTCCCGCAGCTGCAGGCATCATCCCGGTACCGTTTTTAGAGTGGGAGCGGTCGGCTTTCCAGTGTTAACAACCGATGCGGCTAAAAGCCACCGCTTCCGCCGCTCTGACTGGGCCTCCAGTCCCGCCGGGAGACCCGATCCGCGAGCTGCTACTTCCAGCGGCTAGAGACAGACTGGAACGAAACGTCGGTCGGCTTCGTTCCAGTCTGTATGTAAACACGGAAGCGACGTCACAACGTAACTTCCGCTTTACTCGGGTGCCAATGGCGCCAGTTTAAAAAAAAAAATGACTATTCAGATTCGCGAGCTGAATACTTTGAAGTGCAAAGGAGGGATTTGAGGTCTTTTAGACCCCCGATCCCTCCATAAAGAGTACCTGTTGCCACCTATTACTGTCACAAGGGATGTTTACATTCCTTGTGACAGCAATAAAAGTGATCAAACATTTTTTTTTTTAAGCGCCCCTGTCCCCGGGAGCTCGCACAGCAAAGAAAACACATACGCGCCCGCATATGTAAACGGTGTTTAAATCACACGTGAGGTATCGCCGCGATTGTCAGAGCGAGAGAAATCATTTTGGCACTAGACCTCCTCTGTGACTCTAACCTCGTAACCGTTATTTTTTTATTTATTTTTTAAAGCGTCGCCTATGGAGATTTTTATGTACTGTAGTTTGCGCAGAAAGACACTCGTCTGTCCCACAATCCAGCAACGTGGCCACCCGAACCCTCCATTCTCTC
Organism: Rana temporaria; assembly: GCF_905171775.1. Classification (NCBI taxonomy): domain Eukaryota; kingdom Metazoa; phylum Chordata; class Amphibia; order Anura; family Ranidae; genus Rana; species Rana temporaria. The sequence continues at coordinate 269,627,945 of NC_053490.1, read as the reverse complement.
CCCCGCCTGTCCACGGCACTGGCAATACTACTGTAGGCATCCGGCTGTGACAGCTTGCGGCTTCACAGCCGGGTGCGCATGTCTGCCCTGTCCTGTATAGCCTGGCAATCTTCTGGGACCTGTGATGTGTCCCAGAAGATCGCAGGGAGGACGGGACGTCAGGCGGCCCAACCGGAAGTGGGAGCTCGTCGGTAATCGTGATGCATCGCGGAATCAAACCGCTTACCAAATCGTAATCGAATCGTGAGACCAGTGAAGATGCGCACCCCTAATCTTGTGTGTATCATAATTTAATTACTACTAGAGGTGCACCGAAATGGAAATTTCAGAACCGAACCGAAACGAAACCGAAATAAAAAAAGTCAGACCGAAACCGAAAATGACCCATACCAAAAATGACAGTATATATTTTAAATAAAATGGTGGTGCGGGTACAGCGTGGCTCTATCTGGTGGTGCGGGTACAGTGTGGCTCTATCTGGTGGTGCTGGGGCTATTAGTTCCCCCAGCACAGTCCTCTTTCTATTTCCATGTCTCCTGTAGTACTGTACATGATTTTTTCTGAGTTTTCTCTTTTTCCCCCCGGCCTAGCTTTCTTCTCTCCTGTCCTGTGCTGCAGACATGCCGACATGAGAAAGGGGGAGGAACAGTGGCGTCACTAGGGTTGGTGTCACCTGGTGCGGTAAAACATGGTGTCACCCCCCCCCCCCCTGAAATTCTGATTAATTTGATTTTGAAACTGACCTGCTGTCACGGTGTGCTGCTTGCTGGACGGGATCTTATGGCCGCAGGCAAGATGCTGTGACCTGCCGACAACAAGTCGTGTTGCTACAAGGCCCTGTAGTTGGCAAGCAGAAAACAGTAGCTGAAAAGGAGAAGCACTCCGCAGGGGGGGGGGGGGGGACATGATGTAATTGGTTGCTAGCATGCTGGCAGTCCTAGCAACCAATGACAGCTCTCAGCAGAGATGTGTCCCATCAAATGCCGCCACTTTGCCCATCAAATGCCGCCACTTGTGCCCCATCAAATGCCGCCACTTGTGCCCCATCAAATGCCGCCACTTGTGCCCCATCAAATGCAGCCACTTGTGCCCCATCAAATGCAGCCACTGTGCCTTTAAAATGCAGCCACATGTGCCCCATCAAATGCAGCCACTTGTGCCCCATCAAATGCAGCCACTGTGCCTGTAAAATGTAGCCACATGTGCCCCATCAAATGTAGCCACTTGTGCCCCATCAAATGCAGCCACTGTGCCTGTAAAATGCCGCCACATGTGCCCCATCAAATGCAGCCACTGTGCCCGTCAAATGCCGCCACATGTGCCCCATCAAATGCAGCCACCTGAGCCCGTCAAATGCCACCACTTGTGCCCATCAAATGCAGCCACCTGTGCCCTCATCAAATGCAGCCACTGTGGCCATCATAAGCAGCCACTTGTGCCCCATCAAATGCAGCCACTGTGCCCCCCACCCCCCTTATCAGACCAGCTCAGGGCACCGGACACAAGCACTCCTTATCACACCAGCTCTGGGCGTCTCGCCTGTGTGACTGACACCCCCCCCCCCCCCATAGGGCTCCGGAGGAAACCTCATCGCAAGCAGACCTCGCTGCCCGCACTAGCTCTGGGCCGGGGCGAGTACACATTACAGGCAGCTGGAGGGAAGGAACACTCCCGGGCGGAGAAACTTTTAGGTTTAGCAGAGCAGAGGGGAGGACCCGGAAGAAACAGAGCCAGGCGCAGCTGCGGTGCACGTCTGTGTGTGAGAGCCGCGCTGGAGTGAGAAGGAGCAGGGGAGACTGTGAGGGGCGCGTCGGGACAATACACGACGTCACCCAGCGGGATGACCCCGCCCCTTTTTCGGCACCATTATCGGCAAGATTTTTGGCATAGTGGGGAAAACACCATTTTCGGCCGATATGTTTCGGCGGCCGAAATTTCGGTGCATCCCTAATTACTACTACTACTGATTAAAGCCCAATGCCAGGCAGGTAAAAGAATTAAAAATGTCTCTTACCACCACCCACCCCCTCTAAAGACAAAAAGTCCAGTGCTCGTTTGTGTAGGAGATGGGATAACACAAATGAATGCTTACTTTAATCCAAGGTCCCTTGATCTTTGTGCTGATTCTGGTTGGGATGGCCAGCCCACAAAGCCAGTTTACTTGTTAATCCCTCAACGTTCTTGATCATGTTAAGGGCCAGTGGCAATGTTGTCAGCGCAAATGTCAGCCTGGGAGGGAAGAGGAACAAAATGGGAAGGGACTATTGGATTATACCGCTGCCTACTGGAGAATTTTGATGCTAGAAATGAAACAGTGACCAGCCTGGTATTGGCCACTTTCAGTTTGCCACGGTTTGCAGCTAGTTTAACAAGAGGGTTGATGTCCTGTCTACTGAAAACCTTTTAACTGTCTTTACTAGCCATTTTTTTTTTTTTAATGCAGGATTTATATAGTGTCAACAGTTTGCACAGCACTTTACCAAAATTAAGGGAGACTTTACAGTTCAGTTACAATACAATTCAAGGACAGAGGGTTATAGCTCCTACAGTCAAAAATCCTATTTTACACGTGTTCTAGTCCTTTAATTGTTAATGTTTGAATATTTCATAAACCGTTTCTAAGCATGCCAGGTCAGATCGGTTTATATCCATGCATTCTAAAGCCTCATACATACGATCCAACTTTATGGCCATAATTGTCTGGACATGTTGTGTCGAATAATCCAACCGTGTGTATGCTCCATAAGACAATTGTTGGCTGAATTAAAGACAACAAAAGTTGGTTGTTCATGCTCACTAACTGTTGGGCAATAAATCTGTTATGTCGGTTTATCCGATCATGTGTACGCAAGTTGGTCCAACTAAAATCCGATGTACAAACACACATGCTCAGAGCCAATGTTAAATAGCAGAAGTTGCCAAAAGGGTGGCGGTAAAGAGCTGCAAAACCATGTGGTTTGGTGAATGTTGGCTGAAAATGTTCTGCCGTGTGTATGCAGAATAAGTTCACGGGCAACGCCCTTCGGACCAAACTCCACTAAAAAGTTGGTTGGGAGTTCGATCATGTGTACGAGGCTTAAGACTTTTAAATACTTTAATTTGTTGCATGGAAATAAATACTACTTTTTACCTTATTTAGTGATATGGAAAATTGTGAGAAGTTTGAGATCTCAGAAACCAGTGTGAATAGAGGGCCAGAAAAGATCAGACCAGAATGTTTTGAGCTACTCAGAGTGCTTGGCAAGGGTGGCTATGGCAAGGTAAGTGAAAGAACAAATAACTACATTTAATTATTCCAGTTTATTTCTTTGGTACAGGTTTAAAGTGACTACACATACGGGCAACAGCCTCTGAGAGCATGTTGCTTTTGGGGAGTCACAAGCTGATCATCAGTGATCTAGTAGTAATAAAGCTTGCTGCTCCATCCTGCCTTCCACACATACCTATTGGGCTATCACATGCACAGTTCACCGACCAATAGGCATGTGCAAGAGGTAGGAAGAAGCAAGCAACCTTTCACATTACCAAAATACAGGTTAATTGTGCGCACTATTATTCCATTTAATTTTTTTAGAGGTTGCATTGAGTAATTGTATATGAAATCCTGTATATTGTGAGAGGCTGCAAAAAAACTCCTTTACCCAAAATTGTCCATGGAGAACACTTTAACCACTTCCAGATCACCCGCTGCACATATACTGCGTCAGGGTGGCCCTGCTGCGCAAACTGGCGTACCTGTACCTCGGTCTGTGCATACAATACAGCAGGAGGTCGCCACCCACAATCGCGGCAAAGCAGAACAGAGATCTGCCTATGTAAACAAGGCGGATACCCGTTCAGAGAGAGAGATCAGCTGATGCTTGTGATCAGAAACGGTGCTCTCTCTACTCCCAGTCAGTCCGTCCCCCTGACAATTAGAAAGCACCTCCCTAGCGCACACTTAACCCTTTGATCAACCCTAGTGTTAACCCCTTCCCTGCCAGTTCTATTTATACAGTGATCAGTGCATTTTTATAGCACTGATCACCAAAAAGTCACTTGGGGTTGGATTTGTCTGCCACAATGTCAATCTCGCTAAAAATCGCTTAACCTGCCATTACTAGTAAAAACGATAAAAAAATTAATTTAAGTCCGTAAATTTTTTCCCCTACTTTGTAGACGCTATTGCGCAAGCCAATCAATATACGCTTATTGCAGATTTTCTTTATTGTTTTAAATATGTAGCAGAATACATATTGCTATATTTTTAATAAAAATGTAGAAATTTAAAGCGGTATGAAGTCCAAACATTTGTATATATTGCAGCCTACCAATCGGATGTGGTGGCTGCATTTGATTTATTTTTTAGTCCCCCCCCCCCCCCCCCTCTGTTTTCACCTAGTGATCTGACCAGTAACACACCTCCTGTATTAGAGTGCCCCCACTTTGGATGAAGGAGCAACAGATGCCTTTTAGACAGAAGCATTGTCGGTGTAGGGAAAAAGGGGGTGTTTGGAAGTACTAGCAGATTTAAATACCTTTTTAATTGAATCTGAACTCCATCTCACACTTTATAAGCAGTTACAATAAACAATATTTTTTCCTTTCTGTGATGAAGGTTTTACATAAAAGCTGACCATTGTAAGCAACCCTGTCAGTAGTAAATGGTTTGTCTCCATTCTGTGACTGCTACATCTGTAGGACAGCTTGTTCTGTTTTAAAAACAGATTTGTTGTCAGAATCACCAGATAACAATAGCCTAAGATGTGCAGAAATCACATCTAAGAATTGGTAAGCTGCTTTGTTTGCTTTTGGGTTTAATACTTCTTTAAATGTGTCTAAGGACTTTTTTTGTCTGTAATTCCTCTTTAACTACTTCAATACCAGGCACCTTCCTGCCCAAGCTTTCAGCACTGTCCCAATGTGAATGACAATTGCGTGGTCATGCTACATTGTACCTAAACATTTTGTTCCCACAAATAGAGCTTTCTTTTGGTGGTATTTGATCACCTCTGTGATTTATTTTTTATTTTTTGTGCAACAAATAGAAAAAGACCGAAAATTTTGAAAAAAAACTTTTTTTCTTTCTTTTTGTTCATTGTTTTTTTTTTTTTTTTTTGCAAATAAGTACTTTTTCTTCAATGACGGGCACTGATATGGCTGCACTCATGGGCACTAAGGCGGCATCGATGGGCACTAATGGCAGGCATCACTGTTTTTTATATTGACCATACCACCGATCGCCGTGATGCGCGCCCCCCCACCGGGCACGCGGCGGCTGTTATCCTGTTGGACCTCTAGTCAAGATGACTTCCCAGCCTTCAATCTGCTATTGACCGGTCGGGAAATGGTTAAAGTGGTTGTAAACCTCGAACACAAATGTCATTGTATAATTAAATAGATATTACCTATACTAAGCATTCTGAGCTTAGTCTGGTATCTTGAAGCAACCCCCTTCTCCAGAAATTCTCCCTGCTCTTCAGCTGTTATATTAACCCCTTCCTACCAGCTTTCTCCTGATTAGCACCAGTACAGCCGTTTGTCTTAGGCCTCATTCACACTTGGCGGACTCCGTCGCTACGGAGTCCGCCTGCTCCTGTCTGCTCAGCGGGAGATCAGTCCGCAGATCTCCGCTGAGCCGACGGATGACAAGCTCCTCTCTGCTCACTGAGCGGGAAGGGGCTTGTCGGGCACCGCTGTGTCCTATGGAGCGATCTGATGAAAACAGACAGCATGTCCATTTTCATCAGATCTTACCCGATCTGCATGGACGGATGGGGACGTGGCCCCCATACGTCTATTTTTAGCGGGACGGATCGGGTTGGATGTCAGCAGACATGTCTCCGCTGACATCCGACGCTCCATAGCGATGCATGGATCGGTCGTTCAGGTCCGTGACAGACGGACCCGAACGGCCCTAAGTGTGAATGAGGCCTTAGTGGTCAGAGTATTGTATGACTCTTATCCATTTGCCGCAACCCTCACTGTTGTCATTGGCAGAGCTGACTTGGTCACATGCCCACAAACACACAGATGGCGGGTAGCTGTGCATGTTCTTGAGCTAAGGAGGCAAGCGGGGTGTGTATTACTGGGGGACTGTGTGACATCACGTCTCCGCCTACTATTCTCCGTCCTAAGCCACACCCTCAGACCAGCAGTTTTAGGAGAGCTGATAAAAGCTAAGGGAGCCTTTTTCTGAGGTACAGTCACAGCTGAATGTTTACATTAAAATGCATTGATTTGTGCTGGTTTATTACATTTGCATTTACAACCACTTTAAAAAAATATAAATAAGTAAACAAATAGCAGAACACATTCTCACCATGTGAGGGTGTCTATGCATTCCTGTACCTACAGGTACCGTGTCTTCTGACTGTGAAAATAACCTCATGCGTTTTTAAAATGTGCATGTTCAGCTGATACGTTGCCTCACTAAAGGAGTTGACCTGTTTTTTTTTTTTTGTTGTTTTTTTACACATAACGCAAAGTTAGATACTGCATAATTTTGTGAGTTGAACTTTATATCTGTGTGATATAACTTGTCTTCTGTTAACATTTTCAAATGTCGTCTTTTATGTGTAGGTTTTTCAAGTAAGAAAAGTAGCTGGAGCTCACACTGGAAATATATTTGCCATGAAAGTTCTGAAAAAGGTAAAACTTTGGTTTACTACAGTTTTTGCTATACAAAGTTTACATAGTATTGGGTACCATTAAATGTCCATTTTTAATATGGGTTGAACTTTGTCCTGATAATACACTTAGAAAATATTTGTGAAAGTTCTCCATAGAAAAGTGTGTTTATTCTTCACATGTAGCACCCCTCCTTTTGGGGAAATACAAAATGACCCCCTGCCATCTGGGTGGCAGGTGACGATGTACAGAATATCGGCACCTAATATCGGTCTGAAAGGCGGCTGAAAAAACAATATCGTCCACTCCCCCCAGTTTAAAACCTCTTTAAATAATTGTTTAGGCCTGCATGGCCTTTCTAACACACTTTTTTTTTTTTTTTTTTTATCAAAATTTGCTTGGCTTCCACAGCATGCATGCTCTATGTAGTTGCAGCCTCCTGTTGTAATGAGTATGTTGTTTTGCCTTAAACTGCAGACAGGTTGGTGGGGGAATACCTCAGGCTATCTGTCATGTTGCATGAGCAAGCCAGAGGCCAGAATGCATCCTTATCTTCATCGTGTGTCTCAGCCAGTGCTTGGAATGGGAGTGGTGGCAGATCCCATGCACAGCACGCAGGCAGGCGCTGATGGAGTTACAAAGTCCTTATTTACTGTTGGCAAGGCAGCTGATAACTTTGTTTACAAAGTCACTGCCAATGTTGACTATTGACCAGCATATGCACCTCTCTTCTGCTAACAGATTGGCTCACGTTCACAGGTTTTTGACCTATTGGATTACTAAACTATTAGATTTCTAATTGTGTTTCATGATTTCTTTTACAATGGCCCTCATCTGCTTAAAGTGTTTGTTAATCTAAAAAAACGGATCCTGTCTTTTTAAAGCATGTTATACAGCACAGTGCTTGTGCTGTATCATTTAGCCCCCTGTATCACCTGTAATAACTGGCTGATCCTGCCTGGTTCTTATCTCCCCCCTGTAAGTTGACCACGATATATCAGGGCTGCTGAGCCCTGACACTGTGGTCAGCTTACGTGCCTCCATCAGACGCAGGTCTCCTGTCTTTCCTTTTGGACCTCTCTCCCCCTCCCTCCCTGACTGCTCCTGTGACGGTGCCCGCCCCGCAACTCCTGCTGATCTCATATCTGTTAAAATCTTGCACAATCCTCCTTGTTTCCGAATGACAAGAGCTCCTGTCTGTGTTTGGTGTGTGTGTGTGTGTGTGTGTGTATAATATATATTTCTCTCTCCTTTACTGTATTTCAGAGCAGTTCCACTTGACCGGCCGACTATCTCTCCTTCTCATGTCCCAGCTGACATCAGTGGGGGAATTTATAAAAAAAAAAGACAGGGGGATATGTAAAGTTGGCAAAGTGGGTTAACAACCACTTATTGACCGCCACACGACTATATACGTCGGCACTTTTAAGAGGGATATCACGGTAAAGGCGGCAGCTGCTGCCATAACCGAGGTATCCATCTCTTCAGGCGGCGGTTCTGTTAACGATAATGGTGGTCTCTACGGTGGATTCGCCGCAAGATCACCGTTATAGGCGGCGGAAGAGGGGGCTCCCGCCGCTTACCGGAGCTGTCGGTATCAGTGGAGGAGATCGGGTCCTGTCACGCCAGTGGTAGGGATACGAGTGAGGGCAAGATGGCCCCCACCCGTCTCCATAGCAGGGCAGAAGCGACGTCAAAACATCACTTCCGCCCATAGCTCTTAAAGGGCCATTTATTTATTTTTTTATTGCATTTTGGTCTAAATATGAGATCTGGGGTCTTTGACCTAATGGCCGGGTCGCCAAGTGTTCTTTAAATTAAAGCTGAAGAATTCAAAACGGTGAAAATTGGATAGAGAAAATGTAGGATACAAGATAAAGCCCATTTACGATAATTTAGGTATCCCAGTATATACAGAGGTTTGGATTGATTGTTTGTTATGTTTTTCTCCAGGCTATGATTGTAAGAAATGCAAAAGACACGGCACACACAAAAGCTGAGCGGAATATCTTAGAAGAAGTAAAGCATCCTTTCATTGTGGATTTGATCTATGCCTTTCAAACTGGTGGAAAACTCTACCTCATTCTGGAGTATCTTAGTGGTCAGTTCTCCGATTAGTCCAGATCATAGATTACTGTATATATTCTTTTGTATTTACATTGCCAGTGTGTTCCATTGTTTACCCCCTCTTTCCCCACAATAGTTCACACTTTTTATGCTGAATATTATAATAAATTACTGTGTTGAACTCAGGTGGGGAGCTCTTCATGCAGCTGGAAAGAGAAGGGATATTTATGGAAGATACCGCTTGGTGAGTAAAAGTACAATGAATTGTAAAAAAAAAAAAAAAAAAACTTTGACTTTTTAAGTTTCTAAAATGCATACCAGAGAATTGGGTTAAGAGTCAAGTACATGTATAAGGATTGAAAGTACTGAAAAGTGTGAAACCGTGAAAGAGTTGGGTTGCAGGTTACTAACAAAACCACATTCTGACCTTATCGCTCTGTTCACACTAGTGTGGTTTCAAATGTGACTTGAGTTGACTACAGAATCCCATAACATTGGATATTGCATTGTTTTCAGTGGTGCCTGTTTACATTGATGCAACTTGGCACGGAGCGATTTTGTAAAAGGTTCTTTTAATACATTGGTGTGATTCGTCACAATTTTGGCCCCATAGAATAGGCAAACCAATTCAAAGTAGCATCCCGGTTGTACTACATAGTCGTACTGAATGTTGGATCAAAATCGGATCGCAGCAGCGTGAACCTAGCCTTATAGTTATTTTTTTTCAAAGTTTTGAATTTTTGGGGGGTGTGTTTTTTTTTTTTAAAACTAACCGTGTATGGGCCAGCTCTACTCTGAACCTGTTTGGAAATGCTTTTTGTCATGGCACACCTTTATCGTAAGAGAAATCTAAAAACTGTATGTAGCTGTTTTTTTTGGGGGGGGGGGGGGGGTATACTTTGGATGGGAACCCATAGCAGACATTGGGCTTTTTTCAAATCTGACTGAAAAAGTCGAAAAACGCTTTAGGTTAAAATAACATATTGGGGGACCTAGACAAACGTGAATAAAAATACCCATGATTTCTCAAAACATGCTGAAAATACCTGGTCTGTTAATGTTTTGCATCCTTGGTTTCAATGGGCTGCCATTTTAAATAATGGTGTGTGTGTGTGTGTGTATATACGCATTGTGTGAAAATGTTATATATATATATATATATATATATATATATATATATATATATATATATATATATATTTTCACACACTGCGTATATTTTCAGACACTGTATTGCGACTATGAAGTCCTTCAGTTTATAGTCCATATAAAAAGATTATAGCAATTTGATTGTGTACCTATAAAAATGTCCATCCACAAGGGGATTAGAAGCAAAATCCATCAGGAGCTACAGAGTGTAAAAGAGAACAGAGGCGCCTCTAAGTTTAGCAATATGTTGCACCTTCATTAAATGTAAGCATATTGCTACACTTAGAGGCGCCTCTCTTCTCTTTTATACCCTGTTGGGACATGACGCTACTTTTTTATCAAGACATCGTTTGTATCTCAAGTCAAAATGTATTTCAAAAATGTGCTTGTCTTGCAAAATGCTCTCAAACCAAGGTTTTAACGTGTGTGTGTGTGTGTGTGTGTGTGTGTGTGTGTGTGTGTGTGTGTGTGTGTGTGTGTGTGTGTATGTGTATATATATATATTTTTTTTTTCTAATCGCATTAATGTCATAGTTAACTCACGATTAATCGCGCGATTAAGGAGGTTCACCCTTTTAAACATTTTTTTTTTTTTTTTTTTTTTTTTTTTTTTTTATAATAAATTGTGTTTTTTTTTTTTTTACATTTTGATCACTTTTATTGCTGTCACAAGGAATGTAAACATCCCTGGTGACAGGTACTCTTTATGGAGGGATCGGGATCTAAAAGACCTCCGAGCCCTCCTTTGCACTTCAAAGTATTCAGATAGCCGAAAACGGCGATTCTGAATACTGTGTACTTTTTTAAATCCGGCGCCATTGGCAGCCGAGAAACCCGGAAGTGACGTCATGACGCCGCTTCCGTGGTTTCAATGCGGAGACTGAATCAAAGCCGTTTACGGCTTAGTGTCAGTCTCCGCCTGAACACAGAACGCGGCGGATGGAGGATCGGGTCTCCCGGTGGGACGGGAGGCCCGGTCAGAGCGGCGAAAGGCGGCGGGAGGGGGGGGATGTCCCCTCCCGCTCCTTCAGCATTACAACCGAGCGGCTTTTAGCCGCATCGGTTGTTATGTTTGGATAGCCGATCGCCCGCTCTAAACAACAGTACCGGGATGATGCCTGCGGCTGCAGGCATCATCCCGGTATAACCCCCGAACGTTAATCGCGCGATAAAAAAATTGACGACGTTAACATGGGTTTGTGTTAACGCCGTTAACGCGTTTAACTGACAGCACTAATATATATATATATATTATATACACACACACACACACACACACACACACGTATTGGCGTATAACACTCACTTTTCCCCCATTTAATATAAGGAGAAAATTGTGTGTGTGCGTGTTACACGCTGATATAAGAGGGGAAGGAGACAACAAGCGGTACCGAAATAGACGGAGCCAGATCTCCTGTGTGCTTGGCGACATGCCCAGTCCCGCCCCTTGCACGGCTCCTAGTGTTGATGTCCCAGCATTGAGCCCTTTATGTTCATCATAGGAGCTGAGCCAAGGGGCAGGACTGGGCGTGACTGCGAGCCGAGTACACAGGAGATCTGGCTCTGTATGTTATGGCAATGATGGGTAAGGCTGTAGCTGGGCACTGATCAGGCTGCAATGACGGGAACTAGAGGTAGACCGATATGGGTTTTCTCTGGCCGATGCCGATATTTAGAAATTGGGTATATTATGCTGATTTTTGTGGCCGATATTTTAGGCCGTTTAAAAAAAAAAGAAAACTCGCCCCGTCCACTCCTTCCTGCTTACTCCTGTCACTCTATCACACACTTGATGTCCTCAGTACAGATGGCACTGGTTTGTAACTAACAAATGGCACTGGCAGGTTTCACACTAAGATGAGTGTAACTGTGTGAAACTAAGAGGAGAGAGAGGAGCTGTCGGCTCGATGTCGGGGGGTGGGCGGGACCCAGCAGCTAAATTACACCAGCCAATGATTGGGCTGCTTTAGAAAGGAGGCGGGGCAACATACACGTAATGGCCCGCCCAGATACCATCCCATTGGCTGGTGTAATATAGCTGCTGTGTCCCGCCCAGCCCCTGACATTGAGCTGACGGCTCCTCTCTCTCTCGGCGGTCAGTGTAAAATATCGGCCTAATTTTGATGATCGGCCGATTTATCAAACATGGCCAAATATCGGCAGGCAGATATATATCGGTCTACCTATAATGGCCACTGATCAGGCTGCATTGATGGGCACTGACCCTTATTTTGCTTCAAAATATTTTATTCAAAACCTAAAGGGGAGGTTCACCCAAAAGTGAACCTCCGCTTTTCGGAACCCTCCCCCCTCCGGTGTCACATTCAGGGCTGTGGAGTCGGTAGATAAATGTTCCGACTCCTCAGTTTTATGTACTTCCGACTCCAACTCTCCGACTCCTCTGTATTAATATGCGAATGTATTTTATACATTTCTTGAGGGAAAGAAACGCAACCTACCACAGGACTACTGGCTGGGAAGCCAACAGTCTACTGTATTGCACAGTTTAAGCAAAAGACAAACACAATGAAAACAAAGTTTTTTTTTTTTTTAAGTGGCTGGATAGTAGCAGCAGGCATAAACATCAGGAACAGGATCTTTACCAGTTCAAAAATACAAACCACATTATTTGGTTGTTTTAGAACAAAAACAAAGCTGATCTACAATGAACCAAAAACAAAATCTGTAAAACCTAGAAATGGTTTATATTAATCTTGAAATGTAGTTCTAGGCTTAGCAAATGCAAATCAATTCAATGTAGAGTTCTAAGGAAGAGAATTGCCTCTGCCAGATCCTCTTTCATAGAGGCTCTAAAGTCAGACTTTATTATTTTTAGGGCTGAAAATAATCTTTCGACACTGACTTGGGTGGGTGGCATTGCAGTAAACTTGCTTTTTTTTATTTTTTATTCCAATCTAAATTTAGTAGGAGTCGGTGCATTGTTTGCCGACTCCGACTCCAGGTACCCAAAATTTACTCCGACTCCACAGTCCTGGTCACATTTGACACCTTTCAGGGGGGAGGATGATGCAGCTGCTGTATTTTTAGCTGCTGGGTTTTTAAAAAATAAAAATTCAGGTGAACCCCCCTTTAAGGTTTTTTCATGAAACTTCCCTCTTGTTCAATTTTTACACAACTTGTCTTTCTGAATTAATGTTTCTTATTTATTTTCATTGCAGCTTTTACTTGGCTGAGATCTCGATGGCTTTGGGACATTTGCATCAAAAAGGAATAATATATCGTGATCTGAAACCGGAGAACATCATGCTAAATCATCAAGGTTTGCTTATACAACAATAAAATTACAGCTTTTGGATTTTTCTTATTAAATTGTAACCAAATGCAGACTTCTGTTTACACCCTCTCCTTTTGTCCTGTTTATCGTCAAAAATGAAAATAAAATAAAATTCCAAATTTTGGGCTGACATCAGAACTATAATAGAGGGGAACTTCTAATGGGGACATTAGTTATGCTGACCCTGTTGAAACGCCAGAATTCCCTCACTTTGTAAGGATTTTCCCTGACTATTTGTTTTAATGCTGGTACAGGAAGTGCAGGGAAGTCTCCCCAATGGGACACACATTGCAAAAAAAAGTGTTGTAATCCTCCCTTAGGCCCCTTTCACACTATTGCACTAAAAATAGCGCCTGCAAACCGACCCTAAACAGCGCCTGCTGTTTCTCCAGTGTAACAGTCCTGCTAGCAGCATTTTTGGAGCGGTGAGAGGAGCAATGTTTTTACCGCTCCTTCCCATTGGGAAACCGCCAGCAATGGGCCTCTGCAGAGTGGTATCGAGTGATTTGGTGCGAGGATAAATTAACATTTAGGGGTTGTGCTGAAAGTGGTTTGCATGTGGATCCATCCCCCCTCTCAATTATTACTCTGCTATATCGCAATCAAGCTTTATGCACACCCCGATGCGTGTGTTTACGTTTGAGGGGGGGGGGGGTGCGGGTGCTTGGGTGTAACTTTGTTTTGCAATTTAAAAATATATATTTTTACTGTGGGTTTTTTTTTTTTTTTTTCAGTTTCCACAATAGAAAACAATGACAATGGGGTTTGAATAAAACAAGTATGAAAAAACTATTCAACAGCATTAATAAATGTCTGGTGAAAGTGTTTTTTATACTTTGGGAATTTTTTTATGATTTTAATAGTATTACTAAAAAAAAGCAGTTACTTTCTGTGTTCTGTCCTTGGGCTATCTGTAGTTTCTTAAACTTTTTTTTTTTTTTTGTAGGGCATGTGAAATTGACAGACTTTGGCCTTTGTAAGGAATCCATTCACGATGGCACAGTCACTCATACGTTTTGTGGGACAATAGAGTACATGTGAGTCAAGGTTTTAGCTTTGAGTTTAACATTGCTGCATTTTTTATTTCAGATGTTTAAACTTGCATATAAATCATCTACAACAGTAAGTGATTAAAAAGGAAATCTCTTAAAGTACTCCAATTTTTTTTAGTGTTCTTTTCCCTAGGGGACAAAATATGTATGTAGTAATTTGTCCCATCACCCTACGTGCTTTGTAAGGTTGGGTACCAGAGGTTCTTGCCAGTTGGGACATAGCGATATATGCCTGACCAAGGTTTAGTACTTTTAACACGTAAAAAAAGAAATACCTTTTTGGAATTGCATATGCTTTTTAAGTGCATTGTTGCAACATTGGATACTTCTGGGAGCCAGATTAAATACTTTTTGGTTTAGGCTCCTTTCTTACCAGTGGACCAATCGGGTCCGCCTGTCCGTTTTTTCAGGTGGACCTGGTCGGACCACCCATTGTTCTCTATGGGGTGGCAGATGTCAGTGGACATGTGTCCACTATCGCCCGCCAGCATCCAATCCCCTAAAAATAGACGGGGATCCATTCCCAATCCATCCGGCGGATTGGATGACAATTAGATGGAAACGGATAGGCAGTCCTTTTCCATACGAGTCCCATATAAACAGCAGGCTGAGTCTGTGCCTGCATAGCGGACACTGACCTGTCATCAGCCTGCTCAGTGGAGAGATCCCCCCCCCCCCACTGATTTTATGATTTATACATTTTTTCTAGCTGAATTCAATTGGGCTCTTGTGTGAAAACAATTCTATATAAATTCCACACTGTTTGCAATCTTTGAGTTTGTTTTTCTACTCCTTTTTGTTTTTAGGGCTCCTGAAATTTTAATGAGAAGTGGTCATAATCGTGCAGTTGATTGGTGGAGTTTGGGAGCCTTGATGTATGACATGCTAACTGGAGCAGTAGGTTTCTTTTCTTAACGGATTTCTGTGCTTTTTACCACATTATTCTAGTTTAAAATTTGAATAGTTTCAAATAAAACATTTTCATTATCTAATTTTACAAAAACAAATTGCTCAGTAAAGTTTTTTTAGTTTTATTTATTTTTTTCTTCGTAATCCAATGCCTCCTTTTCTTTTCGCAGCCACCTTTTACTGGTGAAAACAGAAAAAAGACAATTGACAAAATCCTGAAGTGTAAACTAAACTTACCCCCCTACCTCACACAAGAAGCCAGGGATTTACTTAAAAAGGTATGTAGCCAAAGGTGTTAAACTTATTCGCTCCTTCCCTTCTCAGTATAAGCAGGCTCGGCAAATCTGTGTAGCTACTGTAGAACCTTAACCTTTCCTCACTAATGATATAAATTGTAAACCTGGTAACTATACTAGATTATACACAAGATTCTGAAGCTCTGTTCTACCCCCTCCTGGTCATTCCTCTTTCCATATCAAAATGTGTCCAGCCCACCTTCCCTGTTTTTCTACTTTACTTTTTTGATTTCTTTCTTTTTCCTCTTATTTCTGTGACCGTAAAGAATGTGGAACTACTGCTCCATCCCATAGTTGCACATGTAGATAATCACTACAAAGATACAGTTGTGCTGAAAAGTTTGCATTGCCCTGGAGAATTGGTAATATAGTATGTACCATTTGTAAAGAAAACATGAGTGAGCGGGCAAACCACATTTTCTTTTTATTATGGGATTCATATTCAACTGTAGGTCATAACAGATGGCACAATCCTAAAACAAAATGTGGCAACAAGTAATGAAATGTTCAAAAGTCTCCTCCATTCCCTAAGATCTTAATATTGTGTATTGCCCCTTTTAAAATCATTGACAGCGTGCAGTCTTTTGTAATGGTTGTCTGAGGCCCCACATTCTTGCAGTTTGTATAGCTCCTCATTCTTCTTGGCAAAATGCCACAAAATCTTTGGTCATCTTGCATGAACCACACACTTAATATCTCCCCAAAGTGGCTCGATGGTATTGAGGTTAGGCGACTGTGATGACCAGAACTTTGACCTTTTTCTGTTGTAACCACTGGAGGGTCAATTTTGGCCTTGTGCTTGTGGGTCACTGTCTTGCAGGAAAGTCAGTGTCCCATGCGCAGCTTTCCTGAAGAAGAATGCAAATATCTACCAGTATTTACGATAACATGCTGCATTCATCTTGCCATCAATTTTCACAAGATTCCGTTTGTGCCTTTAAAGGCCCCCCCCCCCCCCCCCCCCAAAAAAAAATCACCAT
This sequence comes from Rana temporaria, assembly GCF_905171775.1. NCBI lineage: Eukaryota > Metazoa > Chordata > Amphibia > Anura > Ranidae > Rana > Rana temporaria. Next base: position 269,611,588 of record NC_053490.1, on the reverse strand, counting down.
GCTTCAGTGGGGATGGTATTCTTGTCGCTATAGGCTTTGTTGACCCCTCTCCACACATGGCGCTTATGATTGTGACCATAAAGCTCTATTTTGCTCTTGTCACTTATTTAGTGTAACAGTAAAGGTGTTGTCGGGCATATTGTAACTTTTTGTGGCATTGGTGCAGTAAAGGCTTATTTCTGGCAACTCGACCATGCAGCTAAATTTTGTTGAAGCTTTGTCATATTGTGCTTTTTGAAACACATCTTTTTTTCAGAGCAGCTTGTATTTCTCCCGAGGTTACAAGTGGGTTTTTCTCTGTATCCTGAGTAGTTCTCGCAGTTGTGGCTGCAATCTTTTTTTTTGATCTACCTGACCTTTGCTTGGTATCAAGAGATTTCCAAATTTCCATTTCTTAAAAAGTAATTGAACAGTAGTGACTGGCATAATTAACGCTTTGGATACTTTTTCATCTTTATAAAGTTTCTTTACCTTGTTACACAGGTGTTTTGACAGTTTTTCTGCTCCCCGGAGCTCAGTATCTAGCCTGCTCAGTGCATCAACATGAGCGCTAACAAACTCACTGACTACACACAGACACTAATTGCAATTTAAAAAGCCACAGATGTGGGAAATGAATATTGCCATTTTAATTTGTGTGTGTCTGTACCAATGCCAAACATTCCAGGGTATGTAAATCTTTAATCGGGACCATTTGGGTGATTTTTCAAACTACAATGTGATAAATGGCTTCATATGATCACTAAAATGTAACTAAAGGCAAGACTTTTTTTCAAGTTTTGGATAGAGTGGAAATTGATTTAGAACACCTGTCAGTTTTGATGGCTGTCTGTGCCCCTGTTGGGGATATCCATCCTCTCTATTTGTCCTGTTTACGATTAGCTTTGAAAGTGACACAAAAAATTCCCTAATTTTGGGTTGTCCCCAGAAATGTAATGGAGGGTAAATCTTCGAATGGAGACACCAGTTCTGGAGGCCTGGGGGTCCCCACAGAATTTACTTGCAGGGATTTCCACTAATTTTCTGTTTTAGCAATGGGACAGAAAGTGAAGGGAAATCTCTCCAATGGGGCACAGATGGCAAAAAATAAACCAACAGGGGTTATTATAACCCTCTCTTACCCTATTCAAAATGAAAAAAATATAAAAAGGTTTGGCTATAGTTCTACTTTAAGATTAAGCTTGATGAGTCATTTCTTTAATATCAAGTCCATGATTTCTGCCAGGGTATGCAAACTTTTGAGCACAATTGTACAGCAGTTAAGCACTAATACAACAGTCACCGCAGCCAAATATCCTACACGACAAAAACTCTTAGGGGAGTTGAGCGGAGATGACCATAAAAGCAAACCTTTTGCGTGGGAAAGTAAAAAGTACAAAAAGTTGATCTTTCTTTCTATTCTGTTGATAAGTTTGTTTGCAATTGTGAACAATTCTATATGTTCAAGCAGAGCAACGGTGTCACAAGATGTAAGTGTTTAATGCCAAATCAATAATAATGTATTGAATGGGAAAAGTTATGTAGCTATTCAGTTGGTCTACAGACTTATTCACTAAGACGATGTTGGAGCAGTCAGCCTTTTTCTAATTTGGGGGTGAGTTTTGATTACTATAAAATACAGAACTCTTCTTCCCATTATTACTTTTGATTTAAGTCCATTTAAACTAGTAATTGATAAATCTGTGTGACATGGATGTGTGGATTTTTATTCTTTCCTTAGCTGCTAAAAAGAAACGCTGCCTCACGTCTTGGAGCAGGAGCTGCAGATTCTGGGGATGTACAGGTATGTTTAACACTATCCCTTACATTTAGAAACTTAAGTGTAACTGTTGTCCAACTCTATACATAGGTGGACCAGGTTTACCACTGGGATTTATTTTAATTAGACCACCAATCTTAAAGCGGAGTTCCAACCACAATTAGCATTTTTTAAATGTATGTCCTTTCATCATGCGTTTTTAATATAAATCCGGTCACTTACTATTTTACAATCCGCCGCCGATCCGCATAGATATTCAAAAAAGATAGTTTATAAAACTATGTCCACACCGTTGTCATTTTACTTGTGGGCATTGTGAAGCCTACAAGCACTTCCTGGAAGTCTTGGATGGGGAGTGATAATTGGACAGCGCACTGCATCCTGGGAAATGATGACACACATTTCCCAGGAGCATTAGAGGGAGATGTCAGAATCCTAGGTGCTTCAAAGGCAGATTTCGTGGGCATTTCCAGATGAGTAAAAAAAAAAATTTTTTTTTATTTTTTTAGGTCTAATGAGCACAATAATGAAGACTTTTTTTGGGATGGAAACTCCACTTTAAAATTATCTGTTATTTGCTTAAAGCTGTAGTAAACCCAAAAATGTATTGTATTGCAGCTTCACAATCATCACATGGTGGTTGCTGCATTTGTTTTATTTTTTTAGGCTTTATGCCCTCTGATTTGTATCTGTTGATTTGGCTGGTAACACACCACCTGTACTAGAATGCCCTCTCTGTGGAAGAATGAGCACGGGGCACCTTTGGACAGCAGTATTGTGAGTCTGGGGGGGAGGGGACTATTGTACTAGCAGATTTAACAAATTGAAGGCAAACTCCACCTAACACTTTATAAGCAGCTTACAGCAAACAGCTTTTCTTTCTTTTGGGATAAAGGATTTACATAATCAGAAGCTGATCATTGTAAGCACCCCTGTTCGTGTTAAATGATTTGTCCCAACTTTTTAACTGATACATTTGGAGGAGAGCTTGTTCTTTTTAAAAACATGCTTACTGGCCAAATCGCCAGATGAAAATAGAAGAAAGAATGTAGCCACCACATCTAAGAATAGGTAAGCTGCAACATAATGTTTGCTTTTGGTTAGTGGCCACCCTACAAGTCTTTCTATCTGGTAGCAGTTTGCTAAGCCCTTAAGGAGGAATTAAAGTCTTCCTCTTTAATTGTACCTACAGATAAGCCTAGAATAAGGCTTACCGGTAGGTACTGTAAATATCACCCAAACTTGCACCGTTTAGAAGATATTTACTATATACGCTGCTGCCAGGTACACAGAGAACTGGTAAGGAGCCTTGGCCTCTTTCAAAATGGCCAGACCTCCTGTCACAAAACTGTTCAATCTTGCTTTTCAGTTGCTGGGTTTAACGGGGCGAAAAGCAGGTCCTATAAGTTAGGGTAATTTCTGACTATCATTCCCACCTTATGCAAAGCAGAAAAAACTACCTCTCGTAGAAACTTCCATAGCATCTGGAAGGCGCTATGTGTATTGTGTCCCTTGCAACCTGTCATTTTATAGCCAAAAGTGAAGATTTTAACGTAAAAACAAACAAACACAATTGCTTTAGAGGAGAGCTGGTTAAAAAGATTTTCCATTTTATGAAAGCTTGCCTGTACATATCATATCCAGAGTACATGTACTATGGTTCCCAGAAATCTTTTGCTGTCTGCAATATGAGCAACAAATGACCATTGACATCAGCATTTAGGGATTACTAGGACCTGGTATGGCTTTAAAGCGGGGGTTCACCCTAAAATACAAGTTTCTACCATGCCATTCAGCATACTAGCGTGAGCTACAGTATGCCTTTATTTATTTTTTTGCGCCATACTCGGTTTAATCGTTTAGTTTAGTTTCAGACTCCCCGCAAGGAGTAGGCGTTCCTATGAAGAGGGGAACATGATTGACGGCCAGCTATGGCGCGTCACGCTTCCCGAAAATAGCCGGAGTAGGACTCGGCTCTTCACGGCGCTATACGGCGCCTGCGCACAGACTCCTGCGCAGGCGCCGTGAAGAGCCAAGTCCTATTTCGGCTATTTTTTGGGAAGCGTGACGCGCCATAGCCGGCCGTCAATCATGTTCCCCTCTTCATAGGAATGCCTACTCCCTGCTGGGAGTCTGAAACCTAACTAACGCATTAAACTGTGAGTACAGCTAAAAAAAATAAAAATAAAGGCATACTGTAGCTCACGCTAGTATGCTGGATGGCATGGTAGAGAATTTTTTTTTTTTTTTTTTTAAAGGGTGAACCCCCGCTTTAACTTTGTTATATAGCTGATGTACATACACAAAACGGCTGTGCCAGTTTAGGAAATCCCAGATTAAAACAAGTTCTCTGAGATTGTGGCACTAATGTGGGGAGGAGTAGAATGCTGTGAGTTCTGATTGGTATTCACTAAATGTGGGTAATTATTGCATAAATTCTAGGCTGCAAATTATGGCATATGTGAATGTTAAAATGTGTAACGGCTATTGTTTATTAATATGCAAGAAATATGTAGTATAAAATATATGAATATTTAGGCTATGCTATACACGGTGTTCATTTCTGCCATGTGTTTTTCAGGCTCACCCATTTTTTAGGCACATCAGCTGGGATGATCTTTTGGCCCGTAAAGTGGAGCCTCCATTTAAACCGCTTTTGGTGTGTATGAATATTTTTATAGTCTTACAAAAAGTAGTTAATCCTGTCAGGTTTCTATCTATCAATATAAAACATAAATTGTTGGTCTTTTTTTTTTGTTTTGTTTATAGCACAAATATAAACAAAATGAATATGGGTGATCAAATGGCATCAAAAGAAAGCATTTCATTTTTGTGCGGGGAAACGCCATACACTTTGGGTACAGCGGCGCACGCCCGCACAGTTGTAAGTTAAAGTAACGCAGTGCCGTATCGCAAAAAATTGCATAGTCATGGGGGGGGTTAGGGGTAAATCTTCTGGAGGTCAAGTCGTTAAAGGTGTCAGAAATTCAGAGCTGCCTGTGCTCTCTGTTACCCCCAGAGAGCACTAGTATTGTTTAGCTTAAGAAACTGGGTAGGTCCAACGCCACTTATTTCATAAAAATGCTGTGTATTGTCAGCCCACGATATGAAAAACGAAGTGCATTTCTGGATGTTTGGTAGTTATTTGTCCTTGCAGGGTATTTAAAAGGGAAAAGATACTAGGTAAACCTGCACCTCCCTGCAGGCAGAAGTGCATAATTGGGTATATTTACATGATACTGCACAGGAGAGCCGCCCTGTAGCAGTAAATCTGCTATAGGGCGGACGAGAAGTGGTTTAAAGACCAAAAGAGTAAGAGAATAATTGCCACTTTTAGCTTTAGAAAGGTGGTCACGTGGACAGAGGTAAATATTGTGTGGCGCATTTTTAAGCTTTGTCTTTCATATTAACAAATTATTTAATTTGTTTTTCCAAAGCAATCTGAAGAAGATGTAAGCCAGTTTGATTCAAAGTTTACACGTCAGACTCCTGTAGACAGTCCAGATGATGCCACTCTCAGTGAAAGTGCCAATCAAGTATTTGTGGTAAGACAACAGGTTTAAAGTCTGCTTGTTTAAATCTAAAGTGGCATCTAGACTTGTATTTTAGATGTTTGTGTTGTAATCACCAATGCGTTACTAGGCAAAAAGCATTTAGATGTGTTGGTAAACAAATGAAGGCTGTCTTACTTGCCAAAGACATATTGCTTGAGTTCTTTAGACAAAACGGTTTTGTGATATGTGCCCTGAGGTGACAGTTGGCTTTTAATGATGTATATTCTAAGCTTGGATAGCTGCTGTGTAGTGTGAAAATCTATTCAATTCATGCCGGGGAGTACAGCTAATGCTGTACTTGTATAATGATGAGATCCTGTTGTGTACCCCTTTCCCCTCTCCTTGGCCATTCACAGAACACCTTGTATTCAGTTCATAGAATACAAGGGGAGATCCTGTCTTTTTTTTTTCTATTCTTCTCACCCCATTTAATTGTCCATGCACGAAACTTCCTTGTATACTCTGGACAATAATACAAGGCTTTCTGTGAATGGACAAGGGAAGAGGAAAGGGTGGGTAAACGACAGGATTGTTTCTCTCCTACCTGCAGTGCTGGAAGTACAACACTAGTACCGCTTGCTGGTATGAAGAAACTGATTTTATTCTAAGCAGCAGTCCAGACGAGATATGCATCACTACAGGTAACTGTTGTACACAGCACATTTTTTTTTAACTCTGGTGGTACTTTTGGGCCTTCTTTGTTTACTAGATGTTGATTAGAAAAGTCTGTTGCTCTATTTTAAAATGACATTTTATCAGGTTTGCTTAAAGTAGAAGTTCAGCCTAAAACTAAAATCTCTAAATCTACTCTCAGCCACAATCTAAAACTAACCTATCTAGCTCTGTAAAGCAAATCTTGCTATACATACCTATTCTGAAGCCGGTCCCACGCTGAGCTGTCAGCGATGGCTTCTCTGTGTAGGTGGGTGCAGAAAAGGCAGCCGCCAGTGCATATAGTAACTAATGGGTGACAACACTTCCCAGACATTTCTCAGCTGTTTCCCTGCAGAGCTTCCGCTGCTGTAGACTGGAGCGGCTTCAGAAAAGTATAGCGATTTTTGCTTTGCAGGGCATGATGGCTTAGTCTTGGATTGTAACTGCAAGTAGATTGATATTTTAGTTTGACGAACTTCCACTTTAATGTTCTCTTTCTCAATAAAATAAATAAATAAATTGCCTCCCCTCTTCAGCAGCAGTGTGGACCGGTTTCTCTGTTGCCTAACCCTCCTCTGGGCCAGACAACGTTCCATCCAGATGAATAGGAGGGCTACAATGACACTTCCATTAATCTCGATAGAACGTGTGGCTGTATTTTTTGTTTAGCGATGGCTTAACCATATTTGCATTATAATATTGAGTGCTGCTGTAATATTTAAACCATTTGGTTGCTCTTCTCAAGGGTTTTACATATGTGGCTCCTTCTGTGCTGGAAAGTGTGAAAGAGAAGTTTTCATTTGAACCAAAAATTCGGTCTCCTCGTAGATTTATTGGAAGTCCTCGAACACCTGTCAGGTAATACTACAAACTTGCTGAAATTTTCTTTTGTGGTTATCTTTATTTGTAAGTAAGATTTAAATGTTCATATGCAAGAAATCTCTTCACTTAGTAGATTGTTTTTGGCATTTCTCATACATGCAGTGTATGTCATACAGTGCCTTGAAAAAGTATTCATGGCATGTCACCCAAAAGCTTTTTCCAGTGAATTGAAAGGTTTAGACAAGGATGCCAGCTTGTTGGGCCGGTGAGGTGCTCAGGAGAGCCCCTCTGTTTAGACAACCAGGTCATTGGAGGAGCGAAAGTTGCCAATCATCAACCTGGAGCTTTGGGCCATTTGCCTGACTCTCCTACACTGGTCTGTCTGCATGCCTTTTAGAGTCTCCCTGTCAAAGAGCAGTCAAACAATGAAATGGCAGTGGCATACATCAACCATTAAGAAGGGGGTGGGGGAAGAAGCCACACTTCTCAGGAAGAATCGGACCAGTTGTTGTGATTTCTTTTGGGAGCTTCATGTTCCAGCCCACTCCACTATGCAAATTTCCTCGGTGGAAATTTTCTCAGCCAGCATCAGCTGAATGGAGCAACATAGGGACCCTTCAACCGGAAATGTTTGCAGAGATTTTTCTGCAGTGAGGGACACTGGATGTGGATCTCTTGGCATCCATACGAGCTGGATGGGAATTCTCTGGCACTTGTGGTGGTTGCCCTTGTGACATCAGTTTTCCCTGATCTATGCCTTCTGTCCATTGCAGCTTCCTCTTTGTCTGTTTTGCAGATAAAGACAGGGAGCATTTCATGGATGCACTTCCGAGAATGTGGTATTGCAGACATCACCGGTCTCTGGTAGATGGGCCGTGGGCTCTTCCAGATTGGCAAGATTTGCTGTTGCATAGTACAATCTCCCACCCTGCTTTACCGACTCTGACATTGGCATGGCTGTTGAAACCCAAGTTCTGGGGGATAGGGGCATTTTTGATTCCTACCTACAGGAATTTGAAACATCCTAAATAGAAAGCTTATTTCACCAGGTTTGATTCTCATAAACTTCATACCTCAAGTATGTTGTGGGGCTGCTTCCTGATTTTCTTTTGTGTTTAGTAAGTTTTATCAAGTAGATGTTCATGCTTTTCCAGACGCCAGTTTTGTAGGCTGCTTTGTAGTTGGATTTCCCCTATTCTGTTTTGGTTATTCGGCATGTTGGCCTTGTTGCAATGTGTTGCCCACCCCTCATGTTCAGTGCTTTGGGACATACTAAGTAGTCATGAATATGAAGTACCCCATATCCCAATTTAAGATATTAGGTTGGTTGTTTTTTATCCTGTAAAATCTTTGTGTCCCCCAATCTCACCAGTCTGTGGTTTAGGTCCTGACTTCTATCCCTTGTCTACGCTTGTGGGGGCACTTCCTTTGCACCTTACCCAATAATTCTGATTTCATGAGTTTAAATCCTGGGTTCTCTGGCAGACTCTGGAATCGCACCCTTTGTAGATGGTTGTGCTCTAGCTGAGTTCAGGGTTTTCCCTGGCAAGTCTCGATTTAGTGAGGTTAGTTGTCTAGCCAGACGATCTATATAGACATGACGTACTGGTCCCTAGGGGGTCAGGGGTGTAATGGCTTAGAGCCTTCCTTTTTAGTCCGACTGATCTTCCTCATCAGGACTTGTTTTTTCCTCAGTTCTTTCTTTGGACCTGTTCCTGATGGAGTTTGATCTCATCGGTTTGAGGATGTTTTCCGTACAAAGAAATTTGTCCTGTGTTCCATCTATTTTTGGTAGGTTCTTGCTTTGTGATCGGATGGATGCTTCCTTGGAACCTTTTCTGCCTTGGTCTTGAGCATTAGGTTGATTATTTGTGCCCTCGTTTCCCTCATGTTGGCAAGTTTGCTTGGCAAGCATGGGGTTCGGTCTCATCTGGTGTCCAATTTGGGTGTTTGTCCTTCTGTCTGCTTTTGGGCTGCTGCCCACCCCTCAGTTTAATTGCACAGAACAGTCTCCTTCCTCCTTCTGGAATCCCATCAGAGCGGACTGCTCCTCAGAGTGCCCCCTCAGCAAGCTTTCTGCTGAGGGGGCACCCATGCAAATCCTATCTGAAACCAGGCTATGTATTCATTGACATACATACAGACCGTAAACCCTACCCCCTCACTCCTTGTAGAAGATTGACCGCAGCAGCCAAGGTCTCTCACTTCTCTGAGGCTCCTTTGAATACAGGAAGTGAAATAAGCTGCAGCTGGGAATAGCGCTGGATCAATAGAGGACTTTGGTAAGTGTTTAGGGGCAGGGGCAGCTAGGACAGGTAGGGAGGCATTTTTTACCCTAATGCAGAAAATACATCTTGATAAAAAACAGAGTTTAGAAACCCTTTAAGAGCTCACTTGGTTTATGGCAGAACCAACAGGCATTTTTCTCTATGTACATGTAAAAGACAAAAGAGAGAAATGTACATGTAATGCTGAATTTTATTTTTTCACACATACGCTTTAAGCATGTTATTTGAATGTAAATAAGCTATTTTTTTTTTTCTTCTTCAAGCCCTGTGAAGTTCTGTCCTGGTGAATTCTGGGCAAGAGGAACAGCTGCTGGATCAACCAACACACAACCATCAGCTGATTTCCGAATGGAAACAAGTGGCGTTGAACAAATGGATGTGACTGTAAGCGGAGAGGCTTCTGCCCCACTACCAATAAGACAATCCAATGCTGCACCATACAAAAAACAAGCTTATCCCTTGATCCCTAAGCGACCAGAACATCTACGTATGAATCTATGACGGTGAATTTTTTCCTGATGCATTCAGACTAATACTGGTGATGATCCCAAGGAATTTTAAAATCTAGCTTACAAACAAGCAAGTGCATAGATTTTGGCTTCAAATCCCCAAAAGCGGGACATACATTTGTGGTCTCTGTTACTGCATAAAGCAGACTGGACAAACTGATGAACAAACATACATTTAAAAAAATACAACTAATATATAAATATATATATACACAAATATATATATATATCTATCAATCAGTGGTGCATAAAAAAAAAAGCAGATTGAGACTGCATTCTAGACATGGAGCAAATGTATTAATAAGTTCCCAGCAAATTCTTTCAATGTCACAGAAGGAACATAAACCATATTGTGTTCATGGATTTAATTTTATTTCAGAAGTTTACATTTTTCTAAATCACCATAAAACAGTGGTTGGAGTATAAGAAGTCAATCTTCAGAGACAAGTACTGGGTTAAAAAAAAAAAAAAAATTGTGAAAATCAAAGATACCAAATTGTCTTAATAGGTTTGATTGTGCAAGGTGGTTAAAAGTGTAATAGGATTTTTTTGATCCAGAAAACAGTTGACAAGTATCAGTGACTAACTACTTGTGTGTTAGTTTTTTTTTTTACCCAAAAACCCAAACGGCAGTCTTCCATTATGTTATGGGGACAGTAATGCAATATATGTCTCCTTCATCAGTGTGGTTGATTTGCATTCTTGAAAACATAATGTGCTCTTTTGCTGTTCATCATGCCAGCAAAAATAAGATGAGTTTTGAAGGCCGGCAATGTATTTAAAGTGAATGCAAGGCACAAATGTACCTTGACACTTGAGTGTTACAATCATGTCATGTATTTCATAGTCATTCTCTTCTTGTTTATTGCTCCCACAGTCTTTGGTCTGGCAGTCCTTCCTGTTAGAAAGTCAAATGCTGGGACTTAAAGATTGTAAAAGTATTAAATGGCCTTTCTACTCATGTCTTCCATGTTGAGGGAATAATGTCCCTGGACCTAGGGAATGTTATCACACTGCTGGTCTTGTTTTTGATCCTGTATGAATGGCTTATAGGTACAAAGAAAGAAATAAAGGTAACTTTACCTTAACTGCCTTAACAAAGCAATTTCATAAAACATCACAAAGAGTATTAACAGTGATCATTTTATCATGGTGTACATTTTAAAAATTGTCCTATTGACATGTCAACTGTCTGTGTAACATTGACATATAGAATGAATTGTATATGGCGTTTTTAGACTGGAATATGGTAGCATTGGTCAAGGCAGCATTATATTGTTTTTATAAAATTGATTTCAATCCACATATGAGCTGTAGGAAACAAGCCATAGAAATGTTTATACAATATCACTAACCAAATTTAAGATAAACCTTGGTCCCGCAGAATAAACTCTCTGTATGGTGAACTTACACAGGTCCCCCTCCTTGACCGCCCCTTCCGGGGGGATATACCGTACCCCTGGCATGGATATACCATGCCCTGGTATATCCATGGCTTAGAAATCCTCTCAGCTGAATGTCCAAAATTTCCCTAGTCAGGGATGTTTTGAACCATTCAAATTGGTCAGCGCTGTCACATGGGTGGCGCTGACAAATTAACAGTCTCATAGCCGGTCCTGTCAGCTATGAAGATGCCGCGTGGATGCATAGTATTTCTAAGCCCTGGCGCGGATATACCGGGGCTTAGAACCGGATATTTCGATGGTCCAGGCCAGTGTGTGTGGGGGGGACCCAGTGTACTTTCACTGTACAGATTTTTCTGTAAAGGTGAACTTACACTTTAATTAACCTAAAGTAGCCCGAGTATCTATTGTAGATTGGGGCATACAGGTTGAGGTTCCCTTTTTAACCTGAACATTCTGTGGCTGTCAAAATGTGAATATTGAGGTATATAGTTGAGCTTTAGTCAATGGCACCTATTACACTCAAGTGGGTGTTAGCGTCTGGACTAAAACTTCTAATCTACAGCAATGATCAAGCACTGATGGATTAATTTGCATTTGCTTCGGCTCTCATAGGCCCTTTCTGCAGAGGGAGGGAGGGAACATAATGGGATGATGTAAATTTGGCTTTTCTCAGTATAGATAACTTAATCCTATGTAATTAAGGTATCTTTTTTTCCCCCCACAGTATGAGAATAAATATCAGTATGAGCCTGATCATTCAGTCTTCCGGTGTTTGATATGAAGCTGCTTTTCATTAGCCATGCTTTTTTTTTTTTTTTTTTTCTTCTCTCCTTTTTAATTTTGATTATTTGCGTAGGAAACGGCACAATACTTAATCATCTTTGGCTCTCTTGAAGATTACAAGAAATACCATACAACCATTATCTTAGTTCGAAGGTTGTAAAGGGGAGATTTTTTTCCAGAGGTTTTTATTTTTAACAGAAAGCTACATAAAATTTGATACGGAGTCCCATAATTGTTTTACTATGCATTATTTTAATAAATTGTATTTTTTTTATAATGTCCTAGGACTTCTCATCCAGTAACTGTTTTTTATCTATTTTCCATAATAAATGAACTGAATGCCATGGAAGATGGGTGGTTGAATACCTGTTTTCTTATTTTTGGCAACTCTACAGATTATAAATTTTATAGTAAGTGATATATATTTATACACAATTGTGAGAACTTTGTCAAAAATTACAGAATTTTTTTCGTGTGACTTTCTTCTTAATATATCTACAGCCAAAAACGCCTTACTTTCTGGATAGAGTAGTAAGGGGTTAAAAGCCATTCTGTGTCTTTGCCATTGGGGGTGATTTTTCACTTCCTGTTCAGACATGGAAGGAAATTGGAAATCTCTAAACTGAGGGAAAATACTTTGTTGGTGCCATAAATATTTCCGTTGGAATACTTCCCTTCTATTCCTTTTTCCTGTTACTTAAGCTGGCCATACATTATACAATTTTCTTCTATAGAAATCTAAGCACTTGCAATTTGTGTGCCATAAGGCAAGCCCTTGTACTACACAGTTAAAGGTATATCTAAAGAATAAGAAAATTGTATGGTGTATGGCCAGCTTTAATTTTAGATTTTTCCTCGCTTTTAGTTCTGGTAAAAAAACGTCACTAGGACAAATGTAGTGAATTTGTCTAGCAGGGCCACAAATAATAGTCTGAAAGAGTTTGTAACCCTTCACCACTCTGTCTAAAGGGCAAAAAAAAAAGTTTAACCTGTACAACGGGCAAAATGGTTTTCAAAGTTGTATGGTCCACATTTTAGACTATGCTTCATATTGCATCAATATTTAGGATGAAACATGGTTGCATTCCCCAACCCTCAATCTGCCCCCCCCCCCCCCCCCCACTTACCTGAATCACAGCATGTTTCTTATGTCATACATTTTCAGTAGTTTGAAATTTGTGCACAGAGCTGTCATTCCAGGCTGGGATTGTTTGTTTGCATTGAATTAATACTTGTCTCATCTGCTACCATGGCAGGGGCTGTGTAGAGCGTGGCAAACCACCCTTCTTCTCTAGTCCAGCTTCCTCCAGCTCCATGATGCCTCCATTACAGGTCTGAGGCTGGGGGGAGAAATTGAAGGAGAGTGTGCATTTCACATATGACATACTTGATACTGGTGCTGTGTAGATGCATATTCATCATGAGATTAATGTTGCTGCATTTACTAGTTGATTTGGAAAAGGTAAACCAAGGTATTAAAGTTTAGCCAGTGCTACAGTAGTCACTTTTTTTTTTTAACCTGTAAAAATCGCCCCCTTCCAATGAAAAATTTGATCGAAATGGGAAACTTCAGGTTTTAATTGTTGCTTTATTTTGTGTATTCCCCCCCCCACACAGCTGCTTTTCACCTTTTTTTCTCATTGCTGATTTTAATTTTATTTTTTATTTGCATCCACCTCTGTGCCCCACACTCTTCCCAGATATTAATACTTCACACGGATGACTAATTTGAGTGAAGGTTCTCAATTCCTTTAGATGCACGAAGGCTGCTTTACTAAAGGCCCATACACACAATCTGACTTTTTGACAACAACGGTCCAACGAACAATCCGACTGTCTGTATGCTCCATCAGACAATTGTTTTTGTTTTTTCAACGGATAAATGTTTGCTGCGAATGCTTTCAAACTTTCAGACATCAAATGTCCGATGGAGGATCATTTGATTGTATGTACACAAGTCCATCAGACTAAAATCCAACATTCAAATGAGCGTGCTCGGAACTAAAGCTAAACATCAGACAACAATAGCAGAAGTTGCCCAAAGGGTGGTGATAAAGAGCTGAAAAAAAACCACGTGGTTTGGTTAATGTTGGCTGAAAAAGTTCTGCCATGTGTATACATACCAAGTTCATGGCCAACGCCCCTTTTGGACAAAAATCCATGGAAAATTCAGATGGAAGTATGAGCCTTAACTTTCACACATGCACTGGGAAAATGTTGTCCAGAGCTCATTGTTAAAGGCCTCTTGCACACTGCTGCTAATATACTGAATGTTTTCTTTTATTATCACTCATCTAAATGCAGCCCATTTATTTTTTTCAATGTGTCTGTACACACAAGTGCATAAATGTGCTGCATATTGATGATTAAAAAAAAAAAAAAAACACACACACAAAGCCGCTGACCGGTAACTCAGATTTCTGCTTTATGTGCACAAATTGTTAATTTAAAGGAGAAAAGCAGAAAAAAGTAAAGCTGCGCTGTGACATGAATCAGCATAAGTCTCAAAGTATGCTTATAAGTGATGCACACAAAACACCAATATAATGAATAAATATTGTGAAAAAATTATGTGCAAAAGTTCATGAGAAGGATGTATCAGAAAAGTTCAAAATAAGTGACAGAACGTTCTCCGAATGGGTGATTATAGATGTCCAGATGATATTGTGAATCTGTATAGCAGATGACAGAATCCTCCACCACTTATAATCTAACTGCTTACCAGAGCAAGAAGTTAGTCAGGCATATAAACATAAGAGCCATTTATGGGATCCAGGAAATCCTGTCAGTCTCTCTCCAGTCTCACCAATCCTTTACATCAGACCCAACTCTCTCCATAAGTACGACCCAGAGGAGAAAAACACTAATATAGCGTAATACCGTTGGGAATGGTTTTATTAAAAAAAGTAGTGCACTTACATGTATGCAGTTAAAAAATGCGTGTATCGATAATAGCCGGCCGGCTCTACTGTCCGCTCGTCCTTCCGGGTAGACAGCGTGGTACGAATCGTGGTGACGTCAGCACGTCGCTCCTCCCTACGCCGTTTCGTCACAATAATGACTTCTTCCAGGGGCACAAGCGGCGTGCTGACTCACCACTCTTTATAGCAATACATAACATCCGGGACCGCCCAGCTCTGAGCCTTGGAGATCGCGGACATTAACCACCATCTTTAAATTGGGATCCCTGCCAGTATGACACTGTAGGTAATAATACCAAGAAAAAAAACGGGTAAAACACATAACATTATTAAAAATAAAAATATTAAGCAGCGTGTTGATTCGCCACACTTATCATAATGTACACCAACAGGAGTCACCCGTTCTTAGACCATAAGGTCACAGACTTCCACCGCAGTATCTAGATATGACATCACTATCAGTAAAAGTCCGTGGGTGATGGCTATCATTAATGGATAATAAATTAAATCAATTAAATGTTATGATATTAATGGACATTAGATAATCCATATAGCTAGAAAAGGCAAAGTGTCAGAAAGCAGCCTGCAAAAGGAAAGCAGACTGCTTCACATAAATCTGCATCCTTGATGATCGCAGACATCCGCCTTCAAAAAGTAAATAAAAATAAAATTAAAAAAATTACCCAACTGTATTATAACTGTAGGTAATATAGAACATCTTAAAAAGGAAAAAATAGAGATAAAAGGCGCATATCAATAGTGGATGTCAGGTAACTCACACATAGAGCAATCGAACATCCAAAAAATTGATTGCAAGATATATAAAAATATATAAAAATCACCCCACATAAATATACAGCCTGAAAGGGCTTGCTCGCCTTAAAAAAATTCTATAAACCGGATAACTCCGTGTTCATAGGAAGTTAGATATATGTTACAAAAATTGGTAACCACTTGAAATTAGATCTAGCTTTTGTTGACACAGGAGGGTGCTAGAAAAGCTGCCCTCTTGTGGCCACAACAAAAAAGCCAAATGGATGTAATTTAAACATCCATTAGGGGGAAGGCAGATATTTTTATTATTTTAAAAGGATTTTAGGGTCTCAGTCTGTTAGACTAAGAGGGGGAATAGTAATAGTCACTGGTTTGTGTTCAAACTTTGTTCACTTGGAAAAAAAATTTTTTTGTTTTTTTTAAATTTTTTTAAAAAACAGTACCCAAATGAAAAATCATTAAGGGCCCAGATGTACCAAGGCTCAGAGTTGGTTTACAAACAATGATTATAGAAACACAAATACTACCCATTATCTATGAATGCATTTACGTCTGTATCTATATTCAATCCGTAAGGACTATATGTACGGATTCGATAAATCCAGGCCATTTCCATCCTGGATAGCTCTCTAACCAATGAGCTTCCTCTCCAGTGAGGATCAAACTTGTCTATCCCAATAAAAAGGGTCCCCTCTGGGTTACATTCATGATATTGCTCATAGTGGCTGGACACTGAATGCTGCGAGAATCCTGATCTAATATTGGTGATATGCTCACCTAATCTAACATTCATTGGTCTTTTGGTCCTGCCAATATACTGTAACCCACATGGGCATTCTAAGAGATAAACCACACCAGTTGTGTTGCACGTAATAAATGGCTCAATTTTGTGTTCTTTCAATGTACTTGTTGAAGTGAAACATAGGGTCTTTTTTGTTTTAATCCTATTCAGTTTACACACTGTACAATTCCTACATTGGTGGTATCCCTTAATATCCCGCTGGAAGAAAGACACTTTTTTGGTAGGAGGGTCTACCACATTGGGGGCAACCTTGTCCCGTAGTGAGGGTACACCTCTGAAGATTACCTGAGGATTAGCTGGTAAAAATGTATTAATAATCCTGTCATTAGATAATATGTGCCAATGTTTTTTAATCATTCTTTTTATGGCATAATGCTGGCTAGAATAAGTGGTGATAAATGGCACAACAGGTCTATCCTTAATTTGTTTGGCGCCAGGGGCCAGTAAGGTATTCCTATCAATGACAGCCACCTCATTAAAGGTGTTTTCCAGCAATTCAGGATCATAACCCTTCTCTAAAAGTCTGACTTTAAGTATACCAGCCTGAGTTTCATAGTCTTTCAAGGTAGAACAGTTCCTCCTCATCCTCACAAACTGACTTTTTGGAACAGAATTCAACCAATTATCATGGTGACAGCTTCCCTTAGGAATAAATGAATTCATGTCTGTTTTTTTGAAAAACGTCTTGGTCTGATAAAGATCATTATTCTTCGTGATTGTAAGATCAACAAAGTCAATAGAGTTCTGACTAGCCTCAAAAGACAGACGTATACCTCGCTCATTGTCATTGAGCGTAGTAATAAAAGATTCCAATTGCAGTCTGTCTCCTGTCCATAGGAGGAGGACGTCATCTATATACCTAGCCCACAATTTAATGTGGGGATCAGTATCATGATAAACGACCTCCTCCCATTTGGCCATGAACAGATTGGCCAAGCTGGGTGCATGTTTAGCACCCATGGCTACTCCACGAATCTGTTTGTAGTAGTTTTGATCGAACCAGAAGTAGTTATGACCTGCCGTATATTCTAATAGTTCCATGATGAAATCTTTCTGCAGGGTTACTAAATCAGAAGAGAGGTCCAAAAAGTATCTAACAGCTTCTAAGCCTAAGTTGTGAGGAATGATGGTATATAATGATTGGACATCGGCTGTCACCATCCATGTATCCTGATCCGCCTTAATCTGAGATAGTAGGTTGATAACCTGTTTTGAGTCTTTAAGATGTGATGGCATCTTCTGGACAAGAGGTTGAAGATAGTAGTCAATATACTTGCCCACCCTGGAAGTGATTGAATCTATGCCACTGATAATCGGGCGTCCAGGGGGGCAAGTAAGACTCTTATGTATCTTTGGTAAACTGTATATAATAGGGACTCTCGGAGCTTTAGGAACCAAAAACAGTTGCTCCTTTTCATTCAGGATCCCCAATTCAGAGCCTTTCTGAATCAGAGTTTCCAATGTCCTCCTATATTGTAAGATGGGATTACCCGGTAAAAGGGCATAAGTGTCTTTATCATCCACTAAAGTTTTTAATCCCTCAATATAAGAGGACCGGTCCATGACCACTATCCCCCCTCCTTTGTCCGCTGGACGTATAACCAGATCTTTGTTGGTACATAAAGTGTCCAGACCTATTTCCAAGTTAGAGTCCATTTTTTGACCACAGACTCTTATTTTCTCCAGGTCCCTAAGTACTACATCTCTGAAAACTCGTAATGACGGAGCCAAGGTACCTGGAGGATTCCAAGTGGAGGCATTAGCTAGTCCTGAATGTTGTATAGTTGCTTGAGTAACAATTACATCCTTGGAAGGCAAACCTGCAAAGTAGCGTTTTATGTTCACCTTACGAATGTATTGGTGAACATCCATATAGGTTTGAAATTTGTTGAGTTTCCTCGGAGGGGCAAATTTAAGGCCTTTATTTAACAAGGTGATTTCTGGTTGGGTTAGAACGTGAGAGCTAAGATTATATATGCCCTCACCTTTCAAATTTTCGATTTCTTTGGGGTGTGTTCTCCTCCCCCCTCTGCTCCCTCTTTTCCTTCCACCGGTCTTTTTAGTCCTCTGTTTGGTTTGGGAAAACCCCAATGTTCTCCTACATTTTTCTCCCATTGACCTGAGGGAAAATCTCTTGATGGTCCAAGGCGATATAGTTCTTGTATTTGTCTTGCTTGTTCGTAATCGACCTGATTACTGTTACTTGGTCCATCACGATCTCTCAGTGGATAAAAGCGATTTCTACTATCAAAATCGCTATCGTAATCAGGGACATCCCTTGACCTATCCATGAAATATCGGGGATCTTGATATGATCTCTGTTCCAAAGGTGGACCATATTTGTAATAGTCACCTTGGTTTCTCCCCGAATCTCTATCTCTTCTTGGGGAATCTCTATAATGGTGGTAATCTTGAGGACCATTATTACGATCAGAATTAGTCCCAAAATAATCATGTGAGGATTTATTCCATCCAGATTGTTTCACCTGTGGGAAGCCCTTTGAGGTACCTGTTGTCCGATTGGGTGAATGGTTGTTTGCCTTTTTCAGTTTTTTCCCTATTTTTTTTAAATTTTTTGGGGGTTTTTTTCTGATCTTTGACAGACGTTGGTTGCTGCAAATTGGTTTCTACCTTTGCTGGAATGCTATCCCCCTGTACTATAGCTTCCATTCTAGAGTTAGCTTCATTTTGTTGTTCAACAGCTAACTTTTTTTGCCATTCGAAGACCAAACTGGCCTGATAGTCTCCGAAATCTCTGTTATATTTTTTCCTCTTTTTAATTTTTTGTTCTTTTTCTTCTTTATCGAGTATCCCCAAAAGATGAGAGGACCGATGTTTATACTCGTCACTCTCCTTGCTTGATGCTAACATTTTTTTGAGTTTCTTTATCTCGATATCTAATTTATCTAATTTGGTGGTTTTTTTGGTTACCAAAAAACGTAAAAAATCTACTCCTGCTTCATTAAAATACCTAAACCATTCTTCTAACTCAAGGTCACCATTCTGAGGGCTCACCTGCCACCTGAGACTCCTCGGGACCATGCTGAGTTCAATATAAGTGTTTAAAAATGCTATATCCCACGGAGTATGAACTTCAGTAATGGTGAATTTAAAGGGTTTAGTATTTATTTTACTTGTATATCGGCAACATAAATGCCTGAAATTTCAGGCAAGCATACATGCTGTTTGTAAGTGCCTTTAAAGGGGAAGTCCACCCCAACACTAAAATCTTTACAACTACAGACATCCATGATCTAAGGCAACTATCTAACTCTGTAATGAAGAAATTGCTATACGTGCCTTTTCTGAAGCTGCTCTGGTCCCACACCGAGCTGTCAGTGGCAGATTGACTGTGGAAGCGGGTGCAGAGGAGGCAGCCAACAACAGAAGCCCTATAGTAACTCTATGGGTGATGTCACTTCCCATTCATTTTACAGCCCTCGTTGGCTGTCTTCTCTGCAGAGTTCTGCCGCTGGAGACTGGAGCAGCTTCAAAAAAGGTATGTATACCGATTTCTTCTTTTACAGGGTTAGTGTTAGATTGAGGATGGCTGTAGCTGTAAAGATTTTAGTGTTAGGGTGGATTACCCTATAATGATGCTTGATGTCCACGCAGAAAAGTGGAAACAGAACTAAAGTCAAGATTTTATGTGATAGACCAACACAAAGTGGCACAAAATTGTGAAAAGGAAGGAAAATGGTTTTCATTTTTTTTTTTAAACAAATAATTATCTCAAAAGTGTAGCATGCATTTGTGTTCAGCCCCCTTTACTCTGATACCCCTAAATAAAATCTAATGGAACCAATTGCCTGCAGAAGTCACCTACCAATTAGTAAATACAGGCAGTCCCCAACGACTCCTACTTACGAACGGCCTCAAACACTGGATACTTGTGCTCCACGATAGTTCTGAATACCTCCGGACACATGCCACACCTCATGGCCAGAAGAGCCCCAGATAACATAACAAGCGCCAAGAACATCCCACATCATGCACAGGCAGACATTACACTTACGAATGCAGTGTTTCGACTTACAAACAAACCTACAGTCCTTATTGTGTTTGTAACTTGGGGGACTGCCTGTAGAGTCCACAGTATGTCACAGTACATGTTAACATTCATGGTTGCCTCAATGAACTATACTTCCCCCAGTGCCGGCAGCATTCATGCAGCCCCAGACCATGACACTCCCACCACCATGCAACTACGCAAGACACACTTGTCTTTGTACTCCTCACCTGGTTGCCACCAGACACGTTTGACACCATCTGATCCAAATAAGTTTATCTTGGTCTCATCAGACCACATGACATGGTTCCAATAATCCATGTCCTTAGTCTGCTTGTCTTCAGCAAACTGTTTGCAGACTTTATTACGCGTCTTTTGAAGAGGCTTCTTTCTAGGACGACGGCCATACAGACCAATTATATGCAGTGTGCGGTGTATGGTCTGAGTACTGACGGGCTGACCCCCCACCCATTTAACCTCTGCAGCAATGCTGGCAGCACTCATACGTCTATTTTCCAAAAACAACCTCTGTATATGACACTGAGCACATGCACTCAACTTCTTTGGTCAACCATAGTGAGGAACATGTCCTGTTGAACTGCTGTATGTTCTTGGTCTCAGTGCTGCAGCTCAGTTTCAGGGTCTTGGCAATCTTCTTATAACCTAGGCCATCTTTATGTAGAGCAACATTTCTTTTTTCACATCCTCAGAGTTCTTTACCATGAGGTGCCATGTTGAATTTCCAGTTACCAGTATGTGAGAGTGATAACACCAAACTTATCATATAGAACAAAGGAGGACAATTGGCTGCACTTCCACACGATGCAATTTTAGCTTTTTATTGAAGTAGTAAAAATCATACAAACGTGGGCAGAAGAGACAATAAGGTTAATACGTTTCACACACAGATCATGCTTTGTCCCAACCACTTGGAAGTGCAATTAATCTCCCAATATATGGGAATAAATTTCAAGGAACACAGATGTGTCCACTTTCTTAATTGCACTTCCTGTTTTTCGACTCATTTTGGATGTTCAATGTGTAGTGAATCCTCAAATTGATTCAGGTGATACAAAAGTGTATATATAATACAGAACATGTGACATTTATCAATTATCATCCCAAAATTCTAAACAAACTTAAAGAAACTTTTAAAAACAAAAATAGCACAGCAACAGACAAATACAGGAACATATTGATCATACAGACACCACATTAATGTACATTTGAGTCTGAAGATACATATCCCTTTCTTATATTATGTTTTCACCAATAAAATATAAAATAGATGATACATAAATCCATATAAAAAATATAGTAAAATGTGAATTCATGCCTAATGTGTTAATATCAATAACTCCACAGTATAGCAAATATCAATAATTCCACAGTATAGCAAATAACTTAACAAAAATATGTATATTTAACCACTTCCCGCCGCATGTATATGTACGTCCACAGAATGGCACGTACAGGCAAATGGGCGTACAGGTATGTCCTTGCCTTCTAGCGGGTGGGAGGTCCGATCGGGACCCCCCCCCCCCGCTACATGCGGCGGTCGGATTCCCGCAGGGGAGCGATCCGGGACGATGGCGCGGCTATTCGTTTATAGCCGATCCGTCGCGATCGCTCCCCGGAGCTGAAGAACGGGGAGAGCCGTATGTAAACACGGCTTCTCCGTGCTTCACTATGGCGCTGCATCAATCGAGTGATCCCTTATATAGGGAGACTCGATCGATGACGTCAGTCCTACAGCCACACCCCCCTACAGGTGTGAACACTAACTCCTACAGCGCCCCCTGTGGTTAACTCCCAAACTGCAACTGTCATTTTCACAATAAACAATGCAATTTAAATGCATTTTTTGCTGTGAAAATGACAATGGTCCCAAAAATGTGTCAATATTGTCTGAAGTGTCCGCCATAATGTCGCAGTCACGAAAAAAATCGCTGATCGCCGCCATTAGTAGTAAAAAAAATTTTTTTTTATAAAACTGCAATAAAACTATCCCCTATTTTGTAAACGCTATAAATTTTGCATATATAAAAAATATCAGAATTTATCCGAAGATAGTACTGATCCAAGCGCTCTATGGATATAGTGTGATATCTGCTGAGATATGTGAAGTGGTAGTTTTTGGCAGAATAGCAGCTATTATAAAAGAAATGCTAGAAATGAGGAAAGGTGTCTCTATATGGAAACACTAACAGCGCTCAGGTAAAAAAAAAAAAATCTAAAATTACCCCTCTGCTTATGGTGATAGATATTCACCCTTGGTGAGAGCAATTGTCACTCCAAATCAATCATATACCATGAGTGAAAAAGAAGAGCACAAAACCTCACTGAAATGATAATGGTTGAAATTGCAAAAGAAACGATGATACAAAGTCCATTTACCAAAAAAAAACGCATTAGCAAAAAAAAGTCTCTAAAATCATTGTAATTCCTGTGCGTTGTTATACTGCTGAAGTGTCCACACAAAGATCTTCACATACAGGTCTCCCTTAGGAGTTCTACTCACCAGATGCCTATGGTGTAATCAGCCTTGAGAACTCCTGTGATCCTGCTGGGCTCCTTCAAATGGTATGCCTAGGATGTATCCTGGAAGACTCTAAATATCTTTCCTCTTATTGCCAGCGTCTCTCGGTGGAGTGGATGGGTAATCAAGGGCAGAGTATGATCATGGAAAATAAGCATAGGAAAGGAACATAGTGTGATATTGCTTTTTATTCAAACCAAGCCCCTCACAAAATGTTATGCTTACAATGTAATAGAAAAATACAGGCACATCAGATGTTAGGACTATTAGCTCACGTAGCTATGTTGCTTGTCAGCTCAGCTCCAGCTGACAAATTGCTCGTTCTATACCCCAAATACCGCCAAAAGAAAGCTCTATTTGTGGGGAAAAAAGAACGCCAATTTTGTTTGGGAGCCACGTCGCACGACTGCGCAATTGTCTGTTAAAGCGACGCAGTGCCGAATCACAAAACCTGGCCTGGGCATTTAGCTGCCTAAAGGTCCGGGGCTTAAGTGGTTAATAAAAACATGAGCTAGATAACAGTGGGGACACAAGGATACATATCCATAAAGAAGAAAAATATACAAATCGTACTGAGGCTACAACACATGACCCTCATCATAATCACTGTGAGATAGTATAACCCTTTCACGCCGACGCAACGCATATATGCGTCCTCGGCGTTCGGGGGTTATACCGGGATGATGCCTGCAGCCGCAGGCATCATCCCGGTACTGTTGTTTAGAGCCGGCGATCGGCTATCCAAACATAACAACCGATGCGGCTAAAAGCCGCTCGGTTGTTATGCCGGAGGAGCGGGAGGGGACATCCCCCCTTTCGCCGCTCTGACCGGGCCTCCCGTCCCACCGGGAGACCCGATCCTCCATCCGGCGCCTTCTGTGTCCAGGCGGAGACTGACACTAAGCCGTAAATGGCTTTGATTCAGTCTCCGCATTGAAACCACGGAAGCGGCGTCATGACGTCACTTCCGGGTTTCTCGGCTGTCAATGGCGCCGGATTTAAAAAAGTACACAGTATTCAGAATCGCCGTTTTCGGCGATCTGAATACTTTGAAGTGCAAAGGAGGGCTCGGGGGTCTTTTAGACCCCCGATCCCTCCATAAAGAGTACCTATCACCACCTATTACTGTCACAAGGGATGTTTACATTCCTTGTGACAGCAATAAAAGTGATCAAAATGTAAAAAAAAAAAAAAACACAATTTAATATTATAAAAAAAATAAAAATAAATAAGAAAACAAAAAAATTTTTTTTTTTAAAGCGCCCCCCCTCCCCGCGAGCTTGCGCAGCAAAGAAAACGCATACGGAAGTCGCGCCCGCATATGAAAACGGTGTTCAAATCACACATGTGAGGTATCGCCGCAATCGTCAGAGCGAGAGCAATAATTCTAGCACTAGACCTACTCTGTAACTCTAACCTGGTAACCGTAAAAAAAGTTTAAAGTGTCGCCTATGGAGATTTTTAGGTACCGTAGGTTGTCGCAATTCCACGAGTGCGTGCAATTATAAAGCGTGACATGCTTGGTATCTATTTACTCGGCGTAACATCATCTTTCACATTATGCAAAAAAAATGGGCTAATTTTACTTTTTCATTTTTTTAAAATTCATGAAAGTTAATTTTTCCCAAAAAGTTGTGTTTAAAACACCG
Organism: Rana temporaria; assembly: GCF_905171775.1. NCBI lineage: Eukaryota > Metazoa > Chordata > Amphibia > Anura > Ranidae > Rana > Rana temporaria. The sequence continues at coordinate 269,587,119 of NC_053490.1, read as the reverse complement.
CCGCACAAATACCGTGTGACATAAAATATTGCAAAAATCGCCATTTTATTCTCTAGATTCTCTGCTAAAAAAATATATATAATATTTGGGGGTTCCAAGTAATTTTCTAGCCAAAAATATGGATTTTAACTTGTAAACACCAAATGTCATACATAGGCGTAGGCATGAAAGGGTTAAATATATCTACATGTGTCCCCACTCATATAAATGTACGGGCATGACCACACAAAGTGCACATGAACACAGTAGATAACCGTACCCCCCCCCCCCCCCCCCCTGTATCTGTGTCCCTCAAAAACGGGGCGTTACAGACACAAGAGAAAAACCTATACAAACACAGACAAAATATAATGTGTGTAAACCTCAATAATTAATCATAAAAATGGGTGAGGTCCCATTTGAAGTTTGGACCTTTTGGAATTCTAATCTGTAGACCTGAATACACAAAAATCTTCACTTTCACATATAGTTTCTCTCCTATCACCTTCTCCTTCTAGGTGTTATGATTTTCTCTATGCCCTGTATCTGTATCATTGAGGTGTTTCCATTGTGGACATTATTAACCACTTCAGCCCTGGACCATTTTGGTGGTTAAAGACCGGGCAACTTTTTGCGATTCGGCACTGCGTCACTTTAACTGACAATTGTGCGACGTAGCTCCCAAACAAAATTGACATCCTTTTTTTCCCCCACAAATAGAGCTTTCCTTTGGTGGTATTGGATCACCTCTGCGATTTTTATTTTTTGCAGCGATCAGTGATTTTTTTATCGTGACTGCGACATTATGGCGGACACCTTTGACACCATTTTGGAACCATTGTCATTTTTACAGCAATCGGTGCTATAAAAATGCACTGATTACTGTAAAAATTACACTGGCAGTGAAGGGATTAACCACTAGGTGGCGCTGCAGGAGTTAAGTGTACCCTAGGAAGTGATTCTTACTGTTAGGGGCGTGGCTACACCTGACACATCACTGATGACCGATCACTGGGAACGGTCATCAGTGACCGTGTCACTAGGCAGAATAGGGGAGTGCCTTGTTTACAAAGGCATTCCCCTGTTCTGCTCTTGCCAATCCTGGGACCCACGGCTGCACTCACTAAGCACGCGGTGGGCAGGCGCACGCAGATTTAAAGGGACGTACCTGTACGCCAATCTGCCTGCCCGTGCCATTCTGTCGACGTAAATGGGCGGTCGGCAAGTGGTTAAAATGTCTAGCTACATTAGTGGCCCGCTCCTCAGTGTCACAAACATGATCGTTCAATTGGTCTTAACCTTCTTGTAGTACAACTTACATATTGAATATTGCATTTTTTTACACATTATTAAATAGACCACATTTCTGGTGTTACAATTGATATATGTACCAACACTGTAGGATCTGCCACTAAGGCTCGATTCACACCTATGCATGTTGCTTTTCAGCGGTGCTTGCTGCGTTTTTTGACGTGTGTTTTTACTGCGATTTGCGTTTTGTGCTTTTTTATTTTTTTGGCCATCAATTTTTTTTTTTTTACATTTCCTTTAACAACCAGCCATGAACAGGTTAAAAAAAAACGCAAATCGCGGCAAAAACGCGATACTTCGCGAAAACGGGTTCATTGAATTCTATTACATGCAAAACGCTGCTTTTTGCGGGAAAAAATTAGGCGCAAAAAAGCATTGATGTGAACATGTTCCATAGGAACCCATGTTAAAAAATTTCCCTGCTTTTCTGCAAAATGCACCAAAAAACGCATTAGTGTGAATCGAGCCTTATGGTGGAAGAAAAACAATCTCCCTTAACCACTTCCATACAGGGCACTTACGCACCTTCCTGCCCAAGCCAATTTTCAGCCTTCAGCGCTGTCACACTTTGAATGACAATTGCGTGGTCATGCTACACTGTACCCAAACAATTTTTTTATAATTTTGTTCCCACAAATAGAGCTTTCTTTTGGTGGTATTTGATCACCTCTGCAATTTTTATTTTTGGCGCAACAACTAAAAAAAAAGACCGAAAATTTTGAACAAAATAAAGTTTTTATTTTTTTGTGAGTAAGTTTTCTTCTTCGATTACGGGCACTGATGGGCACCGGTGAGGCGCCACTGATGGGCACTGGTGAGGCGGCACTGATAGGCGCCACTGATGGGCACTCAGGCGGCATTGATGGGCACTCATAGGCGGCACTGGGCACTCATGGGTGGCACTGGGCATGGATGGACACTGAGGGGTGGCACTGAGGTCATTGCTGGGCATCACTTGTTCATCCCAGTGCCCATGTTGCCAGTCAGTGCCCATTTGTGGGTACTGATTGGCATCTTTCTCATTTTTTTTTTTTTACTGCCCCCTTCCCTGGTAGTCCAGTGTGGGCTTCCCTGTTGGTCCAGTGTGGGCATCCGAGTGGGGGCTGTGCTGATAAACAATCAGCGCGAACCCCCCCCCGTCAGGAGAGCCGCCGATCGGCTCTCCTCTACTCGCGTCTGTCAGACGCGAGTGAGGAAGAGCCATCAACGGCTCTTCCTGTTTACATCGTGATCAGCTGAGATTGGACGCGGCTGATCACGTGGTAAAGAGCCTCTGCCGGAGGCTCTTTACTGAGATCGGAGATGCAGGGTGTCAGACTGACACCCCGCATCACCAATCGCCGCACTGCGCGCCCCCCACGGGCGCGTTCCGGCATGAAATCCTGCAGGACGTCAATAGTGTCCAGTCAGGATTTCACAACCATTTCTTGGACGTCAATTGTCTATTGACGGGGCGGGAAGTGGTTAATGAGGCGTGGACAACACAGACATATGTTGGCTGTACATCTGTAGTTTCCAACATAGTCAAGCCATGTCCTCCTTAAGGTGCAGGAACAAATATCAGTAGGTGATTGTGATACATTTGCCTATATGTCTCAGTCTAATTCTCCCTGCTTGCCCTGTGTGATTCAGTCCTGGCTAACAGGTTATTGACGTGCTAATGTCCCCTCACTATTTCTAAAGGTTAATTGATCTATTGTGTTGTGTGAAGGAGATCTGTGTTTAAGTGGCTTGTGTTAATTATTCTGATTGCTTCATTGTGGTAATTATCTCTCTATATGCGGGGTCGAGCTGTCTAGTTAATGTATTCAGTACAACTAGTACTCAGCGTCACTGATGTCATTGTCTAAAGGAAATGTGTTTTCAGACTTGGCTCCGTCGTGTCTGCCTAATCATCTGTATGGAAGCCCCAGTGTGAGGGGGGGCGGAGATTTGTCATTGTAACAGTTTTGGAAATTACATATAAGCTGTGTGTTATAACATTAAAGTCTGTCTTGTTCTAGCAGTAAGCCTGGACTCATGTGTGTCTTAATGGGCGATCTCAGGAATATTCCTCCTAGTGGAATATTGGGTGATGTTCTTATGGAAGAAGGGAATCTTTGACGGGGATATCATACCAATACCGTCACAGTGATAATTTATTGTTCAAAGATGGAGCCAGTCGAGACACTGTTTTTATTTCCCTTGATAGTATTTTGGCAAATATATCGTCCTCCTATAGAATGGGAATTTGTTTAAAATATTTTATTGAAGTTTTAAGAATTAAATATATAACAGTAAGTATACATAAATTATATAAATAATATAATAAGTAGACTACACAAAATGCTCCACAAAGGGAGAATTCACATGTTGCATAGGTACAGGTCATGTCCAATAAAGGACAAAAACAAAAAGAGGGAGAGGGGAAGGGGTGGAAAAGGAAAGGGAAGGGAAAGAGGAAAAAGAGAGGGAATACATACATATAACAACAGATAATAACCTCATCAAGATCATATAAGAAGGAGTGTTAGGAGAGAATGAAATATAAAAATTTCACGGCGATGCATTGTTGAACGAATGAAACTCAGTGGAATTTTTAAAGTTTAACCAACAAGCCCACTTGTCATAGACGGATTTTGGTGAATCCCTAGATTGAAAAATAAATTCTTCCATTTCGGCAATGTGTTCAATTTTCTTAAACCAGTCTGAGATGGTAGGAGGTGAAGATTGTGTCCATCTAATAGGTATACAAAGCTTAGCAGCATTGATAAGGTGAAGCATTAATGATTTTTTATAAGTGTAATAAGGGAATGAGGAATGGTGTAGTAGATATTGGGCAGCAGTGAAATCAGGAGTGAATGTTGTAATGCGAGAAATTAAGCGATGGATATCTTTCCAGAAGGGCTTTATCAGAACACATTCCCACCATATGTGTAAGATTGTACCTTGAGCAGAGTTACATCGCCAACATAAAGGCGAAATGTTTGCATTATATTTGTGAATGATGATAGGAATCCTATACCATCTAGAGTACAATTTATAGTTATTCTCTTGGGTCAATACATTTAAAGAGCCCTTTTGGATATGCTGAAAGACATGTTCCCATTCATCATGGGAGAGGGAGATATTAAGATCGTTTTCCCATTTGAGATTCACTATGTCCCCCTTGAGGTCGTAATCTGTGAAAAAAGAGGCATAAGTTGTGGATATTAAATGTTTCTGAGGTGAATTTTTGAGACATAAGATCTCAAAATTAGTTTTGCGTCTATGCCATAAGGAATCCGAGCCAGTTCTATAAAAAAAACGTTTTATCATTTCATATTCAGGAGGTGGTATAATAACACCCGGGTTGGAAAGTTGAAATGAATCGAGTGTGAGAAGGTTACCTTTTTCAAAAAAGGATTCAGCTCTAATCGAGTTGAAGCATGTAGAATCAGATGCATTAATTATAGAGTATTTTGGAGAAATTTCTGGATTAAAATTTATAGGAGTCAGGGGACCATATACAGAGGAAAAATGAAAGTTCTTACATAGAGTCCTAAAAATTTGCAAAGTAGCACCTATAAAAGGGTGAGAACACGTGACAGGTGGAATTTTGCGTGCGGTAATCCAAGGTAAGTGGATCAGTGGCAGAGCAGGAGAGGAGGATACTTCTTCCAACTCAACCCAAGCTTTAGTATGGGCATGTAAATGCCAATCAAGTATGCGAGTCAAGTGGCAAGCCCAGTAATACTTTTGCACATCACGTAGTCCTATACCACCCAGAAGTTTGGGAATAATGAGTTTGTCCCATTTGATACGTGGCTGTTTTAGATTCCAAATGAATTTTGTACACATACGTTTAAAATCTTTAAAAAACGAGGAAGGAATTTTAATGGGTATAGTCTGTAGTAGGTAGAGAATTCTGGGAAGGATATTCATTTTAATGATGTCCGCTCTTCCGAACCAGGAAAAAAATCCTTTATCCCAAGATAACAAATCACTTTTAATATTCTTGAGTAAAGGTAAGACATTTTTGCTATAAAGGTCCTTTAAATTCGAAGTCAATTTTATTCCTAGATAAGTCAATGAATCTTCTTCCCAGTGAAAAGGAAAATTGGTTTTGCATAAGGAGACCGTAGCATCAGATAAGGAAATGTTCAGAGCCGTGGATTTAGTAAAGTTAATTTTTATATTAGAAATCGAATTGAAGAGGGAGAAATCTTTCAACAAATTGGGTATAGTTATTAAAGGGTTTGAGAGAAAAAGAAGGACATCATCTGCAAATGCAGCTAGTTTATAGGTCTTCTTCCTGATCTCAACACCCACTATGTCCCGGTTGTTCTTAAGCCTATTGAGCATGGGCTCTAGGAGGATGACAAAAATAATTGGGGACAAAGGGCATCCCTGACGCGTCCCATTGGACACGGAGAAGGCTTCCGACAAGCAACCATTCACTTTAATCTTAGCTGTGGGAGAAGAATAAAGCAGAAGAATAAAATGGATTATACGTTCTCGAAATCCTAGTGCTTTTAAAGCTTCACTCATATAGTCCCAAGCTATTCTGTCGAAAGCCTTCTTCGCGTCAAGAGAGAGAAGGAATCCAGGAATTTTAGACTTTGTGAGCCAATTTTGTATATTTATGGTTTTAATAGTGTTATCCCTCGCTTCCCTACCGGGGATGAAGCCTACTTGGTCAAGAGAGATAATCTTAGGTAGTAAGGGGAGGAGGCGATTGGCAATAATTTTAGCATAGAGCTTAATATCTACATTTAAAAGCGAAATTGGCCTATAATTAGAAACCAGGGATGTATCTTTGTTCGGTTTAGGGATCATGGTAATATGTGCTTCCAGAATATCCTTGACAAAAGGGGACGAAGAGGGAATATTATTAAATGTTTTTAAAAAATGAGGGATAATAGAGTCTGAGAAAGTTTTATAATACGATACAGAGAGGCCATCCGGGCCAGGGCATTTACCTGTCTTAAGTTGTTTGAGAGCAGTGACAGCTTCCTCTTTTCCAATGGGTCTGTCTAATTCATCAGCCTCATCAGCAGTAATAGGGTTTGGGCTATAGGAATGTAAGAATTCAAAAATCATACTTCCCCTATCAACCATGTTATCAGGTATGGGTAAGTTATACAATTTGGTATAGAATTGTTTAAACTGATTGGCAATTTCAGAAGATGTAAACATTTTTTTTCCATTAGGATCTGTGATAGAAAAAATATTATTATTATTAATTTTCTTATTAGATTGAAGAGTTCTAGCCAGAAGTCTACCAGACTTGTTGCCAAACTCATAAAACAGTTTTTGAGACAGAGCAAAGTTGCGCTTTATTTTTTCAACCAATATTTTCAAAAGGGTTTTCCTGGTCTCCAATAATTCAGATAGAGTATCTAAAGCTAAAGATTGCTTATGTTTATTTTCTGGAAAATGGATTAGTTCAGTAAGAGATTTGATGTTGGCTTGTCTCAATTCATTTCTTTTTGCTGAAATAGAAATTAATTCATCCCTAACTACACATTTATGAGCAGACCAAATCGATGAAGGGTGAACGTCCTCAGTGTCATTTTCTGCAAAATAAAGGGCAATCCTTGAATTGAGTGTGTTAATATTGTCTGGGTTATTAAGTAAGGATAGAATGGGAATTTAACACACCTGCTCCCCATTCACACCTGAGACCTTGTAACTAATGAGTCACATGACACAGAGGAGGGAAAAAATTGCTAATTGGGCCCAATTTGGGCATTTGCACTTAGGAGTATACTTACTTTTGTTACGAGTAGTTAAGATATTAATGACTGTGTGTTGAGTTATTTTGAGGGCACAGAAAATTTACACTGTTATACAAGCTGTACACTCACTACTTTACATTGTAGAAAAGTGTAATTTCTTCAGTGTTTTCACATGAAAAGGTATAATAAAATATTTACAAAAATGTGAGGGGTGTACTCACTTTTGTGAGATACTGTGTGTGTAATATATATATATATATATATATCTCCAAGGGCGGATCCAGAGTCTAGTCTCGGGAGGGGCACTGCCAGAAAATAAGGTGTTGCTTACAGAACTCAATTGGGTGTCTGGTGTGTCCGCTGCAATGTTGCAGTACCACTAAAAAATCTATGATCGCCGCCATTACTAGTAAAAAATATTTAAATATAAATGCTATAAATCTATCCCATAGTTTATAGATGATTGTCAGGGACTGCAGACGTGGAACAAGGGATGGTCAGAGACTGCAGACATGGTACAAGAGATGGTCAGAGACTGCAGACATGGTACAAGAGATGGTCAGAGACTGCAGACATGGTACAAGAGATGGTCAGAGACTGCAGACATGGTACAAGAGATGGTCAGAGACTGCAGACATGGTACAAGAGATGGTCAGAGACTGCAGACATGGTACAAGGGATGGTCAGAGACTGCAGACATGGTAAAAGAGATCAATGCAGCCTCATTAGTGCCCATCATTGCAGCCCCACTTTTGTATATTAATGCAGCCCCACTTTTGTCTATAAATGCAGCCCCACTTTTGTCTATAAATGCAGTTCCACTTTTGTCTATAAATGCAGTTCCACTTTTGTCTATAAATGCAGTCCCACTTTTGTATATAAATGCAGTCCCACTTTTGTATTTAAATTCAGTCCCACTTTTGTATATAAATTCAGTCCCACTTTTGTATTTAAATTCAGTCCCACTTTTGTATATAAATTCAGAGACTGAAGACATGGTACAAGAGATCAATGCAGCCTCATCAGTGCCCATCATTGCAGCCTCACTGTACATATGAACGCAGCCCCACTTTTGTATATAAATTCAGTCCCACTTTTGTATATAAATTCAGCCCCACTTTTGTATATAAATGCAATCCCACTTTTGTATATAAATTCAGTCCCACTTTTGTATATAAATGCAGTCCCACTTTTGTATATAAATGCAGTCCCACTTTTGTATATAAATGCAGTCCCACTTTTGTATATAAATTCAGAGACTGAAGACATGGTACAAGAGATCAATGCAGCCTCATCAGTGCCCATCATTGCAGCCTCACTGTACATATGAACGCAGCCCCACTTTTGTATATAAATTCAGTCCCACTTTTGTATATAAATTCAGTCCCACTTTTGTATATAAATACAGCCCCACTTTTGTATATAAATACAGCCCCACTTTTGTATATAAATGCAGTCCCACTTTTGTATATAAATTCAGTCCCACTTTTGTATATAAATACAGCCCCACTTTTGTATATAAATGCAGTCCCACTTTTGTATATAAATTCAGTCCCACTTTTGTATATAAATTCAGTCCCACTTTTGTATATAAATGCAGTCCCACTTTTGTATATAAATTCAGTCCCACTTTTGTATAAAATTGCAGTCCCACTTTTGTATAAAATTGCAGTCCCACTTTTGTATATATAACTACAGCCCCACTTTTGTATATGAATGCAGCCCCACTTTTGTATATAAATTCAGTCCCACTTTTGTATATAAATGCAGCCCCACTGTATATATAACTACAGCCCCACTTTTGTATATGAATGCAGTCCCACTTTTGTATATAAATGCAGTCCCACTTTTGTATATGAATGCAGTCCCACTTTTGTATATGAATGCAGTCCCACTTTTGTATATAAATACAGCCCCACTTTTGTATATAAATGCAGTCCCACTTTTGTATATAAATTCAGTCCCACTTTTGTATATAAATTCAGTCCCACTTTTGTATATAAATTCAGTCCCACTTTTGTATATAAATGCAGTCCCACTTTTGTATATAAATTCAGTCCCACTTTTGTATATAAATTCAGTCCCACTTTTGTATATAAATGCAGTCCCACTTTTGTATATAAATGCAGTCCCACTTTTGTATATAAATTCAGTCCCACTTTTGTATAAAATTGCAGTCCCACTTTTGTATAAAATTGCAGTCCCACTTTTGTATATAAATGCAGCCCCACTGTATATATAACTACAGCCCCACTTTTGTATATGAATGCAGCCCCACTTTTGTATATAAATTCAGTCCCACTTTTGTATATAAATGCAGCCCCACTGTATATATAACTACAGCCCCACTGTATATATAACTACAGCCCCACTTTTGCATATGAATGCAGTCCCACTTTTGTATATAAATGCAGTCCCACTTTTGTATATGAATGCAGTCCCACTTTTGTATATGAATGCAGTCCCACTTTTGTATATAAATTCAGTCCCACTTTTGTATATAAATGCAGTCCCACTTTTGTATATAAATGCAGTCCCACTTTTGTATATAAATTCAGTCCCACTTTTGTATAAAATTGCAGTCCCACTTTTGTATAAAATTGCAGTCCCACTTTTGTATATAAATGCAGCCCCACTGTATATATAACTACAGCCCCACTTTTGTATATGAATGCAGCCCCACTTTTGTATATAAATTCAGTCCCACTTTTGTATATAAATGCAGCCCCACTGTATATATAACTACAGCCCCACTGTATATATAACTACAGCCCCACTTTTGTATATGAATGCAGTCCCACTTTTGTATATAAATGCAGTCCCACTTTTGTATATGAATGCAGTCCCACTTTTGTATATAAATGCAGCCCCACTTTTGTAAATTAATGCAGCCCCACTTTTGTAAATTAATGCAGCCCCACTTTTGTATATAAATGCAGTCCCACTTTTGTATATAAATTCAGTCCCACTTTTGTATATGAATGCAGCCCCACTTTTGTAAATGAATGCAGCCCCACTTTTGTAAATGAATGCAGCCCCACTTTTGTAAATGAATTCAGCCCCACTTTTGTATATAAATGCAGTCCCACTTTTATATATAAATTCAGTCCCACTTTTGTATATAATTGCAGTCCCACTGTTGTATATAAATGCAGCCCCACTGTATATATAACTACAGCCCCACTTTTGTATATGAATGCAGTCCCACTTTTGTATATGAATGCAGTCCCACTTTTGTATATAAATGCAGCCCCACTTTTATATATTAATGCAGTCCCACTTTTGTATATGAATGCAGCAACGCTGTATATATAAATACAGCCCCACTTTTGTATATGAATGCAGTCCCACTTTTGTATATAAATGCAGCCCCACTTTTGTCTATGAATGCAGCCCCACTTTTGTATATTAATGCAGTCCCACTTTTGTATATAAATGCAGTCCCACTTTTGTATATAAATGCAGCCCAACTTTTGTATACAAATGCAGCCCCACTTTTGTATATAAATGCAGTCCCACTTTTGTCTATGAATGCTGCCCCACTTTTGTCTATGAATGCAGCCCCACTTTTGTCTATGAATGCAGCCCCACTTTTGTCTATGAATGCAGTCTCACTTTTGTATATTAATGCAGCCCCACTTTGTATATGAATTCAGTCCCACTTTTGTCTATGAATGCAGTCCCACTTTTGTCTATGAATGCAGTCCCACTTTTGTATATTAATGCAGCCCCACTTGTGTCTATGAATGCAGTCCCACTTTGTCTACGAATGCAGTCCCACTTTTTCTATGAATGCAGCCCCACTTTGTATATTAATGCAGCCCTACTTTTGTATATGAATGAAGCCCCACTTTTGTATATGAATGAAGCCCCACTGTGCATGGCACTCACCATGGCATTGCCTCGATCACACACAGCAGATATCTCCTCTCCCGACGTGTGTCATGGAACAAACAGGAGCTGTAGGTCTGTGTTCGGCAGGGCAGTGTGCTCTAGCAAGGTCCCCCCCTAGACGGGCTTGTGTGATAGACAAAACACTGATTCAATCAGTGTTCCATCTCCATCTACTATCACAAGCAGGTCTAGCACAGGCAGCACAGCCAAACACAGACCCAGCTCTCACACACAGCGAGAGATGCCCGGTGTCATACACGCAGGAGAGAGGGGGAGCGCTGCAGTCAGCTACAGCTCAAAGCAGCCTCAGGACAGGCAGCCTACCGGGCTGGGCCAGTCCGACCCTGGTGATGAGAGAGTGAGACTCGGCAGCTGCAGGCACCGCAAAGCAGTTTTAAAAAAAAACTATAACATTTTTTTTTAAAAAGCCAATGTGACATGATTGTCTTTGGGGGGGGGGGGCAAATTCCCTGTTGCCCCCCCCCCCCCCCTGGATGCGCCGTTGTATATATCTCTATCTTGCAGGAGGACACCGTCAATAAGGTTAAAGCTGGCTATTTGACAAGCTTCTGTGAGTAAGGGGTTGGAAGTTCTGGAGGGAATATCTGCACATTTCACCAGGGCAATGGTAGAAACCTTTCCTAAGAGGGCTGGTGCCAGTTTGGAACAGATTTGTAGAGCAGTAACTTGGAAAAGTTTCAGCCCTTTATCAGGCACTAAAGGTTGGAATTAACATCTGTGGAGGTGCTGGCATTCAGGCGAAAGATGCTGCAGGCCGCAGTTCCTCCCCTTGCTGGTAAGTACTTGGTTATCCTCTCAGAGGTGGTGTCCTAAAAAAATGCCTTTGGTAAAACCAATTACCCTAGCCAGTACCGTCTTTGCCTTTAGTCTTTCAGCACAGCAGTGACTGCTCACTTTTTTTTTTTTTGGGCTCGAAATAAAGATATTGTTTTGTGGTCATGTTCTTTTCTTGCCTGTATTTTGTGTCTTTTCAGACACAACTTTTAAAAATTGGAGGTGCAGTATTTCCTGGGGAAAGGATGCTGTCTTGAAAGATTATAGGAAAAGATGTTACCAGTAAGCATAACTCTGATTTTCTTCCTCCCCCCACCATGATTAGTTAAGATATTGGTTCCAAGCAATCAAGAAGAAAAAAAACAGGGGGTTCTGAGTTATTATGTGCAAGAATTGCGGGAAAAGATGATCCTGCCAATGCCACCGTGCAAATAGGCCAAAGGCTTTTATGAACAATGCTTGTGCCGAAACACATCAGCCCTCACTTTTCAGGTTGCAATAAAGTTTGCAGATTTCCAGAGTTGCTGGCATTTTTCTTATACTTGAAGTATTGTTGCTGGATTTAGGCTGGGTTCACACTATACTACACAACAGCAGTACGACTTTCATCCTACTTTGCTCTGCGACATCGGTCCTACATCCATCCGACTTTCATGAACAGGATACTACTTTGATCCGACTGTGATAGTCTGACTTGTTCTTTGACCAATCAAAACAATCCCAGAGTGAGATGAATTTATTTTTTACTGCTGCTGTAATCACATGTCGGATGTCAAACGTTGGATGGTAAGGACAAGGATCCTACTTTGGTCCGACTTCAATGATATTCAATGGGCTGAAGTAGGATCAAAGTCGGACCAAAGTAGTGCAGGGAGCATTTTCAAAGTCAGACCAGTTAAGACGGCTCTCATAGGGAACATTGATTTTCACACGTCATGTGACATGGGCTCCTAATGTCGGAGCGTTTGTCGGACCAGTGTGAACCCAGCCGTAATGAGGACATCTCAAGCCAGAGCACCTGAAGTAGGTGTGTCGTTTTCAATTATCCTACCTGTGGTTTCACAGTTAAGAGTAGTGCTTTTTCTGCATACAAGCTTTTATTCCAGGATCTTTCTAGTGAAAAGGGACACAGGAGGCTTCAGGCCAGTCTTTTATTTGAAAGATCTAAAAGTTTTTTTTTTTTTTTTAGATCAACTATTCTTGCATAGACTTCTTGCAGACACATAGTGTGGAAGAATGACTGGTTGATTTTGGTGGATCTTGCCAATGCTTACTGTCTGTCACAAGAAGCATCTACAGTATGTCATCTTCCATCAGCACTACCAATTTTCTTGTCTTCCATTTAAAAGATGTCCTCTGGGCTGTGGATAACCAAAAGATTTTTGTGTCTGTGATAGCCCATCTACGACTCAACGTGAGTATCATTGTCAGAAACCACAAAAAATAAAAAAGTTAGCTCTAGTCAGAGCTGCTGCACTAAAGTTAGGACAGCGACCTCCACCACTGAGCTGTTGTGTTCTGACATGCTTATCGGGAGTCGGTGGGCTGCTTGTTTTCCAGCATGCTTGTACCACAGAAGCTGGCCAAACAGCCTGCTTCTGTCGGACAGGGCGCTATATGCACAGACCGAAGGTTTTTTTTTTAAATTGGCCTGACATTTGGCCCGTGTGCACAGAGTTTTAGGGTTACAGACCCTGACCAGCTAGGTTTGGCTGGTTAATTACCATAACAGCTAGTTATCTCTACTGCAGAAAACGCAGTATGTACAACAGTATCTCACAAAAGTTAGTACACCCCTCACATTTTTGTAGAAGAAATAGTAGTGAGTGTACAGCTTGTATTAACAGTGTAAATTTGCTGTCCCCTCAAAATAACTCAACGCAACCATTAATGTCTAAACCGCTGGCAACAAAAGTAAGTGCACCCCTAAGTGAAAGTGTCTAAATTGGGCCCAAAGTGTCAATATTTTGTGTGGCCATCTCCGGAAGACCCCATTTTATCATTTGTTAGCTGACCAGGACTCTCTAGTTCTGCACCAAATAGTAAGTTGCCATCAAAGGGGATGTTGCATAGTTTGTTCTTGGAGACGTAATCTCCCTCTCAGGTTTTAAGTCATAAGGCCCTTCTGGCCGAGTTCACCAGGCCCGTGGTGCGTGCCAAAATTCTTACTACCTCATCTGAAGCATCGGCCATGTATGCTGCTCCTTTCTCTATAAGAAGAGGGAGTTCATCGCTTCTTCCATCCCCCGGAATCTTGGATAGGTGTTCCCTGAGTTGATCCAGCCAAAACCCCATGTTCCTGGCCATGCAGGTACTGGCTTAATTAGGCTAAAGCCCTGCCGTCCCTGCTTCATAAGCTCTTCTCAGGGAAAACTTTAGAGCTTTAGGAAAAAATAGCTTGTTTTCCAGGTTCTTCTATTCCTATGATTCCTTTGATAGACTGGTGGACTGGGAATGATCTTCATTTAGTTTCTTGAAGCCTCCTCTACAACCTATCCCAGACAGAGTCCGTCAGCTGGGTCTCCTGCATTTCTTCAGTTATGTAGAATTCCTTTAGTAGCTTTCCTCCATCAGGAAAAGGTGTTTGGAAACTTTTTGAAACATTGGAGTACTGTCATCCGAGTCAGAGGTGTCCTGGTATACAAGCTCTCCTTCCTCCTCAGAATCTGAGGAACTTGAATGAGGTTGGAAGGGTGTTTTTTTTTCAGTTTTTTTGTCCTTTTTTTGGACCCCTGAGATGAGGTGGATGGGCGATCTTCCCCCTTCATTTCATCAATAGAAAGGAATGATATCCACCCTAAAATCACTTTCACCAGGGGTTTCATCTGCTCGTTTTCTTAATCCATTCATGACCGCAATTTCTCGCTGTCTGATGGCATTTTTACCCCGCATGTCTGGCAGAACTTTATCTCCCCCATCTGCGGGATCCTAAGCCTTAGCACAGCAAACACATAGAAAAAGGTAGAGGGATAGCAAGAGAAAACAAAGGGTAGAGGAGGAGACACAGTCACCTAGGGTCTGCTACTGTCCCAATGACCCCCCCCCCCCACTCTTGTTCCACAGCCTCTGGTAGGGCCCCTTGGTCTTCTGGCATCGGAGGGGGGAAGAAGCATGCTGTGTATCGCTTCAAATCGCTGCCATTCCCGTGGCTGGGTGCACAAATATGCTGTCAGGGCTCCTGGGACCTCCTCCTAGTGGCATCCAACTCATGCCCTCATCCAAGGTGGCTGCCTACTCACTTCCTGTGGTGGCACCATCTTGATTATGTCACCTCAGATGCAGCCACACTGTGCAGCCTCAGTGCCCCTACCAAGATGGCCCCTTGGTCATGTTCTGTGGTGGCGCCATCTTGATGTCACTTCTGCCCTGCCGCCATGATTGGAAGCACGTTGTAAGGTATCCCAGCATGCTGTGGGAGGGAAAAAAAAAATAAAAAAATCACCAGGAGAAGCCCCCCCCCCCCAAACCACTAAGGAGCTCTCCTGATGGCCCCCTCAGTGACTTCCTTGAGAGGCCTTTTCCCTTCCAGAATACACCTGTGGGGATTTGCGCCGTAAGCTTCCAGTGCTGGTGTTCGCAGGAAACAAGAACTGACGGGTAGGCCTTTTAAACTTGTATGTGCTTGTGTTTCCTGCAGGAGGCGGAGCCCATCTCTCATGTGACCATCCTGGAAGAAGACTTGGGAAAAGTACGTTACTCTATTTGCTAGTTAGGTGGTCCTTTGGGGGTAGATCTGACCCAAGAGTATGCTGTCATGAGGAAATGACAAAAAAATAAAATTATGGTAAATATCTGACAACAATTTTCTGTAAAATAAGCTGGATTTTACATGATTCAAACATGGGAAAATACATTTACAATACCGGCTTCTTAGCAACCAGTGCTTTCCACAGCAGTGAGGACAAGGGAAGTCTTTTACTTGAGAGGGATTGACAAATTTATGTATTTTCAAGATAATTTATACCAGGGCTCAAAATTTCAAGTCCTGAGCTACTAGCCAGGCCTCAAGGGTTACTCGCCACCAGTTGCCCCATCCAGCCCCTAAACACGCCCTCATAAATCTCATGAATTTTTATGCAGAATTAAGTTATAAAAATATTAACAACTGTATCCGTGCCCACCAATGCAGGCTGCCTATGCCCACCAAATGCAGCCCGTGTCCACCAAATGCAGCCCACCTGGTTCCTGTGTGCAGGAGAGCCGCCCAGGTGATCAGAGTGCAGCGTGGGGATAACAGTTTTTATTTTACTTGCCCTGTTCCCACGGCTCAACATCATATTCAGCCCCACCCCCTGGCCGAGGAACTTTGATTGACAGATCACCCGTCACTGGGATTGAAAAGGTGATCTGTCTATCAAAGTTCCGGGACCAGGAGGTGGGGCTGGATCTGATAGCGAGCGGCAGGGAACACGGCAATTAAAATGAAAACGGTTATCCTGTGTTCCCCGCGCTGCGCTCTAAACATCTGGGCGGCTCTCTTCCCCCTCCGCCGTCACTGGGAGACGGACTCCCATTACACACAGGCTGGCGGCGGTGCTCGCCCCACCAGCAGCCCTTCCTCGCCAGACCTCAAAATCCACTCGCAAAATGCGAGTGGATTTTTTGAGGGCTGATTTATACCAACCCATTTCATTAGTACTCAAGGACCCATGAATGAAGCACTGTATTAAAACCTTATTTATAAACCAGGTTTTAGATTATGCAGATACCACACAGTCGAGAAGAGAAAAATACTTTTATTTAAACTGTTCAATTTAAATAAACACGTTTTCAAATCCCCACACATGCACTAGATAAATAAATCAGTTTTCAGTAACCTCAATCAATGAAAAATGTGTTTTAATCAGAATACATTCTGTTTCAAGGTGGTCAGCAAAAACTGTTGTATAAAGTTGCACCCCAAGAATAGCAAAAAAAACAAAACAAAATATGCATATATAAATATACCTCTATCTCAATATCTTTGCTATGATTTGTGCTCAGAATAAAAGCTAGGTTCAGTATAGTCTGAAAAAATAGTACTGATTCGGTTTGGCTGGATGCCAGCTAGTAAAGCATGGATTTATACCATCCAATGCAGACATTCTGCAAGTCTGTACAGAACATCTCTTAAAATGCTGGTTTGCCACAGAGTTGTGTCCTCTAGGAAGGACGGGAAAAGTGAAAGGTGCACACACAAACATACATATTTAAAAAAAAAAATCTGAATGGCTATGCTTTGGTTGTTTCAAGAAATATTTGGGTAAAACAGAATTTACTGCATTTCATTAACATGCCATATTAGAAAGGAATATATATATATATATATTATTTACAGGGATATCACTATAAGTGTGTTGAATTCAGTATCTACACTCAAAATTACATTTAAGAAAGGAGCACATAGCATGCCATAAAACCCCCCCGCCCCCCTCACACTCCTGAGGGAGTTACATTTCTGAACCAGACAATACTTGAATTTACATCTTGCCCAATTATTATCAGGTAAAGTCTTTGGTTTAAATCAATCACCACTTTCCAAAAGCCCCCTTAATACCATTATACTGCCAGGAATAATTTCCTAGCAAATGTGCATTACATTTGTACTCAAACTGTAAATAGCAATCTGATCCAATCTATCCCTTATATTTAACCATTATTGCATATATTCTAAATCTTACACTTTTTTCATGCTGATAAATATTTAGCAGGCAAATATGTTCGTGCATCTATAGATCTTTAAAATATTTGAAAATACTGCTAGTATCAATTTCTGATATGTATCTCTTGATTTTTCCTGCACAGCAGAAATTAAACTGAGTGAGAGGTTAGGCACTGCAAGCCAATCAGGCTCTACTGCATTTTACTATGCAGCTAATCCAATGTGGAGCAGACACTGGAGGCCCAGGTAGAAAATGTTTATGCAGCTTAAGCTGGCCATACACCATTATTTTATTCAGCCTGCAGGCTCGATGGAAAAAATCGTATGAATTCATCCATCCACAATATACTGTGCAGATAGACAAATCCCCCCACCAAGCTATTGTATTGTGACATCTGTAGTAGCCAGCCTACCTGAACAGTGGCTTCATCCGATTGGCCACAACCCCTGTTCTGCCCACAATTTTCTGCCTTGCTTCTTAAATTTTTCAACTAAAGGATATTGAGCAGGAGGGCAGCGATAGGGCCACACACACAAATCAAATTGCAGGTGGTACATCAGGAACTGGCTGAAATTCACACACTGTATGGCCAGCTTTACAAGAGCAGGGGCGCACAAGTAAGACATTTTAGCAGTGATAAAAGATATATTATCCAATGGGTAGGCTGCTGGCACAGAAGCCATAGCGTTGCATATTAATTTGACCATCCTCACTACAAAGTGTGGATTGAACAGAATTTAAATTATTTTTAGAAGTGAAACTTTTCAACTATGTGTTTAGCTGGAATTCCACGTTTAAGCAAAGTCCTACATTTGAAAACAAAAGGCAGACAAAGCAAAGTCCTACATCTGGAAAGAGAAGACAGACAAACCGTATTTTACAAAAAAAAAAAAAAAAACATGCAAAGAAAACCCAATTAAAAATATCTAGCCCTTCTAACAGAATAAAAATTTTGATTCAAGCATGTGTGTGGTAAAACAAATCTAAAGATGAAAATGTGTTCAACAGTAGGAGCACAGCAGATAAAGTAAGACTAGAACACGTGTAGCTGCAGTGATGTGGCTCCATCTTTCCACTTGTGGTTTTGGCTAGAAATCACAGTACGGCATAGGGGGCAGGTCTTCTCTCTATTGAACCACAAGAAGATGCATTCCTCACAGAATATATGCTAGAAGAGAAAAAACATTATAATTAATATCTATACCGACCTCCGAATTACGGGATATATTTTAAATTTCACAGTACATAATTATTAATTTGCAATCATTGTATAGCGACAATAATCCAACTAGAAATTTAACATGTATGTTCACCGAATGTACTGTAGGCAGTTAAATAACAAATTGTAAGACATATTTTTGCAGTGTTTTAGTAATATATCCACCTGCTGTGGCAGCTAAGAGTTCCATGCATGCTGGGGGCAGCAAGTCCAAGCAACCCCAAAATTAGTGCAGGTCTATTATGGTAAACAGAAGAACTGCGCGGCCAAGGAAATATTTAGAAACATGGTGCAACTCTCAATAATGACAAGCAAAGTGTGCCTGTTCCTTGAATGAAATACGGAAGTGTGCATTTTTGCAGTGTTGGCATATGAATTGGACTTTATTTACATTTCAGTTTAGCAGTGATCAGGGGCCAGTTCATTCTTAAACCTGGTATACAATGAGATTATCGGACCATTTCTTTTTTTCTTTTTTGCATGCTAGTCTCCATATTGAAAATAAAGAAAGACTAAAGTTCCAAAAATTATTGTTCGGCAAAATAAAAATTCAGGAGCGATGTAATGTCTTGTATTGGTATTGCATTTTCAGACAAAAACTGTACCGATTAAACGAAAACAGTCATTTTTGTGCTTGTCCCATCGTATTTAACACAACCCATCCTGATCAGCTCTCGAAAGCTTTGTACTATTGATCAGATTATTGTACAAATTCTTTTTTGAAAGCGTTATTTTCCGATTATGTGCACTAGTCTTAACCAGTGGTTGTAAACGCTGCCTGCACACTGTGTGTATCAACAGCTGGTAGATTTTTCAAAAATGAATTGCTGGCAGTGCTGCTCATCTGAGCGATTACATGCTAAAAGAGCCTCCAACCAACCCAGGATGCAGACAGTATGCATCCATTGTCAGAATTGTCTGTTGAGTATTGGCCACATGCAAACTGTCTGCAGCTAATCAGACAGTTTGTATAAGGCCAAAGCACAGTGTTGCCGCTTTTAGAGGCAGCATTTAGCCAACTCTGAACACATCAAAATATCTGCTTCTAAACTGATGTGTGTGAATGAAGTTTAAGTGTGTATTAGTGTAGTAATGGCAAATTATAAATTGAACAATGGTTCAGTAACAGCAAATAAATGAATGTCATTGGGTAGAGCGGCAGTAAATAAATTGGTGCACACCAGTTTGGTGGCAGGATGAATGGTAATATATGTCAGTGCTTCACCATAGGCATATCTGATGGGAAAAAATCTTTGTGAAAAAAGACCACTCTCTGTTGGCCGAATTGTGCCAACAGGAAACTTTGCTCCTTCTTGCCATGCTTACAAAAGATGCAAGTGTTGGATAATTAATTTTGGCATTATACAGCGCTACCTCACAGTAAATAAAATCCTATTTAAAAAAAACAAATATGATGTATTATTCTCTTGTATGGATAGAAGTTGTGCTACATCTGAAAATGCATATAATCATCACAAGAAAAAGTCTGGTCATTCAGTATTTACCTGACACAGAAGAACTGTTGGCTTTCTAAATTCAGCCTGACAGATTGCACAGATGTCATCAACTTCTGAACATTGCCTTTTAGATGCAGCTACTCCATAAGTCTGAAAAAAAAAAAAAGGGATGAGTACATACACAATATGTGCATGAGATGAGATAAATGTAACTATACATTAATTATTTTTTATAAACCGTTAGAACGATGGGTCTGGTTCCACTTAATGATTTACTTATGCTCAGGGGCCCTGGGCTTCAGCAAAATGGCAGGCTCCAGCAGGAAGAAACAGGAGCCATACAGGAGGCAAATTACAGCACACACTGATTTTGGAAGCATGATTATTAAAGTGGAATGCATGTTCCTTGCTAAAGAACATTTATTTTTATCAAGTTGTTACGGGTAAAGTTCAGCTTTAAGCTGGCCATACAATACTGGATTATTTTTTTCTAACAGATTCCTTCATCCACTCTATACAGCTTGGATTGACAAATCACCCTGCTGGGCTATATTTGATTCTGACAGCTGGCAACTATGGCTGTCAAAGTACCCAAACAGTGGCTGCACGACTCGGTGGAACTGCTGTTCAGGAGAAAATGTTCTGGCTGGCTCCTTTTCTTTTTCAGTCACAGGATAATGGGAAGGATGGGGCCAACAAGGCCACCCACTAAGCAAATTTCAGCCAGTGCATCGGGAAACAAACAAAATTCATACAGCCCATGCACCACATAAATGACAATCACTGAAACACAAGTTAAATTTGATTTGGCAGCCACAAAATATGTAGCCAATTAAAAAAAAAAAAATGCTTCTGTCCACGGGCACACATTCCAACATGAGATTTGCATTTGTAAAGAAGAGATAATGGATACCCTGCTGGACTGAACAAGTGCTTGTGATGCAGCTTTGATCCAAGATAATAAGGACATCAATTCCACGTGGTTTAGCATAAGCCTCGAAGGCAGACTTTCTTCAACATAGTATGGGAAAAGATGGGACTAAGGCGAAGTAAATAATTGAACAATAAATATCCCGGTTCCAAAAAACAGGCATTTTAGAAAATAAATATTAACTTCTCCTATTAGTATACTTGCTACTCTAAGACCAACATGTATTTTTCCAAAAAAACTGCCTGCAAAAGAGATGTCACCTTTCTATTTATCTTCAAAACTGTCTATTCTGAACATATGTTTAAGGCCTATGTGTTATTCACTGTCTGGCAACATGTACCCAACACAAGTCAAACGTCATTCCACTGTAACACAACACCAAAATGTTATTTGCTCTTTTATATAATTTATTGTGCACTTACAGACTTATTCATATTACTTACAGGCTGAGTAAAAAACAATCGTAACATATCCGCACACGTTTTCCATTGTCCAAAAACCACAAAAAGCTGAAAAGAAAACAGAAAAAGAAACGGTTAACTGCTGTTTGACATTTTGAAAACAGGCTTCAATTTCTGCAACAAAAAGCTCTCAAACTAGATCTAGAAAAATACTGAAGACAAACAGCTAAATGTAAGAGTCGGCAGGATCTTTTAGAGCAGTGGTTTTCAACCTCAGTCCTCAAGTACCCCCAACAGGCCATGTTTTGGGGAATTTCTCTTAGATAAAATAGCTGTCCAAAATACCAAGCCATTGACTCAGAGTTAAAGCACCTGTGCAGAAAAAGGAAAATCTGCAAATATGGCCTGTTGGGGGTACTTGAGGACTGAGGTTGAGAACCACTGTTTTAGAGGGATGGAGATGATCAAAAAAAAAAAAAAAAAGTATTAGTTGACCCCAACATAAATGATGTTCCAAGACTGAGTTATAATACCAAGTAATCCCATTTAGCTGAATCATTCAAATAATCAGAGAAATGCAGATGTTTATATTATGCAAGATTTAAAAACAGTTGCCATAGTGTACCAACTGGTTAAAAAGAGTATACTTTATACAGGGAGTGCAGAATTGTTAGGCAAATTAGTATTTTGACCACATCATCCTCTTTATGCATGTTGTCTTACTCCAAGCTGTATAGGTTTGAAAGCCTACTACCAATTAAGCATATTAGGTGATGTGCATCTCTGTAATGAGAAGGGGTGTGGTCTAATGACATCAACACCCTATATCAGGTGTGCATAATTATTAGGCAACTTCCTTTCCTTTGGCAAAATGGGTCAAAAGAAGGACTTGACAGGCTCAGAAAAGTCAAAAATAGTGAGATATCTTGCAGAGGGATGCAGCACTCTTAAAATTGCAAAGCTTCTGAAGCGTGATCATCGAACAATCAAGCGTTTCATTCAAAATAGTCAACAGTGTCGCAAGAAGCGTGTGGAAAAACCAAGGCGCAAAATAACTGCCCATGAACTGAGAAAAGTCAAGCGTGCAGCTGCCAAGATGCCACTTGCCAGCAGTTTGGCCATATTTCAGAGCTGCAACATCACTGGAGTGCCCAAAAGCACAAGGTGTGCAATACTCAGAGACATGGCCAAGGTAAGAAAGGCTGAAAGACGACCACCACTGAACAAGACACACAAGCTGAAACGTCAAGACTGGGCCAAGAAATATCTCAAGACTGATTTTTCTAAGGTTTTATGGACTGATGAAATGAGAGTGAGTCTTGATGGGCCAGATGGATGGGCCCGTGGCTGGATTGGTAAAGGGCAGAGAGCTCCAGTCCGACTCAGACGCCAGCAAGGTGGAGGTGGAGTACTGGTTTGGGCTGGTATCATCAAAGATGAGCTTGTGGGGCCTTTTCGGATTAAGGATGGAGTCAAGCTCAACTCCCAGTCCTACTGCCAGTTTCTGGAAGACTCCTTCTTCCAACAGTGGTACAGGTAGAAGTCTGCATCCTTCAAGAAAAACATGATTTTCATGCAGGACAATGCTCCATCACACGCGTCCAAGTACTCCACAGCGTGGCTGGCAAGAAAGGGTATAAAAGAAGAAAAACTAATGACATGGCCTCCTTGTTCACCTGATCTGAACCCCATTGAGAACCTGTGGTCCATCATCAAATGTGAGATTTACAAGGAGGGAAAACAGTACACCTCTCTGAACAGTGTCTGGGAGGCTGTGGTTGCTGCTGCATGCAATGTTGATGGTGAACAGATCAAAACACTGACAGAATCCATGGATGGCAGGCTTTTGAGTGTCCTTGCAAAGAAAGGTGGCTATATTGGTCACTGATTTGTTTTTGTTTTGTTTTTGAATGTCAGAAATGTATATTTGTGAATGTTGAGATGTTATATTGGTTTCACTGGTAAAAATAAATAATTGAAATGGGTATAAATTTGTTTTTTGTTAAGTTGCCTAATAATTATGCACATTAATAGTCACCTGCACACACAGATATCCCCCTAAAATAGCTAAAACTGAAAAACAAACTAAAAACTACTTTCAAAAATATTCAGCTTTGATATTAATGAGTTTTTTGGGTTCATTGAGAACATGGTTGTTGTTCAATAATAAAATTAATCCTCAAAAATACAACTTGACTAATAATTCTGCACTCCCTGTATATTTGCCCCCATCGACTTCTAAGAACCAAGTACAGAGTAAAAGAAAACAATCATAAATTCAACTTACTTTTATGATGAGGTAGAGCAAAGCCAACAAAACACCAAAATGCCATTCCGCTCCACTGGTCTGAGCCCCATAATCAATCAAATAGCGGAACCATACCGGCGTTAACACAAGCATACAATAATACTTTGCAATCTCTTCTAAGCACATGTACCAATAGCCCTAAAGAAGAATTGTGACATTGTTAATCCAAGAAACAACCATTTTGAAACACTAATAAAATGTGAAAGTGGGTGTTCTGTCGAGAAGTGCCCATTGAATAGTGCCCGTGCATGCGCAGGACGGTGCCGCACTCCAGCTGATTTGCCGATCAGCTAGAGTGATGCGACTATGGCGCAAGCACACATCACAGGAGGCATTTGTCAACTAAAGACAGAATTTCACAGACACTATTAAAAGCAATATACAGAGCAGAGGGACACCCTAGTTCTCATATTGTGTCCCACTGTTGCAGGGTTTCAGTCTGCCCAAGGTCGACTTTGGTCAATGTTGCAAAGCGGCTTTAGCTTCTTAATCAGCGACTGCTGCCTGTGTCTAAGGGCGGGTTGCAACACAGACAAAATCTGTGTTTCAACACAGCCACAAGCCACCCTGCAACAGCAAGGCATAATGTAACAACTACGGTGTCCCTCCGCTCTGTATATTGCTTTCAATAGTGTCCGTGAAATTCCGTCTCACGTCGAAAATTGTCTCCTGTGATATGGGCTTGAGTCAAAGGTCACGTCACTCTAGCTGATCAGCAAATCAGCTGGAGTGCGGCTCCGCCTGCACATATTCAAGGGGGGGGGTCACTTCCCAATAGAACACCGGCATACAGAATGTTTCATCAATCATGCTTTTTTCCCCATACAAAGTAACAACTGCTGAAGCTTTTCAGCATACATGCCTTACTAACGACTGGTTATTAGTAACTACAAACAGGTCTGAAATACCCTTCACCTGAGGGTGGAACAAAAATCTAAAATACAATCCTAGAAAACTATTAAAAAGCTTTAGACATAATAAAAGAATGCACAAAAGAAAAAAAACACATGGAAATGCATAATAGAAAAAAGTCCTAAGTGTAAATCAGTAAGGATACAAGAATTCTAAATCACTCATTTTAAATGCAAGCTTATATTGCCCACCTGTGATTTAACCCCTGAGGGACCCTGCACTGGAGTTTAAAAGTACACAACCCCTAAACTCTCCAAAGCATTTCTTGTGGCCATGACCTCTTCTGGGGGGCAGAATCTTCACTTTGTCATGAAACACAAAAAAATGACACCCCCATGTACTCGCAAAAAAATGTCAGGACACATTCAAGGAACTGGTGGCAAAAGGATTCTGGCTGCCACAGTAATGCTATTCAATTCTTCTTCAGATGCATCTGGCTGTGCACCCTGCAGATTTAAATTTAATATTACACTGTGAACACAAAAGCAGCTGGAGCATCCTTATAGGGTTCATCTGGGATTATAAGAAGGGAATCGGTCCTCCTGAAAGAAGCAGTAGATAAGAGATATGCTCACAGTTGGAGCTACATCCGGACAATGGAGGGAAATTTTTTTTGTTAACTTGAGCCAGACAGGAGGGAAAAAAACAAAAAAAACACCCTGGTTAAAGTGAAAGGCAGAAATTACCTTGAGCAACATGTGCTAGGCCTCAACATGTCAACATGCTAGGCCTTAACATGTCCCTATGAAGAACTAGAAATTGTTCTCCAGGATAAGGCAACCAGTTTAGACATTTGCCTCACATAGGTGATGACTGCAAGAAGTCACCAAATGCCACCTTATGAGTAAATGTGGAAAGATGAACGTCTCTAAAGGGTTACAATTTTTCTGAAGGGCAGAAAGAACCAGAATCATATCCACACAATCACAGGGGAATACACTGGGGCTACATGGGAGACCCTCTGAAAATTTGGTCTTAATGAGTGGAATGTAAACAGTCTAAAACTGCACTTTTTAGTGTCAGGTTTTTGCCCTATGTGCAGGACCTAGCTGCAGAAAGGTAGGAATTTGTCCCATGCAGAAAATCCTGGCAAAGAAGATTCACACTAAGTGACGTATGCCCTCCATTTCGGATAGTTGTCCGCCTTCCCTGCCATCAGAACACACTGATCAGTGCAGCCAGTGGCACTGATCATTCGGGGCAAAAAACTGAGACTGGTTGTACAGAAGTCGATCCATCGATTAACTTCTGTACAACCAGCCTACCTATAACATGGATCCAGTTCTTGCTGAACCAGCTGAATTTCAATCCATGTATGGCTGCACTTAAGCATAGCACACACTGGCCAATTGTTGGGTGGCATTTACTGGAGTTGGTCAGACAGGAGTCGGCCATAACACACACACACACACACACACACACACATATACATAATATATATATATATATATATATATATATATATATATATATATATATATATATATATATATATATATCAAAAGCACATCTATCTGTAATCCTGACATACCAGATTGAAATTTGTTACATGTCGGACTGCTAAAAAGGACAAATGTGAAAAATTTACATTTGATATTACCAGGACAACCAAAAATTAAAACCAATTTTCTGAAAATTGTGTTTTAAACCTGACCACCACCTAAATAAAAAATATATTTTCTTTTAATTATATCTCTATTGTCCCTAGATTCCTTTAGCCTCTTGAGCTGCAGTCTATAATGATCGATTTATGGGTATTTCATCCCATAAAATGTAGGTCTCTATCAAAATTCTTTTAAAATAAGTTGAATAACAAGTGCTACACATGCTTAACAACATACAAGTACTGTAACAGCCTTACCTTGCATTTATGTGACATTATAAAGGAAGGCACCAGCAGGATCAAACACTTGAGGCCCATAAAGGTAAACTTCACAACAAATTCTGTGATACCAACAACCCACAACACATCCCAGAATTGTAAAGGTCCAATAGTGGGGTTCATAAAAATCAAGCTGCAAAAATAAATAAATAAAATGTAAAAAGATTGTGTTATTAATTTAAAAGAAAAATCTTAATTAAAAAAAGTTAACCGGTAAAAGATGAGAATGGCTTCACAACATGCCTGCAGAATCTCAAGTAGTCCGACAGTGCACACAACTGGCAACCAAAACATACCTTTAGGAATAAGACTACAGTCCAGTGACCCAACTGCTGTATTATTTTTTAAACACAGTGCCATAAATAAGCATGCTCATATCAGCTATGCCATCTTTAATATTGGGGAACCTTAACTACTTGAATCCTAGAAAATTAAAAGCTATAGAAACCTCCTAGAGTCCCCAGGCTTTTTATAGGTTTTGGACAGACTGTGTTAAAATTGCTTTGATTTGCAGTCAACCCAGCCAATCTTGATATTAAATAGGGACAGATAGGATTTTTTGGTCATACTTGCCTGTAAAATTTCTTTAAGTACATCATGGGTAGAGGTCGACCGATATGGGTTTTTCTCTGGCCGATACCGATGCCGATATTTAGAATTTGGGGCGGCCGATGGCCGATATATGATGCCGATTTTTGCAGCCGATATTTTAGGCCGATTTTTTATTTTTTGGCAGGTGGCGCTAATTGGCACTGGCAGATTGCACTGGATGGAACCAATTGGCAAAAGCAGATGGCACTGATTGGCAGGTGGCACTGAATGGCACTGGCAGGTGGCACTGGTTGGCACGTGGCACTAAGGTGGCGGTGGCACTGGCAGGTGGCACTAATTGGCACTGGCAGGTGGCACTAATTGGCACTGGCAGGTGGCACTAATTGGCACGTGGCACTGGATGGTACTGGCAGGTGACACTAATTGGCAATAGTTAGCACTGGCAGATGGCACTGGTTGGCACTGGCAGGTGGCACTAATTGGCAGGTGGCACTGGATGGCCTTGGCAGGTGGCACTAGTTGGCACTAGCAGGTGGCACTGGATGGCACTGGCAGATGGCACTGGGTGGCATTGGCAGGTGGCACTGGATGGCATTGGCAGGTGGCACTGGATGGCATTGGCAATGCCAGGTGGCACTGGATGGCATTAGCAGGTGGCACTGGGTGGTATTGGCAGGTGGCACTGGATGGCGTTGCCACTGGCAGGTGGCACTGGATGGCATTAACAGATGGCACTAGTTGGCATGGCATTGGCAGGTGGCACTGGATGGCATTGGCAGGTGGCACTGGCTGGTTGGCATTAGCAGATGGCACTGGCAGGTTTCACAGCACATAATGTAGCGGATAATGTGTGAAACTCTATACAGTTTCACAACTGCTGCAGAGAGAAAGAGGAGCTCAGATTCATTGCGATGTTGAAGGTGGGCGGGGCTCAGCTGTCCACCAGCCAATGGGATGAGATCATTGGCTGGATAACTGCTGAGTCCCGCCCACCCCGGGTCCCGCCCACCTTCAACATCGCAACGAATCTGAGCTCCTCTTTCTCTCTGCAGCAGTTGTGAAACTGTATGAAGAGAGAGTTTCACACATTCAGCTACATTATGTACTGTGAGAGCAGAGAGAGAGAGAGAGGAGCTCAGATTCATCGTGATGTTGGAGGTGGGCGGGACCCGGGGTGGGCGGGACCCAGCAGCTATCCAGCCAATGATCTCATCCCATTGGCTGGTGTTGGACAGCTGAGTCCCGCCCACCCCGGGTCCCGCCCACCCCGACATCAGTCCGACAGCTCCATTCTCCTTCACACACACGGCACTGCTCTGCAGACAGTGTGGAGAAGGGAGGGGGAACCCCATGTTCCTCCTTCCTTCTCCACACTCTGCTGATGCAGATCTGCTAAATATCGGCCACATTTGGATAATAATCGGCCGATGCCGATTTCTCCAAAATGACTGAATATCGGCCCGATATATCGGCCGGCCGATATATCGGTCGACCTCTAATCATGGGACACAGAGTTAGGCTAATATTCATTACCTACTGGGACGTCCTAGAGCAATAGCCTTGATGGGAGGGAGACACCCTGCCAAACAATGGCCATCAGATCTATACAGCAGCCCGCAGTACACTATGGTCGAAATGTATGCACTGTATGCACTGAAAAAGACCAGGTGGCAGCCTTACAAATCTGAACCACAGATACCTGATGGTGAAAAGCCCAGGAGTTTCCTACACCTCTGGTAGAATGAGCGCTCACCCTAAAAGGGAGGAGCCCTATGTTTCAGACCAAAGGCCCGAATGACCAACTGGTGGACTCAATTGGCAATAGAAGCTGCCTGCCCCTTCTTGGGTCCTTCTGGTAAAGCAAACGGATCTTTGCCGATCTAGACAAACTGACTGCTCACACAACCTACTTTGCAGACACTGGTTAAAAACAAAGTACTTCCTGTATAGGAGGGGTTATATAGGGGATCACTTCCTGTCTAAAGACCTTTGGTCTACCAGTGTCTATTCACCTGGAGATGAAGTATAACCCAGTAGGTAATGAATATTACCCTAACTCTGTGTCCCGTGATGCATGATAAAGGAATTATATATTTTTATTGACCTCAACATTGCCATATGCATATGTAGGGCTGTGTATTAAGGTGGTTATACTGGGATCATGGTTGAGGCTACAACCATGATCCTGGTGTTTTTTTACAGCAGCGATTCTGCACAATGCAAAAGTAATCCGTGGATTGCTTTTACAGGCAGTAGAAGGGGTATCACCCCCCCCCTCGCCTTTACCATCTGGGATCACGTTAGAGATGCAACCGGTGGCATCAGATTCCCCAGACAGAGTGAATGGAAATAATGTTGTTCCTCCTACTGTGCGATGTCAGAAACTGGAAGCGACAAGGATTTAGTAATTTCTGGTTTCGGTTTCTAAAAGCATCTGAATAAGCCAATCTTGGTTTGATAAGATGATTTGGAGGCCACAGGAAAAATGTGTGGGTTTAATAGACACCAGATTTCACAATAAAAAGGACCTGTCATGGCCCATGCTATCACAAAGGATGTTGTTTATCCTTTGTGATAGCAATAAAGTTGACAGAAAAGTAAATTGCGATTGCATGCATAGTTCCCATATGCATATGTAAAAAGTGATAGCACACACGTGAGGTTTAGGTGAGATCAAAGTTCCAAGCATTATATGTTTTAAGTTTTGCGGCCTATCCCAACATAATACATTGCCTTTTTTGAGGGCACTGAAGTGATAATAAACCCAAAACAATTTATACATTACAGCTTTACTAATCATTACATATGGTGGCTTTATTCAATTTCTTATAGGCTTTCACCCCCCTCTGTTTTCACTTGGTCAGTAGCATACCTCTTGTAATAGAGTGCCCCCACTCTGGATGGAGAAGCACAGGGGCACCTTTGGATAGCAGCGTTAATATTTAGGGGGGTGTTAGATGAACTCACAGGTCTAGATACACTGACAAATTTAAGCTGAACTCCACTTAATACTTTATAAGGATTTACAGCAAACGGTTTTAATCCCTTTGGGATAAAGGTTTTACAATAAATAAAAGCCAATGATTGTAAGCACCCCTTTCTGTGTTAAGTGGTTTGTCTCAACACTAAGTGCAACATCTGCAGGAGAGCTTGTTCTGTTAAACAACAGACTTACTGACTAGATCACCAGGCAAAAGAAAGAAGGTCATAAAAAGAAAATACAGCCACCACATTCAAGAATTGGTAAGCTGCAATATAATAAAATGTTGGCTTTTGAGTTTAATGCCTCTTCAATTTTGGTAGCAAATTTGGATACATATTTTTATATCCTATTGAGAAAAAGATAGCAATAATAAAAAAAAATCAGAAAATATTAAAATTTGTGTCATTTTTCCCCCATTGCAACATTTGCACAATCTTATCAATTTACCACAAAATATAATCAACAAAGGCTAACAATTAAACACTTCAAGAGTAGACTGTTACACTCCCTTCCTGCCCAGACCATGTTTACAGTTTTCAGGTCAGTCACATTGTGGATGACAATTATTCATGCAAAACTGTACCCACGTGGATTTTATATATTTTTTTATCCTTTTTTTTTTAAGACAAATTGAACAATCTTTTGGTGATATTTATTCACCGCTACATAAAAAAGGGGAACAAAAATGTGTGGGTGAGGGGAGACAGTCTTAGTGTCTCTTTGGCAAATAATCTTTCTTGTATTCGGCTGCATTTCCTTAGTGAAAAAGAAGTTGTATTTTTTCACAAAGTTGTCATTTTAACAAGTTAACACACACACACACACACACACAGCATAATCATACTTACAATTACACCACCAAAATAAGTATGGGGACACCACGTGAGACTGTATATACAATTGATTTTTTTTTGTTTTGTTTTTTTACACAAAGTTGTTAAAGATATTTCCAAAACATTGCATTGACAGAACACTACTACTCCACCTGAATATGGCGACACCATATGAGACTTCCACAGCCCAACTTCATAGAAGGGCTACAAATTCAAGAAGCACCTTCAGGCCTTCCAAGGGCATAAATTATGCATCTAATTTTTTTGACTACCCATCACTGTTTTTGGAGGCCCTAGAGCACCAAGACAGTGTAAACACCCACAAAATAATAACATTTTGGAAAGCAAACACTTAAAAAGTATCTAAGACGCATAGTGAGTTTTTTGAAGACATAAAAAAGGAGAAGTATAGCCAAAGTTCGTTTGGCTATAGATCACAGGTGTGTTTTGAATTGAAGTTCGCTCTCTGCTGAGTACACAGAAGTCGGTCCAGGAATCGCATCATCGCAACAATGGAGTCTGGATCCGCTATGTGCCTGGAACGACACCCGGCTCAGCGAGCCTCAGAGTCTGAGCCGGCCGCTGTTACTGGCTTACACCGATTTGGCAACACTGGGACTGGTGTGGCTTAATCTCTCGAATTGATTACTACATTCCCCTCTCCCTGGGGGCTGAGGTGTCACAGCTTAATCTATGAGTGACTCATGCAGGTAGAGATAGAAGAGATCAGAAGGGAACCAGACTCAGTACTTTGAATTCAGAGTAATACATAGTATAGTGGGATGTGCTTTGTTCATTTTTCATGTCTACACCCACTTTAAATTATGCCGCTTTCTACATAAAATGCAGAAATAAAAAAGGCATCTTCAGCTGTTAAATCGTATTTATTCCCCTTTCATATTTATAAGTTAAAATATAAAAACAATAAAACCAGGAACATCCTGTGCCGACATACCTGTAATAAAGTGCCTGGGAAGAAAATGTGTAATATAAAAGGAATGACGAGCCAGATAAGAAAAACAACAGCCAAATGCACTGAATTTTGGAACACTTATCCTGAAAAATTAAACAGAAAGAAAAAAAATTAAATAAATGAAAATTGGATAAGCAGGGTTAAAATAAATGTATGCAAGTAATCATTCTAAAATCATGTGTTGTTTAAAAAGCTCAGTTTATGATCTTGATTTGAAAACATTTTAAGCAGTAATGTTCAATGGCTTATAACTTCAAGCTAAAGTTTTTTTTTTTTTTTTTGCGGTTTGCAGCACGAGGAACCTAACTTACCTATAAATAATACTACTGTAAAGCCAACAGTTCGTGTAGCAATGAAGTCTGTTCTGCATTTGGCTGGCTGCTGCTTGGTCTAGAAATCTTTTCCCAACTGCGCCAATTATCCACTGCTGCTAGGGTTAACATCAGTCGCTGCCAGTGTGAAAGTGTGTCAACTGCGTCCTCCATTCATAGAACTCGATCCTGTGTCATTCATCTGTTTGTCCTCCATTAGCGAAATGCTTTGCATTCTGGGACAAAATAGCAGGTCTTCTATATGAATGGAAAAGGCGGGCAGAAGAAGCAGGCGATCGCTCAACTTTTTCACATTTGCAGCTGCTGATGTCAACCTCTGCAGCCCAAAAGATCAGCACGTGGGAGGAGACGTTTTTTACACTATGCAGCAGTCCGTCAGACATGAGACACTTCATTACAGATAAGTTATGCCCCTGGTGCTGTATGGCACAAAAAAAAATGGAGTTTGACTGTAGTCTTCCAAGACAGCCCAGGAGACGGAGAGCTCCTCCCGCAGGACAGGAAACACATTACCCGCTAGAGTCAAAAGATGGTCCTCATCTCAGAATACATGAGAATCATGGGACAGATCCAAGAAAGAATTCAGGACAAAATGCATTATTACAATTTGGCAGTAATTTCGCTGTCCTGGAAGACTACTGGAAATAGAGTTACTGGCAAGTCCAACTCTGGCTTTTCCATAGTTGTTCTCCAGGACAGCCTATGAGTCGATAAGCAAGAACTTAAAAGTCTGGGAAGGAGGGGGGAACCACTGCCCGCAGGACCTTTCTGTTAAAATGCCTGGATTCGACAATAAATCGAAATGTTAATGTTTCACTTAAGTGGAGAATCTGGACCAAGTTGCCCCTCTACAAATCTGTTCTGGCATGGCTCTAGCTCTTTCTGCCTAAGAGGTATACAAGGTCCTAGTGGAGTAAGCATTCACAAATAGTGGAGATGCTTGCATAATCTTGTAAGCTTTGCATATAGTCTATCTGATCCATTTAGCTATAGAAGACTTAGAGGCTTGTGCACCCTAAGGCCCCTTTCACACTGGGGCAGGAGGCGCTATACCGTCGGATTTGCCATGGGATTAGGCCGCTAGCGGTGCGGTATTAACCCCCGCTAGTGGCTGATAAAGGGTTAATACCGCGGTTTCCCATTGTTTTAAATGGGAAGGAGCGGTATACATACCGCTCCTCTCACCGCTCCAAAGATGCTGCTTGCAGAAGTTTTCTCTCTCTCCCACCAGCGCATCGCCTCAGTGTCAAAGCCCTCCGGCTTTCACATTGAGGTTGCTGGGCAGGAGTTTCAGGCGGTATAACAGCGCTATTTTTAGCGCTGTACCGCCTGAAAAAAACTCCTCAGTGTGAAAGGGGTCTTACACCTACTTGAAAAGAGCAAAAAGGACTTCCAACCGCCTGAAATGTTAAGCGACTTCAAGATAAATGATGATGTCTTTTGGCCTAACATCTACTTGACGTGATTGTAGCCGTATTAGTGCAAGAAAATGGCCACTACCATACAGGCCTGATTGGTGGAGTGCTGCAGAGATGGTTGTTCTTCTGAGGTTTTCCTCTCCCCAGAGTCACCATCAGGCTCTTGGCCACTTCCCTTACCAAGGCCCTTCTCCCCTGATTGCTTAGTTTGGCCAGGAAGCCCGTTCTAGGAAGAGTCTTGGTGATTCCAAACATCTTCTATTTACGGATGATGGAGACCACTGTGCTCGCTGGGACCTTTAATGCTAGAGACATTTTTCTGTACCCTCCGAAAGATCTGTGCCACCATACAATCCTGTCTCGAAGGTCTACAGACAATCCCTTGGACTTCATGGCTTGGTTCTTGCTTTGACATGCACTGTTAACTGTGGAACCTTATATAGACAGGTGTGTGCCTTTTCAAATCATGTCCAATCTACTGAACTTACCACAGGTGGACCGCCAATCAAGTTGCAGAAACATCTCAAGGATGATCAGTGGAAACAGGATGCACCTAAGCTAAATTTTGAATGTCATGGCAAAGGTTGTGAATATTTATGTACGTGTTATTTTTAATAAATTTGCAAAGATTTCAAAACAAACTTCCTTCACGTTGTCATTATGGGTATCTGTTTGTAGAATTGTGGGAAAAATAATTAATTTTGGAATATGGCTGTAACATAAAAAAAATGAAGTGCTGTAAATACTTTCTGGGTGCCCTGTAGGAGGAGAAAAAAAATCTGCCTGTTGGCCCCAAAGGTTTACCAGAAAGTAGAAAAATCTCTGGACAGAGGGACGATTTGTCTTGCAAAACCTAATGAGAACTGAGGAAATCTGCTAGTGTGTTTTGTGTTTTTTAGGCGTTTAGTTGAAATAGAAACCAGACAGAGTTCGGACCACACCAAAATGCCCTGTGCTACCCACTGAAGGACTAGGACTACGTTCAACTCTTTGTTGTTGATATAACAAACTGCAATGCTATCTAAACAAAATCTGGAGATGATGCCCTTCACAGCCTCCTGAAAGCTCAATGCACCGCTATCAGTTCTATCAAATTTGAAAAGCCCCTGGTGTCTTGTTTTTTGGACGATTACTTTCCAAATGAGCCCCAGGAACTCACATCATTTTTAGATCGGCCAACTCCAGAAACAGCCCTCAGAGAGATACGCCTGTGATCTCCACCAAAGAGCACAATTGACCCTCGTCAAAATTCTTACAAAGCGTTCCAGGGTCTCACTGGAGCCATTCCAAAGACTTGGATGGAAAAATATTTGATGAAGGTGTGCGCAAGGTACCGCTGAAATGTAGGCTGTTACAACTGTCATGACCATCCTTATGAAAATAAGCTGGCTTGACTGGAGGTGTGCAACCTGCTCGTCTATTATGAAAAACTTCTCTTCCAGGTGAAACAGTTTCCAATACCTGGAATGAATGTTTTAACCCAGAAATCTTACATTGATCTACATTAATCAGCCACCCCAAATTCTGGAGCCTATCCTTAGTGAACTACAGATCCAATTGTAACCTCTCCTGGGAGGGAGCAATTTGTAAAAGGTTGTCTAGATAGGGAATTATAGTGATGGCTCTTAACCTCAAAAAATGGGCTAGGACTTCTCCAAGGATTTTCAAAATAAATCATTGGGGCAGTGGCGAGCCCAAAAGAGAGAGACTTGTTTCGGTATTGGTGGATTCTAGATCCTATTCCGATTGCTATCCGCAGAAATTTCTGAAAATCCAGATATACATAGAAACGTGAAGGTAAGCATTCCTCGGGTCCAGTGTAGCCATGAAACAGTTTGGTTGGAGGATAGACCTGACTGAAAAGATCAACTCCATGCAAAAAAAAAATTTTTTTGGGCTCTGTTGAAAGGTCATATATAGAATCAACTGGAATATTTTTCTTTCTTTTTCTTTTTCTCAAGTAATGGCTTTATTTCATGCCCTCTGTGCGTTCAAGCTCCGCCTAAGACTCAGGACCAAAAAGCTAACCCCTCAAGAATCGAAGGCCATGGAATCGTAATTTGGAAGTAAAATCCCTGGACCAAGTCTTTAGCCAAATGGCCCATCTGGCTGAATTTCTGGAGACAGAGGATTTGGCTTACATTTTGACGGATTCCAAAGCATTTGCCACAAAGCCTAAAGCGTTAAATTGCATAGAAAAGAAGTCCAACAGCTGCTCTCTAGGAGTACCAGCTACTAAATGTGATTGCAACTGAGTAAGCCAGAATTCTAGTTTCCTTGACACACAAGTATAGATGAAGGCAGGCAAGGTATTAGAGATGGAGGAATCCCATGCCCTACACAG
Source organism: Rana temporaria (assembly GCF_905171775.1). Classification (NCBI taxonomy): domain Eukaryota; kingdom Metazoa; phylum Chordata; class Amphibia; order Anura; family Ranidae; genus Rana; species Rana temporaria. The sequence goes on along the minus strand of NC_053490.1, from coordinate 269,551,254 downwards.
AAGCACATTACTTCCCTTATCCATTGGATCTTTGAGGACTCTCAAAGGCTTAACCCACCTTCTGAGAAACCTTGGAAAGAAGTGCATCCAGGTTAGAACATTTGTTCCAAGGATGTGTAGAATCCTTAATTTTAAACTGTTGCGGAAGAATCCCATCAACCAGACCAGCTTAGAGCGCCACTCCTCCACAAGGAAGCCATCCAACACTGCAGAGGCGGCACTACAATCCACAGGAGGGGCAGCTGGCAAGGGGGAGATGCATCGCCGGTACTGGCCTTCCCCAGGCACAGAAAACAGGGGATCCACAGCGATTACCTACCCATATAGGAGGGGGCTTCATAGATGGGCACAGGAAAAAGAGGTAAAGACACTCACAGCCAAAGATCAAGGTTTCCCCCACTGGTCCATAGGTAGCATGTTACCCCCATCTGGAGGAAACACTAAAAACTGGAGGTGAGGACCTTGAGTATGACCTTTTAACTCTTGTGGGTAACATGTTTTTCTGTCTCGGTGGGAGGAGCTTTACATCTCATGGCCTGTCCTGGAAGATGGCGGTGGAATTTTAACTTGTCAATTTAATCTACTGAACTTGGAGCTAAACAGATATACTAGAAAACAGAAAACAGAGTCATGGTTAACATTACCAAATACTGGCTATGAATGGATTAGTTGGAGATCCTTAGGAGGTGGAAACTAGGTAGATGAAGTCAAGAAATTAAGAGTTCCCAAAAGCAATATCATAATTAGAAGCCAAGGGCTAAGAATTAGGCCCCGTGCATAATGTGGGTTTGCTTTTCTCCTCTAAACTCCTGGTAGGAAAAGCTGCTTTACAAAAAAAAAAAAAAAGCACCTAAAGCCACACATTGCACACACGATTAGGCGTGTCAATAGTTTGAGTGTTAATGGATTCCATTGGCCAATATTAATTTGGAATGCATTACATGCTCAAAACAAGTCTAGCATTTATGCACGTTTATCGTTTTTTCTGCTCTTCAGCTCTTCTCCTAAACACGCTTTTAACTAGGCTTTTTTAAAGACTGTAAACATTCCTCTTCTAATATGCTTGTAAATGCCTGTGTGCATGGACACATGGGCCAACATTGATGTGCTTTTACATGCTGAAAAAAATAAATAATCAAACACTGATGTTTTTCAAGTCCAGTGTGCATGAGGCCTTAAAGTGGGGACATAAAATGACAAACCAAGAATTAAGTCAACACAAGAGCATAGACACAAGAAAAAATTAAATGGAGCGATCTGGTACCCAGCCACAAATTCAGAAAGGGGTTCATGGCTTATAAATTGACTACTAAGAGCAGGTTTCAACAGGCTAAATAGCACAACAGAGAATTGATGTTAGGAGGTGGTGAACTATTGGCATGACTGAGGCCGTTTTACCTTGAAATCACCAAAATAGTTAAGAAAAATGTTAGTCGGTTTGCATATATTCATGGGGATCAAATACACTTGCAGTCTGAAGGAAGACGGAACATTTAATAAAAATCATTGGATTCAGGGGAGACAAGTGATCGGTTTGCTATGTCACTTAATATGTCTGCAGCTGAACCTGTTTGGATGTTGTTGGCAGACCAGTTGCAGCCAGTTAAAACTAGGCTCACAGAATTCAAGAACCAAATGCTCCAGTGAGATAGGCACAGAATAAAATTTCTCAGCAAACCTCTTTTCAATGGATTATCCAACACCAAAAATTATTAATCAAAATCAATTTCTTGGGTCTTTGAGTACATCACAGGACACAGAGCAGGCTATAAATCATGACTACCTGGGTTATGCGCCATCGATGGGTGAATGGACACTTGCAAGTCAAACAGGAAGTCCTCCCCTACATAACCATGGAACTCCTCAGTTTTTTTTTTTTAGCAAGCAATGAACCCCTAGAAGAGAGAGGAGGGATCTCCGTCTCATGATGTACTCCAAGAAAACGGATTTTACAGGTAAGTGCAAAAATCCCAAATTTTCTTTTACAAACATCATGGGACACGGACCAGGCTGTAAAATTGCAACTACCTAGGATGACCCAAAGCAATGCACTTGAGCGGAGGGAGACACAGAAGCTATTGTGAAAACACTGGCCAAAATCTGTATCCTCAGAAGCCCTTACGTCCACTTGGTAAAACCTTGTATAGGCATGTACCGAAGACCAGGTTGCAGCCTTGTAGACCTGAGCCACTGATGACGGGATAGCTCAAGAGGCCCCCACATTAGTAGAGCCCCTACCCTTCAAGCCATAGGCATATTCTGATGAATCCACTGCAAAATAGTTGACTGAAGTTACTTGATCATTGCTTAGATCGTCAAGTAGGATGAATTACAAATCCAACTGCCTGACTTCTCCGGTCATCTTCAGATAAAAACTTTGATAGACCAAACCACATCCAATGTATAACAAAAAATCATCCAATGTATGCAGGGCTTTCTCCCCCAGGGACTGAGGACAAACATTAAGGTAAGACGTCTTGATTCAAATGAAAACTCAAAACCACCTTCAGCAAAGACATTTGAGGAAGTAGCACCAACTTGTCATGGTGGAAAACGAAAAAGGTCTCCCTACAGGAAAGGGCTGCCAAATCTGAAATCCTTACCAAAGTGATCGCTACTAAAAAAACACCTTCTGAGTCAAAAGGGCTAACAGAATGTCTCAAATTGGTTCAAAAGGTGGCTTTTGCAAAAACAGACAAGACCAAATTCAAGTCCAATTGACACAGGGGAAGCTTTAAGTGGTTGTAAACCCGAGAAATCAAACTTACAATGAACACACTACGTTATTCAGCAAGGCAGGACAAGTAATGTGTCCTCGGTCTGGCCAGGAAAGCAGCAGACACTCTTCTGCAATCTCTCCGTTTCCCTCAGTGAAAACATCCAACACAGGTAAAGTAATTGACAGACTAAATAATTAGACTCGTGCATGAAAAGTGGCCGTGTCTCCCACCGCTGCATCCATAGATATCTCTCCCCCCAAACTCCTGCTGCTTCTGGATTGGCTGTTCTGTGCCACAGCACAAAGAGCTGGGAGGGGAGTCTGGTGACATCACTACTCCGCCTCCCAAGCTCCAGGGGGCTGTCAACACGCCCACCAAACCAGACAGATTCTGCAGGCCATTAATGAAAATCAGAGTATTATACAAAAGATAACAGTTATGCAATGTAATACATTATGGTACTGACTATATACAGATAGTAGCCTTTCAGATTTTTGGAACATGGGTTTTACAACCACTTTAACAGGCAGAATGATATGCGTTACCACCTGCACAAAAGTGCTGATCAACGAATGAGAGGCAATTGGTCTCTGTAAATAAACCACCAATGCCAATATCTTACCCTTACTGGCGCTGAAGGCTAATTTAATTTCCACATCAAACAAAACAAACAAAAAAAAGGATTCTAGCTCAACTCACCAACCAGCCTGCAAACAATGGCTCTACATGAAACCATTGGTCTTTCCGTATTCAACAGCCAAACCATCAAACCAAGCAACCATAATCACTGGTGTCTTTTGGGGGATGCAAATACAGCGACACTCTAGTTAGTGTCCTCACACTTTTGAAAGCCATTCCATGCATGCTGGACAAATATAGGGCTGTGCTAGGCCAGCTCCTCCTCCTCAGCAAAGGTTAATTAGCACATAAAAGCCCAAAGGAGACTTCACATGCCCGAGCACCTGCTCTGTGTCACTACTGCGCCATTATCCAGCCTCCTGTTCCTGGAGAACCCAGCAGAATGACACCAGCTTCATTACCCTTACCAAGATAGCTGCCAGCACCGCCCATTGAGACTTACTTCCAGCCCATCTGCGCATGCCGCGCTTACTCCATGCACATATTCCCCTCCTGTGTGCTGTAACGAACTTGCAAATTCAGGCAAACATCATGGGACTTCCTCACATCGGATTTATGGCCACAGAACTCTTCTGAAAATCTGTTTCTTAGAGTAGAAGCACCAGTCAATTGGCACAAGGCAAGTTAAAGTAAAAATCACACACAGCATGCCACTGCCCCTAGTGGTTATTAAAAATACAAGCAAGGTTATCGAGTTTACAAACTATGGGTTAGATTTATTGCATTTTTATTTATTTTTTTACTAGCAATAGCGGCGACCAGTGATTTTTAGCAGGACTGACATTGTGGCGGACAAATCTGACCCCAAGTGACATTTTTTGGCGACCAGTGCTAAAAAAAAAAAAAAAAAAAAAAAAATGCACTGATCCCTGTATAAAATGACACTGGCAGGGAAGGGCTTAACACTAGGGGGCGATCAAGGGGTTAAGTGTGTCCTAGGGAGGCGTTTTCTAACTGGGGGAGTGGTTTGTTACACTGGAGGAAAGCAGAGACCTTAGCTGAAACAGAAGATCTCTCCGGTCACGGCACACGGTTCGGAAGAAGCGGCACAGGCAGCCATTGCTTCAGAGTGCATGTGCCAATGGCATCATCGGCGCAGTATAGAGTAGGTATCTCCTAAACGATGCACGTTTAGGAGATATTTACAGTAACTATAAAGAGGGAGGTTCACAACCTCTTTAAAGTGAAACTAAAGATGGAAATACTGGTCTGCAGTTGTCCCGATTGGATAGAACAGGATGATGTCTCACTGGGAAATCATCCATCCCTGCACAAGTCATCCATCCCTGCACTCCATTTCATAATTGTACATTTGTTTTCAGTGAAAATCTCTAATTTACATAATAAATCCCCCTCTCCTTCTGTCAAAGTGGATAAGATGTATGAAGCGTTATTACAACATTTTAAACGTATGAAAAATCACCAGTGCTCATTACCATAAAAAGGGTTTCCAAAGCTAAAATGTTTTTTACCTTAATGCATTCCCTGCATTAAGTTAAACATTTTACCCCTTACTGTGCCGTCGCCTCTCGTCCCCTAAAAACTTATCCAAACCCTCTCTTGATTCAGCATGGTGCATGGCTGCATCTCTTCTGTCCCCTCCTCCTGGTTTCACAGGAGACTCAGGCAGCGGTGTGAGTGAGAAGGGAACCGGGTCGAGCCTCACATGGCTTGCTATGGAGGCACATGCAGAAGAAGAGGAGAGGACAACGTCAACAGGGGATCCCAGAAGAGGAGGTAAGTGGCTGCTCTGTTCAATACCATTGCACAGAGCAGGCATGTATACCATGTTTATTATTTATTAACTAAAAAATAGACCTTAGAATTGCTTTAAGCAGGCAGTGATTATACATAAAAAAAAAAAAATATCAAAAACATGTATTATATATAAATACTAGGGAACACCCTCACATACTTAAACGTCTGAGAAATTTAAAATTTCACAAACAAAATTACATAATACATAAATTGTCATCAGCAAACTATTGTTATTTTCTACTTTACTAGTTCTGTTAGCTTGTCTACTTGGGGGTTTTTTTTGTGTGAAAAAAAAAAAGAAAAATTTGTTTAGACTTTCCAAAAGCCATTTCATAATTTTTCTACCACACCAGTATAGCCGGCCATAGACTGTTTTAATCTTGGCCGGCTCAGCAGGGACCGGCCGAGATTCGAACCATGCATGTACAGGCTGAGTGTACCCAAGTTGATCGATCAACTTGGGAATACCCAGCCTGTCAGATTTTACATGCAATTATTGCAAGCGGTTGGTAAAGCTGCCATCAATAATCACTCTGTTCTCCTGGCGAGGACGGCTACCCCCACTGGAAGAACACAATGGCTCCACGGGAAGGATTCCTCCATCAACACTGACAGTGCTGGAAGAATTAAGCCATTTTCTTTACTGCAACCACTCCATCAATGGCCGGTTTATGCATATCACAATAGTTGGGAGGTCGGTCAGAAAAACAACAAAGAAAAAAGGTGTGAACTTAAATGGCTTGGAAACTTCTTTACAAATAGGCCCTTGTTTGTCTGTTATCAGTAGAAACTAAAATGTATGCTTACTTACTCTTAGAAAAACCTGATTTACAATGCATTTGTTTGCATAGAGAAAAGTTGTTAGAAGACCAATTCCAACAGAAATGCCTATTAAAAAATAAAATAAAAGCAGTTAACACATAAAAATATGATAAACTAAATGTTAAGAAAAATAACAAAACTTTAAATCAAATGTATAACTTACTACCGTTTGAAAGGAAACAAAAAAAACAAAACAAATAGTATAACGTAGATCCAGACCCACAACCCATACTGTCATATGAAAAACGGCTCAAAGTAGCTGCTAGGAGCATAAAAATAAGCCAATGTACATGGGGCGTCAATGGTGCCAGGAATAAACCAATGCTTCCAGGTAATGAAATTAACTTCCTGCTCTTCATCTCAGCGGGTGACAAAAAGGGGAGAATAAATTGGGACTTTAAAAGGAGACTTACGGGAATGCCTCCATCCCTGGGACTTGTATTCATTTTTCAGGAGGTACACGGTATACATATTCCCCCTAACAGTGCGGGGGAAGACAAAAAGCAAAAAACAGCCGTATACACATACAGGTCCAATCATATCCTGAATCAGGGCCGACCACCCCCCCACCCATCCCCATATTCACCCACACAGTAGACCATAAACACCATTTTTTTACCCAGCATCTATCAGACACTAAATCCACCGGGGCCAACTCCGGCAAATCCAGCCACCTTGCCCATATCTTCTCGAACTTATATGCACTACCCCTATGTTGATATATCAGTTTCTCCATTCTCAATACTGTCCCAATGTTGGCAATCCATTCTGTCAAGGTCGGGGGAGCCTCATCCTTCCAGTGTACCATAATAAGTTTCCTCGCCTGGAACAAGACTCTATGTACGGCCTCTCTGATATCCTCCTCCCATTCGTACTCCTCCAGAGCACCCAAGAGACAAGCCCTCGGGTCCTGTGGGAGAGACACACCAAACACTGAGTTAACCGTAGTCACCACACCCGCCCAATACGTGTGGAACTTAGAACATCTCCACAACATATGGACCAGATCCCCATGATCTCTTTTACACCGCGTACATGTAGGGTCGAGCTGTGAATTCATCTGATGTGAGGGGTGTACTAAGTCCGCAGCAATATATACAGCTGAGTAAGCCTTTGGGAAACATTCAATGAGCACCTACCCACTGCCTGAAAAATCTCTTCAAACTGTTCTCCATCCAATTAGCCAACGTCGGCCTCCCACATCCTCAGGGGATGCGGTTTCATCACAGACTGTAGCAGAATGGCATAGCACTGGGAAATAAAGCCCTTGGATGACCCAGCATCCCCCAATAGACCAAACACAGGGGTAGGCGACAGATGCCACTCCGAGGAGCGACCCTGCGCCGCCACGGCATGAAGCAATTGTAAATAAGTGAAATACATCGATTGCGGAAGGCCAAACGCCTCCCTCAAGTCACTAAACGAGTGTAGTACTCCATGGCGGAATATGTGTTTAAGATGTGTAATCCCATACTTCCTCCACCTAGTCCCAGACTGTAGCTTGGCCAACTCAGTATACGTGTCGTTTTGCCATATAGTACTATATTCTGTATATCCATCTGCATTCTGAATATATTTAACTTTGTTCCATACCTTTTGAATTAGGCTGTAAGTAGGATACTTTTTATGCGGCTTAGCAAAGGCCTGCCCCTCCAACGCCACAGGAATCAGGCTTCTGCCTACAGTGTGAAGTAAAAGCCTCTGAGCCGAGGATCATACCTCCGTCGCCTCTTCCGTCGCCGGCGGGAACATACCAATTAAATGCTGCAATTGGGCTGCTAAGTAGTAAAGCCAAGGGTTTGGCAATGCCAAGCCCCCGCTGTCTTTGGGCCGTTGTAAATGGTCCAATTTAATCCTAGGGGCCCTATCCTTCCATATGAGGCTGCGAAAAATACTGTTTACTGTGCGGAAAGTCTTAAGAGGTATAACCATAGGGGCGTTGTGAAGAAAGTATAACAGTTGTGGCATAAGTATAATTTTTATCAAATTCACCCTGCCCGCTACAGACAGGAGAAGAGCCTTCCAGTTTTTGATCTTGTTCCTAAACGGTAGTAGCAAGGGGAAGATATTAAGATGGATAAAGTCCCGTGGCCTAGCTGTGATCTGAACTCCAAGGTATTTAAAAGATGAAGTAATTTTATTGTAAAAAAAAAAAAGATGAAGTAATAGGAATGGGACACGAGGAGTTAACCACCTGCGTGTCATCCCCATCCAACAGAAGCAGTGCCGATTTGGACCAGTTTATAAGTAGACCGGAAAATCCGCCAAATTTAGTTATGGTCAACATAGCCTCCCTGAGGGAGGAATCCGTGTCCCCCAGCAGAAGAAGAGTATCGCCGGCATAGAGCATAACTTTTTCCTGCATGTCACCATAACAGAAACCAGTAATGCGGGTATTCGCCCTAATATCAATGGCCAGCGGCTCAATAGCTAAAGCAAAGAGGAGGGGAGACAGGGGACATCCCTGCCGGGTCCCCCTCCTCAACACAAAGCTCCCAGACAGGGAACCGAAGGTCCTAATTGCAGCCTGCGGCTGACTGTATAGCAGCCTCACCCAGGAGATATAGATTGGGCCAAATCTGAATTTCTGCAGCACCGTCCAGAGATAGTTCCAATCTATGCTGTCGAACGCTTTCGTAGCGTCCAAGGACAGCAGCGCCCTACTGCCCATATTATCTGCCCTCGCCTGCATATTAAGGAACAACCGCCGCAAATTAACAGCCGTAGATTTATTGGGCATGAAACCAGCCTGGTCCCCATGCACAATAGAGGTTATCACTCCATTCAGCCGAATGGCAAGCACCTTGGCCAGTATCTTCACGTCGCTTTGCAATAATGAAATGGGGCGGTATGCCCCCGGGTCCTTGCCTGGTTTAAGCAGTAGCACCATTTTCGCCTTGGACATCGAGGGGGGGAGGGTCCCTCCCTCCCTGGCACCGTTAAAGACCTTCAGCAGTTGCAGCAGCAACTCCTCAGAATATTGTTTATACACCTCCATGGGCAACCCATTCTCTCCCGGGGCCTTACAATTAGTGCATTTCCTAACAGCCTCCATTAATTCCTCAACAGTGAGCAGTAGGGTTGTCCAGATACCGATACCAGTATCGGTATCGGGACCGATACCGAGTATTTGCGCTAGTACTCGTACTCGCGCAAATACTCCCGATACCAAAATAAAATACTTTTTTTTTTTGTGACATCGAACACAAATTGGATGGCACCATTGGATGGCACTGATAGGTGGCACTGGCATTGATTGGGTGGCACTGATGAGATGCACTAATAAGCTGCCTCCCTGCACTGATGCACTAATGGGCACTGATAGGTGGCACTGGCTAGCTGCACTTTTGGGCACTGGCACCGATGAGCTGCACTGACAGTGATCACTCCTTCAATGATATGTAGTTTTCCAGTACCGTATGCTAAAAAACAGCCCCACACCATGATGTACCAGTTCTTCATAATTCTAAAGAAAATATCTTTGGTCTGTATTGTGGTTTGAAAACGGTCACATGACATTAAAAAAAAGTCGGTATCGGCGACTACTTGAAAAAAAAGTAATCTCAAAAATATTCCGATTGCACACCTTCCGGCAAAATGGCCAAGTAGTAAAAGGGTGCTGAAACGATCACCGGCTGGGAACCGGAAAGCAAATCATTATATATATATATATATATTCGCCAGCACACCAGGAATCATAACGTCCAAAGATTTAATGCATATCTATTATGTCAACAAGAGCAACGTTTCGAGGCCACGCAGGACCTCTTCGTCAGGCATCTTTTTGCCTGACGAAGAGGTCCTGCGTGGCCTCGAAACGTTGCTCTTTTTGACATAATAGATATGCATTAAATCTTTGGACGTTATGATTCCTGGTGTGCTGGCGAATATATATATATACTTGAAAAAAAGTATCGGTACTTGTACTCAGTCCTAAAAAAGTGGTATCGGGACAACCCTAGTGAGCAGTTCCTCCAACTGGGCACACTGACCCGCGGACAGCTCAGGGAAAACCAGCTGGGCCAAGTATAGCTCTAAATCCTCCTGGGTGTAAGCCGTGCCAGGGCTGTACAGAGTTTCATAAAAAATAGCTAATTCCTGCAAAATCTGTTCCGGTTGGGAAACCACGCCCCCCGCTCCGGACCCAATAGCCCCCTTTAGCAGGCGAGGGTTGATGGGAGTTCGCAATCCGTGCCAAGATTCGGCCGGTTTTCTCACCCTCCTCAAAGAACGCCTGTTTTGCAAAGAACCTCTTCTTCTTAGCCGAGGAGGAGAGCAACTGCTGATAGGCAGACTGAGCAGCCTGCCATGTCTCCCTGGTCAGATCAGAAGGGTCCGCAATGTAAGCCTGTTCCATTTCCTCAACCCTGGCTTCTACTTCTATCAGGAGTGCAGAAGAAGCCTGTTTGACCCTATTAATTTCTCCTATCAGGATGCCCCGAAAATGAGCCTTAAAGGCATCCCAGTGCAACACAATAAAATCTATTCCATCCCCAATGGCCAAGAACCCTTGCATGCTCCTCACAATCTCCTCATGGGATTTAAACAGCTTCAGCCAGAATGCATTACATTTTCAGGGTTCCCTAGGTAATTTAGACGGTGGAGCCACTAGTAGCTGCACCACCAAAGTGGAATGGTCCGACACACTACGGGGTCTATGTGATAAATCTGCTATAAACAGGAGCATGCTCAGGCTCCCCACCCCCAGGTCTATTCTCGACATACATCCATGGGTCTTTGAGAAACAGGTAAATTGTCTGTCACCCGGATTATGGTGCCGCCAGATATCCACCCAGCCCACCTCCTGCAACAACCGCGCCAGGGGAGTACTCCTGGCGAAGGCAGAGGGTCTAGGGCCCGGGTGTCTATCCGCCATCCCTGGGACTTTAAATGAAGTGCGTGTGGGGAAACCAAAGGAATTCATAGGAGTATAAAAAAAATCTCTGTAGGTTTATTATTAAACCAATAATTTGCATGACATAACAGTATACATGATACAAAAGAATGACAATAACCAGTATGATCTAATGCAACAACCAAACATGAGGAAAATGGGGTAGAAAAAAAAAAAACATATGCTGGCCATGCATAAAGATACTCATGCATAAGCTAGAAACAAGACCGCATGACCCTGTAAACCAAGGGCCGGCCAAACATGTCTGTCTGGGGAGCTGAGAAATAGGACCCAAGGGAGAAGCCGGGAGCACACTTACAATCCCCAAGGGGATGTGATGTAGGGGAAATCGTCTCATCGTGGCGAAAAGGACCTCCAAATAGTGTAAAATGGGATAAATGGTATGCAACCATGACAGTGTAAAATGCTAATATCAGAGGTGAAAGAGCCCATAACAATGAAGAGGTGAAATGTAGGCGAAGACCAATGTGACAAGAGGGGACAGTGAAAAGGTGTCCAAATAGAGCCAAGTCTCTTATGACACAAGTGAAAAAGAGGGAGGGGGAAGCAAAAAGACATGAGGATGAAAGAGTGGTAGGTTTCTTTGTATTTAAAATACTAAGTAGAAGCAATGTGCTCGGGATACTCTCAGTGATTACCTTATGGGTTATAGTGTAAAAAATAACCAAATTCCAGGAACACTGATGCAGAGTGCACAAGGAGTGTTGTCAGAGGCACTGCCCACCAATGAATGGGGGCAATTTATGTGCACCCAGCATGACCACCAGGTCCCCTCCAGCGTCACGCTGCCGTGGCACAACAGGAGAGGCAACCCAGAGTGACTCTGCACATGTCAACCAAGCTGTAAAAACAAACGCGTGCGTGGATGCACACCTAGATAGCACGTCACATGCACAACGCTGAGGCATGGCGCCGATATGCACAGGGAACGCCCACCCGATCCCCCATATCCAGCGGAAGTGGAGGAGAGCGACCATCTCTGCTCCCCAGCATCAGAACACAGACCCGTCCCACTGGCTACAAGGAACACAGAATTGCATCAGCTCCATGAGGTAACAGTAGTTGCTGACAACAATGTATGTGTAAATAAGAAGTATACTCTGTGAATGTCATATGTACAATCCAACCGATTAGGGTCAGCCGATGAATAATGATGGTCCCTATCCACATTGCACACCTCCATCCCTATTAATATATGACAAATAGTGGGGAATAAATTGGGCCGATTCATAGGCTGGAAGGCAGCCTGTGACATCAGCCTACGAATCAGATGTAGCTAGGCTACTGATTTTTCAGGCCACCTCTGATCTGCACAGAAGCCATACTAGACATATGCAAATTGTAAGAGAGTTAAATCTTCTATGGGCACGCATCTGATTCGCAGATGTGTTAATTTCTCATCAGGATTTCTCTCCTTCTCCTCAATACACCTCCCCTCTTCCAGGTCTCCAAATTCGCAGCTAAAAACAGAGATGATCTGCTGAACAGCTCTCTATTCTCTTTGCAGAGATAACAGAGCTGAAATTCGCACCTCACAAGTGTGAATCCAGCCTAACTATTTACTACCAAATAAAATACCACTTTGTCCTGAAAAATGCGGTATAATCCACCTGGATGCACAAAGTAGTTGTGATGATATGTACGGTTTTACTAACACAAAATTGCAAAATTGTGCTTAGGTATTTAGATTTGTTTTACCCTTAGGTGTGAAGGGGTTAAATTACAAAATGTCAATATAAAAAGGTCCTATACCATTGGTGCTCAGATTTTTACAATGCATTGAAATACAAATCGGGCTTAATAAGCCATATTGTGGGTAACAGGGTTATCAGACTTTTAAAAAGGAAATTTTACTGTACCCAAAGGATAACATATAGATCATCTTTATAGAAATGGCTGTTTGCTCTAGGTCAATAAAAAAGTATTTAAAGTAGAAGTTCTGCCAAAAACCAAATCTAATGCCCCATACACACTAAGGCCCCATACACACGAGAGAATTTATCCGCGGATACGGTCCAGCGGACCGTTTCCACGGATAAATCCTCTCAAAGATTTCCGCAGATTTCTATGCGATGGAGTGTACTCACCATCGCATTGAAATCCGCGCGGAAATCCTCTGGCGATGACGTGTCGCGCCGTCGCCGCGATTATGACGCGGCGACGGGCGCGACGCTGTCATATAAGGAATTCCACGCATGCGTCAAATCATTACGACGCGTGCGGGGAATCCCTTTGGACGGATGGATCCGGTGAGTCTGTACAGACGAGCGGATCCATCCGTTGGGATGGATTCCAGCAGATGGATTTGTTCTGCATGTCAGCGAATATCCATCTGCTGGAAATCCATCCCAGGGGAGATTTATCCGCGGATAAATATCCGCTGGCGTGTACACACCATAGGATCTATCCGCTGAAACCCATTTGATGGGATTTATCTGCGGATAGATTCTATGGTGTGTATGGGGCCTCAGATTTTCTGCAGATTTTTGTCTTCAGATTTACCAAAACCATGAAGTGCAAGGGCCTGCCTGATTGCATACAAACTAAAACTCTTAAGCCTCGTACACACGCTGGCAGAGCTTTCTTGCCGAGTATACAGTGCGTGTGTACGAGGCTTTCAGGTTTCTCGTCAAGAAAACTGCCTAAAATCTTGACGAGAAAAATAGAAAATGTTCTCTATTTTCTCGTCGTGATTCTCGGCAGTGTATGCCTAGAAACCCGAGAGTGTGTATACTTACCTGTCGCTGTGGAATCCTGCGCATGCTCGAAATGACTGATGCATGCGTAGTAGCTTCCTAGTCATAGGTGAGGTGCAGCAAGATGGCGGCGACGGCATAAAATGTGACGAGTGCATGCTCGTCGTACGTGATGACGTCACCGCGTTCTTGCCTTGCAAAAGAACCGCGGTTCTTTTGAAAGGAGTGTCTGTACCCTCGGGCGGCAAGAGATTCTTGCCAAGAATCTCGTCAGGAAAAACGTTTTTTTCCTGACGAGATTCTGGCCCGTGTGTACAGGGCATGCCTTTTTTGGTGCGTTTCAGGTTTGATTTCAGCCCAAAATTTCGGGCTGAAATCGGACCTGAACCAGTGAAGCACGCACTGGACCCCTGCTGTGCGCCGCATGCGCCGACAGTGTGAATCCGGCCTTAAGGTTTGACCTCATATTCTATGGTTTTGGTAAATCTGAAGAGAAAAATCTGCAGAAAAATCTAATAGTGTGTATGGGGCTTAAAGCTACTCCCAGACACATTTTAAAATGAATCTGTCCAACCATGAAAAGAAAAAAACAGCGGATGCTGTGTGCAGGAAACAGCTGACAATGGCTGGAAAATGCCTGGGAACCGACGTCACACAGAGTTACTATGGGGTGTCCATTGTCGGCCTCTTCACCTGGCTGCACATGCCTAGATAGAAGCTGCCGCTGACAGCTCAGCGTGGGAGCCGAGTGGAGCAGCTGTAAAAAAGCAAAAATCACTATACATACCTTTCCGGTGGCCCCTCCGGTCTGGTCCGGTACCACGCTGAGCTGTCAGCGGCGGCTTCTGGGTGTAGGCATGTGCACGAGAGACAGCCTACAAAGGAAACCCCATAGTAACTATGGGTGACGTCACTTCCCAGCCGGTGTCGGCTGTTTCTTGCACACAGCATCCGGCGCTGTAGACCAGACAGGATAGGCTTTTGAAAAGGTATGCAATGTGATTTTTGCTTTACAGGGCTAGATAGATTTGTTTTAGAATGTGGCTGCGAGATTTAGTTAGTTCATTTTTGTCTGAACTTCTACTTTAATCCAGAAAAGTCAGCATAAAACTAGCATTTTCAGAAAGCAGCCTTTAAACATTATAGGTTTAAAGCACACCAGTCAAAACAAAACACAAATATCCTTAAAGCGGTGGTTCACCCTCAATAACAACATTCTAGCATTAAATTAAGCATAGTAGCGCGAGCTACAGTATGCCTTTATTTATTTTTTTTGCCCCGTACTCACCGTTTAATCCTATAGTGAAGATTCAGACTCCCCGCGGGGAATGGGCGTTCCTATCCAGAGGGAAGATGATTGACGGCCGGCAATGGCACGTCACGCTCCCCGAAGATAGCCGGAGTAGGTCTCGGCTCTTCACGGCGCTATACGGCGCCTGCGCACAGACGCCGTGAAGAGCCAAGTCCTATTTCGGCTATTTCCGGAGAAGCGTGACGCGCCAGAGCCAGCCGCCAATCATCTTCCCTCTGGACAGGAACGCCCATTCCCCGCGGGGAGTCTGAATCTTTACTATAGTATTAAACAGTGAGTACGGGGCAAAAAAATAAATAAAAGGCATACTGTAGCTCACGCTACTATGCTTAATTTAATGCTAGAAAAAAATCTTTAATCTAATGCCGCATAAACACGGTTGGACTTTAGAACGGGCAAAACTCAGTCAGAATTTCCAAGGGAAAAATAGAGAACCTGCTCTCTATCTAAAGTCAGTCGGAAATTGCGATGGGGCATACACACGGTTGGAATATCCGATGGTAAAGCTCCCATCTGGCTTTTTCCATTGAAAATTACGACCGTGTGTACACGGCATAATCCCAACCTGTTTGACATCCTGAGGTGCGTAAACCTACCTTTACAATTACCCTGATCCTGCTTGCGTTTGTACGGGTTTATTATAAGAGCTTAATGTATTGTAAGCCTAGGTCCACACTAGTGCTGATGCATAATTATGTGTTTTTCAGTGCTTTTTTATGGTTCGTGTATTTTTATGTAGGAAGAGAAGACAGGATTTTATACACAAAACTCACTAAACATACATGCACAAGCGTTTTATATGCGTTCCCTTAAAGTCTATGGGGCCAAAACACACCAAAAAGCAGCAACTGCACCAGGTACCATTGATATGAATGCACTTTCCATTGCCGCAAAAGCAGATGTAGAAGCAATCGCACTAGTGTGAACAGGGCCTAGCATCCACACACCTCTATGCGAAGAGGAATGAAAGAACTCACGAATCCCTGTATTAAAGCGGAGTTCCAACCACAATTAGCATTTTTTAAATGTATGTCCTTTCATCCTGCGTTTTTATAATATAAATCTGGTCACTTACTATTTTACAATCCGCATAGATATTCAAAAGATAGTTTTATAAACTATGTCTACACCCTTGTCATTTTGCTTGTGGGCATTGTGAAGCCCACAGGCACTTACTTCCTGGAAGTCTTGGATGGGGAGTGATAATTGGACAGCGCACTGCATCCTGGGAAATGATGACACACATTTCCCAGGAGCATTAGAGGGAGATGATGTCAGAATTCTAGGTGGTTTCAAAGGCAGATTTCGTGGGACCGCATAGCAACAGGCATTTCCAGATGAGTAAAAAAACATTTTTCTTTTCTTTTTTAGTCGTAAGCTACAGTTTAAAGCAACATTTTTTTTTGATGGAACCTCAACTTTAATGCATAATTTTGTGTTAGTTCCTGTTCACACTATTGCGTGTTCTCCTGCGTTTGCTATAAAGCTGGCATGCACAACAATGGAAATCACATTACTCTTTATGGTGTCTGTTCTCAACAAAGCAGCACAGTGCAGTGCCAAAATGTTGCAGGTGCTTCTTTTGGTGCAACACAGTGCACATGAAGCACAAAAAGGCATCAAAAGCATGTGTAAAAACACACGCAAATAAACGCTACGGAACTGCACTAAAAACACTTGAATATGCAGCAGCACTAGTGTGAACCTAGCCTTACAGTTAGTATCATAGGGTTGCTTTAAACTTAAAAACGGAACATTACCTGTTAGGTGCTGAACAATAAGTTTGGCACTGAAGATTAGTATATATGGAAAGCTTTTATCCAGCCACTGATAGACATGTAGGACCTCTGAGATACTGTTGCCGTTTTCTCTATTGTCTGTGTTATTTGGATCACTTGGCCCGGTCGCCTCATTGGAATTCGAGTGTGTATGACCATGCCGACTGTTTAAACGTATGGTTGGTCTGGTGTGTCGAGATCCAGACCTTCCTTCACTCTCATGATTTGCAGGGCGGAGGTTTATTGTCACTTCTCCAGTACTGCAGGAACCTTCTGCTGGTGAACGTCCAGTTGGAAGAGAAAGACTAGCTGAGGAAACATCAATATTGCCAGCCTGATGAGCATGCCCAGAGCTTGCCTGCATTGTTAGGGTATTCTGATCTTCTAAATTGCTGGTCTCACTGCATCTCCTGAATTAAAAGGCATCAGGGTAAAGCATTAAGTATGCGTTTCCAATTATTACAACCACATAGCAAAGCAGAACAAATGTCTAAACAGTGAATACTGTATGGAACTACTAGCCAATTAAATAGCTGTACAACTCAGTCTGCTATTTGTTGTTGGGTGGGACTAGAACCAATGTGCCACATCATGACGTTACAGTTAAGTTACAGGTTTATTCTACTTTTGAAACATGCACAAAGCCAATTCATGGGAAGTAATAGACATGACATGGGGGTTGTTGCAATTCTTTATGTCACACAGTCTTTGCGCAGCAGTTTTTCAAATTAAAAAAAATAAAATAAAAATACTATATTTACCCCAATTATAAAAAATGTGGTTATGCTGAGTAAATAGATACCCAACATGTCATGTTTTAAAACTGTGATGCTCGTGGAATGGCGACAAACTACGATACTAAAATGTTCCTCAGTTTAGATTTACAAATGGGGTCTAGCGTTAGAATTTTTGCTTTACCTAAAACGTTTGCAGCGATACCTTACATGTGTGATGCGAACACCGTTTACCGATGTGTGTGTGACCTATGTATGCGTACGCTTCTGTGCACGAGCATGGGGTCATTCATATATCTTTTTTTCAGTAGGCGATTCCATGCAAAGTAAAAGCTGCCATAGCTGCTATTTAGCCGCTTGATTGCTTTTATAGGCAGTTGGAGGGGACATCACCCCTTCTTCCGCTGCCCTCCATTGCTTCTGGCGGCTCACCCATGCGATTGGAGAGCCAGAGAATGGAAGACCATAGAGCTGACCAGGGCCTAGATGGTCCCCAGCCATTTTTATGATCCTCTGAGGCCGGAAGAGACTGCATTTTTTTTGCTGGGAAGCCCAAGACAGTTTTCTTCCTTTTTTTTTTATCGAGGCGAGATGTGGGGACTTATAGACCCCAGATCTCATTGTAAAGAGGACCTGTCATGCCTTATTCCTATTACAAGGGATGTTTACATTTCTCTTAATAGAAATAAAAGAAAAAAATTTGAAGGCAAAGTGTAAAAATATAAATAACAAAAAGAAATTTAAAGCGCCCCCCTATCCCCTCGTGCACTCGAAAATGTTAGAGTGAGAGCAATAATTCTACTGCAAGACCTCCTCTGTAACTCTAAACTGGTAACACAAACATTTTTAAAGCGTAGCCTATGGAGATTTTTAGGTGTGGCGCCATTCCTCGAGTGTGTGCAGTTTTAAAGCGTGGCATGTTAGGTATCCATCTACTCAGCATAACATCATCTTTCACATTATAAAAAAAAATTGGCCTAACCTTAGTGTCTTGTTTTTAATTCCTTAAAATTGTTTTTTTCCCCTCAAAAACTGTGCTTTAAAAGCTGCTGCGCAAATACCGTGTGACATAAAAAAATTGCAACAACCGCAATATTATTCCTTAGGCCCCATACTCACGACCAAACATGTCTGCTGAAACTGGCCCGCAGGCCAGTTTCAGCAGACATGTTTGGTCGTGTGTGGGCGTGAGCGGGCCGAATTCCAGCAAACATTTGCCCGCCGGGCCTTTTCCCAGCAGACAAATATTCCTGGACTTGTTTTAAAACAGTCCGCTGGAATTCTGCCCGCTCGGACATGTACGGTCGTCAGTACAGACCTACCGTACATGTCCAGGCGCCCGCCGTCCCTCGCATGCGTCGAATGACTTTGACGCATGCGTGGAAGCATTTTAAAGGCGGGCCGCCCACGTCGCCGCGTCATTGTCGCGGCGACACCGCGTCATCGACGCGGCGACACCGCGGACACGCCCCGCGTATTGTTTACGCGCGGACTTCTGTACGATGGTGTGTACAACCATCGTACAGAAGCCCTCTGGCAGACATGTATGGTGAAAACGGTCCGACGGACCGCTTTCACCATACATGTTTGTCCGTGTGTACCCGGCCTTAGGGTCCCCGATATATAGATATATATATATATATATATACATATACACACACACACACACACACACACACACACATACATACATATATATATATATATATATATGTGTATATATATATATATATATATATATATATATATATATATATATATATATACATACACACACACACACACACACACACACACATATATACATACACACACACACACACACACACACACACACACACACACACACACACATATATATATATATACATATATATATATACACACACATATATATATACACATACATATACACATACACATATATATATATATATATATATATATACACACATATACACATATATATACACATATATATATATATATAAATAAAAAACACCTGCCCAGTGCCTGAAACGGTATGTCCCAGCTGTTGGACGATATGATTTGAGCATTCCTGATTATAGCTATATTGGTACACAGGGGAGCTGGAATTTTGAAAAAAAAAAAAAAAAAAAACATTTAAAAATTTTACATTTTCCCAGTTTAAACATTTGATATGTTTTCTATTGTGAATAAAAAAAATGGTTTATGAGATTTGAAAATCATTGCGATCTGTTTTTATGTAGATTTTACACTATAGGGATTATTTACGAAAGGAAAATCCACTTTGCACTACAAGTGCACTTGGAAGTGCAGTCGCTGTAGATCTGAGGGGGACATGCAAGGCAAATTAAAAACAGCATTTTAGCTTGCACATGATTGGATGATAAAATCAGCAGAGCTTCCCCTCATTTCAGATATACCCCTTAGATTTACAGCGACTGCACATCTAAGTGCACTTGCAAAGTGGAATTCCCTTTTGTAAATAGCCCCCAATGTCCCTACCCTTTTGGAAATCGGGGGTATACAATCTTTTTTTTTTTTTTTTTTTAAAGTGTTTAGATAAATCCAAAACTTACTTTCTAGTATGTTTGGCATTATGTCTCATTATATACATTTTTTTTTTTTTTTTTTTTTTAAGGATGACCCGACTTTTGTTGAAAAAAAAAATACAAATAAATAGGAAATAAAAATTATGGCCCGGATTCACAGAGAGCGGGCGCACATTACGCCGCCGTAGCGCAAATAAAATACGCTACGCCGACGCAGAGAGGCAAGCATGGAATTCACAAAGCCACTGCTCCCAAAACTGCACTGGGTTTCGAAGGCGCAAGTAGGCGTAGGTGGAAGTGGGCGTGAGCCATGCAAATGAGGCGTGACCCCATGCAAATGATGGTCCGAGCGCCAGACAGATACGCATCACGAATTGTGCATGCGGCGGGACGTGGACGCATCCCTCTGCGCTCGCTCACAACCATGTCGGAACAACTGCCTAAGATACGCCGGATCACTGTGTACGCCATGAACGTAACCTACGCCCAGCCAGACACACGTCCAATGTAAAATACGCCGGCTTAAGTTCCCTGGTGCAGACCTTTGCATGTCTGCTGCTGGGTTAGACCTGCTTTCTGGGGCTTAACTTTATGCCGGACGTACAACTTACGCGCACATCGCGTAGCCTGCGTCGGGCGCACGTACGTTCGTGAATTGCCGTATTTCCCTCATTTGCATATTTGGCATAGGCAAGTTACGTCAGCGGGTTGAAGCCTGTTTTAAGGTGTATCTTAGTTTGTGGGTCCGGTGCACAGATACGACGGCGCATATTTGCACTTACGCGGCGTATCTTGAGATACGTCGGCGCAAGTGCTTTGTGAATCCGGGCCTAAATAAGCAAACACACAAGAGCAGCGCTCTCAACAAAAGAAAACATTGTATTGACACCTGCAGCAGTTCGCAGAAGGCAGTGTGAACTGCCTGCGGAAGAGATGCGATGCGAGAACCGGCACTGTTTTCTCCTGATGATCTGGCCAGTAACACACCTCCTGTATTAGAGTGCCTCCACTCTGGATGAAGGAGCACAGGGGGCACCCTTGTACAGTAACATTGTTAACCACGTGCCACCTGTGAAGAGTATATTGGTTATCACAGCACGCCTTTGACATTCTGTGCTGTGATTGGCCACAGCAGGAGTCTGTCAGTAGGTTACAGCCAATGATTTTGGCTGTATACCTGCCGATTACAACCACAGAGGTCTGTGCTGTAGCCAAACAGAACACATTGGATCTGGCAGGGTTTCTTCCTCCTTGAGCACTTTTCATTCAGGGAGAGAAGCCTGCCAGATTCTGTGTGAGCACAAGCAGCACATATACACTTGCTAGGCACATTTAACACCTTGATTGCTTTCCACAGTTAACCCTTTAAATGCCCTGTCATCCAGCCAGTGTCATTAGTACAGATCACTGTATTAGTGTCACTAGCGACATCAATGTCAGTTAGCACCATATTGTTCGCCGCAATATCCTAGTCCTGCTATAAAGCGCTGATCGCCAATAAAATTCCAGTATGCATACCATTGATTTGTAGACGCTATAACTTTTGCGCAAACCAATAAATATCCTCCTGTATTGAATTGTAACTGTACTGTTTGCCTTCACGTTGTAAAGCGCTGCGCAAACTGTTGGCCTTATATAAATCCTGTAGAATAATAATTAATGTACGCTAATTGGGATTTTTTTAACCAAAAATGTGTAGCAGATTACATATTTGCAGGATCACTTGGTGAAAATAAAAAGGGAAAGAAGGGCTAAAGAAAAAAAAAAAAAACACACAGAGATGCAGCCATCACATTTAGAAATCGGTAAGCTGCAATATAATAAAAGTTTGATTTGTGGTTTAATACCGCTTTAGTTAAACAGTACACAGTATAAGTCATATAATGGCAAACACAGAAGACCGAATTGGGGTTTATAGGAGGACACAGAAAACTAAATGCTGGAGCTGCTGACATTCCTGAAGGGTCCTATGCTGAATGTACCGTGTGCTTGTCTTCTGTTTACATAAAGCACGTACTCACCGCTCAGACCCTGGTCGGAGCTTCATACTGTCCTAGGAAGCAGTGACCGCAGAAGTCCATGTCCGCCACAACACAAGCCCCCGGCTCTGCTTACAGGTGGTCCGCTCTACCTCCGGTTCCGGGTTCTGCAGGCCTGACCTTCTCCAGCCGACAACAGCATACGTCACGGGTGAGGGCGGGGTTGTGTCTGAGCAAGGAGCGCACCGCCGCACGTCATGACGGGTACAACCTGTGTGCGTGGTTTCCAAGGGCAGGGCTGGATGGCGTCCTCAGACCCTAGCAACCAAGGCCTGCTTCGCTCAGGTAGCTGATTCTTCCACTGAATCTCCACAACCTACATGAGGGACTTTACATTTGAACCGCTGCTTTTATCCTAATACACGTAGCAAAGGTTTGTACTGCGGCTCTGCTTATGCTTGCTAAATATATATATTTTTTAACTTTGGATAGAGTAAATGACTAACCACTATGAGTTTTTTTTTTTTTTTGCCATCTGTGTCCCATTGGGGAGATTTCCATTCACTTCCTGTTCCATAGCCAAAACAGGAAGTGAGAGGAAATCCCTCCAAAGTGAGGGGAAATCCCTGGTTGCCATAAACACTTTTTTTTTCGTACATTGAAAAATGTCCCCTCTATTCCTGTTCTGGTGACCACCACACACATTTGGGATTTCACATTCAGCCCCTGAGCAGCAGTAAATCTTTGGGCTGTTAGCAGATCGACCGCTACAAACTAGTGCCGAAAAATATAGAGCAACTGAGCATGTGAGCACGTGACAAGGTTGAAACCGCCTATTAGGGGATTTTAACCACTTGCCAACTGCGCTATAGCCAAATGACTGCTACAGCACGGTCTTCCAGTTCTGGGAAGGCGTCTATTGAAGTAAAGGGCCAATCACACATGACAGCGTGAGGACAGCTGATAACCAGAAAGTGTGAAGGGGAAAGTATTCTGATTATCAGTGCAGCACTAACAGTGGGCCTCAGTGCCAATCAGTGCAGTCTATCATAGTTCATCAGTGCCGCCTATCAGTGTCCACCAGTGCAGCCTATCAGTGTCACCTATAAGTGCCTTTCAGTGCCGCCTATTAGTGCCCATTAGTACCCCTTATCAGTACCCATCAGTGCCGCATCTCAGTGCCTCCTTATCAGATCCCACAAGTGCCACCTCATCAGTACCTATCAGTGCAGTATATCAGTGGCCATTAGTGCCACCTCATCAGTACCCATCAGTGCTGCCTATCAGTGTCGCCTATTAGTGCCTTTCAGTGCTGTCTATTAGTGCCCATTAGTGCCGCCTATCAGTACCCATCAGTGCTGCCCGTCAGTACCGCAAATCGGTGCAGCCTCATCAGTGCCACCTCATCAGCGCCCATCAGTGCAGTCTATCAGTGCCCATCAGTGCAGTCTATGAGTGCCCATCAGTGCAGCCTATGGGTGCCCATCAGTGCAGCCTTTCAGTGCTGCCTAGTAGTGCCCATTAGTGCCGCCTATCTGTACCCATCAAAGCCCATCAGTACCACAAATCGGTGAAGCCCCATCAGTGCCTCCTCATCTGTGCCCACCAGTGCCACTTCATCAGTGCCCATTAGTGCAGTCTATGAGTGCCCATCAGTGCCGCCTCATCATATAAAAAGATTTAGCAATGTGACCAGGTTGTGTAACTATGAAATGTCTCCACAAGGGGATTAGAAGCAAAATCCAGCAGGAGCTACAGAGTATAAAAGAGAAGAGAGGCACCTCTAAGTGTAGAAATATGATTACATTTAGGGCACTTTCACACTGAGCAGCACCGGTCTTCGGCATGGTTTTTGCGGCGCTTTTCGGACACTAGCAGGGCCGAAATTGGGTTAAAAGCTCTGCCAAAGCACAACTCACATGTAAATGGCAAGAGAGCGCTTAGCACAGGGCTTCAGCCAAATGTAGTCTCCCTCCTGTGAAGGCTGCAATGTTAAGAGCTTGACAAAGAAGCACGGCAGCCTCTAAACACATAGCCACGCCCCCTACACGCCTACCAGTGTGTGATGTCATCATTTATCGGCTTCCACGTTACCTGAGGCTCATGTCACCCCTGACTTACCCAGCCAGATGCGGATTTCACTTGTTTGGATGTTCCACAGCTACCAGTTATTACAGCCTTCAGATGAAGGAGAATACACTCAGCTGAAGCCCTGTGATTTTTTTTTGTTTTCTTGCCATGTGTACCACCCTCTACTATAGGTAGGTGCTAGTGTAGGATTTTTGTGAGGTAAAACTGTCAGTGCAGGTAAATTTAGGAAGGCCTATGCTTCAGGCTAGGCCTGCTTGTTTTGATCTGGGGGCAGGGAGTGGTTAGTGTAGCAGTGGGTGTGACCACCTGTGCTTCAGTACTTGGGCACCTCCCCTGCTTTCGATGGATTGTTCTGGAAGAGGGACAGGGCCAGGGCTGGAGTGACAGGCAGCTTATGTGAGGAGCCCTGACCAATCCCCACTTTAGGGTTGCCACATCATCCCTTTAATCCAGGACACATATTAATTACACAAATTCTGAGGCTGTTTTAATGCAGAGAAAGTACCAAGTAAGTTTAATAACCACCTTAATCAGCCACAGAACCTGTGTAATTAATGTGTGTCCTGGATTAAAGGGATTATGTGGCAACAATACCCCACTTGTTATTGGCAGGGGGCAGGCCTCTAATATAAGCTGAGGTAACAGCTCAATGGGGGGAGTTGTCAGCCGGGTGAAGTAGAGAATGAAGTCCTAGATAGCAGGAGGGGATGTTCCGAGAGCCCAGGAGAGCTGGGAGGGAGCCTCATTCTTACACGGTCCTTGAAGAGGTCTCCTGGAACAGAGGGGCTGGAGAAGCTATTGGAACGCATGTCCGGTTAAAGTTCTCTACCATGGACTTGGGGCAGGTGAAGGTCGGTGAGTGGGACACAGTGGATTTTCTGGAAAAGGCATGCCAGGGGAGCTGGGTGCGAGGCCAGAGGAGAGACTGTGGGAACCGTGTCAAGTCGCTGCGGCCCGCGGGCGCAGGATTTGCAGGCCGGAATAGCTGGGATCAGTAGTCCACCAAGTTAAATGCTGCTAAATTACTGGGCCGCCGGGGAGAGGTACTGCAGGCCTCTGGCCTACCGTGTTTCCCCCGAAAATAAGACCTACCCCAATAATAAGACCTAGCAGGATTTTCGGGGAGGGCTTTAATATAAGCCCTACCCCGAAAATAAGCCCTAGTTTAAAGTGGATGTAAACTGCTAGAATTCTCACTAATGCAGTGTTGTATAGTGTGGAAGGTGTGTGTTTGCTGTGATCTGCTTTAATCAGGTACCTTCTTTTAGTGCCGCTATATAATCTCCAGCTGCTCTCCCCTTCACTTCTTCTGGCTGTCGGTGGGGGATCTCGACCCCTCCTCTATTTGCATTGCTCAGAGCGGACCATAGAAGCGCTGTTTAGCTAATCTTCACTGCTCTCCCCTTATCTTCTCCTGGCTGCTGGAGGGGGATCTTGACCCCTCTGTCACTGCATTGCTCAGTTCGAGGAATGAAAGCACCTTTCATCTGACCTCTGCTGCTCTCCCCTTCTCCTGACTGTCAGTGGGGGATCTTCAATCCCCCCCCCACCCTCTGCATTGCTCGGAGCAGGTCATGGAAAGTGCCGTTCATCTTCACTGCTCTCCCCTTCTCTTCTCCTCCTATCAGCGGGGATGATCTTGGCCCCCCTTCTGCAGTGCTCGGTGCTAGGAAGACAGCTCAGGCAAGTCATGGAAGCGTCGAGCAATGCTATAGGAAGATGAGACATACACCTTTTGGATTGTATTTTGCTGTAGTGGCGAGGATTCTGGCAGTTTACAAGAACTTTTGCTATTATTAACACTTTGCACATTGCATGGCAAGCCCTACCCCGAAAATAAGCCCTACTGTGTTTTTGGTGGGCAAAATTAATATAAGCAATCAAAATGTAATATGCAAATACAGTGCTACCTGATGTGAAAAAAGGTATCAAATGTGATATTAAGCAGCGCTCAAGAGAATAAAATAAAAAAAACACACATATAATATTGCTAGACTATTAAGTGAAAAATAATGAGTGATCCACCCTCTATGTGAAACAATATATCAGTGTCAAAAAATAGGTGTCAATAATACACCCAAAATAACAGGTTGGCAAAAAAAAAAAAAAATCCATAAACTGATTGTGTGAACGTAAATGAAGTTCATAAATGGAGAACAGAAGAAGTCCCTTCACGATCTTCAGACAGTGCTTTCACCACACCACAGTGACTGCGTGATTCCACCACCCATCAGAATGCAAACTCACCACAATAAATGGCCTGACACTCTCGTGTTAAGGCACACAGGCTTTTTAACTGAACCACTCAGTTTAATTGATGGAACTCCCTCTTTGGAAACTGGAGCACTCAGTTAAATAAATGGAGATCCGTTGGAAAAAGGAAAAACTCCAAGATGACAGCCACATGTATAATGAAGAGAGAGAGCACAATAGTGTGATATTGCAACACAACTTTTAATAAAAACACTAAAAATCTCCCAATAGATGCACTCACAAAAATGACTCTTGTCATAAGCAGTGATTAAATCCAAACATCACACGGTGTAAACACAAACGAAAATTTTCCTCCAGGTGAACCAGTGGTCACGGCGGACCAACAAATAGCCCAGGTTTACTCACAGCCCTATGAAGGTGTACTGGAGTCGCTCTTCAGATGACTATATTGGTGACAGATGGACCGTTCCACGCCCGACCAGTTCAGTTTAAGGTATGCGGTTGTAACTTAGTACCCACGCCCCGACATGTTTCATCATACTGATTTAATCATGGGGATGCTTACCAGATGTCACATGCCGCTATATGTAGCTGCCAAGTTCCCCCCCTCACTTGCACATTGGTGCACGCCTTCCGTTCATTACAAGCATCAGCTGTGTGGACAAACGTCCCACTCAGCTGTGCTGGCATGCAAATGTGCAGCTCTGACCAAACAGAGCAGCATAATCATGTGTGCGAGGTGGAGGCCCCCAGTGGTGACGTCGGTGTACTACACCTAATCACACTGCCTGTATTCAATGAGGTGTCTATCACCAGTGGTCAAACTGGTGTATGACACCCATTCCCACTGCCTATATTCGATACAGTGTCTAACCCCAGTGATGAAACTGGTGTATGACACCCATTCCCACTGCCTATATTCGATACAGTGTCTAACCCCAGTGGTGAAACTGGTGTATGACACCCATTCCCACTGCCTATATTCGATACAGTGTCTAACCCCAGTGGTGAAACTGGTGTATGACACCCATCAAGCATAGAGTGTACTGCAAACTGAAAGAAGGGGGATATCCCTCTAAGAAATAACTAACAGCCATTCGGGTGTCCCCATGACCACGAGTCACCTCCAGGTCTATACAAACACGATCTAACAGTGTAAAGTCAGAAACACAAAGTACAATATCTCTCATTAATCTAAAGTGAGAGCATACTACATGGTTATATGAACGATGAATAAATTTGACGTCTATATAGACACACACAAATTTGTCAGGACTCTGAATTTGAAAAAATACTTCTTGAGCCACCCTGTCACGTCTTCTATGAAAAGTACCATTGTGGCAACGAAAGTTGACAGTGGACTCAAGAATAAATCCTTATTTAATCCTCAGATTTCCAATAATCATTTTATAGAGGTTTTTAAACAGTTGGTACTCAAAGACATTGAGGAATTACCTGTGAAGAAGGGTGTGAATCCCCGCTATATTAAAGAAGGTATTGAATCTTTGGAGGATAAGAAGAATGTTGTGATCCGACCAGCGGACAAAGGGGGAGGGGTGGTGGTCCTGGATAAGGAGTTCTACTGCACCCGGTTGTCCAATATGCTGAGCGATACTTCTACATATAGAAAACTAGCATCAGACCCTACCGAACCATACAAGGTACAACTTGATGCGTTGGTAGATTGGGGCTATCATACTGGAGCTTTGAATCTGAAAGAGAAAAAGTACTTAGCTCCCTCAGCGTGTAGGATACCGGTGATCTACACTTTGCCTAAGATCCACAAAAATGAAATGATCCCACCTGCCCGACCAATAGTTAACGGGATTGGATCAGTCACAGCCAGATTGGGAGAATACCTTGACAGATTTCTCCAACTGAGTGTTTGCACAACCAAGGCGTATCTGAAAGACACCACCGACCTGCTACAGTCCCTAGACAAAGTGAGCATCAGACCTGAAACAGACATCTTTTTGGTAACAGCTGACGTGGCATCACTGTATACCATTATTCAGCATGATGATGCGGCACTGGCGTTGAACTGGGCACTTAGCAGGAGGGATGATATACCGCATACTCAGAAGAAATTTATGGAACATGTATTAGAGTTCTGCATGTCCCATAATTATTTCTGGTTCGATGGCTCCTTCTTCTCCCAGCAGGTTGGCGTGGCTATGGGGGCAAAGTTTGCCCCCAGCCTCGCCAACCTGTTCATGGCTGAGTGGGAGGACAGGCATGTTTTTCATAACCGGAGACCCCAATTATTATTTTATCGGAGATTTATAGATGATATTTTATTTATATGGGAAGGATCGCAGCAAGATGCACTAAAGTTTCTGGAAGACCTCAATAGTAATCCCAACAACATTAAATTGGAATATACAATTAGCGGAAATATGGTCAACTTTTTGGATGTCACTATTCAAAGAGAAGCAAATAAACTAAAGACTAAAGTCTTTTTCAAGCCAACTGATCGTAACAGTTATTTGTCCATTAATAGTGGACACCACCCAGCATGGATTAAAAATATCCCTAAGGGGCAATTTTTAAGAGTTCGTCGCAATTGCTCAGATGCCAATGATTATCTCTCACAAGCACAAACACTGAAGAATAAATTTGTTCAGAAGGGATATGATGAGCCAGCTCTGAACACAATGATTGAAGAAATTGCTGCTATCCCTAGAGAAAAATGCTTAGAGAAGAAGGTAGAACAGCCAAATAATAACCAACACCAATGGGGCTTCCTGTCTGGGTTTCATGCCCAATACAGGGAGGTAGAGGCGATCATCAAGAATCACTGGCACATCCTGGGGAAGGACAGACACTTTGCCGAAATACTTCCGAGTCAACCACGATTCATCTATAGGAGGGCTCCTAATTTCGGCGACAAGGTGGTCCGCAAGATTCTAGATCCCCCAGATCAGCAGGCCCTCAGAATAGATTTCAAGGGGTTCTACTCGTGCAGGAAATGCATTTGTTGCAGAACTGTGCAGATAAGCAATAGAGGAAAACAACAGGTCACGAGCAGTGATGGGAAGATTTTCTCTATTAAAGAATTTATCACCTGCAACTCTTCTCATGTAGTATATTTGATTTGGTGCCCATGTGGACTACTTTATGTAGGAAGAACTAAGAGGTTATTGCGGATACGAGTGGCTGAACACCTGGCAAACATAAAGAATGGCTTTGATTACCACAGTGTGTCAGTCCACTTTAAGGAAAAACATAACCAAGATCCTTCGCTAGCTCAGTTCTGTGGCATTGACTGCGTACACCCTTCATGGAGAGGTTCAAACAGGGTGAGAGATTTATCGCAGCGAGAAACTCAATGGATCTTTCTTTTAAAAAGTCAATTTCCGAGGGGCCTTAACATAGAGTTGGACGTGAACTGCTTCATCAGTAATGTTTAGACTAGGAGCAGGTTTTAAGGTGTACATATATATAGTATGGTCATGAATTATGTTGTTACAAGGGGGCCAGACAACTGGGCCACCCACTATGATCATGGGCTCTGTATGACTATATAATTAAATTTTTGTTATGCCATGCATATGGAGATGATGAAGTTCACCCACTTTAATTTGAACCATTGCATGTCTAAATTTGCCCATATTTATGTATATCTCGTTCAAAGTACATGCCCCAGTGTAAAATCGTTTTCCAGTTTATAAAATCTTTTTTAAAAATAATAATTTTTATATATATATATATATATATATAAAAAAATAAAAAAAATAAAATAAAAATAAAATTCATTTTGATTACCACCATTTTATTGAAATTTTATGATGGATAATAATATATGCAACTCTTCAATATAATTTTAGGAATACCGCCTATACTATATGTATTTAATTCAGTTTTATATATATTTATGGTTGATTATGTGTTTTTAGATTATGGAATAATATATATTCTTTTTTAGATTCATATAACCATGTAGTATGCTCTCACTTTAGATTAATGAGAGATATTGTACTTTGTGTTTCTGACTTTACACTGTTAGATCGTGTTTGTATAGACCTGGAGGTGACTCGTGGTCATGGGGACACCCGAATGGCTGTTAGTTATTTCTTAGAGGGATATCCCCCTTCTTTCAGTTTGCAGTACACTCTATGCTTGATGGGTGTCATACACCAGTTTCACCACTGGGGTTAGACACTGTATCGAATATAGGCAGTGGGAATGGGTGTCATACACCAGTTTCACCACTGGGGTTAGACACTGTATCGAATATAGGCAGTGGGAATGGGTGTCATACACCAGTTTGACCACTGGTGATAGACACCTCATTGAATACAGGCAGTGTGATTAGGTGTAGTACACCAACGTCACCACTGGGGGCCTCCACCTCGCACACATGATTATGCTGCTCTGTTTGGTCAGAGCTGCACACTTGCATGCCAGCACAGCTGAGTGGGACGTTTGTCCACACAGCTGATGCTTGTAATGAACGGAAGGCGTGCACCAATGTGCAAGTGAGGGGGGGAACTTGGCAGCTACATATAGCGGCATGTGACATCTGGTAAGCATCCCCATGATTAAATCAGTATGATGAAACATGTCGGGCGTGGGTACTAAGTTACAACCGCATACCTTAAACTGAACTGGTCGGGCGTGGAACGGTCCATCTGTCACCAATATAGTCATCTGAAGAGCGACTCCAGTACACCTTCATAGGGCTGTGAGTAAACCTGGGCTATTTGTTGGTCCGCCGTGACCACTGGTTCACCTGGAGGAAAATTTTCGTTTGTGTTTACACCGTGTGATGTTTGGATTTAATCACTGCTTATGACAAGAGTCATTTTTGTGAGTGCATCTATTGGGAGATTTTTAGTGTTTTTATTAAAAGTTGTGTTGCAATATCACACTATTGTGCTCTCTCTCTTCATTATACATGTGGCTGTCATCTTGGAGTTTTTCCTTTTTCCAACGGATCTCCATTTATTTAACTGAGTGCTCCAGTTTCCAAAGAGGGAGTTCCATCAATTAAACTGAGTGGTTCAGTTAAAAAGCCTGTGTGCCTTAACACGAGAGTGTCAGGCCATTTATTGTGGTGAGTTTGCATTCTGATGGGTGGTGGAATCACGCAGTCACTGTGGTGTGGTGAAAGCACTGTCTGAAGATCGTGAAGGGACTTCTTCTGTTCTCCATTTATGAACTTCATTTACGTTCACACAATCAGTTTATGGATTTTTTTTTGCCAACCTGTTATTTTGGGTGTATTATTGACACCTATTTTTTGACACTGATATATTGTTTCACATAGAGGGTGGATCACTCATTATTTTTCACTTAATAGTCTAGCAATATTATATGTGTGTTTTTTTTTTTATTTTATTCTCTTGAGCGCTGCTTAATATCACATTTGATACCTTTTTTCACATCAGGTAGCACTGTATTTGCATATTACATTTTGATTGTTTAACTTTTAGAGCAGCAGCTCACATATATTTATTTATTAATTTATTTATATTATCAATATCACTATATTTTCACTTATATTCTCCAGTTACGCGCAGTGGGGGTGGCTCAATTAGACGGCCTTTATTTCCACCTTTTTCCCATACAAAATTAATATAAGACCCGGGCTTATTTTCGGGGAAACACTTTAGTAACTTCGCAGCCAACTACCACCAAGTACAACTAATTACAGCCAGCAAGCTGGGATTATTCAGTGATCCCCTTTTGTCAAGTGAAGTTGATGGGACAGATAGGCTAACAATTTACAGTGGAAGTTTTGTGCAGATGAGGATCAATAGTCTGCATGGTTTATGCAGGGAAATTACTGTAGAGGTCGACCGATATGAGCTTTTCTATGGCCGATGCCGATATTTAGAAATCTGGGCGGCTGATGGCCAATATACAATGCCGATTTTTTGCGGCCGATATTTTAGGCCGATTTTTTTTTTTCACCCATTTCGTAAAATTTAACAGTTTAGTTAAATATGCTGTGTTGTGGAGACGGATGGGTGGTGCTAGGCGTGGGTGGTGCGGCGTTGTGGAGAGGGATGGGTGGTGCTAGGCGTGGGTGGTGCTGCGTTGTGGAGAGGGATGGGTGGTGCTGCGTTGTGGAGAGGGATGGGTGGTGCAAGGCGTGGGTGGTGCGGCATTGTGGAGAGGGATGGGTGGTGCTGCGTTGTGGAGAGGGATGGGTGGTGCTAGTCGTGGGTGGTGCGGCGTTGTGGAGAGGGATGGGTGATGCTAGGCGTGGGTGGTGCTGCGTTGTGGAGAGGGATGGGTGGTGCTGCGTTGTGGAGAGGGATGGGTGGTGCAAGGCGTGGGTGGTGCGGCATTGTGGAGAGGGATGGGTGGTGCTGCGTTGTGGAGAGGGATGGGTGGTGCTAGGCGTGGGTGGTGCGGCGTTGTGGAGAGGGATGGGTGGTGCTAGGCGTGGGTGGTGCTGCGTTGTGGAGAGGGATGGGTGGTGCTGCGTTGTGGAGAGGGATGGGTGGTGCAAGGCGTGGGTGGTGCGGCATTGTGGAGAGGGATGGGTGGTGCTGCGTTGTGGAGAGGGATGGGTGGTGCTAGTCGTGGGTGGTGCGGCGTTGTGGAGAGGGATGGGTGGTGCTGCGTTGTGGAGAGGGATGGGTGGTGCTGCGTTGTGGAGAGGGATGGGTGGTGCAAGGCGTGGGTGGTGCGGCATTGTGGAGAGGGATGGGTGGTGCTGCGTTGTGGAGAGGGATGGGTGGTGCTAGGCGTGGGTGGTGCGGCGTTGTGGAGAGGGATGGGTGGTGCTAGGCGTGGGTGGTGCTGCGTTGTGGAGAGGGATGGGTGGTGCTGCGTTGTGGAGAGGGATGGGTGGTGCAAGGCGTGGGTGGTGCGGCATTGTGGAGAGGGATGGGTGGTGCTGCGTTGTGGAGAGGGATGGGTGGTGCTGCGTTGTGGAGAGGGATGGGTGGTGCAAGGTGTGGGTGGTGCGGCATTGTGGAGAGGGAGTGGGTGGGCCAATGGTTGTTTCTCCCTAACAGCACGCCGAGGGAGGGGGCCCGGGCCGGGCGGACGGCGCGATGCCATTGAAATTTCTCATTCCATTCTGTAGCCATGCGGATGGAGGAATCATACATGAATGCGGGAGCGGGGGCACTGGTGACTGGTCTGTACAGTACTGCTAGGCAGACAGGGAGCTTCAAAAATTGGGAAAAACTGCTTTTTTTTTGCCTCTTGTGTTAACAAGGCATAAATCACAGAAGGGTGCAGCATGGAAAGAGGCCCATTAGTTGTATAAAGCAGAATCTATTTTTAACTGTGGGCCTCCTGAAACCTAAAATTTTAATTTGTTGTTGCATTCCTAATGTGCACCTTTTACATCATATTCTGCTGATTGTTACACTTTATTCTTCCAGAGATGGAAATAATTCCAGATCAAGTGTCAGACAGCAAACAAAATGAGCCATGGCTGGCACTATGCTTTCGAGAAACTTTGTTACCAGGAGGTCCATGGCATAAGGTATGAAGAATAAATAATTGTTTAAGCACCAGCTGGTTCAGCTTGTAGATAAAAGTACATAGGTTCATAAAGCTATGACTAAGCACTAGTTTCAGTGCGAAACGCGTCAGCAGTCAGGTTTTATTTTATTTTGCTGTGACTTGTAGTGCTGTCCTTCTTTTAATGAAAGGCTACAATTTGTTCAGAGCGCTGTCTAGAGACAATCTTTGTTCCTGCTTTGCTAAGTGCATTGCCTGCACCTGAGTTGTCTGAAACAAAGGATATTCATCTGGGTTCCCACCTGGAGCGGCTATTCCCTTTTCCCCTGGTTCATAAAGCCAGGCACTGTTTCGGGAAAGGGTTTTGGTTTGAAGGATTAAATACCAATTTACCCCACTGAATCATACTCTCCCAACTACAAATTGTTCTGATCATGTAGGACAATATAAATATTAAAGAGAAACTTCACCCTTATCTTAAAAATGACAAAATCTTTCCAAATGTTAAGTAATGGCAATCTACAAATGGATACTGTACAGGACACCGGGAATGTGTCCTGGACAGCACCAATATTTGAGTTGTGGTCCCTTTAAGAGAGAGAGTTTGAAGACTTGGTTAAAGTGGACGTAAACCTCACAATGTAGAGTATAAGATTTCTTATCATCTGTGCCCAGTCTTGCCACACAGAGTTAACCCAGCTCTGAGCAATCCTCTTTTATTGTTCAGTGAAAAAAAACAGACTTATAGAGAAAAACCTTGGTCCGTTCCGCCCCCTTGCTGTGAATGACAGGTTATTTACATATCTCATGCACTAGCCTGGAGACAGGCATTATTTTTGAATTCCCACCCCCACTCCTTTTCTGAAGTCATGTGGTTACTTTTCTGGATTTTGACTGAATGTTAGTGATCATAGCAGAATTTAGTGTAAGGAATACATAAGAAAAAATGCATGTTGACAAGGGGTGTGTAGAGGAGGGCGGGGAGTCTACTGACATCACGACTCCACCCACAGAGCTCCAGACAACAGATCCACCCACAGAATCTGCAGTTTTTCAGGTCTTATAACAGACAGAGGGGAGACATTTGACAGGTAAGGATACATGCAGGAGGCATGTATATCCTTATAGATCAGCACTATGGCAGTAGTTTAGAAAGGATGAGAGTGGGTTTACATGCACTTTAAGTATTCAGAGGTTCAGGGGTAGTCTGGTTGGAAAGAGAGAACTGATCATCATTACTCTCTGAATTGGTAAATTCCTAGAAGGGACCTGGAAACTTTGGAGGTTCAAAGTGTTTTGGGAGGGAGAGTCTTAAAACCCTTTGCAGGACTCTGTCCTGCAAAACTTCAGCAAAGGGTGTCTTGAAAGGCAGCAGGAAGGGATTAGCACCTGTGTCAGTACGGCAGAGTGGAGAGGTTCACAAGCTATAAGCACGGGTGAACCCTCTTGCGACCAAGGCATTTCTTGCTTAACTCTTGTGACATTTGTGGCACCCTGAGACAAGGGGACCCCTATCTCAGTGTAGGACCCAGAATTTGGGGGTGAGCCTGTCGTATGGTTTGTTTGGATACCAGGATTATGGACTGTTTGTTTTTACTTTTTGGCTGAAGAAGGCTTGTTGTATTTACTTATTTTGAAGACACCAATAAGAGCCGGTTCACACAGGCACAACTCGTCAGGCGACTTAGCTGCCGGACAAGTCGCGCTCTGTTCTGTACAATGGAACCGTTCTAATAGGAGCGACTCAAGTCGCTCCAACTTAGAAAAAGGTTCCTGTACTACTTTGGGAACGACTTCAAGGCGACTTGCATTGATTTCAATACAGAAGTCATTTTGCAAGTCGCCTCTGAAGTCGTGGGCAGATCGCCTTGCCGAGTCGCTCGGCAAGTCGTGCTGCCCCTGTGTAGAGATGAGCTTCATATTCGAGTCGAACTCATGTTCGACTCGAACATCGTATGTTCGATCTTTTGTCGAATTACGAACGTTTTGGGCCGTTCGCGCCAAATTCGAGTTGCGTTTCACGGCCCATAATTCACTGCGGCATCGCAGTGCATTGCTGTCTGATGATTGGCCAAGCATGCACTATGACCCGCATGCTTGGCCAATCACAGCTTGCAAAAAACGGAGAGCCATAATTGGCCAAAGCGGAGTGGAAAAACAGTGGGCCGGATTCAGATACCTGAGCGTATCTTTCCTCCGGCGTAACGTATCTTCGATACATTACGCTACGATACGTTACGCCGCTGTAACTTTGGGCGCAAGTTCTATATTCAGAAAGAACTTGCGCCCTTATTTACGGCGGCGTAACGTATGTGTTGCAGCGTAAGGCCGCGTAATTCAAATGGGGATGTTGGGGGCGTGTTGTATTTAAATTTGACCCCGCATTTTTTTTGAACGGCGCATGCGCCGTCCGAAAAATATCCCAGTGTGAATTGCGCCAAAGTACGCCGCAAGGACGTATTGGAATCAACGTGAACGTAAATGACGTCCAGCCCTATTCGCGAACGACTTATGCAAACGACGTAAAATTTTCAAAATTCGACGCGGGAACGACGGCCATACTTAACATAGGATACGCCGCACATACCCCTCATATAGCAGGGGTAACTTTACGCCGGAAAAAGCCGAACGCAAACGACGTAAAAAAAAAGCGCCGGGCGGTCGTTCGTTTCTGAATCGGCGTAAATACTAATTTTCATATTCCTCGCGTAAACATACGAAAGTGCTACCTAGCGGCCAGCCAGAAAATGCAGCCTAAGATACGACGGTGTAAGACACTTACACCTGTCGGATCTTAGGGATATATATGCGTAACTGATTCTCTGAATTAGGCGCATAGATACGACCTCTCGCACTCAGAGATACGACGGCGTATCAGGAGATACACCGTTGTATCTCTTTTCTGAATCTGGCCCAGTAATTTTAAGTAAAATCAAAAAAATGCTTGTTTAGCTAATGAATGTAGTATGAGTTCATACTGAGTTCATACTAATGTGATTTTTGTTGTCTGGTCAGTATGTCACAAGTTGGACAGTGGTGATCCAGACACTCCTCTTTGTCTTTTTAAAAGATGCCAAGGAGTTTGCCAATTGCAGGATTGGAAGGTCCCTACTACATTGTACTTATCCTTTCTATATTCCATGTGGTTAGTAGTTGCATTAATGGCTACATTCACCTTTTCCAGAAAACGTGCATATTGGAAGATTTCTCGGCTATTCCTGTTCTCGTGGCAACTAAAAATGTTGGAATTACCCTCACTTTCATTTCCTGTGACTTTGGTGATTAGGAGGAATTAGAGAGATCTTTTTTTTTTTTTTTTCACAATCAGGTTTATTAATGTGTAGAAAAATGAATACAGATTACATTTTACATAGTATTGACATTAGACGTCCAGAGTAACAATCAGTATACAGAAAAAAGAATTTGAATTAGCAGTAGGATTTCGGACAAGATCTAGTGATAATTATTCTATTCATATAAGTGCATTTCAGAATATGAGGTAGGGGAAGGGAGGGAGGGTCGGAGGGTGGGGGGTGGAGGTGGGGGGGGGGGGGGGTGAGGAGAGGTGGGGGGAGGAGGGGAGAAAAAAAAAAAAAGAGGGGGGGGGGGTGAATCTTTTATCAGGAAGGAAAGCTGGTCTATATATTCAACGTTACATTGGTTTGACAAGAGGATTGATATAATATCTGCCGCAATTAATATACAGGTACATATATAGTCATATCATTGTGTGGAAAGAGTAACATTCTATTTAGTCATGTTAACAACAGTTGGTAGTCACTGGTATACTTAAATAACACCCAAGGTTGCCAGATTTTGTGGAAATTTGTAGCGTTTTCTTTCTTCATGGCTATTAGTTCGTCCATTTTGTGCATATATTGCACTCTGTCTAACCAATCTTTAATGGATGGGCATTTGGAGGATTTCCAGTGTAATGGGATTAGGGTTTTCGCTGCCGTCAGCAGGTGTCTTGTGAGGGACTTTTTGTAGCTGCTAATCGAGAGGTGATTAGCGTGGATAAGGCAAGCGGCAG
Organism: Rana temporaria; assembly: GCF_905171775.1. Classification (NCBI taxonomy): domain Eukaryota; kingdom Metazoa; phylum Chordata; class Amphibia; order Anura; family Ranidae; genus Rana; species Rana temporaria. The sequence continues at coordinate 269,513,598 of NC_053490.1, read as the reverse complement.
CGTCTAGTATAATACTCGTGTCTGTGATTAATTTGATGCAATTTATAACTCGAGACCAGAAATCAGCTATCGGTGGGCAGGACCACCAGGTGTGCAAGAAAGTACCCACTTCTTTCTTGCATCGCCAACAGGTGTCTGAGGTTGTCGGCGACCATTTTCTAATCTTTGAGGGAGTTATGTACCATTGAGTTAAGACCTTGTAGGATATTTCTTGGAACTTCGTGCTTAGTGAACACCTGTGGGCGAAAATACTTGCTCTTTCCCATTGATCGTCACTCAGTGTGGTGTTTAGTTCCTTTTCCCATTGGCTTTTGTGTTTGTTTTGCGCCTGTTCCTGTGTCTGGAAAAGCCATGAATAGGCAAGAGAGGTCGTTCTTAGGATCTGGGCTCCTGAGAGGCAAATTTGCTCCAATTGGGTAGGTTTTTTCCCAAATTCTGATTTGTGTTTACTATTGATCAAGAAATTCTGGATTTGAAGGTAGAACCAGAATCCCGGAAACGACCCCCCCCAGCTCATTTTTCAGAGTGTCCATGGTTTTAATTTTATTACCGGTGAGACAGTGTATGGCAAGTAGCTTTTTTGTGGGTAACACAGATTTAGGTATAATTATACCTTGGCCCGGAGGGAAGTCTGGGTTGTCAGTTATTGGGGTTAGTGGACCTGGTATTGAGGCTAGATTGTGTAACAAGGCTACACTGTGCCATACTGACAATGTCGCAGTTATTAGCGGGTGAGTACTCTTGTTTTTGGATTTGGAAGTATTGGACCAGGGGTGGAAAGCAAGTATGTTGGTGTCTTGTGTTAGTTCTAGTTGAACCCAGTCTTTAGTCGATTGGTGACAGTGCCAATCAATGAGTCTGGTGATATGTGCTGCGAAGTAATATTTTTTAAAATCTGGGAGGCCTATTCCACCTTTTTGTTTGGGTTGTGTGAGTTGTGAGAAGTTAAGTCTTGGTTTCCTGCCCGCCCAAAGGAATTTCAGTTGTGCACTGCGTAATTTTGTAAAGAAGGAGGCATGTATTTTTATGGGTAGAGCATTAAAAAAATATAGTAATCTTGGAAGAATCGTCATTTTCAAGATAGAGGCCCTGCCGAACCAGCTGAACAATTTGGGGGACCATCTTTGTAGGTCCTTGGTAATGGATTGCAAGAGAGGGGTGAAATTTGCTGAGAAAATTCCGTCTATTGTAGGGGTCAATTTTATTCCTAAATATTTGAGATTTTTTTGTTCCCATTTAAAATTGTGATTGCTTTTTAATAGATCGTATTCTCTAGTCTCAAGGGTCAGGTTGAGTGCTTCCGACTTATTGTTATTTATCTTGAAGTTGGAGATATATCCGAAGTTATTGAAAATTTTGAGGATGTTAGGCATGGATATATGTGGTTTAGAAACGAAGAACAATAGGTCATCTGCGTAAGCAGCAATTTTATACTCTCTATCTTGTATTGTGAAGCCTCTAATGTCACAGGAATTGTTTATTGTTCTAATTAGGGGTTCTAGGGATAAGATAAATAGAAGTGGGGATAAGGGACATCCCTGGCGGGTGCCATTTGTGATTGTTATTGGTTTTGAGAGAGTGTTATTAACCTTTACCAGAGCCCTGGGGTTAGTATATAATGCGCCAATCCAACTAAGCATGTTGCTCTCCAGACCTATGTGCGAGCAAGTGGCCTTCATGTAGTCCCATGAGACTCTATCAAAGGCCTTCTCCGCGTCTGTAGACAGGAGAAGGCCCCTGATTCCCGATTTTTTGGCGTAGTGGATTAGACTCAGAGCTTTGGAGATGTTATCTCTCGCTTCTCGGCCGGGCATAAAGCCCACCTGTTCTGGGCCGATCACCTGGGAGAGGAGTGGTTTTAATCTGTTTGCAAGTATTTTCGCTAGTAACTTAATGTCTATGTTCAAAAGGGAAATAGGCCTGAAGTTGGCGCACTCTGTATGGTCTTTGTCTGGCTTGGGTATTACAGCTATGTGTGCTGTGAGCAATGAGGTAGAGTTGTGATCGTTTTTGGCTAGGTGGTTTAGAGCTCTGGCCAAGGGGGGTGAAATTATTTGTAAGTATGTTTTGTAATATTGTGATGTAAACCCGTCGGGGCCTGGGCTTTTACTTTCTTTTAGTGATTTTATAGCTTCCTGTAGTTCGATTAGTGTGATTGGGTTCTCCAAAAGTTCTATGTCTTCTTTACGTATGGAGGGCATGTTACTTTCTCGTAAGAACTCTGTGATATGTATTTCTCTTGTGGTTGTGACATTGGTAGGTCTGTGTTGTGGGGGAAGATTGTATAGTTTTGTGTAGAATTCGTGAAAGAGTGTTGCAATACGTTCAGGGTCGTGTTCGAGAGTGCCTTGCTTGCTTCTAATGGCTTGAATGCGGTTTGTAGTAATCGTGTCTTTAAGTGCCCTAGCTAAATATCTGCCACTCTTATCACCGTGTTCGTAAAAAATGTTTTTTTTAAATAGGAGGGATTTTTGCGTCTGTAAATTGAGCAGTTGTGCCAAAGCTTTCCTATTGTCAGCAAGTTCCTCCTCTACTTGGGATGAAAGGTTTTTTTTATGTTGTAGTTCTAATTGGGCTATTTTGTTGGAGAGCGAGGCAATCTCTTTATCTCTTTCTCTTTTCCTAATAGATCCCCATCTGATGAGGTCTCCCCTAATTACGGCCTTGTGGGCTTCCCAATTGTTCAGCGGGTTCGTGTCTTGTTCCCCGTTCTCCTTGAAGTAGTTTCTTATAGAGTCTTGTATACTGTCTCGTATTGTTAGGTCGGTTAGTAGGGCAGCATTCTAGAGAGATCTAACCCCTAACACCTCAACTCCTTATCCATAACAAAAATATAAAATGTTTCATTATACGTAGTTTTATATAGTTTATATTTTAAGTTATGCATAGACACCTCAAACTGTTAGCAATTAAGAAGAGATGGAGTGCACCAAGCATTTATTGAAGAATTCCAGGTATGGTTATATTATACATAGCTACTACGTATACTGTGGACAGAATATACCATACCTGGCCAGTGCCTCTGCAAGCTGGAAATCACTAAAGTTAACACTGCTACTTCAGTGATTTCTACTTGTGAAGCAGCGTGCCTGATGGATTGTGAACACAGGAGTTCGGCCCACCAGCATGGGTGGCATTTGAAGAATGCTTTGCAAAGCCCCTTTCATTGGACTTGATGGAGAGTGTGATGTCACTACCCCACCTCTCTGCTTTGTCCAATCAGAGAATGCTTTGCATGCATTCAGAAAACGCAAAGCATTCGCAGAATGGTGACTGTTTTGAGCTGCCGACCTCCTGTGTTCAGTAAGCAGAAGTGCAGCTGGTTGGCATAGGAAAAGTGATTTCACTTTAGTGATTTCCAGCTTCCAAGGGCATTGGCCAGGTATGGTACAGTATATACATAGTTACACTGGTCTAAGCTGGACCAATGTACCTATGTACTGTATAATATAGCCATGCCTGGAATTATTTTGTGAAGTGGTATTAAAAAACTAAAATTTTATATTTTGCAAAATGCCAATCAGATGGGGTAGCTATCTGATTAGTTTCCTTTTTTTAGGCTTGTTTCCTTATTTTCACCTGGTGATCTGGCCAATAACACAATTTGTGTCCTAGGGTGTCTCCACCCTGGATGGAGGAGCAATAGGGACATCTTTGGACTGCATCATTTTCAGTTTAGGGAGAGGGTAGTGCTAGATAATCTAGCAGATTCAAGCCAAGATCCAGCTAAAACTTTTTAAGCAGTTACAGCATTTTTGTTTTTTTTTATTTTGGGATAAAGGTTTTATATGAATAAAATCTAATTATCCCTAGCCTATTGGGGCTATTTTGGGCTAATTATATACCTTTGCTTAGTCAGATAAGTGCAGATTTGGAATGGTGACATGCTTTTTACCACTCCTGGCTAGATAAAATAACCATGATTAAGATGAATGTCCTCCCAAGGGTCCTCTTCGTATTTCAAATGATTCCTTTGAGCATTCCCCCGAGATTCTTTAGTACTTTACTGTACTTAGAGACAATGTAGATTTGTAATCACACAAGAGCAAGAATATCCCAAGAGAAACTGTCTAGGCCGGCCCAGGATACATGGTGGCCAATCTCTTGCTGATTTTAAAGGGGTTGTAAAGGTACAATTATTTTTTTCCTAAATAGCTTCCTTTACCTTAGTGCAGTCCTCCTTCACTTACCTCATCCTTCGATTTTGCTTTTAAATGTGCTTATTTCTTCTGAGAAATCCTCACTTCCTGTTCTTCTGTCTGTAACTACACACAGTAATGCGAGGCTTTCTCCCTGGTGTGCATAAAGCCTCTTGAGGGGGGAGGGGGCGAGCAGGAGTGTCAGGACGCCCACTAACACACAGCTCCTTTCTCTATCTGTAAAGTAGAGAGTGTCCCGACTTGCCTGCTTGCCCCCTCCCCCCTCAAGAGGATTTCTCCACATCAGGGAGAAAGCCTCACATTACTATGTGGAGTTACAGACAGAACAGGAAGTGAGGATTTCTCAGAAGAAATAAGGACATTTAAAAGCAAAATGGAAGGATGAAGTTAGTGAAGGAGGACTGCACTAAGGTAAAGGAAGCTATTTAGGATTTTTTTTTTTACCTTTACAACCCCTTTAACCGTTATTATCAAGCAGTGGTTTTCACTAGATTGGTTGACTGGGAATTCACCTTTCATTAAAGATATGGGTCAAACTAGAACACACGCTTTGTGAGACAGATCTAAACGTATTCCTCTGGATCCCAAGAAATACTGTCAGTTATCAACACAGACATTTCCCCTTGCTACCTTGACTTTGATACTTTGAGATTCTGTACATACCTGTGCGGGGTGGTCGTATAACTTTCTAATTATGCTTATACTCCGTCATACCTACTTCCTCCTTGGTATGTTAGATCATCATTTCCATTCATGGTCACCCGATCAACTACTCTTTTTATATCTAGTTACTAAGAGTTCTTTGATAATTCCCCTAGAGGAAATTATGGATCCTTGAAGCATTTCTCATTTGGACAATTTGAGCCACCCTCATTTGGCTCAATCTGTTTATTCCCTCCTGAAACCCATACGCTCATTTAGGGGCTTGACCTCCATTGAAAGAATCTTTGCTTCTAAAAAAACAACCTACAAGATGTCTCTCACAAATGTACAAAGGTTTGACATTGTTAACACAGTGCTCACATCCCAGATACTTGCTACAGTGGGAAAAAGATGTCTGTACGCCTATCACTGCAAATGTCACGTCTTCTCAATCTCAATTTCAAACTTCTATCATGCTGGTTGCCACTTGGCCACTTACCAAGGGGGCATGGGCATGCAGTAACTAAATGTGACCTCATCTTTTGCACCAGAAATTATGTATCGGAAGTGCCATTTTGGAGATTCAGTGAGACTGATGTTTGAAAGGAGTTACCAGCTAAGACCACCAGACACGTATAGCTACACAGAGGAACTGAGACTAAACAAAGTATTTATCATTAAAGTGATATTTATTTACAGTGAACACCAGTGTTGTAAGTGTTACCTAACGATGGGCCTTTTGAGGATAACGAGTAATCTACCAGATTACTCTTCCCCTCTCGGCAACGCCGTTCCCATTACTTGGGCGGCGTTACCAAAATTACCACGGCGTGCGCGGGGGGGGGGGGGGGGGAGGGGGGGTCATGTGGCCACAGGCTGGCCTGTGATTCGTTCACGGCCGGTCATGTGGCCACAGGCTGGCCTGTGATTCGTTCACGGCCGGTCATGTGGCCACAGGCTGGCCTGTGATTCGTTCACGGCCGGTCATGTGGCCACAGATCTGAGCACCACCACTTGGAGCGCAGACGTATTCGTTTGCGCTCCACCCCATCGCCCACATCCTCTAGAGACGCCGCACCGCCGTAATGTACCGCAGTTTGATGGGCGGCGGGCATGTAACTGCGGCACACTTGGGGATGTCATTACATCACCCCTTCGCTGGCAAGCGTCCTGATTGGAGGAGTGGGGATCCGCAGATCTCTCTGTCCCCACCATCATGCTCCAACTGTAAGTACAGCCCCGGTCTACTAATGCCTAGTGTTTTTACTCATCTACCACCTGACACCCGCTCTTCTAGCTTTGGGCATATTAGGAGGTGTTAATGTCAGGGGGCACCGCTGCATCCATTACTGATTCCTTTGGCTGTCATCAATCAGCCCACTTTGCAGTATTGTTCATATTCCAATACACTACATTTGTCCTGCCATTCTTTTTTCCTTCTCATGTATTTATCTATTTAGTTCATGTACCCATTCATCTGCTTGCTACCTCCCCCCCCCCTTTTTCTATTCGGTGTGTGACATCCAGCACTGGACTGGTCAATGTAGTGTAGTCTGTGTTGCAGTGGTCAGTTTAGTGTATTCTGTGTTGCAGTGGTCAGTGTAGTGTATTCTGTGTTGCAGTGGTCAGTGTAGTGTCTGTGTTGCAGTGGTCAGTGTAGTGTATTCTGTATTGCAGTGGTCAGTGTAGTGTGTGTTGCAGTGGTAACATGTGCCTGTAACATGCCTCACTGTGCCTGTAACTTACATGCACAGTGAGGCATGTTACAGGCACAGTGAGGCATGTTTACAGATGGCACAGTGTCGTCTTATACGTCGGCAAAAAAAAAGTCAGTTACTTTGCTGAGTAACTAATTACTTTGCCAATGAAGTAACTGAGTCACTAACTCAATTACTTTTTCGGACAAGTAATTTGTAACTGTAACTAATTACTTTTTTTAAGAAAGATGAGCAACACTGGTGAACACACACCAATAAACATACACAGCAACCAGTGAAAGCATAAACCACTCCAGCAAACAAGAACAAGAATAACTAATGAACGTAACTGCTATCTATATACAATGGCTACAACATAAGGGACAAACGCAACTCGGATGCAAGAAAGGGGACACAACTGGGTACAAGGGCATGGAACAAGGCAGAGGGGTGCAGGATGGATCAGGACACTGGAAGGTTCAGGAAAGTTATCAGGCACAAGCTGGTAGCAAGGAGGCAATCAGACAGGATAGTGACGCCCTGGGGGAAGGGAGAAGCAGCCTTAAATATCCACCTGGCAGCTGGAGCCAGGTGTGGCTGATCAGAACCTGCTGGCTTCTGGGAGACACCTGCTGGTGGACACTGGAACTGTAGCCATCTGCAAAGTGAACCCCAGTGCCACCAGCAGGTGAACTCAACCCTGACAAGCTATTTGATGTGGGGTCTGGGGTGTTTACCCTGCTCCCACTGTCAGAACAGTAGCATATAGCCGAGGAGGAGTTTCACAGCCCTTCAGTCCCGACAGGCTGGGAAAGAAGCCCCTCCCAAATCCCTGAATAAATAAACAATGCAGGCGGTTGTGGTGCTGGGACCCGTTACACCCACCAGCAACTGTGGGACAAGCTGGAAACTACTGGGCTGCAGAACCCCTCTCACCTGGCTCCAGCCGCTGAGAGGAAGGAATCAGGAGCCGCTGACTACTGTGTGAATTAGCTGGACATTTACAGTATGCTTCTCACCTCAGCTATAGTAGCTTTATTTGTTATGATTAGGCTATCAACATGTCCTTGATGTATGTTATATAACCCCCTGGTTCCTGACAGGGAGTTACTCCTCCCCTCACTTGACCTAATGCATGGACTATATGTTCACAAACCAGGCCCTTAATGGGCATTGGATGAAATGGCAAAAAACTTTACCAGTGCTCTCTTTTTCTGTTCTGATTATTTTCATTGTTGCATTGACCATGTTCCTTCCTTTCTCTTTTTATCTTCTACTCCCCCACCCTCCCAAGCATGTTGAAATCATTGCCTATTACAATCTTCACCTACTCTACACTCTGCACTAGGGTTGTCCCGATACCACTTTTTTAGGACCGAGTACAAGTACCGATACTTTTTTTCATGTAGTCGCCGATACCGAATACCGATACTTTTTTTAAATGTCATGTGACAGTTTTCAAACCACAATACAGACTAAGGATATTTTCTTTAGAATTATGAAGAACTCTAACTCAAGACATTATAAAAGAATAAAAATGAGTAAAAATTAATAAAAATGTTTTATTTGCTTGTCACGCAGTAGTAAAAAACTCAAAGAATTTTCATAGAACATGTTGATAAATACAAAAAAAGTATTCTATTTAGGTATCGGGAGCATTTGCGCGAGTACGAGTACTCCCGCAAATACTCGGTATCGGTCCCGATACCGACCTACTAGTATCGGTATCTGGACAACCCTACTCTGCACTTAAAGCGGAGCTTCACCCACAAATATAACTCTACATCAGTACGTTTAAAAAAATGTCATTAACCCATTAACAAAAAAAAATATTTTTTTTACATGCCTTTAAACGGTTGTTGCTAGGCAGAATAGATAATCTTCCTTCTTCCTGCACCGCGGTGCTTGTGTCATAATTTCCCAGGAGTCTGTGCGCTCCTAAGGACAGTACAGGCGCTGTTTACATTGCCCACACAGCAGATAGAAATGGCCACATCGTCCTGCAGAGCAGTGGAGGCAAGTTTTTTTTTATTAATTTAAATAGCGATGCGGTATGTTTTATGCACTTTAATGGGAACTTTAGCAACATAATATTTAAATGGCAAAAAAAAAAAAAATGTGACTGGGACCCCGCTTTAAAGTGGTTATAGAGGCTAGCCATTCCCTGCATTAGGGTAAAAAATGTCCCAGTAGATGTATTACACATCCCTTAATACTTGGCGCTGCCAAAATAATAAGTGGAGCTGCTAGCACGGCTCATTGAAAAAAAGCAAAAAGTGGAAATATGTAGGTAAAAGTGCAGCGCTTATGAATACAATGTATAATGAAATACTAGTATAAAAATTGACATAAATAGAAATAAAATGAACTATATGATATAAACAAAACGTAAATAATATCCAGTGAAATCGCACAAGGTTAGAACTAATGTCCAAAATTGCACCATGTGATTAAATGTCCATATATGACTATAAGTGACAAAACATCCACCATGGGTGATAACTTAAACATTGAAGTGATGAAACAAAATTCTGATGAGAAGTGACTTCTTAGATGTAGTGAAATAACCCTCCACCTATAAGGATGCAGGCTTACCAGAAATCATGGACTCAAAGAAACATATATTTCATGAGTCAAACAGGCTTAACGGTCAATGTGAACTCCAAAGGGATCTCTTTGGGAACAAGGAATCCACCGATGGCTCTTCAACGAAGATGTACTCGGCTGTATGATGGGTAGGCACTGGCTTATATGGCATAAGAGTGGCCCTCAGGTAAACGTTCAATAAAAATGAAGTTACAGCGCATGTAATAAATGATGAGGCGGCAATGGAGTCTTCCTGACGCGTTTCGTGTAATCACACGTCATCAGATGACGTGTGATTACACGAAACGTGTCGGGAAGACTCCATTGCCGCCTCATCTTTTATTACATGCGCTGTAACTTCATTTTTATGTAAGTGCAATTGCCCATTAAATTTCAGCTATTTTTATGGTATCCCACTACGTTGCCTCCTCTCTTCCTCCTTTTATCCTTTTTTTGATTGAATGTTCACCTGAGGGCCACTCTTATGCCATATAAGCCAGTGCCTACCCAATAGACGGCCGGGTACATCTTCGTTGAAGAGCCATCGGTGGATTCCTTGTTCCCAAAGAGATCCCTTTGGAGTTCACATTGACCGTTAAACCATGACTCATGAAATATATGTTTCTTTGAGTCCATGATTTCTGGTAAGCCTGCATCCTTATCGGTGGAGGGTTATTTCACTACATCTAAGAAGTCACTTCTCATCAGAATTTTGTTTCATCACTTTAATGTTTAAGTTATCACCTATCCGTGTAACTTATAGTCATATATGGACATTTAATCACATGGTGCAATTTTGGACATTAGTTCTAAACTTGTGCGATTTCACTGGATATTATTTACGTTTTGTTTATATCATATAGTTCATTTTATTTCTATTTATGTTCATTTTTATACTAGTATTTCATTATACATTGTATTCATAAGTGCTGCACTTTTACCTACATACCTGCGCCAGTAAATTTCGGGTGTCATGACAGTAAATTTCAATCTGGTAGGTTGGCAACACTGCTCCTGTGGGATGTTCAGCCTCAGTTAGCTTTATTTAAATAACATAGCAATACCTACATAAAGTATGCATATATTCTACTTGGTCTGTAACAATTTTACCAATTTACCACTGGTGCCAAGTCATTTTCTCCACTAGACACAGAGGCCCGGATTCTCGTACGAGTTACGCCGGCGTATCTCCAGATTTGAGTCCGAGCCGTCGTATCTTGGCGCCTGATTCAAAGAATCAGATACGCCAACATTTCACTAAGTTACGACCAGCCGTCATATCTTAACTGCATATTTACGCTGGCCGCTAGGGGCGTGTACGCTGATTTACGCCTAGAAATATGTAAATCGGCTAGATACGCCAATTCACAAATGTACGCCTGGCCGATGCAGTACAGATACGCCGTTTACGTTAGGCTTTTCCCGGCGTAAAGTTACCCCTGCTATATGAGGCGTAGATGAGGCGTACCAATGTTAAGTATGGACGTCGGAACAGCGTCGAATTTTTCACGTTTTACGTTGTTTGCGTAAGTCCGCGAATAGGGCTGTGCGTCATTTACGTTCACGTCAAAAGCATTGGCTTCTTGCGGGTTAATTTGGAGCATGCGCACTGGGATACTTTCACGGACGCTAAGCCGCCGCAACTTTGGTTTGAGAATATGGCACTTGCCTGTCAAAGTTGTGGAGGCGTAACGTAAATAGGATACGTTACGCCCGCACAAAGATGCGCGATTCTACGTGAATCCGGGCCAGAGTTCATAAAATGTTTGAAGCTGAAGAATACCATCCTGTATCGAAGACAATGCTACTCGCTTTATCCACATGGGGGCAGCATTTATACATGTAAGATTTAACACTAAACAAGTGGGAGTTTGAAGTAAGATTTACATTAATAGTATTTATTAAAAAAAAAAAATGTAGTAAATATATTATTCTTTAGGCTGTTTGTAAATGTTGTCTTGCTCTTATTATTTAGTATTACGGAATACAAAATGTAAAATGTATGCATATTCTGTATGAAGTCATGTAACTGGATGTTTTGGCAATAGCCAAGAAAAACATGCATTTTAGTAATCAATAAGATTATGACATGTTTTTTTTTCTTACCTTATATATTTTTATTTTTTTAAATAATAATTATGCAATATACAAAAATAGTATCTGACTGTACAAGCTATTTTCTTTGGTTCTTGGACACAGGAGACTGTTTTGCATTTATAACTGAGTTATGAGCAAAAGTTCATCTTATTGCAACTCTTCTGCATTTGACATGAGGGGGCACTGACCCCTATTGTAGTTGCACAGTTTGTTCTGCTAGATTTGCAAGGCACCAAAGGGATAGCTCCCAACTGTCCCTGATTTTCGAGGGACTGTCCCTGATTTGGAGCAATGTCCCTCTGTCCCTCTTTCCCCCTCATTTGTCCCTCATTTTGGTCTGATCTATATTATAGTTGTATATAAAATGCACTTTTTATCTATCAAAAAGTGTTTTCCAGCGCTAAACCTTTCACCTGATTTCTAAATTGCTGCATTTGTAAATTCCAAATGCCAATATAATGGAATAGTAGTGGTAAAAAAAGCCCTTGTGGGTTTAACAATTTTTTTTGTACAATTCTCCTTTAAGATGGTGTGGCAAGGGGTGTGTCCTACGCAACATACTTTTGCTGATAGGTGTCCCTCATTCCTATCTCAAAAAGTTGGGAGGTATGACCAAAGGGTGAACCATCAAAGTATCTTAAGCTTGTAATGCAGTGTTTTATTACTTTTAGTAACACAAATCCAACACTACATACCCAGGTACAAGTCCGTTTAAACCTGCCCAGACCTCTTTTCAGTTTGACACTTCTGATGGCCCAAAAGTTAATAGTGTTTTGATTAGGATTTGGAATTTTAAAGTGTCAGTAAACCCACATCATAAGTTTTTCAGGCAGACCCGATCGGAACCTCCATTCTTCTCTATGGAGCAACGGGTTTAAACAGACATGTGTCCATTTACACCTGCCTACATCCAATCCCATTCGCCAAAAACAGACGGAACTCCATCTGTCCGGCAGATCGGATCAGATGGCAGTCGGGTGTAAACGGACAGGCTGCCGCTCATAGAGGAGAGTGGTCTTTGTTTGTGTCCGCTCTGCATGAATGGACCAGACACAGACTTGTCATCCACCTGCTCAGCATTGATCAGCGGAGAGATCCCCTGTTGAGCAAGCTGATCGCAGCCGCAGTCCACCCCGTGTGAAAGGGGTCTTACATGCTGTTGTATTTTGCAAAAAAACTGGTTCATTCTGCTGTTCTCTATCTCCATGTCCCTAATTCAGCTAGAGATTTTGCAGCTGCGGTGGCAACTCTGCACATGCTCAGCTTTCAGTGAGTTTCTGTGCTGAGCATCTGAGCAGGCCATGTGACTGTGCACCATAGTCGACGACCGGAACCATACGTCCTCATCTATAGTGTCCCCCAGATCTGACTCCCAGGCTAGTTGGTAAGAGAGTTTAGAACCCTGATCTGCGAACAGAGTATACAGCTCTGATATACTACCGCGCGTCCTAGGGTCACTCAAACATTTATTTTTATTAATTTCCATTATTTTCATCATTTGTGCTGACCATTTTCTATGCTTCCTCAAATAACCATGCCACTGCCTTCCATGTGAACTGACCCTGGCCTGTTTTTCGACGATACCCCTGCCTACCGTTTGGACTGCTTCCACGTGAACTGACCCTGGTCTGTTTTATCGACTATTCTTCTGCCTACCGCTTGGACTGATCTGTTGCCCTGCTACTGTAGTACACATGGGGTCTCACTTATGTGAGGGGCTCCACTGTTTTTCTGGATGGAGAAAACCCATTTTTGGGTTTTCTCTGGGTTTCATAATTTCTGTATTAGGATCTGGAGTCTGCAGGCTTCAAACTTGTAAACAAAAAATGTCAGAAATAGGCCTGGTCCTTAAGTGGTTGTTTCTAGTCCACTAAAGGAACTTAGGAGAGAAATGGGTATTATCCCGCTGGACATCTGAGGGCACCTGCAACTGCAGGACTTCTTTAAAGGGTTACATGGTGTATTGCAGCCTAGTAACTCCCTTGCCCCCTTTGAGACCATGTGCAGGGCGACTAATCGACAGACCAAACTATTATCCAAACGTTACAAGTTTCTAATTGACCTCTCGACTCAGATGACTCCATACTACCTTAAAGAATGGGAGACAAAACTGTTTTGTAGCTTTTCAGAGGGGATGATTGGTAAGATCAATAAAACCTCAGTATGTTATAAAATGCAGGAGTCCTTCTTTAAATTTTTGGCGTCCTGAAGCTGTCCTGAATTTACCCCCCCATCTCCCTACATTATTGGAGAAACGGTGTACAGAGGGGCACGTTCCTGCATAAAGGGTGGGATTGTCCCTGCATTAACTCATTTTGGGTAGATGTCTGGACCTTATCGTCAAGCCCACTTAGCACCAGCTAGAAGACGATTCTGTCCCGTTACTATTTAACGCTACCCACTTATCTGTGGGAATGCATAAACGGTCCTCGATACCTCATCTCCTCAATGCCGGTAAATGCCTTATTCCATTATATTGGAAGTCCTCGAAGGTTCATACAGTGACAGATTGGCTCCTTCGGGTACAAGAAAGCCAGTTGGCAAAAGGGGTGGAGGTATCATTGGGCGTTATGGATTGAGTTAACCACCTATGACACATATAAACAGTTGATGGTGTAATTCTTTTGATTAGAATTGAACTGGTATGTTTTGAAACTAATTCTTGCCCAGCTTCATTGGAGATGTACTGCTTAAGAGTTTAAATCCCCTGTTACATTGTGGTCAGTGCCATTTCCAACTCATGTTGATGGCCAGTGTAAATCCCCCATCACATTGGTGGTCATTGTAAATTCTCCATTACATTGGTAGAATCTCCCACTATATACTTGCCAAAGATTTCCAACTTTGCTCTACATGATTCACAATTTGTCACAGTGTACTGCCACCTAACTAATCCCATCTTCCTCACCACTTCCACTGATCCCATCAACCCCCCATCATTGCCACGGATCCCAGGAGTCCTAGGATCCTTAGGAGTTTTCTGTCTATTGATGGGTCCCCTCATCTCCCCAGTCCATGGTGTGCAGGCAGTGAGGAGACAATGTGCTGTAACCTTTGGCAACCAATCAGTGAGCAGTAATGCTGTGCACTAAAGGCATTTGGGGGAATGGTGCTCTTTGTGAGCTGTATGCTTGGGGACCCTGTATAAGCCATATTAGAGTGACTGATTCATACTGTTGGGACATACAGTGTAAGGAGATGCTAATGCCACCACCTCCAGCCATCTGTCTATTCTCTGTGCTAATTGACCCTGCTATTGTGTGAAGATGTCCTGTGTTTACACTTATAATAATGTGTATTGTATAGCAGGTGAGCGAGGAGATGTGACGTCTACCCTGGAAGGTCATATCTATGAGTCGCCTAGTCTGGGTAAATGATTAGTTAATTAGCTCATGTTAATTTATGTTCTGGTTACCTCCTCTTTAACTGTATATAAGGTTGTATTCTTGGTTCTAATAAACACTTCATGTTCATCAGACAAACAAGTCTTGTCTCGTTGTGTGCTTGTGAGAAGCTGGAATATCTGATATCTATATCCAGACTGATAGGAAGCGGTATATGATGGAAGCACTTAAGCGGAGTGCGGGACGTTCTGTTACAGTAAGGTTGTCCAGTAACCTCTAGCAATCAATCAGTGATCAGTATTGATGTACAGTAATCTCTAGTTACCAATCAACAAGCAGAAGTCATGTGCTGTAACCTATAGAAAATAAACAGTGAACCATAATGTGTGCTGTAACCTCTAGCAGCCAGTCAGTGAGCAATAATGATACACTGTAACCTCTGGGAACCAATCGCAATCGCTGCCTGATCTGATTCAGTAAACAGATTTTGAGTCTAGCTGCTTTTTTTTGTATGTCTCAAAGCATGTTGAGAGTGAAATTGCACGGAAGAGGGAGCCCAAAAAAAAGGTTTGCCCAGGGTCCAGTCGATATTAAAGATGGCCCTGCTTATTCTAAGGCCTACAAATAAAGATTTAAAAAAAAAATGTTTCTAGTCCATTAAATAGGTTAGAAAATTATTAGTGAATAAATGTTTGGCAGCATGTGTCCTTTCGTGACTGCATAACAAACAGCACAACGTTGGCGTGTTCTTGAACATAGAAAAAAATGTAAAACATAAAAATAAGGATGTCTTTGGTAAATAGACGAAGAGACTCTTTTGATGCATTTAGAGTAGATGCTGGAGTAAATTAGGCAGGTAATCATGTGAAAAATGGCAGCACTGAAGAAAAATAATGCAGGGACACTTATTCTACTCTTTTCCTTCCCTGCAGATCAGCATTAAATATTAATTCAATGCATTAGCAGGCATTTCATGATCTCACACAGTTCTACCTGCTATTTCTACTAGATCTACAATAGTTTTCGCTGAAGCGATACCTTGGAGGTTAATTATGACAGTGGAATTGGAGAATGCTTCCAACGTGATTACTCCATAGATATAGAGATAGTACAGTATATAGAAATGTATGAGTACAGGATTTCTTGTATACAGTAAAACCTTGGATTGCGAGCATAATTTGTTCCAGAAACATGCTTGTAATCCAAAGCACTTGTATATCAAAGATTTTTTTTTTTACAGGGTATAAAAGAGAAGAGAGGCACCTCTAAGTGTAGCAATAAGTTGCTAAATATTGTACCTTCATTAAATGTAACCATATTGCTACACGTAGAGGCTCCTCTCTTTTTTTTTTTTATTCTCAGTTGTGACATGACACTACTGTTATATCAAGACATCGCTTGTATATCAAGGCAAAATTTATTAAAACATTTTTCTTGTCTTGCAAAACGCTCTCAAACCAAGTTACTCTCAAACCAAGGTTTTACTGTATTTCCCATAATAATAATTATGAAGAAATTATTTTGATGGTGTAAAAAGCTGATATTAGGCTGCTTTCACAGTGATCCGTTTTTCTTCAGTTTTTGCGTTACAAAATGGGGAAGAAAAGTTCCTGCTTACTGCATGTTTGGTGTGGGGGAAAAAAACACATACAAAATGCACCAGCAGTTGTGTTTTTAGTGAGGTTTTTGAGTCACATGTCATTTTTTTACAGATGCAAAATACACCGGAAATGTGTCAAAAACACGTATGCGTTTTTACAGCGTTTATGCAACGGAGTAGTGTAAAAGAGCATAAGACTGGTTGCTCTTTTTCTGGCTTGTAAGATCCTCTTTTAAAAATGTGTACACCTTTTAGCTTGAAGTATATGTAAATCCTTATAGTGAACTTATGTTTGTCCCCTTTATGTCTGTTAATTATACAATTGAAGGAGTTTTGTTGTGTATGTTCTACAAGTGCAAAAAAAGAAAAAAATGTTTATCTTGCCAGAAATCTATTGTTATCAGTTAGTTTTGTTGAAGGTTCTCTTTGCAATATGGAACATCCCCACCTTTTTTATGGAGATGAGGAGAGGGGAAGATGTTCTTTAGTCCTAACACACCAACTGTTCTAAGGTGGTAACAGTGATTAAGCATTGCCACCCCAGGACAGGAGGTTTGCTAATAGCAGAATCACCAGATAAAAATTTAAAAGAAAAGAAAAAAGACTTAAAAAAAGTCAACTAACATAGCTACCACGTCTAGGGACGGGTAAGTTCTGATTGATATATATATATATATATATATATATATATATATATATATATATATATATATATATATATATATATATGACGCACACACATACACAGTATCTCACAAAAGTGAGTACACCCCTCACATTTTTGTAACTATCTTATTATATCTTTTCATGTGACAACACTGAAGAAATGACACTTTGCTACAATGTAAAGTAGTGAGTGTACAGCTTGTATAACAGTGTAAATTTGCTCTCCCTTCAAAATAACTCAACACACAGCCATTAATGTCTAAACCTCTGGCAACAAAAGTGAGTACACCCCCACGTGAAAATATCCAAATTGGGCCCAAAGTGACAATATTTTGTGTGGCCATCATTATTTTCCAACACTGCTTTAACCCTCTTGGGCATAGAGTTCAACATAGCGGGGGGCGTGGCCGGACGAGGATGGCGCTGGACGTACTCTGGATGAGCTCTGATTGTGGAGATCTAATCTACAGCCATCCTGCATTGGTACTGTAATTTGGATGCCCAAAATACCCTCATCCAGTGCCCGGGATTCTCCCTGTACAGTCCCATACCTTTTTTAGCTGCCTGGGACGTCTTCCCACTCACCGGGGTGATTCGAGGCCTACTCCCTCATAGGACCCCCGTCGCCATCTTGGGGCCTAGTGAATTGCGGATGACACCGCGATCGAGTACAGCGGGGACAGCGGACCGATCGATTCACCCGTCCTCCTTCTCCAGCGACATACTGCTCTGAGAGGGGTGCCCGGAGCAACCATCCAAACGGTGACTGAAGGAAACACCCGTCTTCTTAACGGAGGCCCTCTGACGCACTCATCAATTGAGGTGATAGCACCATCTTGTGGCCTACGCACTTAATGCAGCATACATAATTATTTTTTTTTTTTTATGAGGTAAAAGCTGCTGGCTTTTGGATAACTTTCCTCATAAAATCACCCTCCAGTTCCTGAAAGCTCAGTGTGGGGGTTTAAGCAGTATTAATTACAAATATTTGCAAGAGCCTGGAAGCAACCCATTTTTTTTTTTTTATTATTTTTAAGGCCTTCTCCTCAGGGTCTTAATAAACACCCAGGATCCATATTACCTCACGCCTGTGTGAGAAAACAGGGTCTGCCCTGTTATTAATATTATTTGAAGCATTTTGGATGACTTTCTTATGCTGAGGTATTTCTTTGTTAATTAGTTACCTAAATATAAGAACTGACTGTACGATTTTTTGGAATTCTCTCTCATAATCCGCCTCAGTGACTAAAACTCAGTGTGTGGTGACTTGTGACCATTTTCCTGCGACATTAATGCGAGGAACTGATAGAATATAGATGGATGTTATCCCCAGGTCACCGTTACATCTTGCAACCTACATAATCCATTGTATCACACTATTTGGAATTTTTAATATATTTATTTCTTCTCTAAACTGAAGTAATTTTTTTTTTTTTTGTACACTGGATACCTGACTGCAATAATAGACTAATCACAGTAGTCAGAGGTTGGTTACCAACTCGACACGGTGCCCAGGGCCTGTGTTATACATTATCGGATTATCCTATGATTATCCCTGCAATGGAAACTTACTGAGGTGTTCCTACTCACTGTCTGATGTTAGTCGACGAAAGCTGCAGACCTATCCACTAATATGACACCTACATGATACGTAATTGGAGGCATTTTCATGGTGCTAGTCTTTTTACAATACTTACTGTAAAGGCTCAAAGCTAGGTATGGACTGATCACATGATTAACACCCGCTGAATGATGATGATTATAGGACTGTTATACCTATAGGAGCTTATATAGGAGTTATAGGAGTGAACTGCTGATTCTAAACTATAGTGCGACTTAACTCCTGCTGATACAAATTCATTATAGCACTTATTATATATGAAGGGGAAACAGGGCAAAAAAAATAAGAACTCAATTATCAAGGAGAGTCTTTTTGATATGGACACCCCTCCTCATACAAGTCCTCAGGTGCCTGTGGTGGATCCGAAGTTTAATGAACAAATCTCATCTCATTTGATGCCCTCCTCATTGCCTCCTCCCTTAGGTTCTACTACAACTTCAGCTATATTTTCATCTGTAGTAAGGGAGGGAATAATACCTACAATGGCTGATCACGGGATTCCTATGGTGTCTCCCTCACATGACCCTATACAAGTAACTGCTAACGTTGAAACTGCCCCAGAAGTTTCTTTCAATGTTACTGATCTCTATAACAGGATCTCTGAAATGCTGGAAAGGGGTTTAGCTCACACGGCTGAGAAAATTACTAAAGATATTAGGGCAGACTTCCAATGTCTTGGCAACAGGATTGATTCTGTAGAACATAAATTGGACACTAACGTTTCTAAAACTGAACAACATGATAACCATATCCATTTCCTACAAGAACAACTGGAGGCCGCTCAGGCTAAGATTGACGATTTGGAAAACAGGTCAAGAAGAGAAAACTTCAGAGTTAGGGGTCTTCCTGAGTCCATTATGGACGTTCATTCAGCAATACGAGACATTATGAGAATCCTCCTTCCATCTGCACCTGATATAAAATTGGAAATTGATAGGGCTCATAGATCATTAGGTCCACTGAGAAGAGATGGTTTGCCCAGGGATGTGGTGGTCAAGCCTCATTATTTCTCCACCAAAGAAGACATTATGAAACGGTCCAGACAACAGGAGAATCTTCAATACCAAGGTACTAATATACAAATATTTTCTGACATTTCACCATATACCATTCAGAAAAGAAGAGCAATGAAACCGTTATTGTCTGCCCTCATCAACAAAGACATCAAGTATAAATGGGCTTTCCCCTTCGCCTTAAAATTCAATTATAATGGTAGAAACCATATAATACATAATTTCCAAGAAGGTGAACGACTTCTGTCTGATCTGAAAATTATATCTCTTGATCCTGTCATGGACACTAATCCGCCTCAACTTCCATCTGCCAAGAGGAACACACCTACTAGTCCGACTCAAAATCCTTGGAACAAGGTCAAGTACAGGAAAATTGGAGGTGACCAAGCACCCTGATATTGAATAGACTTACCCAGGACGTATCTCTTAATCTTTAATTCAGATGGATTTTTATCCCGGATGCTTTTTAAAAAAAGAAGACTCCGGGATTACATGTCTAGATTAATGCCGTTTTTCTTTAGATTATTCTCCTATTGTTTTTGGGTCATCCTATGATTCACATGCCTTTTTTCTTAAACTTGTTTTAAGGTGTAATGTTTATTCTGTCGGCAACTGACGACGGTGAGGTATTGAACCTCAACTTACCTCTTGTGTCGACACTTTGTCGACCCAATGGGTAAGAATATAGTCCTTTTCTGGGACTATGCAAAAATTTCTTGTTTGAATGAGGGAAGGAGAATCATTCTCTTCCCCCATTCTGGGTCACGATTTGACCTTGCACGATCTAATAGTTTATTGTGCTATATGTTTTTTTATTTTTCTCTTTTTATCTCTCCTTTTCATTTCTTTTTCTTTCTTCTTCATACTCTCTTCGTTTCTTCAGCCTGCCTGCCATTGTTCGTATTTGCGAGACTATTGATGATATCTGTACGGTCCCACATGTTCATAGATGTCGACAAGACTTATGGCTGGATCGAATGATGTATCTAAACCCCTTAGTGTTGTTACTCACAACACTCAGGGGTTGAATTCTCCTGTTAAGAGGTGCAAAGCCTTTCAAGTATACAAGTCTCTCCGTGTAGATGTGGTTTTCCTTCAAGAAACCCACTTTCCTAAACGATACAACCCTTCCTTTATGCATGCCCACTTTCCATTGTTTTACCTAGCTAAAGCAGAAAACAAAACTAAGGGTGTGGCCATCTTGTTTTCTAGGTATTGTAATTTTAACCTGACTAAAGAATTTGGAGATCCGGAAGGTAGGTTTCTATTGTTACAAGGTACCCTTGATGGCAGACTATACACATTTATTTCTTATTATGCTCCTAACAGAGGTCAGAAAAAGTTTTTCTCACAGATGCTTGATACCCTCCGACCATTTATGGAGGGGATCATTCTTATGGGTGGAGACTCTAACCTAGCTTTTGACACGGGATTGGATAAGTCCAAACCTTCTGTCAAGGGAATCGTCAGACCGACTAAACTTAGTCTACAAGTAGCACGCATTCTACATCAGTCTAGATTAACTGACATCTGGAGGGAGATGAACCCCAAAATTAAGGACTATACTCACTACTCTAACCCTCACCACTCTTATTCGCGTATAGATCATATATTAATCTCTAACCATCACGTCCCAGCTGCCATTAAGTCTCATATAGTTGATGTTTCTTGGTCAGATCACTCGATGGTTCTATTGTCACTGAGGAGAGAGGACACTTCTCCTAAAGTGTCTCATTGGACACTAAATAAGTCTATTTTGAAGGACCCTGTCCTAATGAAGGATATTGAGCGATCTCTTCTAGAATACTTTAAGCATAATGATACAGGAGATGTGTCCCCTGAAACTCTGTGGGCTGCCCACAAGGCTTCTATCAGAGGCAAAATTATACAAGTGGCCGCTGGCCTCAAGAAACAAAGAAACATAGACATAAGGAAGCTGGAAAACAACTATCTAGAGCTCCGTAAAAAACATAAATCTGATCCTCTTAACTTTCCTACTCAGGCACTTGATGCAGCTAGATCTGCCCTAAACTTGGTACTTACCACTAAAGCTGGGGAAGATATGAAATGGACTGGAGCTAATTTCTATAAATTTAAAGATAAAATAGGCCCGATGCTAGCTCATAAACTCTCACCTAGATTTCAATCACGGTCTCTCCCTAAAATAAGGATGACTGATGGTTCTCTTACCCTGAATCCTAGGAAGATAATGGAGGCCCTTCATGATTTTTTTTCTAAGCTTTATGCATCCACTGATGATTCTTCTTCAGAGGGAATGGATGATTTTCTGGACAATTTGAATCTACCTCAATTGACTGAAATACATAGAGAAATGATGGAGTCTCCCATATCAGCTGAAGAAGTATTGTTAGTAATTAAAAACCTAAAATTAGATAAAGCCCCGGGCCCTGATGGGTTTTCAAGTGCTTATTATAAAACATATTCGAGCATTTTGACACCTTACATGGTTAAATTTTTCAACCACATGACCGGTGGAGTTCCCATAGACAGGCAACTTAATTTAGCTTATATTTCGGTTATCCCAAAGCCAGAAAAAGACCATAGCCTGGTGGAAAACTATAGACCTATATCCCTCATTAACAACGATCTTAAGATACTCACTAAGGTAATGGCCAATAGAATGTCCTCTTTCATTGGCCAGTATGTTAGTAAAGATCAAGTAGGCTTCATCGCTGGAAGGCAAGGTCCTGATCAGGTTAGGAGGGCTGTGGATCTGATCTCCATTTTGAACTCGGGTTGGACTGGTGATACTAATCAAAGGGGAATGCTTCTTTCTATTGATCTACAGAAAGCATTTGACTCAGTATCATGGCCATTCATGTTAGAAGTGATGAAACGTTGGGGGTTTGGCACGAAATTTCTTGGAGTCTTATCTGCACTTTACTCTCATCCTAAAGCTAATATACGCTTTCAGGGTATTTTTTCGGAACCTATTGAGATTCATAGGGGTACTAGGCAGGGTTGTCCTCTGTCTCCCCTGGTGTTTGCAATAGTTATGGAATCCTTGGCTATAGCTATTCGTGAGAACACAAACATCAGGGGAGTTAGATGTGCCAAAATGGAGCATAAATGTGCCTTATTTGCAGATGACCTTTTACTGTTTTTGACCGCTCCAGATACATCCCTACCGGAATTATATTTTCTTTTAGACAAATTTTCTATGGTTTCAGGT
Source organism: Rana temporaria (assembly GCF_905171775.1). NCBI lineage: Eukaryota > Metazoa > Chordata > Amphibia > Anura > Ranidae > Rana > Rana temporaria. The sequence continues at coordinate 269,490,979 of NC_053490.1, read as the reverse complement.
CTAACTGTGAATATGGCCAAGTCTAGGGCCCTCAATGTTTCTCTCTCTGAATCCACGGTTTCTCTACTGAAGGAAAATTATGGATTCAAATGGGACACCTCTTATATCAAATACCTAGGTATCTATTTGACCCCCAACATCCAAAACTTGTATTTGGCCAATTATCCACCTATGTATAGAAAACTTGAGAAAGATTTGAGAGATTGGGGGACTCAGAATATAGGTTGGATTGGTAGAATTAACTCGGTTAAGATGACTCTTCTCCCTAGGCTTTTGTATCTTTTTAGATCATTACCCATACCGATAATTAAAAGTCATCTAAAATCCTTTCAAGGAAAGATTATCAAGTTTATTTGGAACAATAAGGGTCCACGCCTTCCATCTCGCACTCTCTATAACTTGCCTGAACAGGGGGGTCTGGGGGTACCCAACTTATTATGGTACTATCAATCAGCAAGATTGGCACAGTTATCGGAAACTTTTCTTAAACATGAACGCCCTGACTGGTTAGATATAGAAGAGCAGGCAACCCCGAATCTAACGATAGAGGAGTTAATGTGGAGTCCTACCAAGAATAGGCCTTCTATTTTATCTCCGACTCTTTCTCAAACCTTTGTTTTATGGGATTCACTTAAAAATAATCCCTCTCTAATTTCTAAAGGCAGACCTTTATCGAGTGTTTTTCTAGACCCACTCTTTGTTTCTAAAATTGAAGTAGATTCGTTCAAATGGTGGCATGACAAAGGGTTGTATCGTATAGGCCGTTTTTTTTCGCGCTCGGGTCCACTTCCTGAACAACACTTCATTGACAAGCTAGGTCTTCCTGTCTCAGAAAAATTAAGATTTTCTCAACTACATGACTATGCACAAAGCCTATGGGATAGTGGCTCGATCTCTGGACTATTGACACCTTATGAAAGTAATTGTGATCAGGGTTTGATCAGGAAGGGGAATATTTCAATCATATATCAATCGCTTGCTAATAACTGCACCAAATTACCTCATATGCTGGCCTGGGAAAGGGAACTTAATAACAACTGGGATTTATCTGACTGGTGTAGTAATTATACTAGATCCATTAAAGGATATGTGAATATATCCCTTGTAGAGGCTAATGTAAAAATTTATACTAGGTGGTATTTAGTTCCCGTTAAACTGGCTTCCATGTATCCGTCAACTTCGCCCCTTTGCTTCAGAGGTTGTCAGGGATTGGGGTCTATGGTACATATATGGTGGGAATGTCCCAAAATACGTGGATACTGGAATAAGGTGTTCAACATAATAAGACGTGTCACAGGCTGTAATTTGCATCAATCCGCCACTATCGCTTTACTTCACGGGATGTTACCCCAAACCTCCAAGGTTACTAGAAAACTCATCCTATACATTCTGACAGGTGCCAGGATCAAAATTGCAGCTGCGTGGAAAAAATCTACTGTCTCCATCCGGTATATGAAACAAAAGGTTACATGGATTATGGAACAAGAAAAGAGGGTCTGTTCCATGTTGGATATGTCTACTCTTTTCCATGAAATATGGGAACCATGGATGAAATTTATGGGAATATCTTTTATCCCATAAAGGCTGTGTTGATATTTATATCCTTAGAACGATGTTGTTCGTTGGCAGGCAGGCTGCCATCTCTTTTTCTTTTTTACTTTCCCCTGATCTTCTTTTTTTTTCTTTTTTTTTTTCTTCTCTTTTTCTCTTCTTTTCATTGATTGTTCTTTGATTTGATAATTTTGTTTTTTACACGAGAATAACATCCTTGTTATTTCTCATTCTCAGAGTGTTATGTTTAGAAAAAAAAAAAAAAAAAAGATATATATAAACATTTGTATTAGCCTATGTTTAGGTTATCAAAAGATTCCACCAAATTTTTGGGGATGTTAGGTATGTTAAGGGTTTTGAAAATATATATTTACAGATACTGGTGGGTATTGGTGATAATTATTGGAGGGAGGGAAGGGGGATTGAAAGGTTTGCTTAACCTCTTGGACACAGACAGTTCCCAGTGGGGGTGTCAGAGAGGTCATTGTTATCCAGAAATCCTGTCCTTTATTCGTTCCATGAAATTAGACCCAGTACACACATGGGGTTTTTTATTGTGTGACAACAATAAGCCTAAGGAATTATATAGTATAGGGAAATATCCTTTTATTTATTTAATTATAAATTATTGGTTATACCTAGCTTTTCTTTTTAGCTATTACAATCTGTTATACTCTCACTGTATGGTGATAGCATATGATATGGCTGTATATGATAGAAACTGACTATGACAAGACCATCTTCTATGTAAAGCAATGCATTGGATTTATTATTTTCTGTGTATTACTGAATCGTATACTGCTGTTATAGTACAAATGTATGTACTTTTATTGAAAATAAACTTAAATTTGAATGAAAAAAAAAAAGAGTTCAACATAGCTTCATAGGTTACCACTGGATTCCTCTTCCACTTCTCCATGATGACATTATGGAGCTGGTGGATGTTAGAGACCTTGCGCTCCTCCACCTTCCAGTTGAGGATGCCCCACAGATGCTTAATAGGGTTTAGGTCTGGAGACATGCTTGGCCAGTCCATCACCTTTACTCTCAGCTTCTTTAGCAAGGCAGTGGCCGTCTTGGAGGTGTGTTTGGGGTAATTTTTGCCCTGCAGCCCAATACCCGAAGGGAGGGGATCATGTATGTCACAGTACATGTTGTCATTCATGGTTCCCTCAATGAACTGTAGCTCCCCAGTGTCGGCAGCACACATGCAGCCCCAGACCATGACACTCCCACACCATTATTGACTGTAGGCAAGACACACTCGTCTTTGTACTCATCACCTGATTGAGGTTACACCATCTGAACCAAATATGTTAATCTTGGTTTCATGAGACCACAGGACATAGTTCCAGTAATCCATATCCTAAGTCTGCTTGTCTTCAGCAAACTGTTTGCAGGCTTTCTTGTGCATCATTTTTAGAAGAGGCTTCCTTCTGGGATGACAGTCATGTAGATGCAGTGTGCAGCGTATAGTCTGAGCAGCGACAGGCTGACCCCCCTCCCCTTCAACCTCTGCAGAAATGCTGGTAGCCCTCATACGTCTATTTCCCAAAGACAACCTTTGGATATGACGCTGAGCACGTGCACTCAACTTCTTTGGTTGACCATGGCAAGGCCTGTTCTGAATGTAACCTGTCCTTTTAAACCGCTGTATGGTCTTGGCAAACTTCTTATAGTCTAGGCCATCTTAATGTAGAGCAACAATCCTTTTTTCAGATCCTCAGAGTTCTTTGACATGAGGTGCCATGTTGAACTTTCAGTGACCAGTATAAGAGAGTGAGAGCGATAACACCAAATTTAACACACCTGATACCCATTCACACCTGAGACCTTGTAACAATAACAAGTCACATGACACTGGGGGGGGTGGCTAACTGGGCCCAATTCGGAACTTTTCACTCGGGGGGTGTACTCACTTTTGTTGCTAGCGGTTTAGACATTAATGGCTGTGTATTGAGTTATTTTGATGAGACATAAAATGTACACTATTATACAAGCTTAACAATCTCTGCTTTACATTGTAGCAAAGTGTAATGTCAGTGTTGTCTCATGAAATGATATAATAAAATATTTACAAAAAATGTGAGGGGTGTACTCCCTTTTATCTTTTAATATGTTTACTGAATTTTGAATGAAGTACAAAAAACATATGAAAATAGTAGTTTAATCGGCCCACATGCCCTTTAATCTTAGAAAGTAACAGTTACAAACATGTAAGAATGAGACAGTTGACATTGTCACTAATCAATAGGATGAAAGACGACATTGATTAGTTTAAGGATAGTGGGCAGGGCCGGGCACATTATTTTATTTTTCAAAATGTTTTATTTATAAACAGAGGAGCCGGTCCGTCCAGACCACAACATATACAGCCATCATAACAAAATCAACATAGGGGTAGGGGTAGACAATAAATACATGGTGTCAAGGTGTCGTACTTGGCTCCTACCACCAACGGGTCTCTGGTGGGCCTGTGCCTTCCGAGGAAGGCAGTAAAGGCCCAAACCTGAGAGCCACTAGGATTCCCTTTCTCCTACCTAGGGTGGTCCCAACAGGCCAACCCTATCCTTCCCACTTAGTAGTCGTAGCAGCACGAATATGGGTGTGAAACAAACATAAGGGCCCGGGTGACCCAGCTCCCTCTCCTATTTTCCGTTTTTCCTTTGAGGAAGTAGAATAAAAGTTAGTACAGGTAGAAAGAAAGAAAAAGAGAGAGACAGAGAGAAGAAAGAGGGGGGGGAGGGTTGCACGAGCAAGGGTATGTCAAGGCGCCCCTTAAGGGCGTAATCCACACAGTGGATGTTCCAAAAACCGAAAGATCAAGCAGTATCTCCACAGCCAATCGGGAGTCATTCAGCCTCTCTGAGAGACTGTCCTTCTTCCGAATATTTAAACATGTTCCACATTTGCCAGGTTCTGGTGTACACCTCCTGTCCCAGGCACATTATTTATTTTTCTCCCTGGGCCAACTTTACATCCAAAACTGCTGGTTTACAGCAAAGATACAGTCTAATATTTTTTTATAAAAATTGTTAGTTCATTTTTTTGTGATGGTGACATAATTTTACACAGATGTCAGATCAGTTCCTCCAGCCAAGTCTGAATGCTTTATTTAGTAGAGAAATCATTTTGAAAAACACCCCCCTAGCATTTATGGCTGTGGCCATCTTAAATAAGGGCAGATGATGGCAGGCATACATGCAGGAGTGTGTGCTTAGCTGAGAAACCCCTTCCTTCCTCCTCCTCTCCTCCCCTCCTGAAGACTCCTGGGAGGTATGACTTCATTTGCCTAGGCAAGAAACCAGGAAGTAAGTAAAGAAAAAAAAAATTAAACACGTAAATATGATATACATTCCTATCGATTGGGGGAGTGAAGTTATTCTTTAACACCTTGACGATGGTCTGCTGTGTATAATAGTCTTGAGAAAATAAAACAAATGAGTGCGCAACCAAATGATGTGAAAACAGGTGTCTGAGTCCTGAAAAAATAATATAGAGGAATCAACTGAATGATACAATCCTAGGACTTGTGAACATATAGTCCCATGTGGGTATCCCACGTGTGTGTATATTCCTTCCTGGGGGAATCAGTGTTTCAACCGACCAACACAGTAAATGGATGCCTTCAATACAATCCTTCAACAGGTAAGTGAATGGCCACTTACCAGATCCACAGATCAATCAGGCACTGTACACATCAATCATCGGCTGAGACGAGATGTTGACTCCTGCTCCCCTCCTCCTCTGCAGATTGCAGGGATACTGTGGTCTCCAAACGGATCTCCCAGGGATGTACTCCACGTGAAAGAATGGTTTAAAACGTGTGTGGATGAAGAAAAAAGAAATGCTTCATAGTGCAGTGATGTAATGTAAAATATATACTTAATTCCAACGATGGAAATAAATCACTGACATCTGAGAAGGCTTTTGGCAACAAAGTTAAAAGTCCGGGTGAAAAAGTACAAACCAGCTTCGGCTCTGGCCGATCAGCTGAGAGCGTGGTGACGTCAGCTACTGATGCTCCACCCGACGCTGCGTTTCTCCCTATTGGGCATCAACGGGGAACAGAGGCATAGAGGCAAACGTCACACACCACACATTAAAATACTCAAAGGCAGGTGAGTAACACCGGACGCTCAGCAATCATTAAGACGCCGAGCGTGTCAGTGCCAATACAATCGCATGTAATTAACATTTAAAAACAAATAAAAACATTTAATAGAAAACAAAAACAGGCTTATAACAAAGATGCATATTGGCATAGCCTATTCCACATGACAAATAAACGATGTTATATTAAAAACATTTAATCTTATAATAGTCTTGTCATGCTTTTTTAAGGTCAGTTTTACCCGCACAGTATTTATTTTGAATTCTTTTTAATGAAGATATTTTTGAATACAAGTCAATCTATATGACATAGTCTATAGTATGAAACTTATTCACGGAGACGTATGATTATACAAATTAGCTACATTTATTGGTTGACAAGAATATGAATATTTACATGAAATTTAAATACCAATTGCGTTACACGAACAACTTGAAAATCAATAAAAATACCCCCAAAATGGGCATGCAGTACACTTGACATTTGTGTCATGATATATTCTCAATTTAGTTCAATAACCTTGTGTAAATGACAATGAAACAGAACGTCTATTTCACACGTCCAACCGTTACTATGCTGCAGGTAAGTAAGTGGTTAACAATGTGAAATAAATTGGACGTTTGTTTTGTCACTAAAATTGGAACTAAGCAAGAAGTAAAATATAATGAAAAATGTACTCTTTAGAGAAAAATCTACTAGTTATTGATTAATGAGAATAAATCATAATTGCAAAATATTCAATACTTCAATATTTTAGAGAGCAACAAAAGATTCAAGATAAAATAAAAATATACATAATTACCCATTCCAAAATGGCTATTTCCTACTTGCAAGTGACCAGAGTTAAAATGGCTGCCGTGGCTTTCTATAGATGCTCATGGGTGTAAAAATATGTCTTCATGCATTATGCAAGTGTGCCAGTGTGCCTGAGAGTGTAGATCTCCCAGTGTATCCCCTTTCCGTGGGAGTCACCCTCCTCTTTCAGTCATTCCTCCATGGGTCTCCTTCTGCCTCTCTCTTCTCTCTAATTTTCCTTCTCTTAAATACCCCTCCGGACAATAAGACTATAAAGTTTATGTGGGGGGTAAATATTCGCGCCAAAATCTAAATTAATAAATATAAGATATATAAATCTCAAAATTATATAAAAAGCTGCAATCTAAAAAATTCTGGGGTTTATACTAAGTTCTGCCCAACCGGTATGTGTCCTTAACTCATAGGTTGGTTGCAACTATGGGCGTTACTGTCAAAACGTGTCTGGTTTCTGTAGGTTGACAACTTAATGATTAACCGTTCTCTGGACTTTGAGATCCTCAAGTAATATCACTCTCAGCCACCAGGTGTCTCACCTTTATTGTGAGATTATCTCTTTACGTTAATATTACATTTTCAGAATATGTGTAACTTTATATGATGCTGGGTAGACAACACATATATACACACAATCTGGTAACTTTGCATTATTTAACCTACAATTAGTATATTTTTGATTCCTACATAACATTCTTCTATATTCATGTATATCTTTAATAACAGTTTTTTCTAAACATGCACAGATTATATCTATCAATCTACACAAAATAATTATTAATGTGGATACATGAGTCATTTTGATATGTGTTCGATGAATATGTGTTACTCTAAGTACGGGTTCATTCATATTTTTTTATAATCACAATTTGACATCTTTCATAATGTTGATTAGATCTATCAAACACTTCTATTTAAAATCACATTCATATATTTATATATTTCTTTCTTCTAACCAAGTCTCTAGATCAACAGATGCTATAATCATACTTTCCCCTATGACCTAAGATGTCATTGATAATCTAAACATTATTTTTTGTTTATTCCATGTCACTTACTTTTAATATCATGTGTATTTATAATGCAACCTGCATACAGAGGTTTTCTTGAAATGTCTGAGAAGTGGCATATGCATCACTTATGATCATATATCTATATATGCAGATATATGAGACAAATTTATACATGACTTTGTTTGTGAAAATCGTACTTTAGACTGTCTTCTAATGAAGACAGGATACTAGCCCAGTAGTATAAACAAGTTCTTCTTATGGGTCCTTCTTGGTCAACACCATCCATTGTTTTTAAGACAGCTAGAGTCAACATTAGTATTTACTTTATGGGGCGGTTTATTTCCATGTGATAATAGCCCAGTTTAGTTATCTGTAGAACTCTTCCTTTGGCAGGATTTCTAACCAACAATGATAGTAAACATTTTCTTGTTTGGTTGCGAAAAGCATCATTGTTTCTGATTCAACACAAGGCTTGTAAAAGTTAAAAGATGGCTAATGTATTGAAGGCTTTGCAAAGCCTATGAAATCATCTGTTTTGCTCTGAAAGGTTTTTATTTGCAATAGTTCACTTCAATTTTGAGGCCTACTGGACTTTCATATTTCTGCCAATAAATATTAAATTATTATTATTATTTGCCTCATAACCCACGACAGTCTGTCATTTAATTTATTCAGTAAATGTTAGTTTATCTGTCATTTGTAAATATAACATACTGACTGCTGCTGTTTTTTTAATTTGAAAAGTTATTGTGCTTTGTATTAGGTAAGAATAATGGACACTAAGCAAAAGCCAGATGGCTGTTGAAGGTGAACTTTTTTGTAAATGATACATTACCCAAATATCTATGATGTTATTTTTCTACCCTTTGTAACAAACTTTAGTAAAAACATTGAAACAGGAGGTGAACTTTTTTGTTTGGATTAAATGGGAATTGGTTAGATCTTCTATTTGTATTATTGTCTGTGTCCCTTTTAAAGAATAAAGGGTGTTTTAGTTAGATTTCATTTTTTTTGTTATGTTACTGCTGTAATGGCCAGTGGTTTTCTCACATATTATTTACTACCTATTGAATTTCAAATTAAAAACAATAAAGAAAAAATCTGCTGCAGGTGCACACTGAGGCCTCAGAAGAGCTGCAAAAATTATTCCAGGCCATCATGAAAGCAAAGGCTTCTACTCTTTCAGGTAGTATTGGCAAATGCTACTAAGTTCATCCACTTCATATTATTAGTGGCCCATCACTTTAATGAGCTGGCTTACTGGGTATAAGGAATGTGCAGGACACAGTTAGGGGTAAGCAAACTTTGGCTGAAGCTTTACCGTCCAGATGGTCCAACATTCGGTCGTATCTGCAAGATTTTAAAGCTGCTGCAGGTATATATTCACCTCTAGTTGACTGCACTACACCTTCAGCAGTTTTTCGTGTTTTACACTTAAGCGCTTAGGGTTAATCTAAACTCACATTTTTTATAAAATAAAATAATGCATTTTTTTTAAATACAAGTAGAATGTGTATGACTCTCCCTTTGTTTCTTCTCTCAAAAGCAATCTTTTTTTCTGCTATTCTTTCTATGCCCTTTGTATATGTGAATGTAGCCATCCTCTCCAGCTTACTGCCGAGATGGTTTGCAGATCTACCTGCAGACACATTCATTTCTATGGGAATTGTGATACCTAAAATAATGGCACTGCTCGGTCTAAATTGGTAGCTGTGACTTGCATCAGTGGAGAATAGGCAGCATGCATAGTACAAAAAAGAAGCCTGGAAACAATGGTAAGAGATGAAAAAAACAGAGCCATGGTATACTTGATATTTTAGAACAATTGATGTAAAAAAGTTGAGATTAGTGTCACTTTAACATAATGGCCCTTTAAACATCAAAAAAGCAAAACTTTTACCATATGTGCTAATATATGCATTTTTAAGTGTTAAAAACTGACAGGACATACATAGGGCAGACAAAATATATATTGTGTATTAACCTAAAGATTCTAGTCAGTCAGATGTCACCTTAACTACATCAGACCATTGAATCAAGGATTCTAATTTGTTCCTGTGTATTACTGAACGTTGTGCATTACTAAAGAAGCCAACATGTATGAATTTGTCTGTTATTTTGTAGGTGTTGGACAGAGTTGGAACTAGCTTTGCTGAAAAAGTGGAACCATCACTTAATGATCCTAAGGAGAGGCAAATGATATTTAAGCTCCTGGGAAAGGACTTTGTAGAAAAACATTTTAGTAAATACCCAAATAATCCTAGTCTGTTAGTAAGTAGCAATAAATTTTATGTAAGTGCATTTTATGATATAAATTTTTTTTTTTATGACAAGATGTGTGAAATATGTGATTTAAACGGGGCAGTGCTGTGGGGGGGGGGGGGGGTGATATGAAGAAGGAGGTCACTTCTGTGTGGGTGTGGGGTAGGGGGGATGTGAAGGGGATTTGAAGAGGGCAGAGGACACTACTGTGGGGGTAATTTGAAGGGTGCAGAGGACACTACTGTGGGGTGTGATGTTAAGGTGTCTAGTGCTGTGAGGAGGTGATGTGAAGGAGGTGAAGGGGGGCAGTGTTGTGATGCGAAGGAGGCAGGGACACTACTGTGGCGACTGTGGTGGTAGGGGGGGCAGAAAGGGGCACTACTGCTAGGGGTGATGTGAAGGGGGACAGAGGACACTGCTTTTGGAGGGTGATGTGAAGGGGGCACAGGAGGACACTACTTCAGGGTGATTTTAAGGGGGGCAGAGGACACTACTGTGGGGGGTGATGTGATGGGAGGCAGTGCTATGGGGGTAGGGGTAAGTTGAAGGGGGGCAGTGCTATGTGGGAATGATGTGAAGGGGGACAGACAACACTATTGTGTGTGTGTGTGTGTGGGGGGGGGGGGCGATGTGAAGGGGCAGAGGACATTACTTTAGGGGGGTATGTGAAGGGGCAGAGGAGGACACTGCTGTGGGGGGATGTTGTGAAGGAGAGTTGAGGACACTACTGTAAAGGGGTTTGAGGATACTGCTGTGAAGAGGAAACAATAATGTGAAGTGGGGGACTGTGATGTAAAGGGAGAGGGATTTTGGGGGATTGTCATTGCACAAACATGTGATTCAGACCTCTGCTGGAAAAAAGTTTACTGATCAGATGTCCGTGAATTATTATTATATTATTATACAGGATTTTTATAGCACTAGCAGTCTGCACAACGCTTTACAACGTGACGGCAGACAGTATAGTTAAAATACAATTCAATACAGGAGGAATCAGAGGGCCCTACTCCTTAGAGCTTACGATCTAAAATAATTTTAATTTCATAGCCCTATATTACAGGGCTGTTTGAGCATTTTTATGTCTTATCTCTAGAGTGAGACAGTCATGGATACAGCTACCCCTTGCACAGTGCTACTGGTCATCAGTGAACCAGTTTTAAGCTACAGTGTCATGTTTCTTTAAATTAAAGCACAATCATGGTCTAATGTAAAAATAGAATATTGGGTTTAAACTAAGCCTGTTAAAGTTGATAAAAACTAACTGATACTTTAACACATTATATTGCTGTACTTACAGTGGGGATCGAAAGTTTGGGCACCCCAGGTAAAAATTTGTATTAATGTGCATAACGAAGCCAAGGAAAGATGGAAAAATCTCTAAAAGGCATCAAATTACAGATTAGACATTCTTATAATATGTCAAAAAAAGTTAGATATTATTTCCATCATTTACACTTTCAAAATTACAGAAAAATGGCGTCTGCAAAAGTTTGGGCACCCTGCAGAGTTAATATCTTGTACTGCCCCCTTTGGTAAGTATCACAGCTTGTAAATGCTTTTTGTAGCCAGCCAAGAGTCTTTCAATTCTTGTTTGAGGTATCTTTGCCCATTCTTCCTTACAAAAGTCTTCCAGTTCTTTGAGATTTCTGGGCACGCACTGCTCTTTTAAGGTCTATCCATAGATTTTCAATTATGTTGAGGTCAGGAGATTGTGAAGGCCATGGCAAAACCTTCAGTTTACGCCTCTTGATGTAATCCCCCGTGGATTTTGAGGTGTGTTTAGGATCATTATCCATTTGTAGAAGCCATCCTCTCTTTAACTTCAGCTTTTTCACAGATGGCATCAAGTTACCATCCAAAATTTGCTGAAATTGTATTGAATCCATTTTTCCTTCTACTCGTGAAATGTTCCCTGTGCCACTGGCTGCAATACAACCCCAAAGCATGATTGATCCACCCCCATGCTTAACAGTTGGACAGAGGTTCTTTTCATTAAATTCTGTGCCCTTTCTTCTCCAAACGTACCTTTGCTCATTCCGGACAAAAAGTTCTATTTTAACCTCATCGGTCCACAGAACTTGTTTCCAAAATGCATCAGGCTTGTCTCTATGTTCATTTGCAAAGTTCAAACGCTGATTTTTGTGGTGAGGACGTAGAAGAGGTTTTCTTCTGATGGTTCTTCCATGAAGACCATATTTGTACAAGTATCTCTTTATAGTGGAATAGTGTACCACAACTCCAGGGTCTGCCAGATCTTTCTGGAGGGATCGTGCAGTCAAACGTGGGTTTTAAATTGCTTTTCTCACAATCCTGCAAGCTGTTCTGTCTGATATTTTTCTTGGTCTTCCAGATCTTGCTTTAACTTCCACTGTTCCTAATGACTGCCATTTCTTAATTACATTCCGAACAGAGGATATTGACATCTGAAAACGCTTTGCTATCTTCTTATAGCCTTCTCCAGCTTTTTGAGCGTCAACTATTTTCAGTTTCAGTTTTATAGACAACTGCTTAGAAGAACCCATGGTGCTGATTGTTGGGGCAAGGTCAGATGAGTCTGGGCATTTAAAACCTTTGAGATTGACATCAGCTGGTCTTCCCAGACGATGATTGAGAACAATCCATGACACTGGCAGGTCTCAGCTTTGCAAAGGGGGCAGTGCATGCTATAAATTCTGCAGGGTGCCCAAACTTTTGCAGACACCATTTTTTTGTTTTCTGTAATTTTGAAGTGTAAATGATGGAAATAAAATCTAACTTTTTTTGACATATTATAAGAATGTCTAATCTGTAATTTGATGCCTTTTGGAGATTTTCCCATGTTCCCTTGGCTTCGTTATGCACATTAATACAAATTTTTACCTGGGGTGCCCAAACTTTCGATCCCCACTGTAAAGCGGGGGTTCACCCTAAGAAAAAATTCTAACATTACATTAAGCTCCATTCCGACATTGACTGTACGCTGATCTTTTTTTTTTTTTTTTGCCGTACATACCGTTATATCTTTATTTTCCCCCCGGCTTCCGGGTAGTGAATCCCGCGGGAGTGGGCGTTCCTATGCACAGGCTAATTGATTGACGTATGACATAAGCTTCCCCCCGGCGCATACGGCCGCGTCACGAGTTGCCGAAAGAAGCCGGACTGCGAGTCGGCTCTATACGGCGCTATACGGCGCCTGCGCACAGACGTTCGGCTTCTTTCGGCGACTCGTGACAGGATTCACTACTTGGAAGCCAGGGGGGAAAATAAAGATATAACGCTGAAGGTATGATTTTTTTGGCATAGTTACATTGGTCCAGCTTAGACCAATGAAAGCATGCATATCTCATACATGACTTTCTCTGAATGGTGGCACTGCCGACCGAGCAGCCGTTTGTGGTTACTATGTAGAATTGCAACCACTTGGCACTGGATCTGGAAAACTGCTGCTATCAATGAAGTAGCAGCGACTACTATGGTGATTTGCAGCTTACTTGGGGATCAGCCACATATGAGATATGAGATATAATAATAATACATTTTATTTATAATGCACTTTTCATCAAAAGATCTCAAAGTGCTACAAATCAAAACAAAAACAAAAATAAGAAATTATACAATGAAATGAACATCTAAAAGGGACAAAAGGCTTTACTAAAAAGAAATGTATCACGTACCTGGTGGAGACTGGAATGTGATGGAGGCCTCCTTTGCTCCTCCCGCCTACACTCCTGAAGGTGGAGACAGGAAGTGTAAAGGCAAGGAGTGTCATGAGTGCCGCCGAGTAGCTGGTTGGTGATGTCCACTCTATAGGTGGGTAGAGCTGGTCACAGTCCTCGGAGCAGGAAGTACAAGAAGCTTGGCACCAGAGCATAGGACAGGAGCGGAACCAGGGGAAGAGCAGCAGTCAGCAACAACTAGGTAGCAGGGTTCTGAATCAGCAGGCAAAGCAAGTCCAGAAGGCAGGCCAGGGTCGGGAACAGCCGGGCAATGTGGTACCAAGTCAGCAGGCAGATCAAGTCCAGTAAACAAGCCAAGTTCAGGATGCCAGGAAACAGAGTTAGGGAATAAACAGAGGCGAAGTCCAAAGGCGAGCTGTGTCATGCACGAACAAACAGGAACAGCAGATCAGGCCTTGGGAAGTCAGGAATAAGCTGAAGATCATCCAGCAACCGTTAACAAAGACAGAGCAGTTTAAATTGGCCACTGGGCGCCAAGTGCTAACTGGTGCGCGCATGTGTGCATGCACACGCGCGCATGTGTACATGCAAACGCGTGCACGTGTACATGCACACGTGCACAATGAACTGGCATTGCAGAAATTATGTTGGTCCCTTGCTTACGAATATTAGCATGACTGAGTGCAATGTGCACGAGCATGCGCAAGTATCCGCACTGGCCTCCTTAGTGGTGAAGATCCGGTTTACCTTACAAAATGTCTTAAGACCTTTTTTAAAACAATCAACAGATTGAGGAGCCCTCAAAGGTAGGACATTCCACAAGCACGGGGCAGCTGCACAAAATGCCCTGAATCTAGTTATAGATATATTAAGAAGGTTTAATTGAGTCGAGCAGAGGGAACGTGTTGTATTTTGTAATTTAAGAAGTTTTTTATGGTAGGGAGGGGCATGTCCATGAATGCATTGATGTGCGAAAAGGGAAACTTTGTACTCAATCCTAGCGGAGATAGGAAGCTAGTGGAGTGAATGAAGAATGGGAGTAATATGCTCATATTTCCGCACTCTCATCAGGATCCTTGCTGCAGAGTTTTGGATGTACAGCCTCTGCAGACTTTTTCTAGGAATCCCAATGAGAAGTGTGTTACAATAATCCAGTCTGGAGGAGACAAAGGCATGAACCAGCTTTTCGGCATCTGAAAGGGAGAGAATGGTACAAAGTTTAGAGATGTTACAGGGGTGGTAGAAAGAGGTCTTACATAGGTGATTTATATGAGCTTCAGAGCTGAGTTGGGAGTCCAATTTTTACACCAAGATTTGTGACTGTTGATGAGAGGGGAATATTTACACCAGAAAAGGTGATGCTGGTTATAGATGATGATTTGGTCTGCTAAGGAGTGCCAATCAGGATGACTTCGGTTTTAGAGCTGTTGAGTTGAAGAAAGTTGTGCTCCATCCATACCTTTATCTCCTCTAGATAGGGGGTAAGTACTGATAGGGATGACTGTGAAGATAAGGTTTCAGCTGTTGCATTAACATATAGCTGTGTGTCATCGGCATAACAGTGGAATGAATTTTGTGACGGTTGATAATTTGACCAAGAGGGGTGAGGTAGAGGATAAAGAGAATGGGGCCAAAGACTGACCCAACTGTGCAAAAAAAATGTTATCTAAACTTTAAATAGGACTATCGGCTTTTTAGTAGACCAATACTAAAAAAAAAGTGCATGAACAGTTGTTGCCTGTGCCCACCCTCTCCACCACTTTGTACTGAATGACAGCATTAGCATTTAGACTACAATAGTGGAATGGAATTCAATGTCTTGTTTCATCAAATGAAATTACATACATTCCTAAGTTAGAACTAAAGGAAAAACTTTTTTTTTAGCTGGAGAGACGAAGGGTGTTATAGCCCCTGTCGGTTTTTCATACTATTTGTGTTCTAAAGAAAAGCTTGGCAGGTGTTTTACTCTCTCTCCAAAACAAAAAGAACATTGGGCAAAATTCACAAAAGGGATACGACGGTGTATATGCTGATACGCCGTCGTATCCCTGTTTCTATCTATGCGACTGATTCATAGAATCAGTTACGTACAGATAGGCAGAAGATCCGACAGGTGTAATGGACTTACACTGTCGGAACTTAGGATGCAGTACCGCGGCCGCCGCTTGGGGGGATTTTGCGTCGTAAACCAGCATCGGGTATGCAAATTAGCAGTTACGGCGATCCACAAAACTTTTTCCCGTCGTTAGGTCGCCGCAAGTGTTAGTTTGCCGTCGCAAAGATAGGGCACCTTTTACAAAGTGTAAAATTAGTACACCATGTAAAAGTATACCCGTCTTTCCGGCGTCGCTTTTGAATTTTTTTTTTTTTTTTTCCGGCGCAAGTCTTTTTTTCACGTCGTGATTCACAAAACGTTGGTGCGTCGTAATTTCGCGCAAAGCACGTCGGGAAATTTGCGTCGGGAGCATGCACAGTACGTCCGGTGCGGGAGCGCGCCTAATTTAAATGGTACCCGCCCCATTTGAATTGGCCCGCCTTGCGCCGGACGGATTTAGGATACACCGCCGCAAATTTCCAGGTAAGTGCTTTGTGGATCGGGCACTTAGCCAGAAAATTTGCGGCGGTGTAACCTAAATCGGTTACGTTACGCTGCGCCGCCTGGCTGTGAATCTGGCCCATTTTTTTTTACTTCAGATATATACATTGGTCCTGGGGTCATCATATAAAGTATATTGGACTGGAAGAGTTGTAATTTATTACAGGCTTATGTGGCCATTTTATATACAATTAGAGAGCTTAAAGTGACTGTAAACAATCATTTCAGTTTAAAATAGAAACTAGGATCACAATCTTACATCACTTCCATGTTTTCCTTCTTGTCCTGATAAGAAGTATGGAATAGCTTCCTATTTGGGACACAGATTGCAAAAAAACACATCCTAGAGTTTATATGCCTTTTACAAAATGTTACAAAACTAATAGAAACATCTGTTGCCTGAATTAGGCTTTAATGAATAATAGACCCAAAAAGAAAAATACAGCGATTAAGATTTGAATACATTTTATTATATTTTGAAACCCTCTCTGATTGTTTAAATGCATCTTGTGGAAATGTGTAATGCTGCAGGTGTCCAGAGCAGTGTGTACTTAACACATCTTGAGAATATAGTAAATTATAGTAATATTATTTTACTCTGCAATTATTTCTCCTTTTCTCATATTTTAAGCATCCTCCAAGCATAAGTAAGATTGAATTTGAGAAACTGGAAAAAAACAAACAAAACTGTCTGTCGGAACTTTGGACAAAAACAGCAGAGCAAATGGGATGTTATCCTTCAGGTTTGAAACACCTAGCCATTGTTGTATTAAGATTAATAGTCACTAGACAAACAAGAAGTGTATGCTATTATTTAAATGTAAAGTCCATGCTGTCTCCCCACAATCAAGGGGAGCATTCCATCCAACATACGTATCCATAAAATAAATTCTCAAAGATGGATACAAATGTTGGGGAATTAATGCACCATAACCATTTGCACATATCACAAATATAAATACTTATTGTTTATAACAAAAATATATATAAACTTTCCTATTAGAGAAGTCACGTTGATGTCTCTATGTGTGGTTATATAGAAGTATCAATGTGACTGCTCTGATGGGAAAGTGTATATATATATTTTTTATATAAAAAATACATATGTACAAGAGTTAATGACCTTTTTTGAAGCTGAACTATACTCACCTTGAGTCCAGCGATGCATCGTCTCTGCAACTCCTCGGCTTCCAGGTCTCAATCACCAGCCGCTGCCATTGGCCAGGCAAAAATGATGACACTCCTGCGCATGTGTGGGAGTTCCATCAGATTCAGCATTGCCAAATGTGTGCAGTGAGCTGTGCTTGCTCAGGTTACTGGACAGGGGCGGTGTCACATACCTGGTGATGGAGCCTGATATGGAGAGGAAGGTGATCTCTTACACCTCAAGCTCAGTACCCCTGGTAAAATAACAGGAGGCACAAGAGCCTGGAGTGGGACTAGTGCCTGGCAGTTCTCTGGTGATGATGGCTGCAGATGAGATGTCTGTGCACACTTGAATGCAGGCTGAATCATGATGCATGGCAGCAGGTTGGTAGACAGTCAGCAGGCACTTGGTAGGCTGGTGAGTAACAAGTAGCAAGCACTTGCCAGGGTGAAAGACAGCAGGTAGTTGACAGGCAACAGGGATGGTCAGCACAGGCTGGACACAGAGCAGGGTTACGCAAGCTGGGTCGGTCACTAGCAGGCATGTCAGGAACAGAGCAGCAGACAGAAGAGTAGTCATGCTCAGGCTGGAGTTGGCAATTGTAGATAGACAGGCAGAAGGATCAGGCAGAGACGTGGTCGAAGAGCAAGCCAGGGGTCAGTTTACGCGCATGGTCAGATGGATCAGAATGGCAACAAGAGATCAAACACAGGAACAGGTAGCAGATAGCAGAACACTGTAGACCATAAGGCAAGGTACTAGTGCAGCAGTGGTGTTTAAAAAGCCCACTGGGTGCCAGTCTTGCGGCAAACATGCACGCCACTGTGCACACTGGCATGTGCATGCATATGCATGAGCACGGGTCATAATTTCCAGTCTGCGCATAACTATGCACCTGAGCACATTTAGTCTTTCCTGGCAATAGGTATAGCTAACAGGATTTCTCTGTCTGGGTATAACAATGCGCCTGGGCACATTTCGTCTTTCCTGACAGGCGGAGAGGCAGGTAAGCAGCTTTAATGCAGAAGAGATGAAGCTTGTCTCTTCTTTTTTTTTTTCTTTTTTTTTTTTCCTTTTTTTTTTTTTCTTTTTTTTTCTTTTTTTTTTCACGTCAGACATAACCACAGCAAGAGACCTACTCATGATTTTATTCATAATTCCGTCTCTATTTCAGGTATAGCATCATTTGTGGTAGTTTATTTATATATATTTTTTTTTTCTTAATTCTATATTTGTTATTCTGCTATTTGCATATTGTTTAAAATTTTTTTTTTTTTTTTTTTTTTTTTTTTTAAGCATATCTTCTTTCAGCCCTTTAACAATTTAAACGGGCTAGAGCGTTCCTCATATATACGAGATCCAACATGCTATCATTACGTAATGACGTGACACATCACCCCATCCCAGTCCCCTCCCTC
Source organism: Rana temporaria (assembly GCF_905171775.1). NCBI lineage: Eukaryota > Metazoa > Chordata > Amphibia > Anura > Ranidae > Rana > Rana temporaria. The sequence goes on along the minus strand of NC_053490.1, from coordinate 269,472,412 downwards.
CCCTCCCTCCCCCCCACTACCCTTCCCACCCCTCCCAGACCATCTCCCGACTCCACCTAGTATTTTTATTTCCTATATTACTGCAGTCTTATTCCTCTCTCATGTTTTCTGCGTATTTCCAAGACTTTTTAAAATCAATCCATGTTTCCCAGATATCCTTGTTTCCTGCCTTGTTCTTTTCGCCACCGTATTTTACTTTCTCCCTCCTATAAGTACCCTCTACAGAGTCGATCCATTCCCATATTTGCGGGCTTACCGGGTTTCTCCATTTTAGGGGTATCAATCGTTTCGCAGAGTTCAACAAATGCGGAATTAGTGATCCCCTATAATCGTTCACTGGCGTTTCTCCCCCATGAAAAAGGACTATCCAAGGATTATTTTCCAATTCTTTTTTAGTTATCTCTTTTATCAAAGCCAAAACTTTTCCCCAGAATGTTTTGATTTTTACACAGTCCCACCACAGGTGGGCCATCGTTCCTCTTGCCTCACATCCTCTCCAACATTCCTCTGACTCCCCTACTCCGAATTTGGCCATTTTATCTGGGGTAGTGTACCATCCTGTCAGACACTTGAAGTTCATCTCGGCGGTTTTTACATCAACCGCCGAAGTATGTGTCAAATTAAGGATTCTCCCTATGGTCGTCTTCCCCCTTGGAACTCCTAGGTCTCTCTCCCATTTCTGTATGTAGTTTAGCGTATCCGACTCGTCTATTTTCTGTAAATATTTATATACTTTGGAGATATTTCCTTTTGAGCTTTCGGTACTACACATCTGTTCCAATGTAGTGTACTCCTCTCGTGACCTCAATGGGTGTGGGAGGCACTTAACGAATGACACCAACTGAAGGTATCTCCACTCGCTGAGTGCCTCCATTTCAATCCTAATTTCGTGAAGGGTCATAATTTTGCCCTCTAGTGTTATGTCTTTTAACTGTGTTCTATTTTTAATCCACTTACCACCTACCTCTTTAGTCCCAGGTGCAAAATATTAGTTTTCTTTCAAATCTATAAGGGGTGAGTTGAATTTCGTTTTTAATTGTTTGTGTAATCGATCCCATACCCTTAAAGCGTTATGTGTAATTGCGTGTGTTGACGTGTGTAGGGTTCTATAGTGTGGGGGGTTCCAGATTAATCTCCCTAACTGTGCCCTCGCTAAGGTGCATTCAATACTTATCCACCTTTTATCCTGTGACTCTTTAGCCCATTCTATGACCCGTGTGAGGACCGAAGCGTTGTAGTATAATCTAATGTCAGGTACAGCCAGGCCGCCTTTTTTCTTGGTTCGTTTTAGAATTTGGGCAGAGACTCTATGTTTTTTATTGTTCCATATGTATTTCATTAGAAGAGAGTTAATTATTTTAATATATGACGGAGGCAAATAAATTGGGACCATTTGGAATTTATACAAAATTTTGGGGATAAGTACCATTTTTACCACATTTATCCTCCCAAACCACGATATTGGTCTATTGTATATAGTTTTAATTTCTCTTTTAATTTCGTCGAGAAGGGGGATAAAGTTTATTCTATATATTTTTTTCAAAGTATTTGCCATTTTTATACCCAAATACTTTATCTCTCTTTGCCAGGAGAAATTAAATTTCTTCCGCAAATATAGTTCTTCGTCTTTGTGGATATTAATATTCAAAATCTCCGTTTTTGTTGTATTCATTTTAAAGTTTGAGACCTCGCCATATTGTTTTAAGGTATCTATTAACTTCGGGAGGGTGACTCTTGGGCTACTTATGTAGAATAATAAATCATCAGCAAAGGCTGACAGTTTATGCTCATCTTCGCCTACTCCTACCCCATAGATTTCTGGGTTTTGTCGGACCATTGCCAGGAGGGGTTCCAATGCTAGGACAAAGAGGAGGGGGGATAGGGGACATCCTTGCCTAGTCCCATTTTTCATCTCAAAAGGGGCGGATAAGGATCCGTTAATTTTGATCCTTGCACACGGGTGGAAATATAGGGTTTTTATTCTCCTTATCATCCCTGGACCTATTCCTATGAATTCTAGAGTTTGTATCAGGAATCCCCAGTCTACCCTGTCGAAAGCTTTCTCAGCATCAACCGACAGGAATAGACCGGGGGTCCCACTTTCTTTGATCTGCTCCAGGAGAAGGAGCGCCCTCACACCATTATCCTTTCCCTCCCTCCCAGGTATAAAACCTACCTGGTCTGGGTGGATGATGGCTGTCATCGCTCCCTTCATTCTTTCCGCTAAAATTTTTGCATACAGTTTCGTATCTGCGTTTAGGAGTGAGATCGGTCGATAACCCGAACAAGTCGTATTATCCTTTCCCTCTTTTTTGATCACTGTAATCGTTGCTGTTAAAGCCTCTCTACTCATTTCATAGTCAGTTCCAAGGCCATTAAAGTATTGGCAGAGTCTGGGGATTAAGATGGTACTGAACTTTTGTAGGTAGGCAGATGTAAAGCCATCTGGCCCGGGACTTTTCCCCTTAGGAGTGTTTTTTAAGGCCTCCCTTATTTCCTGTTCCGTTATTAAACCTTCCATCTCTTCTACCTCCTCTTCTTCTAATTTTGGGAGATTGGCTAACTGTAGTATTTCCCTACTCTTGTCCATTTTTTCGCGTGGGCACCTGATCTTTTGTTGGATATCGTAAAGTTCTTCATAGTAGCTCCGGAATACTTCTGCTATTTTATTTGTCGCATATACTAAGTCACCATTCCTGTCTCTGATTTTTTCTATAAAATTCCTAGTTTTCTTTTTTCTTACCATTCTGGCCAAATTTTTACTAGGTTTGTTTCCCCAGACGTATCTTTCTCTCTCTGTCCGGTCTATATGTTTCTTAGTTTCTTGTTCCGCCAGAGCTCTATATTCATCCCTTCTTATACTCAACTTATGAAATATTTCCCTCTTTTGCCCCTGTGACTTATGTTCCTGTTCTAGCCGATATATCTCCTCCCTTAGTGTTTTTAATTTACTCGATCTTATTTTGTTTTTCCTTGCCCCTTCTACAATAAAAATTCCCCTTATATACGCTTTATGGGCCTCCCAAAGGGATGCTCTTGAGATATCCTCCTTGTCGTTCTCCTGAAAATAACATTCCAACTCTTTCTGTATCCTCTCCGCTACCTCCTCGTCCCCCAACAGACTCTCGTCCAATCTCCATTCTGGTGGTGTGTCTTTTTGTATAGAAGTTTTTATTTTTAAAGTTATAGGGGCGTGGTCTGATAACGTCATGATCTCACACCTTGCTTCTATCACACTCTCCAGAAGTCTGTGGTCGACGAGGGCATAGTCGATCCTCGAGTACGTCCCATGCACAGGTGAGAAAAACGTGTAGTCGCGGGCCCTCGGATTGAGGATCCGCCATACATCCACCATTTGATTTTGTGTCATTTGTTTGATCAGTATTTTTAGTTGCTCACGATTTGTCCCCTGTGCACAGGACGTACTATCGAGGCTTGGACTCATACAGAAATTGAAATCTCCCATCAAAACTACATGGCCCTCTTCAAATTCTTTTAGTTTTCTCATGATTTTACTAATATATTTAACCGAGTTTACATTGGGGGCGTATACATTAGCTAGGGTATAGATCTCTCCTCCCAGTTTTATTTTCAGGAACAGAAATCTCCCCTCCGGGTCTGTTTGTCTATCCACCAATGTGAATCGTATTCTACGAGCGAATCCAATAGCAACCCCCCGGGATCGCGATGAGATTGTATCCCCATAATACCATATCGGGTATTCTGTTGAGTAGAGCTTTATATTGGATTCCAAGGTAATATGGGTCTCTTGAAGATAGGCAATATCTGTTTTATACTGTGTTAATTCACAGAGAATTTTGTGTCTTTTAATATGGGAATTTAGTCCCTTTACATTATATGAGAGAAACTTGACATCTGTCATATATCTTTTTTTTTTTTTTTTAAGTGTTTGGAATATTTTCTTGTGAAGTCAGTCAGATGGTCTCTCTGCCTCCCCCCACCCCCCCACTCTTCCCATTCCCTCCTCCATCCCATCCCCCCTCCCTCCCTCCTCCCCCCTGGCCTATTTTTGGCCTATGAGCCTTGGAAGGGCGATTTCTCATCTTCACCCTCAACTCCTCTAATTGTGGTGGTGCTCAGGCACTCCCCTGGCTCCCCCCCTCCCCCCCCCCCGGTCCATAATCCCGGGATTCCAGGCAATTCAGAACATCCCTAATCCACCCAAGCCGATAAATCGGGGGGTGCTATCTGCATTTTAGAGCAAAAGTCATTCAGTTCTTCCGGAAATCTTAGTCGAGCCGTTTTACCTCCCTTAATGCCTATAAGGCATGCCGGGAAGCCCCATTGGTACTTTATATTTTGTGCCCGCATCAGCTCTAAGAGTGGTTTCAGATGCCTTCTCCTTGCCAGTGTTTCTTTAGATAGATCAGAAAATATTTGTAAGTCAGTCTCTCTATATCTCAGGGGGGGTTTCCCCCTAAGTCTTCCCCAAATTTCTGCTTTATCAGCGAAATTCTTGAACCGAACAACAACATCTCTTGGCCCGTATCTATCTATCATCTGAGGATTTCCCACTCGATGCACTCTTTCGATTTTGAGGGGCTTCGCATCTGCTGGTCTGTCAAGTAAGGGGCAAAAAATTGTATTCATGACCTCCATGAGGTCTTCCTCCTTTTCCTCAACTATCGCTCTAACTCTAAGGTTCTGTCGCCTGTTGCGATTCTCCTGGTCCTCTATCCTGTAAGCCGCTACTCTCTGACTCTCGGTCAGGGCCTTAACCTGCCCTTTCAGGACTTTTATTTCTTGATCCTGTTCTTCTAATCTCCTTTCTGTCTCTACTACTCTTTCTCTGAGTCCTCCGAGGTCCACTCTCACCTTATTGATCTCTGTCTTTATGACATTTTCCATCCTTAATAGCATAGCGTTCATTTCTGCCTTTGTAGGGGGCTGTGTGTCTGGGACCAAAACTTCAGTGTTATTGTGGTCTTGCTCACTTTCTATTGTAGTTTCACTTTTAGAGCTCTCCGCACTATTCGCTCCCTTTTTTGATTCATTCTTCTTCCTTTCCGTCTTTTTTGCGAGTCCCGGACTTTTAAGACTCCCCTCTTGTGTCATATATTGCTGTATAGAGCTATTCCCCGGGTTGTTCTTAGAGGGTTTTATGGTGACACCTCTCGTTGACCTATTCATTTTATTGGAGGGTCTAATTCTCTTCCCCAGTTTGAATGAGGATTTTTTCAATCTACTCTTAATGATTTTTTTCCCCCCCCTTTTTTTTTTTTTCCAACCTTGCCTTAGCTCCTCTATATGGGGGTAACTATTCTCCTCTTGTTATTTTCTCCTCTCCCTTTAAGAGGAGAAATAAGGCGCAGTGGGATTACAGATGACAAAGAAGAAGGATATGGCCAAGAGCGTCAGCAAGGAAAGAAAATACAGGGGAGGAATCCCCCGTATAACGCACCGGGAGAAGGGAGGGCCAGACGGGGAAGTAAGAAGTAAGAAGGCAAATGAAAAGGGCCCGGAATAGGGGCACCTCCTCTCCGCCTCCCTATTGAGTCCCGCCTACTCCCCGTCCGCTACCTAGCTTAATTATTGCAATGGACAAACCAAACTGTTTTTTTTTTTTTTTTTTTATCTTCTTGTGTCTGAACTGTCTTCCATATGATTTTAAATTTTGAGCTGCGGTGTTTTCTCTGGCTTGTCCTCCTAACCCATAGGGGGCTTTCTACAGGTTAGATTCCCCAGGATTTTAACTCTTTATCTATTTTGATTGTCTTCACCCGGTTAAACACTGTATACAATTCTCAATGTTGTCTGGCGAGATGTTATAATCTTCTATAGGCACCTGGAGGTTAAGCTCTATTCAGCATCCCTTGGCACGCTATTCCCTTCAGCCTATGGTTACATTGCCGGACTAGTTATCCTTATTTGATCAATACAGTCCTTTTGTATATAGGGGGAGTCCTGCTCCTTCATAGGTTAGTGTATTATATACAGATTTTTTTATATGTATACCAGAGAAAAGTAGGACTCACCAGTATGCCTTCCCTGGTCCAACTGCCCCTCAAAATACTGGCTGCAAGGTATACTCACCCTACCGCCATAATACACAGAAGGAGATCAGGCAGGGAAGGAACACTGATGAAGAGTGGGTGAGAAAAGGAAAGAATAAAAAGGCGAAAAGAAGCGCGTGTCAAAGTCCGCTCAGCATCCAATAGGATTTCTACCACAAGTCTCTTTCCTGTAGGGTAGGCAACTTATTTCTCTTAATCTTTAGAGACACTTGTCAGCTTGGTACTTATTTAAAAATCGCCCATAAACGTTCAGTCTCTTGCTTGGTGATCATGAAAAGCAATACCTTAATAATAATGACAAATAGTCCCACTATCTCATTGTATCAAGACCATGGCTCAGTCCTTATCCCCGTGTATATAGTTTTAGCTCATTGCATATATAGTAAAGTACTTAATCAAGTATTTTTTTTTTTTTTTTTTCCCATTTGTCTCCTGGGCTGCGGCACCTGAAAAGAGTCCCAGCGCAACAACACAATACCAGGGGGATCAGGGGGGGGGGGCCCCAAGGAGGAGGGGGGGGGGGCACGGGGTGGCACCCGACCCTGCTCGGCTCTACTGAGCGTCTCACCCAACCTCAGGACCTCCTTGGCGACCTGTTGCTGCCGCTGCCAGTGCTGCTGGGGCTCCGTTTTCTGTCCTGTGTCATCCCCGTTCGTAGCACCGCGTCCTCCGCTCCACAGCTGCTCCCGGCGTGGTGCTGGCCAATCACGTGGCTTCTTCCGGGTCACCAGGTATCCCTCTGGGTCCCGACCGTACGGGGGGGTTCTTTCGTCGAGCCGTGCAGGGCGGGGGGTGAGTCTCCGACTCGGTCGCCGGGGGTGTCAGCCTCTCACTCTGACATCCACCGGCCCGCTGCTGGATCCGTCGGCTCTCCACTCCCGCTCCCGTGACCGCACGCCATGGAGCGCTCCGGCACCTCCCACCTACACCTCCCACCTACACGTGCGCGCACATCATCTGCTCAGCTTGTCTCTTCTGCTTTAAAAATCCTGTCTACCTGCCCTTTTTTATTTTTATTTATAGTATCAAAATTTGTCTCAAAATCCTAGTGATCTGTGGAGAAAGCAGACTTTTCTGTTTTAAGGTTGATATCCCCCCACCATCTTTTAGTTCTAATTCGGAATATACTCAAGCCATGGTGCATGGTTTAGGTAGAAGACCAGAAATCCTGTCAGATAGTGTAGAGAACAGGTCTACAATCACAATAGGTGGTATAGAGAATACACCCTTAACTGTGGGCTACTTTATTATATCCTTAGTCTTAATGTGCACTAAATAATTTACAAGTCCTAAAGATGTTATGGGGATTTCCAGGGAAAAAATATATTCTTTGTTTCTGATGTTTTCTCTTCCTCTTCTTAAACACAAACCTGAAACCACAATTTAAGATTTTACAGATCTGAAATGGTTATCTACTTGTTAGACATTATGACAAAATAATATTTTATATCATGTGTGCACATGAAGATCCTGCCTGTAATTGTGCTAGCGGGTCTCAGTCTTATATATGCTCTCGCCCTTATTTTTTATGCTTTTCATGCTCCCCTCTTACTTTTTATTAGAGTTGAAATCCTTAGGCCACCTCTATTAAATGGAGGGGGAAGGAGCTATCTTGCAGACGTCACCTGCTGTCATCTCTGGATCTTTGGATCTCATGTGTTTTGCTATTTACTGCCATTTTTTGTTTCATATGTAGCACGATATTGGTGCCATAACCATATGCTATTTTTTTTATTTTTTTTTAAATAAATCAATGGAGAGCACTTAGAACGTGTTCCCTTGTTTTCTATACTTGCTCTGGATGTTCTCGTTTCACTGCATTGGCTTTGTAAGAGCATTGGCTTTGTGGTGGAAGGCTTGTCACCTAGAATAACCAGCGGATCGGATCTTTCACAAGGGATTTCATCTTACATTCTGGGATTTGTAGTTCCTTTTATTGTCGGATGGACATTGTTTTATCTATATTGCGCTGTACTTATTACTTTATTTTCTATATCCATTAAACCATTAACCCAGACTTTAGGGTTTATGCAAACAGAGTAAAGCAGTGCATAGCAGCCTGGAGGGTTTAATAAATCATATGGAACAATGCATTTGTTGTACACACAAGCACTTGAGAATGCTGGCTGACACAAATCTTTGAGATGTGTCCTGTTCTCTTGCATTAGCCTTTATTTGGGAGTGCTGAAGTCAGGGTTGCTGCTAGAAATCACGGGGGGCCCCGTACAGCCTACCTGGCGGGGCCCCCACCAATATATTAAAACTGTGGTGCATCACAGTGACATAGGGCACCTGGGGGATCAGAAGTGGGCAGAACAAGGAAGGAGATCGATGCAGGGGAAGGAATTATAGGAATGATGCCCTGTGTCTCTCCCTGCAGCAGCTGAAACCCAGAGGGAGGGAGAGAAACTGACTTTCAGTAGCTGTGTGCCCGTGCCCCCTACAGGAGGGCTGGTGGTCCCCCCTATCAGCGGCCCTGGCTAAAGTACATCATTATTGTGCCCATCGGATGGTTCCATGAACCCTATAAGCTCTTATGGGAAAGAGAGCTACATTTGCTTCAAACAGAGACCAAAGCTCCCATTTGCATAAACTACAGTGCCTTGTGAAAGTATTCAGCCCCTTGAACTTTGCGACCCTTTGCCACATTTCAGGCTTCAAACATAAAGATATAAAACTGTATTTTTTTTTGAAGAATCAACAACAAGTGGGACACAATCATGAAGTGGAACGAAATTTATTGGATATTTCAAACTTTTTTAACAAATAAAAAACTGAAAAATTGGGCGTGCAAAATTATTCAGCCCCTTTACTTTCAGTGCAGCAAACTCTCTCCAGAAGTTCAGTGAGGATCTCTGAATGATCCAATGTTGACCTAAATGACTAATGATGATAAATAGAATCCACCTGTGTGTAATCAAGTCTCCGTATAAATGCACCTGCACTGTGATAGTCTCAGAGGTCCGTTTAAAGCGCATGAAGAACAAGGAACACACCAGGCAGGTCCGAGATACTGTTGTGGAGAAGTTTAAAGCCGGATTTGGATACAAAAAGATTTCCCAAGCTTTAAAAATCCCAAGGAGCACTGTGCAAGCGATAATATTGAAATGGAGTATCAGACCACTGCAAATCTACGAAGACCTGGCCCACCCTCTAAACTTTCAGCTCATACAAGGAGAAGACTGATCAGAGATGCAGCCAAGAGGCCCATGATCACTCTGGATGAACTGCAGAGATCTACAGCTGAAATTAGTCGTATACTGCACAAATCTGGCCTTTATGGAAGAGTGGCAAGAAGAAAGCCATTTCTTAAAGATATCCATAAAAAGTGTCGTTTAAAGTTTGCCACAAGCCACCTGGGAGACACACCAAACATGTGGAAGAAGGTGCCCTGATCAGATGAAACCAAAATCAAACTTTTTGGCAACAATGCAAAGCGTTATGTTTGGCGTAAAAGCAACACAGCTCATCACCCTGAACACACCATCCCCACTGTCAAACATGGTGGTGGCAGCATCATGGTTTGGGCCTGCTTTTCTTCAGCAGGGACAGGGAAGATGGTTAAAATTGATGGGAAGATGGATGGAGCCAAATACAGGACCATTCTGGAAGAAAACCTGATGGAGTCTGCAAAAGACCTGAGACTGGGACAGAGATTTGTCTTCCAACAAGACCATGATCCAAAACATAAAGCAAAATCTACAATGGAATGGTTCACAAGTAAACATATCCAGGTGTTAGAATGGCCAAGTCAAAGTCCAGACCTGAATTCAATCGAGAATCTGTGGAAAGAAATGAAAACTGCTGTTCTCAAATGCTCTCCATCCAACCTCACCGAGCTCGAGCTGTTTTGCAAGGAGGAATGGGCAAAAATTTCAGTCTCTCGATGTGCAAAACTAATAGAGACCTACCCCAAGCGACTTACAGCTGTAATCGCAGCAAAAGGTGGCGCTACAAAGTATTAACTTAAGGGGGCTGAATAATTTTGCACGCCCAATTTTTCAGTTTTTTATTTGTTAAAAAAGTTTGAAATATCCAATAAATTTCGTTCCACTTCATGATTGTGTCCCACTTGTTGTTGATTCTTCAAAAAAAATTAGTTTTATATTTTTATGTTTGAAGCCTGAAATGTGGCAAAAGGTCGCAAAGTTCAAGGGGGCCGAATATTTTCGCAAGGCACTGTATATATCAGATTCTTAGTATATTTCAAGTGTCGTTTCTCACTTCACCAATGCAATGGAACAGGGATCTTCTTTTTGTCTAAATAGATAGGAAAATAAATTAGGTAATTACATTTTTCCCTCTGATATCAGGCCTACTACTTTTTCCAGCTTTCCACCAATGACTATAATAGATGTTGGTGCTCTTACAGCTAATTAATTGACAGGTGGAATATACTGCAATGCACACCTTTTGTCTAACCTTGCAATAATTGTATCAAAACAAACAGTCAATAAATATACTATAGGCATAGGCATGTGCCTTTCACTGCTTGCAAGCAGATATAACTACTATACACCCTATATAGTCAGAATAATAGATATGCTAATTTTGCTCTATTTTTTGTAGGTGACCCTGCTAAACTCTCAGCAGAAATGACACATTTTGTCAATCACACCTTTAATCTAGTTGAAAATAAGATGGATTTGATCTTGGCAACTAGTAGCTTCAGCAATTGCCAAAGTAATGTTGCCAAAATGATGGTAAGCAAAGTATATTTTACTTTAATTTATTTACTCTTTTGTAATTGATATGCAACAGTTAATTAGGGTTCCTGGCAAACAAATATGTACAGATAATAACAGATCTACACAGTATTTACTTTTACATTTTCAGGACTATTCTGGAATGGATAATGAGCTACTAGCTTGGAGATCATTCTCAAGGAGACGGCCAAAATCAGTGGAGAGTAAAGATTTATCTTTTGCAATGGACAAGGCAGAGAGATTCAAATTAAACAAGTACAAAGGTAATCCATTTTATGTTGCTATTGTAAAACTGGAAATATGAGTGATGAATTCACATTGCTTGGTATTATGATAATTTATCCAATTGATTTATTATTCTGAGGAGACTATTAGGAGCTTCAGTCATCTATATCTAAATAGACTAGCAATAATACACTTTAAAAGTTTCCACCATAAATCATTTACCCCCTTGTAACATTGATCCCTGTAATCAAACTACCTATGTTGGGGGAGGATTGAATAACACTTCACATTAATCCACAACACAATTTTTTACTTTTGGCAGAAAATGTAGCAATTAATATCTGCAACAGAAAAATATATATTTACTCCATGATATTCTACCTAGGTATTCCAAAAGTCACAATTTATTTTATGAGCAGCATGAACCCAGGACCCTGCATTCACTATATCTTGTCTCACACAGTACACAGAACATGGAAATGCAATTATTTTAGTAAATATAAACTGCTAAATGCCCTTTCTCATCAGCAGTTTATAGCAGTCTTTTGACTTCTATCAGTATCTGGTTAGAGCTTGTAGGAGGCTTTTCATTCTCCTTTGACTGTCCAATGAGGCTGCAGGACCACTGACCCTCTGTCTGGATAGTGCTGATTGGCCCTGTGATGATCACATGCACTCTTTAAAAAAAAAACTCTCTAGCAATGCACACCAAACTGAGCATGTACAGCTTGTCCCCAAGGCTCGGTTCTATCAGGAGATTGTTTGGGGACTGTGGAAGAAGGGGAGGAACAGAGAAGACAGGATCAAGCGGCCTTTTTACACAATGCAGAGGATTAACTCCTTAGGTTCCACAGTGAGTATAACAAGCATGCTTAGTGCATATACAGACTGATGTGGGTTTAGTTACACTTTAAGTGTTTTTATTAACATTGTAACATTTTGGTGTTTAGTTCAAAACCTCAGTCAGTCACGTGTCCTAATTGGAGATATTCATCTCATCCCCTGCATATTTACTGGAATTCCTAGGCAACACAGTTATGTAACACAAAACAACACTCATGTTCAAATGTTGAACCAGGCAGGGGGTTTTAACTTTATTTCTAATAAACCTTTTCTTAATTTTGGGTGTGTATTTGTACTACTTCTGTGTTGTGGGGAGTGGGTACAGAATCCAGGGTAACCCCTTTACCAGTTTACTGGGTAGATGGTTACAATTAACCTGATTCTCCAGTAACACATAAATCTTGCCATCACTTTACTTGCGTAGTGTTTTGGGTACCATGTTACTTTTAATTCTTCCCTAGTTTCTAGCAAGAAATATAGACACCTGCAGAAAAGTCATTAGTTGAAAAAACCCTGTTGGCTCCTGTATAACATGCACATGCTTAGAGGTCCCAGAGAGATGTAGTTAGTATCAAATACCTGCAGCATTTCATCATATTTTTTTGCAAAAAGATAAATAAAAAATTCAGGCTCTTCCTTCTTTCCCTTAGATTACATAAATCAACCACTAGGTTGCTATGACAAAATGTTGAAAAAACACATTACATAAACACCTTTTTTCAATGTCAGTCTTCCCAATTTCTGCAGCCTGTGTAATATGGGAAAATTAGAGGTATGAAGATGTATAAAATTAGTAACTCCTGGTGACAAATCTGACCCAGTTTTAGTATATATGCTTTCAAATCTAATCTGTAAATCCTTACTCTTAGCAGGCAAGCATTAGCATGACACCAAGTTCTTTTTAGTTGATCTAAAAAAAGGTTCTCGAGCTGAGCACAATATTACAGATGACATTGGATGTTATTGTGGACATGCTTACGTAAGACAATTGATGTCACTAGAAGATAAAACACATTGAGAAATAGAAGAACGGTGGAATAATATATTTCTTTTTTTAGCTATACTCAGTTACCAGAAAAATACTAATAAAAACATTTAACAGATTGTCTAATTGCATTTTATATTATGGCGTGATACATTATGAAAAGATCCCTTTGATGTTTTATTTGAATCCTTTAATTGTTGTCTGAACAGCCAGAAAGGGTAATTTATGTAGAATAGAAGTGGGGTCTCAATAATAGGACTAAATCTACCTTTTTTTTAAACAAACATGTACCGAATGCAATATGTAAGCATGGGCGTCTGCTCCATAGGACAAGGGAGGGCGTTTGCCCCCCCCCCCGCCCGGAATCGTAAAAGAGTGTTGACAATGGCACGCCGCCTTCTGCACATCGGTGGGCCAGGGCTGCCGGCGCCGCCGATTGTTACTGTCATCATTTGTGTCTGTGAGTGTCTGTGTTGCATTTACTCCACCCCTGTTTGCCGACGCCAGCCAATATGATCATCGCGCCTTATGGCCCTGCCCGGCGCTCGACATCACAGTGTGACATCACTCACGGCGGGAGGGGATTATCATTCATGGCTGGGAATGATGGGAGGAGCGTAGAGAGCTGCCTGCTAGAGGAGCCAGCACCGCCGAGGAGGAACCAACCAGCAACAATATCTTCATTACAATCAGACAGCACAGCAGCATCAGTCGTGTCAGTGTCACTGCAAGTAAACACTAAACTAAATTAAGCTGATGGCATGCGGCATGCCATATGGAATGATGCAGTTTGAGGGAAAGGGGGGTAAATGTCCTGCACTGGTCATGGTAACTCATGTATTAATGTCCTGCACAGTGCCAGGACATTAATACATGAGTTACTATGACCAGTGCAGGACATTAATACATGAGTTACCATGAACAGTGCAGGACATTTATCCCCCTCCCCCCGCCGCCATGCTGCATTCCATATGGCATCATGTGCAGGGTGCTGTGTAATGTAAAGGGGTCCAATGATGCAGGGTGCTGTGTAATGTAAAGGGGTCCGGTGATGAAGGGTACTGTGTAATGTAAAGGGGTCCAGTGATGCAGGGTGCTATGTAATGTAAAGGGGTCCAGTGATGCATGGTGCTGTGTAATGTAAAGGGGTCTAGTGATGCAGGGTGCTGTGTAATGTAAAGGGGTCCAGTGAGGCAGGGTGCTGTGTAATGTAAAGGGGTCCAGAGGTGCAGTTGTGGAGAGGGGGTACACAGTAGTGACAAAGAGATATTGAAAGATACAGGGGGCACAGTGGGGTCTTTTTACATTTTAACGTGGGGGGGGGGCGCTTTTAACCCCCGCTAGCGGTCGAAGAAAGGGTAAAATGCGACTGTGTATCGCCGCTGCCAAAGGGCCCCCCCATTGAAAAAATTACAGCAGACGCCCATGTATGGAAGTTGCCATTGCTGATCTCTTCTTGTTAAATGCCAGTAGCCTGGCTGCCACTGATCTAGTTGCCTCAATATTTTCTGTTACTGACCCAGAGCAAGCTCAATATTACCACTTATGGCATACTTGTAAGTAGCAAAGAATTTATTGAAGCCATTAGACTTGCAGGACAGCCAAACAGCTTATGTTTTGTGTTGAGGTTAGCAACTTCTCTTAGTACACATCTTTGAAAAAGTGTTCTTAATTGTGAAACATGTCAGAGATGATTGTAGATTGCGGTTCTTATGTCTATGAGCATCTGCAGATTGCTTCTTGAGTCAAGGTGCCTGAAGATATGAGCATTACACATTTAACATGCCCATAGACATGATGGGACCTTACACAAATTGGTCCAATTAGATTAGATTGTAGAAGTACAAGAACTGCTGCACCACCAAATTAAGGACGTGAGCCAAACAGGGCACATGGGTCAAGTGTCCCTGTCGGAGGGGCGGAGAGGAGGTTGGTGCCATTGTCGCAAACAACCATTCCTGGCTGAAGCTGGCGTGGCGTCAACCACCTCTGAGCCTGCCCCTGCAGAGCTGGCAGAATCTCTGCCCCAGTGTGGCTCCTGTCCCCTCAGCAGACCAACTCAAGCACTGCATGGCATCTTTTTGCCTGAGTGCTTGCATAGCCCCTAGAATGCCTATGGAGCACCGCTGGTTCAGAGGACAAATCTGAACAGGAAGAGGCCATAGAGAAGAAGAAGAGGAGGGGATGGAGGAGAGAGGTGTGGCAGAATTACCACTACCGGTATTTTGGAGGCGTGGTGGCGGAACAAGCTCCAAAAATACTGCACCCTGTCCTGCATCCTTCCTAGCTGCCAGCAGAGTTACCCAGTGCGCTGTGAAAGAAAGATAACGTCCCTGTCCATGCCTGCTGGACCATAAGTCAGTGCTAATATGCACCTTATCGCTGACAGCCCTGTCCAACAAGGCCAGGACATTGCCTTCCACATGCCGGTAGAGAGCCGGAATGGCCTTCCAAGAAAAAAATGGCTTTTGAGGAACCTGCCACTGAGGTACCGCACATTCCACAAATTTTCGAAAGGGGGCAGAGTCTACCAGCTCAAAAGGCAGCAGTTGGAGTGCTAGCAATTTAGCCAAGCTAGCATTTAGCCGCTGGGCATGTGGATGGCTGGGACCAAATTTCTTTCGACGGTTTAGCAACTGGGGTAGGGAAATTTGCCTGCTACAATCGGATTTAGGTGTACCGCTAGCAGATTGCCTGCAAGTGCTTGGGACACCTAATTCTACACCTTCATTCCTCAGTGCAGGTTTCTGATAGGACTGAAGGTATAGTGGGGTTATAGTCCCAGCTGATGAGGAGAAAGGAGAGGTCTGCCTTGTTCTTTGGTGTGGGTTTTTAAGTACTGTTGCCACCGGACTGCATGGGAGCTTGACATATGTCTGGTCAAGCATGTGGTGTCCAAGCGGCTGCTGTTTTGGCCACGCTTCAGACATATTTTGCAAACAGCAACGATGCGATCTGCTGCACACGTCTCACAAAGGCCCACACCAAAGAACTTTTGGAAAAACGCAGAGCACACACCCGGCACATGTGGAGCTCTGCGGTGTGATGCAGTCGGTTGGCTGCCCTTAAGCTGGATCCTGGAGGGCATCCTGCCTCGTTGGAGATGTGCCTCCTCCTCTCTCCTATCAGGCACCCATGTAGAGCCAGTGACCTCATCATCCCCTCCCTCCTCGTCAATGGAGCAAACCTGGCAGTATGCAGCAGCTGGGGGAACATGACTGCCAGTTTCTTGTCCTTCTTGGGCAACCCTCTCTCTGGGCTCATGTTACTGCCTTCCTCAACCTGGGTACCATTATCGTAGTCTTTAAAACGCTGCGCATCCTCTTGCAGCATGTACCCAACACTGTGGTTGAACAGTTCAGGGAACTCCTCCGTGCATGATGGTGGGGCTAGGGAAGGAGTAAGGGGGCAGCGGAGAGCATGGGGGGATGTGGAGATCACAGGAGGGCGGTAGAAAGCATGGGGAGGTGGAGAGCATGGAGTGAGGTGGAGATTATTTGGGGAGGTGTAGAGCACAGGGGGGAAGTGGACAGCATGGGGGGGTGGCAAAGACCATGGGGGGATGTGGAGAGTCAGGGGGTGGCAGAGAGCATGGGGGGATGTATAGACCACAGAGGGGGCAGCGAAGAGCACGGGGGGAGCTGGAGAGCATTGGGGGAGGTGGAGAGCATGGGGAGCTGGAGAGCATTGGGGGAGGTGGAGAGCATGGGGGGTGGAGAGCATGGGGGAGGTGGAGAGCATTGGGGGAGGTGGAGAGCATGGGGGGCATGGGGGGAGGTGGAGAGCATGGGGGAGGTGGAGAGCATGGGGGGAGGTGGAGAGCATTGGAGGAGGTAGAGAGCATAGGGGGGGGCTGGAGAGCATGAGGGGCAAAGAGTATGGGTAAGTTGAAGATCCCAGGCAGCAGAAAAAAGCAGGATAGGAGGAGCAGTGGGGGTGACTGCATATAGAAGAATCATTCTCTCCATCTTACTCCTGCAGGCTCGGAATGCCTGCTTCTCCTATACCTCTCACAGGCATTTGGAGACTGCAGGAGGAAGATGGAGAGAATGCTCCTCCTATCCAGGTTACAGGGGGCAGCACTCAAGTTTTTTGTGAACAGGTGTCTTGTTGCTGACTCCAAGGTGTCTGCCTGGCTCCTCCCCTTTATTAGTCACGCTTACCGGCACCGGCAGCTGACCTATACGGGCAGCCGTAGGTGTCTCATCTAGCTCCTCCCCCTTCATGTTTTCGTCCACCCGGCGCCGATGGCTGAGCTTAGCAGGCAGCCGGGCGGCCTCGGAGAGGCTGGATAAGTGGTGCGGGTTTAAAGAGCAGCCCAGCTTTGGGCCCTGCAAGGACTTGCGGCCTGGCTGCCTCGGCGGCCGCAGCCCACCAGGCAAGTGCACGGTTTGCCCTATGGCCAATCCGAGCCTGCCTACATCATCTCTGCAAGTTAAAAGGTATCCAAATATATATAAAAAGTTTGGCCCAGATTCTCAAAGGGCTTACGATAGCGCAACGCAATGTACACCATAGTAAGTCCTAATCTGGGCCATGGTATCTATGCGACTGATTCTTAGAATCAGTTACGCATAGATAACCATTAGATCCGACAGGCGTAAGGCTCTTACGCTGTCGGATCTTAAATGCAATTATTTTTTTCGCCGCTAGGTGTCGCCTCCGTCGTTTCCCCGTCGAGTATGCAAATTAGCAAAATACGCGAATTCCCGAACGTACGCGCGGTCGACGCAGTGAAGTTACGACGTTTACGTTAGATTTGCGACGCGTAAAGTTGCCCCTGCTATATGAGGGGCAACCAATGTTAAGTATGGCCGTCGTTCCCGCGTCGAAATTAAAAAATGTACGTTGTTTGCGTAAGTCGTCCGTGAATGGGGCTGGACGCCATTTACGTTCACGTCGAAACCAATGACGTCCTTGCGACGTCATTTAGCGCAATGCACGTCGGGAAATTTTAGGGGCGGCGCATGCGCAGTACGTTCAGCGTGGGAACGCGCCTAATTTAAATGCTCCACGCCCCCTACCCGGCTCATTTGAATTAGGCGGGCTTGCGCCGGGGGATTTACGCTACGCCGCCGCAACTTTACAGGCAAGTTCTTTGTGAATAAAGCACTTGCCTGTAAAACTTGCGGCGGCGTAACGTAAATGACATACGTTACGCCGCCGCAGTATTACGCCCATGTACGAGAATCTGGGCCTTTGCGCTTAACAAAAACGCTGAACATGTTGAAATCAATTTGACAGTTTCTGTGTGAATATCAAAGAATATGTTTGATACATTATAATGAATATGTGTGACACAGCACTTAACGATATACATATATTAAATGTGCACTATTTTTTGTGATATTTAGTATAATTGTTTGTACATTAGTTAAATTTATACTGTAGCTCTAAATGATGGGTGATATAAGTTTTAATTGTCATTTATTATTTTATTTAATTTTTTATACCAGTTAATCACTGGTTTAGCTCTAATAGCACTTTACTTTTGATATGGATTTTTGATATTTAAATATTAGATATAGTAATAGCACTATTTGCTGTGCCACACAAGGTAAAAGGTATAGTAATACATCAATTACTTTTTAATAGCAAACCAAGGAGCAAAAAAACTGACATAAATCTCCTTGAAATAGGAAACAACACAAACATACCATCCATCCGATTTCTTTGGAAATTTTGGGGATGTATAATAGGTTCCAGTTTTGTCATAAATAGTATGCTCTTTAAACTTCATTTTTTATACTAAATGTGTAGAATGTAATTACTGCTAAATAATTGAAATTAATGGAAATTTAAGGCAAAATAGGTTGGCATTTTAGTCATTTTATTAAATTACCATACATCTGTAATGTAAATGTGATTTGATTTATTATTTTGAAGGAATTGCAGAAGTACAGCAAAAGACCCCACCACCTTTAAGCTGTGCAGGGAGTGAAGCACTGGGAAATGCACTATGTGACATCATTAAATCAAACTCAAGTGCCATTACAACAATATGTAAAAGACTCAATGGACACCTACTTCCCAAAGCTCTACGACAGTTTATATGGCTGGATAAACTTATGAGATCTGAAAAAAAATTTAAAGGGGAAAAAATTGAGTAAGCTTTATTTACTTTTTATTTCATAGTTTATAACCAATTTTTTTTATATTATTATATTTTGACAAATGTATTGCATTATTTAGGTAAACAGTGGTTTGTACCCATTTTCCTTATTTATTTTGGTCAGCAAAAAATAATTGAAAAACCTTTTAAAACATTAGATTAACAATGAGTAGACTTAAAAAATAAAACAAATCAATACAATTGGTCCAATTCCATTTCACTTTTCTGACATTAGAAATATATTTATAGACGTTTACCTGCCAAAGAATATGTAATTTTGTTTAGATTGTCCTGAGATCCACACATCTCTTTCAGACAGCACAACCGAGTTGGTGACCTCACTTTACTCAAGTTAGAGACCAGGGCCCAGATCCACAAAGAAATTACGCCGGCGTATCTATTGATACGCCGCGTAATTTCTACGATGCCCCGTCGTATCTTTGTTTTGTATCCACAAAACAAGATATGACTGAATGTGGGCTCGATCCGACTGGCGTACGTCTTAGTACGCCGTCGGATCTTAGGTGCATATTTACGCTGGCCGCTGGGTGGCGCTTCTGTTGATTTCCGCGTAGAGTATGCAAATGAGCTAGATACGGCGATCCACAAACGTACGTCCGCCCGGCGCATTTTTTTACGTCGTTTACGTAAGGCTTTTTTCAGCGTAACGTTACCCCTGCTCTATGAGGCGTACGCAATGTTAAGTATGGACGTCGGTCCAGCGTCGAATTTTCCGTCGTTTACGTTGTTTGCGTAAAATGTTTGCGAATAGGGCTTTGCGTAAATTACGTTCACGTCGAAAGCATTGACTATTTGCGACGTGATTTTGAGCATGCGCACTGGGATACCCCCATGGATGGCATGCGCCGTTAAAAAAAAACGTCATTTACGTGGGGTCAAGTTGCATTAACATAAAACACGCCCACATCTTAGTCATTTGAATTCCGCGCCCTTGCGCCGACACATTTACACTACGCCGCCGTAACTTACGGCGCAAATTCTTTGTGGATACGGAAAATACGCTGTAAGTTACGACGGCATAGTGTATCTGAGATACGCTACGCCGGGCTTATAGATGCGCCGAGGTACGTGGATCTGGCCCCCTGTCATCAACTTAAAAATTTGCGGGTAAAAACACAGAAAAATCAAGTATTTTAAATACTTTTTCTTTCCAATTTTTGCTAACTTGCAATGTGCCTCTGTTTTGCTTTGTATCTTTTAGGGTACTGCAGTAAAGTAAGAAAGAAGAAAGCCCTGAAGTATATTGATGTGCCTCACTAAATAAGAATGCTGTACATACAAACTACTTACAATTGTAGGAAAACAGAACAAGACATACAGAATATCATAAATATGCATACACCACACATGCACACGCTACTAAACCTTCACAGCAAATGATAATTGACAATAGTCTATATACGATAGGGATAAAAAGTAACTTAGTTTGTGTTATAGTTCATGATTTCCATAACAAATAGGATTCCAGGCTCTACTCAAGTGATTGTTTCAGGAGACTGGGCAGTCTCGTAGTGTAGATTTAGCATCATCCATATGTGAAGTTTCTTCTTTGGTCTTGTGAAGTCACCTCTGGCACAGACTCGCCTTCCTTGTTCTTGTTGATGTTATGGTGCCCCCCCTTTCAGCTTATGCTGCTGGCTTTTTATTTAAAAAGTTTGAGTAGCCATTCCTACATGAGTGTATCCTACTGTAGTATCATATACCATAGACCAAATGTGTCAAAACGTAAAGCTGCTGTTTACTTAACGTAGTTTGGATGCAGTGGTTGGTCAGAACTCCTCTAAAACAATGGGAGTATTAAAAAATGTGTACATTGTCCATTGAATCATTTATATTTACCCAATATACAACAATAGTGTCAATTTTTACGTTGTATTAGAGGACAGCATGTGCAAACATTGTTCTAATTGCAATTGCATTTGTTTGAGAATTTTTCACACAAGAAAACAATGTTTACTGCTGAAAACAATAGCTTTTATTATGTAAATGACCAAACCTATAGCTGGCGTAATATAGGACACAGCCTCTGAACGTGCTAACAAATTTGATTATTCCTGGAAGAGTAATTATTTAGCATGACCCCCTTCCTCTTTGCATATTATTGCCCTTTACTCTTCTTAGCATGTCTAATTACTCTCTGCTGGCCCTGCTTCTCTCGCCTCCCCACACAACCTATTATTTACCTGTTTAGGAAGGAGTGAAGAACGGGAATACTATAGCAGGAATCAGGGAAATGGCCGAAGAAGGACTGGCAATTCCACCCAAGACAATCATGGCTGCCATGGTGCACAGTGTGACTGATGTGGTCAGGAGTTCCTGCTCTATTTAAGCCTGCTGCTGGAGCCGCTCATTTCTGGATTATCTTCAGCTTCCCCTTAAACCTGTGTTCCTGTGTATCCTGATTGAACTTCTATTAGTGACCTGTGATCCTGATCTCCCGATTTACCCTTGGCTTGTACCTCTGACTTCTCTCTGGCTTGCTCCACCGTGTCTGACCTTGGCTTGGCTTATCGACTCTGCTACAGATTAATCTTCCTGTGTATGACCCCGGCTATCCAATCTCATCATCTGAACTGATCTTACCATGTATGACCCCCCGGCCTGGCTCTCGTTTCTGTCTCCAGTTTGCTACTCTGTCAAGTTTACCTGGTACTCCACAAGCACACCAGCTTTACAGTTTATCCAGCATGTTCCTGCTACATCACCGTGACCAGGTCATCTCATCTTAGTACCTGGTAAACTGTGCTTCTCTGGGCACTGCTCTCCCTGTACCACTTTAAGAGAAGCGCTGCACTTACCCGCAAGAGGAGCCCTCTCAGCATCACAGCCTCACACCTGATATGTGCCATCATAATCCAACCAACATGTCAGAGGCCGATGGAGGTGCTTCCCCTCTGGAGGTTTTGTGCCAACAGGTCACTGCTCTCACTCAAGCAGTACAGAGATTGCAGGAAGGCTACCTCCAGCTGGAAGGACCTCTGGAGCATTTGACAGGACCACCTGCCCAGGCGGATCAAGCTCTACCATCCACCAGTTCTGCAACTGCTGCACAAGCTCAAGAATGCACCACCACTACCAATACAGTGGTGATCCCTCCACCTGAAACATGGGTACCAATTTCCCGAACGATTCTCTGGGGAGGACTATACAGTAGACTTCCGCAAATGGAACGAGGCAGCCTTAACATATCAGTATTGTTAGTATTATCAGTATTGTCAGGGCCTGTCAGAATCCCTCAGGGATGAATTGGCAAGAGTAGAGACTCCTGCCACCCTGAAAGGCCCTATTCAGCTTGCTGTTCAACTTGACAGGCGCCTGAGGGAGCAGAACTTCGAAAGAGCCCAAGCCTCCAGACCCACTTGGATGTTTCTTACGGTTCCTTCATCTCCAGCAACCATGCCTCCCTCTGCATCATGTTCAGAAGTTGAACCTATGCAGATAGACCTCGTCCGCTCAGCTCTGACCCTTGAAGAGAGACTTTGTCGCCGGCAAGCTAATCTTTGCTTTTACTGTGGGAACTGGACATTTCTTACGCATCTGCCCCATAAGACCCCGGAAATCTCTTCCATGTATGCCTGTATATTCCCAGAAGGCAGGATCTTCCCCCTCTCATCTTTTCCTTCCTGTCTCCCTGCAGGTAGCGGAAAAAAGGAGGTTCAGCTTCTGGAAATAATTGATTCTGGAGCCTACAACTGCTTTCTGGACTTGACTTTGGCAATGAAACTTGGCATTCCCCTCTACAGGAAAAAACAACAACTGACAGTTCATTTAGCTGATGGCTCTCTGCCCAGTTCAGGGCTTGTTACCCAAGAGACTGCACCTCTTTTCACCTTGTCTGAATTCGGTCACCAAGAATTTCTGCGCTTTGATGTTCTGAGCTCACCTATGTTCCCGGTCATTCTAGGTATCCTGTGGCTTCAGGCGCCCAATCTGTAGATCGACTGGTCTAAAGGAGAAGTTCTGTTTCCCTCTTTATATTGTCAACAGCACTGTCTAACTCACACATGTCACTCCTACTGTCAGGTAGACATTGCTACATGTTTTGGGGGTGTTTCCCCCTTTCTCAAGCCTCTCGGGTATTAAACCAAAAAATTTAATATATTGAATCTTACCAATCCATAGATGTTGTGACTGTATTAGTTTTATTTTTTAGGCTTTTTTCCCCTCAGTTTTTACCTGGTGATCTGGTCAATAGCATACCTCCTGTAGGTTCACACAGAAGATAAAAACCTTCTGTCTTTACAACCACTTTAACGGTTAGGGATGCCTATGGCGTGATCTGTTGTTTTTTTTTTTTATCCAAATTCTTTTATTATATTTTTTCTAGACATTACAGTAAATACAACATAAAATCAACATATAGACTAACAACATACATGGTCTCGATTTGGTACCCCTTACACTAATATGAATAAAAGAGATAAAAGGGGAGACATCTTCAGACGGTATTTCTTCTAGAATATTCCTTACCACTTTGCCTCTAGATCTAATTTTTCCCATTGCATTCTTTATGAGGAGCACCGGGTGAGAGGGCTCCAAAGCCCCTAATGGAGGGGGGGCGGGATAGGTGGGGGAGATGGGGGCGTGGGGTAACGAGGCATTAGAGAGATAAAATAATAAAAACAAAAACAAAGATGGATGAGAGAAAGAAGAGAAGGAAGAAAAAAAAAAAAAAAGAAAGGAAATATACATATATCCTCATATATGCACACACCCATACACACATATATATATATATATATATATATATATATATATATATATATATATATATATATATATATATATATATATATATATATACGTATACATACACATACACATATACTTACACACATACCATTCACACACATACCCAAACTAACATACATTCCAGTTCCTTCTCCTTCCATACCCCCCTCCCCTAGATCATGAAAGGTAAGTGTTTAGACAAGAATATATTAGGGGGGATATTTCCCCTTGTGTGAATACATTAAATGTGAGAGAAAAAAAAAAATATGTAAAGACAAATTAAAGGAGAAAATATATCTAATAAGAAGGGGAATAGAAAAAAAAAGGCAATTCCCCTATTAGTGCTGGACAAAAAAGAACATAATTTATCTAATTAACATATGGGGGGATAATTCCCCTTAATTGTGTATACTCTACTAGAAGGGGGGAAAAAATAAATAGATAAATAAATAGATAAATAAATAAAAAGAGGCAAAACAAAAGGAAAAAAAAAAAAAAAAGAAGGGAGAGAAGGAGTTTAATCATCTTCCTCCCCCCTTTCTTTTAAGGGAAGCCGAGTTTCCCTACATTGTGAAAGGTGTGAGGGAAAAAAAAAATAAAAAAATAAAAATAAAAAAATTATTCCTAGGGGGAAGAATTTCCACCTATTGTGTATTAGGGGTGAGGTGGGGGAAGGGACCAATCCCTTATATGATATAATAATCATTATTGTGTATATCATCAATATTATTAGAGTGCAAACACACATATAGGGGTAATAAAAAAAAAGGAAGAAAAATTCCCCTATATTGTGAGAGGTAGATAAGACAAAATATTATATGGGGCATAGTCCCCTTGTTGTGTATATTCTCGTGTAGGAGAGAAGGAAGGGAGGTGGGAAAAAAAAAAGAAGGAGAAAGAGAGAGAAAAAAAAAAAAAGAAAAAGAGGAAGAGGAGAGAGAGAGAGAAAAAAAAAAAAAAAAAAAGAAGGAAAAGGGAGGGGGGGGGCGAGAAGGAGGACAGTATCTACCCCTCTCCCTCCCCCCTCCTCTACTCCCCACCACTCCCTCCCTCCCCATCATCCCCTCTCCCAGCCCTATACTCCCTCCATCTCCTCCAGATCACTTCATGTCTTGATCTTAAATCCACATGGAAGGACCACAATTCCTCCATCAGTTTCATTTTCTCAATTTCTTGAAACCACTCTCCAATCGAGGGTGCTTCTTTTTTCCTCCAGTTTCTGGGGATTAGTGCCTTGGCTCCATTCAATAGGAATGGAACCAAGGAACCTCTATACTTTTTCCTGGGCAGACTCGTAGTATGAAACAGACATTCCCATGGATCATACCTTATTTCATATCCACTTATTTTTTTAACCAACGCCAATATCTCCCTCCAATATACCTGTATGAGGGGGCACTGCCACCATATGTGGGCATGGGTTCCCTCCATCCCACACTCCCTCCAGCATAGGGAAGAGGCCTCACTACTCATTCTGTGTAGTTTCATTGGAACAAAATACCATTTAGTAAGTAACTTATAGTTGGTTTCTTTTACTTTTGCATCCATCGATGTGGCCTGGACATAGTCTAATACCTGTCTCCTCTTTTCATTGGATATCGTTTGATTAAGTTCTATTTCCCAGTTCTCTATTATTTTCAGTCTCCCTAGTTCTATCTTGGTTGTCAGCATTTTGTAGATACCTGATATTCCCTGTCTTCCCAATTCTCCTTGGGTCGTATATTTTTCCCATTGATTTAATTCATTCATAGCTCGCAGGGGTTTTGGCAAAGTACCCACAAAATGCTGGACTTGTCTGTACCTCCACCTGTCCCCTAGGGACAGACCATATCTCTCTTGAAGTTCTGCCAACGAGCAGAGTACATTACCCTTCAATACATCCTTCAGTTTTAGAGTGTCCGAGGTTGCCCACTTCAAGTACATCCCCCCTCCCTTGCCCGGTGGGAAGAAGTCTGTACCCGTAAGCGGCAACAGCGGGCTATTATACAGCCATTTTTTTGTCCTACAGACCTTATCCCAAATTCTAAGAGTTTCTTTTGTTATTACAGGCATATCCTGAGGCAATCCTCTGAATTGCCGCGGTACCCATATTATATCTCCAAGCTCTTTTTTACTTAAACTCTCTTCGACTTCCACCCACTTTTTTTTACTTCCACCCTCGGCCTGGGCCCAGTCTGTAATCCTCCTTAATACCGACGCCTCATAGTACCTTTTAAAGTCCGGCAGCTGCATTCCTCCTTCCTCTTTAGGTCTAATCAGGGTCTCTGCTGCTATACGGGGCTTTTTCCCCCTCCATATAAAACCCCTTATTATCCTTTCTAGGACTTTAAAATAAGTTTCTGGTATTTTTATCGGAAGTGTTTGAAAAATATATAGAACTTTAGGTAGAATCATCATCTTTATGGTATTAATCCTTCCCCACCAAGATACTCTATCTATACTATATCCTTTTAACTCTGATTTTACTTTATTCAATAATAATATATAGTTGTCTTCATAGAGATATCTTTCTGTGCTGGACAGGAAGATACCTAGATATTTCATCCTCCTCTGCTTCCATTTAAATGGATAGAGGACTTCAAGTTCCCTGCGATCTTGTGGGCTTAATGATATACTCAAAATCTCAGTTTTTTCTTTATTAATTTTAAGGTTCGAGATCTCGCCATATTGTTCATATTCCGACATTATCCTGGGCAGTGTCTTCCTAGGATTAGATACAAATAGCATCATGTCATCCGCAAATGCAGATATCTTATGCTCTCTTCTCTCCAGTCCTATCCCTTCTATTTCCTGGTTCATCCGTATTGTTTCCAATAATGGCTCTAATGATAGGACGAATAAGAGGGGCGATAGCGGACATCCTTGCCGGGTCCCATTAAAAAGTGGGAAGCTGTCTGACAGGGTGCCATTCACCCTCACCTGGGCCGAGGGTTGTGAATACAAGGCCCCTATCCACCTCAGCATACTTGGGCCCAATCCTATATGGGATAGGTTCGCTAACATGAATTGCCAATCCAACCTGTCAAACGCCTTTTCGGCATCTAAAGACAGGAATACTACTGGATCTTTATTCTTTTTAACTTTCTGTATCAAAAATATCACTCTTAAAATATTTTCTCTCGTTTCTCTCCCAGGTATGAACCCTGCCTGGTCATTGTCTATTAAACCTGCTAGGAGTGGTCTTATTCTCTCGGCAAGGATTTTTTAATAGATTTTTATGTCCACATTTATCAAAGATATGGGCCTATAACTGGCACAAAGGGAGGGATCCTTGTCCTCCTTCCCTATCAAAGTTATGTGTGCATTCAGAGCCTCCTTACGTATTGCCAAGCCCTCCCCTATAGAATTCATGTATTTCTGAAAGAATGGAGCCAATATCCCCCCAGATCTTTTATAATATAGTGACGTATACCCATCTGGGCCAGGACTCTTTCCCATTTTAATACTCCTGATCGTTTGGGTTATTTCCTCTTTTGTTATTTCTTTCTCTAGATTACTTATTACTTCCTCTGCTAGGTCTGGGGTTTTAACCTTCTCTAAGTATTGTTTAATTTTCTCCCTTTTATTCTGAGCTTCTGTGGCCCCTTGTCCTTTGTTCACATTATATAGATTTTGGTAATATTCATAGAATATTTTGGTTATTTCACTAGTGGAGTGTCTCACAACCCCATTTATATCTTTTATTTTCAGTATAGAGTTCTGTGTGTTTCTTGGTTTTATGGTCCTTGCTAGCAGTCTCCCCGGTTTATTACCTAAGGCATAAAATTTGTTATTCATGTTGTTAAATATCCATTTTGTTTCCTGTTCCAAGAGGTCACGAAGTTCTTCTCTCTTTTTAGTTAGTACCTTTAGAACTTGCTCTTCCTGAAATTCTTTGTGCTTCCGTTCGAGGGCCTGAATTTCTTCTAGTAATGTTTGTTTCCGTGCCTGCCTAATCTTCCTCCTCTTGGCTTTTTCTGCTATCAGCCTCCCTCTCATGTATACCTTGTGCGTTTCCCAGAGCGTGGATGGGGCGATATTTTCAATATCGTTTTCTTTAAAGAATACAGACATGTCCTTTTCTAGGTCCTCGGCTGTTTTACTGTTGTTGATTAGGGACTCATCTAGTCTCCACACTGTCTGTCCAGCCGGGATCTCCCCTGAATCCAGGGACATCACCACTGGGGCATGGTCAGACAGCGTTATCGATTTTATTTCTATCTTTATCAGTCCTTCAAGCAGCCGATGATCTAGCAGGACATGGTCGATTCTTGAATATGACTCATGAACCGATGAGAAATATGTAAAATCCTTGTCTTTTGGGTGGAAGATTCTCCAAGCCTCCACCAACTGCATCTGATATAGTTTATGTTTAATCATTCTAAGGTATTTCCCTTCTGACCTCAATGACACCGGCTGGGTGTCTAGTAATGGATCGAATACAAAATTTAGGTCGCCAGCTAGGATCACCATACCCTCTCTAAATCCTTCTAATTTGTTCAAAATTTTTCTCAGATATACGGCCGGCCTTACATTGGGACAATATACATTTACCAATGTATATCTCATATTCAATAAAGTACCCTTGACAAATAAGTATCTTCCGTCAGGATCAATTTCTGTAGCTTCTAGGGAGAACCGTATGTTCCTGTCAAACCCTATTGCAGTTCCCTTTGATCTTTTGTTAGGAGAATAACTATGGATCCATGTAGGAAATTCCTTTGAATTTAATCTGATCTTTGATGTTATCTTTAAATGGGTTTCCTGCAGAAATACTATATTGGCCGAGAGTCTCTTCATATCCTGTAGTATCTGATACCGCTTGCTTGGGCTATTTAACCCTCGTACATTGTACGTAACAATCTTTAATGCAGCCATTTTTTTTCCCCGTTTTTTTTCCCAATAGGCAGCGCATATCGTACCCCCACAGGGCACGAGAGACTCTAGGCCCTTTCTTCATATATAAAAAAACTAGACCATACTCCTGGTTCAGCATCCAACCAATGACAATCAAAAAATTCTTATTCAGAGTACCTTGAGACCACATAAACAACATATACCCCCCACCCTCTCCCAACCCACCCCCAACGCATTGAACCTCAATGCTAAGACTCACTCGGTCTGTGGCCACCCAGGCCACTTGCCGAGTGGGCCTTTCCGCGGGATGCCTGTTATGGCCCCCCATTTCCCAGGCCCCGTCCACTAAATCGGGGACGGCTCCTGGTCCAGGGACGGCATATCAGCTCCATGTTTCCCCCCTCCCCAAGTGACATCCGTTTTTTTTTTTTTTTTGTTTTTTTTTTCCCCCTCTCTCTAGACACTAGCCTTACAAAAATCTGTTACCAAAAAATAAGGGAGATGAGGATGGAAAATGAAGGAAACAATCCCCCCGGATACCTGGAAACCAGCCACCCTTGTCCTCCACCCTCCTACCCCCATTTCCCTGCACCCCAATACCCTAGAGAGAGCACCCCACATCAGAAAATAAGCTTAATAGTCTATGTCCTATTCCAATCCTGTTCCCTCCATCTTCTCCAGGCTGGAGGCCTCTTTTCCCAATTGTCAATCTGCATTGGCTGAATATTCAGCCTATTACAGAATTCCTTTACATCTTCAGGGAAACGAATAACCGCGGAGACCCCCTGGTTCTTAACCGACAGGCATGCTGGGAAGCCCCATCTATACGGAATGGCCTTTGTCTGTAGGTGACTAGTTAATGGCTTCAGTGCCCTTTTTCGTGCAAGTGTCTCTGGTGACAGATCTGAAAACAAGAGTAATTTGACACCCTTGTATTCCAAAGCAGCAGAATTCCTTGAACCTTGAGATACCAGTTCTTTTTGATTATATTCTAGGAATCTAACTATAGTGTCCCTTGGTAGGTCTCTATGTATGTTATATGGTTTTTGTATTCTGTGGGCCCGTTCAAAGTGCATAGGAGCTGTCACCTCCCTTTTTAGAACTGTATTGAATATTCCTCGCAGCACCTCCCCCAATTCTATATCCTTGACTTCCTCCGGAAGACCTCTAATACGCAAATTTTTTCTTCTGCTGCGGTTCTCATGGTCCTCTAGTTTATATCGAGCATTTCTTATTTCTGCCCAGTCCATGTCAGCTCTATCTCTTAATTCCGATATTGCATTTTTGTGCTCCTCCAGCTGTTCCTCTATCCCTTCCACTC
The DNA here is from genome assembly GCF_905171775.1 of Rana temporaria. Taxonomy (NCBI): domain Eukaryota; kingdom Metazoa; phylum Chordata; class Amphibia; order Anura; family Ranidae; genus Rana; species Rana temporaria. The sequence goes on along the minus strand of NC_053490.1, from coordinate 269,442,597 downwards.
TCTGTAATACACTCTGTATATCTTTTCTTGTTGCTCCCATTTCTCCCTTGATGGTTCTTTCTAAGCGTAATATCATTTCTGTCATGTCCATCATATCCTGCTTAGTTGTTGGGGCTTGGGTGTCCTCAGGGGAGGTATCCGAGAATAGACTGGGTTGTTGTTGGCTCTCCGGGGTCTTTGGAGCTTTATTCTGAACTTTTACTACCGGGGATTGATCCTTATTTTTCCCAGCGGCCTCCCCCTCAGTCTGACCTTTACTCTTTATGGGTGTCCCAGATACACCATTACCGCTATCTCCTTTGGGACTAACCAGGGTCCGATCCGGGCCTTCAGTCACAAGATAAGTCCTCATTGTGCTGCGGCCTGAGCCCCCTCCCTGCGTATTTTTTGGGGCCTTCCGCACCATCTTACCCTTTATCCAATACCTGTATATAGGGATTTTAGTACTGTATATTGTTAAAATATCTATCCCTCACAGGCTGGCAAACTAACAGGGTGTGTGACAGAGGCTGACAGAGTGTGTGTGTATCTACTCCTTATTTCAACAGAGTTTTAACAGTCCTATGCCCACTTCAGATCAGACAGACAATAAAATCCTTTTTCCAGCGATCCTTGGAGCTTATATGCACTTGAAAGCTCTTATATATGCATTTTTATACGTTTGTAACCAACATATTTCCTTTGGCAAGGAGGCAATAAGATAGCAGCCTGGTAACAGTTCAACAGTGCAGTAGCTGAGCAGAAATTCAATCTTATTCACTTGTTACCTTTAGCAAGGTGTCAGCAAAGTAATGCCAAGCAACAGTTCAATAATACCTTGCCCAGTCAGCAGTCTTATTCACATTTTTCATCCCACCACCTCCTCGCTCTTAGCTTCTCTCTCTCCCCTCACCTCAAGTTCCTGGCAATCCAAGACCTGTACAGGGAAGAAGGATTCATCCGTCTTGTCCGCTTTATGGATGCATGGAGGGCTGAGCGTTACCCATTCAGCTTAGCCAGCCTTCTTCCAGAACCCAGGGTTGCTCACCCCAGCATCTCTTCGCCAGCTGAGCCGAGGTCGGCGTCCGTAGCAGCACCCAACAGGATCTCGTGTCACAGTCCCCCAGTGGCTACCTCCTCCTCCGTCACTCCGCCTGGTGACCAATCGCTGCAGACGCAGCAGCCGACGCTCCGCCCGGGGACATCCAGGACACCGCACAGCTCCGCAAACCATGGGTACAGACACACCCCTCGGCAACGCGATCGATCTCCGGGGGGACGGGGGGGAGAGCTCCCAGCCGAGCTCCAATACTCCGCACGGATATCCCTCACCCTCGCCAGGCGCATCAAGCAGAGGTAGGAAATGGCGATAGCCAGGGGTGAATTCGCTTCAAGTCCATGTGTCTAGTCACTTTGGAGAGGAGCATGGAGCTGCTGCTGCTGCCGCCCTGATTCCTTACGGCGCCATGTTGTTACTCCGCCCCTCAGATTTAAAACATGTTTTGTGTGAGTGGCGTGATCTGTTGTTAAAGCTGAAGTGATAAATCAAAAATTCTTAGTAGTAAATCAGTGTGTGTGTGAATTATGAATTAAAAACTAGCCATTATAAATCTATAAATAATAGACATTTTGAGATAGATGTAAACCAAAGTATAAATCTTGAATCAGATTACAAAAAAAATATCCAAATGATTTTGACCTTTTCTGAAAAGAAAGATGTTTGAGCAGCAATGCAATTCTTTCCTGTGTAGTAAGACATGTAAATTGCAGAAGATACGGTATCTTTCCTTTTTTTCTGCACTGAAATGTTTTCAGCTAGTCTTTTGTCATTCCCAAGGGAACATTATTTCCAGGAATACAATTTCAACATCTGCTGAATCTGATTAGCTACTTCTAAGGAACATAGAGTCTATAGACAGGTTTTCCAAGAAGCACAGTATTCTCAGGGTATGGCTGATTTACCTTGGCAAAGAACAATAACACAAAAGCCTGTATATACATGTACTTTGAAGAAGCATCACCTTCGTACCAATATGAACTAGTAATAATCTGTGCAGGCTATTGTTATTTTACTTTTTGCTGCAGCAGTAGTATTCCATTTATGGCCAAGAATTGAATTCAGATAGATGACATATGCAGTAATCTCTCAGAGCATCTCATAATAAAATAATCTCTAGTTGTTATAAAACCTACATTTAAAGCTAATGCAGACTGACCTTTGCTGATAGTCAAATAAAAATCATTATTTTTGTTTCATTATGATTATTCATTTGTACGTAATTGCTTATTTATGACACACTTGGCAATGCTGCAGCTCCTTGAAAAAAAAAAAATTTTACTTTTGAATTTTTCAGCAGTTTTTTACACTCTGGTTAAATGGGCCATTTTTTTATGTTTTGTTTTCTACTTATAAAACACATACTTCAAAAATGAAGCAAAGTAAAGACATACTCCCCACCCTCCCAGCTAAATATTGTCTCCCAGTTAAAGTGTATCTAATCCCAAAAACAAAAATGCATTATATTGCAGTTTACCAGTCCTTAGAAGTGTTGGCTGCATTATTTTCCTTTTTTATTTATTTATTTTTATTTGATCCTTCAAGTGATACCAAAGTCTTGTTTTTTTTCTTAGTTTAAAAATAACAAACATGTTATACTTACCTGCTCTGTGAAGTTGGTTTTGTACAGAGTAGCCCAGATCTTCCTCTTCTTGGGTCCCTCACCGGCGTTCCTTGCTCCTCCCTCTTGCCGAGTGCCCCCACAGCAAGAAGCAGGAAAGGGTGGGGATGAGCGAGTGCCCCCCTCCTGAACCATACCAGGCCACATGCCCTCAACATGGGGGGGGTGCTTTGGGGACAAGGGCCTCTTCCTCACAACCCTGGCAGGTGGTTGTGGGGGTCTGTGGTCAGGGGGCTTATTGGAATCTGGAAGCCCCCTTTAACAAAGAGGCTCCCAGATTCCGCCCCCCCCATGTGAATAAGGATGGGGTACCCCTACTCATTCACCAAAAAAAAAATGTGTAGTGTAAAAAAAGACATTAGACAGTTTTACACAAGTCCTTTATTAGAAAAAAGAAAACTCACTATGTAGATCTATCGTCAGTCACGACAGCCATATCCACCATGGACCCTGAAAAAAGAAAAAAGAAAGTTTGCTCATGCCAAAGGCTCCCGCCCTCTATCAGCTCTGCTGCATTCAATATGTTTTAATATTAATTATGATTAATGAATCAAGGGACAATATACAGTGACATTACATCAGGTTTTCTATCAGATTCACAAATAGGAATACAGCATATATAAGATACAAACAAACAAATAGAGGGAACGGATCCAGTGTACAGTATTCAGGAGTTCACATGAGATGTAAGCTGGAACCAAGATTCCCTTTTAAATGGACAGCGTGTCAATGAAGTAATCCTGCTTGTATATACACCTCAAAGACAATTTCCCAACAAGGAAGATGGAAGAAAAAAAGAGAGAGAGAGAGAGAGAGAGAGAGAGAGAGAGAGAGAGAGAGAGAGAGAGATCCAGCAACCTCACTTTGTGCATAATTAAGCAGCAGATTAGGCATCTCTGAATAATCATGTACATTGCCCATGGACCTCAAGTGTTTTCAAATTGCTTCACCATATCATTAATAACACTAGCATTTTTCTAATGAATCCCAATCTTTGAGATCCTGTTTGGTTTGGGTTAAAGATGATATTTCTTCCATGCACCTACTATCGTGCTCTTGGCTGTGAGAAGAATGAAAAAGACCATCCTTTATAAGCAACGAGAAGCATCTGTCCACTGGTTCATTGAGTAGAGTGATATAGGGCTGCTTATATATATATATATATTGTAATGTTTGGGGGACCAGCTTGATCGCAGGACACAGGCTTCTTAAATCAAAACTGAGGTTTATTAAACTTAAATGGCTTCCAGCAGCAAAAACAAAAGAAATAACAGTCTCACCGACTTGTACAGCTCAGAACTGCTATCGCAGTTAAATAGTCCTTCCAGGTAAGTCCTTCAGTAGCAGGTTTTTAGGCAGGACACTGCCAAGTCCTTTCACAGCTTTTCACAGCTTTTCCTAGCTTCCACAGCTTTCCTTGTCCACCATTCACCATGCATTGGACTCTCCTACACTCCTTCACTCTCACCTGCACTTCCTGTCTGCTTTAAACTACTTCCTTGGACAGGTGCATTAACCCTTTCCGTTCCCTTAAAGGCACCACAGTCCAAACAGAGGGGAAATATAACGTCCTTCCAGGACCCAGCCATGGCGTCCTGTACATATCCCCCCCCTGTGCCCCAACGCCAAGGAGGTGGAGGCAACAGTGGAGCTCAAACAATGGACTCGGGAGAGGGCATCTGCATTTTGATGCAGTCTCCCGGGCCTATGCTCCACTATAAACTTAAACTCTTGGAGCGCCAGGAACCACCTGGTAATCCTGGCATTAGTCCCTTTACCTTGCCTCAGCCACGTTAAAGGGGCATGATCAGAAATTAACCTAAATTTCCTCCCCAAGAGGTAATATCTGAGGGACTCCAGAGCCCACTTAATGGCCAGACACTCTCTTTCAATAATAGCGTAGTTTTTCTCCGCTGGTGTCAACTTCCTACTGAGGAAGACTACTGGGTGCTCCTCACCATGAATAACCTGTGATAATACAGCTCCCAATCCTACATCGGAAGCATCAGTTTGGACAATGAACTCTTCAGAAAAATTGGGCGCTATCAAGACAGGGTGTTGGCACAGTGCTGACTTAAGCTCCAAAAAAGCCTTCTCAGCGTCTGCATTCCACTCCACCATGACCGATTTCCGGCCCTTAGTCAGATCGGTCAATGGAGCCGCCAATGTGGCAAAGTTGGGTACGAACCTCCTGTAGTATCCCACCATGCCCAGGAATGCACGTACCTGCTTTTTTGTGAGGGGGCGGGGCCAACTCTTTATAGCGTCTACCTTGCTGACTTGAGGTTTCACCACCCCTCTACCCACGATATAGCCCAGGTATTTCACCTCCTCCATTCCCAAAGCACATTTTTCAGGGTTTATTGTAAACCCCTCCTTCCAGAGAGAGTCCAGTACTGCCTGGACTTTGGGCAAGTGTGACTCCCAGTCTCTGCTAAAAACGACTATGTCGTCCAAGTACACTGAGGCATACTCCCGATGAGGTCGTAAAATCCTATCCATTGCTCGCTGGAACGTGGCTGGAGCAGTTTGCAGTCCAAAAGGCATTCGTCTGTACTGAAAACTCCCCTCTGGGGTAGAAAAAGCAGTTTTCTCTTTAGCAGCCTTAGTTAATGGGATTTGCCAATACCCCTTGGTAAGGTCTAATGTTGTGATATACCTGGCTGGACCTAGTCTCTCGATAAGTTCATCTACCCGGGGCATGGGGTAGGCATCAAACCGTGAAACCTCATTAAGTTTCCGGAAATCATTGCAGAATCGCAGAGTCCCGTTGGGCTTTGGTACCAACACAATCGGGCTCGACCACTCACTCTGCGACTCCTCAATGATCTCCAGGTCTAGCATCTTATTTACTTCCTCTGAAACGGCCTTCCTTTGAGCCTCTGGGATGCGGTAGGGCCTGACAAAAACTTTGACTCCAGGTTCCGTGATAATATCATGCTTTATGATACTAGTTAGCCCCGGCAAGTCTGAAAACTTCTCTTTATTTCTCTGCAAGAACTCCTTTGCCTGCTGACTTTGGTATTTAGATAGGGTATTTGCTACTTGGACACTCTCCACCCCAACCTGAGGCTCAAGTCTTGCACTAGCCAGGGAGGTCACCGGTTCCCTGTCTGTCCAGGGCTTTAACAAGTTGACATGATATATCTGATACGGTTTCCTCTTGCCTGGCTGGTGGACTCTATAATTGACCTCTCCCACTTTTTCCACAACCTCAAAGGGTCCTTGCCACCTGGCTAAGAACTTACTTTCCACAGTGGGAATTAGCACCGCTACTCGATCCCCCACTTGGAAGTGCCTTATTTTAGCAGCCCTGTTATAGACCCGTCGTTGAGCCTCCTGGGCCTTTTGCAAATGCTCTTTGACTAGCGGCATCACGGTTTGGATCCTTTCCTGCATTTGGGAGACATATTCCAGGACACTCTTATGCTGAACAGGTTCACTTTCCCACTCCTCTTTAACCACGTCAAGAAGTCCGCGAGGTCTCCGCCCATATACCAACTCAAAGGGCGAAAACCCCGTGGAGGCCTGGGGCACTTCCCGGATAGCAAACAGGAGAGCTGGTAACAGGCAGTCCCAATCTTTCCCATCCCTTTGTACCACTTTCTTGAGCATAGACTTAAGGGTCTTATTAAAGCGTTCCACCAACCCGTCCGTTTGGGGATGGTAGACCGATGTGCGTAGCTGTTTAATCCGGAACAGCTTGCACACATCGGCCATAACCCTTGACATAAACGGGGTACCCTGGTCTGTGAGTATTTCCTTGGGAAAACCAGTCCGTGTAAACATCTGGAATAATTCCCGGGCAATGGCCTTTGAGGAGGTATTCCGCAGGGGTAGCGCCTCAGGATACCGGGTGGCATAGTCAAGAATCACCAATATGTAGGAGTGACCTCGAGCTGACTTTACCAAGGGACCCACTATATCCATGGCTATCCTCTCGAATGGGACCTCAATTATGGGCAGAGGGACCAAAGGGCTCCGAAAATGAGTCACCGGCGCGGTCAACTGACAGGTGGGACAAGAGGTACAGTATCTCTTTACCTCTGCTTTCAGACCTGGCCAGTAAAACCGGTCGGTGATCCGTGTCTCCGTTTTTTCAACTCCCAGGTGTCCCCCTAACACATCGTCATGGGCCAGGTCCAGAACCTTTCGTCTATATTGTTGGGGTACCAACAATTGCTCTACCACATTTTCTCTCTCCTTGGTAACCCGATACAGCAATTCATTATATATTGCAAAGTGTGGCCACCTCTCATTCGCACCTGGCTCTTGGGGAACCCCATTTACTACTACAACTTGTTCCCGTGCATGGGCCAAAGTGGGGTCCTGCATCTGAGCAGTCCCAAATGCCCCCTGGGGAACACCCAAATCCGGCAGCGCAGGGGTAGAGGCCACTTCCTCATCCTCTTCCCCCAGCATTACCTGAAGTGGGAAAGGCTCCTCCCCCTTAGTGTTTTGGTAGGTCTGTGGACCACATATCTTGACATCCTCAATAGTATCAACACTACTTTCATCACCATTAACCCAATCATTAGCATTTTCCTCATTTGGGTCCACATTAACGTTTGGCAGTTCAGGGTTATCCCTCTCAGCAGCAGGAACAGGGGGGCTAGTTTCTCCCCAGTCTCTGAACTGTTCTCCTTGTTCCCACAGTTTTGTAAACAATGGACAGTCTCGTCCTATTATAACATCATGCACCAAGTTCTTTACCACCCCCACCTCTTGAGTAACAGTGCCACATGCTGAGGAGATAGACAACATGATGAGCGGGTACTCTCTAGTGTCCCCGTGAATGCATACCACCCGTAAAGTTTTTCTTACCGGGCCGATCTTCCCAATCACTCTAGGATGAACCAGGGTTACCATGCTTCCAGAGTCCAACAAAGCCCGGGCAGGGAGGTGGTTCACTTGGACTTCACACTCAAACTTTTCCTCATCCAGGTCGAGGTGTGTGGTGCACACTTTATGGGCACAAAAAGACCCCCTCCGAAGAACCCCGCATTCCATGGGCTCCTCTTGCAGTGGGCAGTGTGTCCGGGTATGACCCCAGGAATGACATCGCCAACATTGTACATCCCCTCCTCTCCGAACAGGAACAGAACGCTGAGGAGGTACCGGGAGTGACTCTTGGCCTTCCAGGGTGTTTGTCCCAGGGCTCCTTGGAACATCCTTTCGAAGGGCAGCAGTTGGTCGAACAGACCGTGACAGACTAGGCCCTATGCGCTTGGTAGGTCCGAGCAGGTCCTCCACCACTGTATATCGTTCCACCATCTCAACAAGGAGGTTTGCGGTTTTGGGGTCTCCATGGCTGACCCACCGTTGAAGGTCATCTGGAAGGGACCTCAGGTATCGGTCCAGCACGACCCGCTCCACGATTTGGGGGCCGGACAACACCTCAGGCTGCAGCCATTTTTTTACTAGTTGCACCAGGTCATGCATTTGAGACCGGGGTGGCCGATCTGGACGATATTTCCATTGGTGTACACGTTGGGCCCGAACGGCCGTAGTCACCCCCAGACGAGCCAGAATTTCTGCCTTTAGCTTTTGATAGTCTTTAGCATCATCTGGTGGCAGGTCAAAGTAGGCTTTTTGAGGATCTCCAGTGAGAAAAGGAGCAATGAGGCCGGCCCACTGGTCCTGAGACCATCCTTCTCTCTCCGCTGTCCTCTCAAACGTAGCAAGAAATGCCTCGACATCATCGCTTAGGGACAATTTCTGTAAAAAATGGCTTGCCCTCACAGTCACCTGGTTGCCAGGGGCAACAGCCGCTGGCTCCTGAACCTGAGACAGCCGCTGCACCGCTTCCTTTAAGGCAGTAACCTGAGCCTGCATAACCCCTTGCTGGGCTGCTTGCTGGGCTGCTAACTGGGCCACCAACAGGCGAGTATTTTCTTGCTGCAGAGCCAGCGCCTCTTTGTGGTGTTGATTAGCTTCCTCATGGCGAGTCTGCGCTTGCATGTTAGCCAAGGTCAGCTGTTTAATTAGCTCCTCCATTGCTTCAGCTTTCAACGTTTGTGCAGCTTTAACCCAGGACATAAATCCAATGTACTGTCCCTTTAAATGTCAGTTCAACATAAAGTCCAATGCAAAAAGAAAAAAACTTTTTTTTTTTTTTTTTTTCTCTTCTTATGCCTGTTATTCAGTCCTGCCCGCATTCGAGCACCAGTGTAATGTTTGGGGGACCAGCTTGATCGCAGGACACAGGCTTCTTAAATCAAAACTGAGGTTTATTAAACTTAAATGGCTTCCAGCAGCAAAAACAAAAGAAATAACAGTCTCACCGACTTGTACAGCTCAGAACTGCTATCGCAGTTAAATAGTCCTTCCAGGTAAGTCCTTCAGTAGCAGGTTTTTAGGCAGGACACTGCCAAGTCCTTTCACAGCTTTTCACAGCTTTTCCTAGCTTCCACAGCTTTCCTTGTCCACCATTCACCATGCATTGGACTCTCCTACACTCCTTCACTCTCACCTGCACTTCCTGTCTGCTTTAAACTACTTCTTTGGACAGGTGCATTAACCCTTTCCGTTCCCTTAAAGGCACCACAGTCCAAACAGAGGGGAAATATAACGTCCTTCCAGGACCCAGCCATGGCGTCCTGTACAATATATATATATATATATATATATATATATATATATATATATATATATATATATACAGTGAGGAAAATAAGTATTTGAACACCCTGCTATTTTGCAAGTTCTCCCACTTGGAAATCATGGAGGGGTCTGAAATTGTTATCGTAGGTGCATGTCCACTGTGAGAGACATAATCCAAAAAAAAATTCCAGAAATCACAATGTATGATTTTTTTAACTATTTATTTGTATGATACAGCTGCAAATAAGTAATTGAACACCTGCGAAAATCAATGTTAATATTTGGTACAGTAGCCTTTGTTTGCAATTACAGAGGTCAAACGTTTCTTGTAGTTTTTCACCAGGTTTGCACACACTGGAGGAGGGATTTTGGCCCACTCCTCCACACAGATCTTCTCTAGATCAGTCAGGTTTCTGGGCTGTCGCTGAGAAACACGGAGTTTGAGCTCCCTCCAAAGATTCTCTATTGGGTTTAGGTCTGGAGACTGGCTAGGCCACGCCAGAACCTTGATATGCTTCTTACAGAGCCACTCCTTGGTTATCCTGGCTGTGTGCTTCGGGTCATTGTCATGTTGGAAGACCCAGCCTCGACCCATCTTCAAAGCTCTAACTGAGGGAAGGAGGTTGTTGCCCAAAATCTCGCAATACATGGCCCCGGTCATCCTCTCCTTAATACAGTGCAGTCGCCCTGTCCCATGTGCAGAAAAACACCCCCAAAGCATGATGCTACCACCCCCATGCTTCACAGTAGGGATGGTGTTCTTGGGATGGTACTCATCATTCTTCTTCCTCCAAACACGGTTAGTGGAATTATGACCAAAAAGTTCTATTTTGGTCTCATCTGACCACATGACTTTCTCCCATGACTCCTCTGGATCATCCAAATGGTCATTGGCAAACTTAATACAGGCCTTGACATGTGCTGGTTTAAGCAGGGGAACCTTCCGTGCCATGCATGATTTCAAACCATGACGTCTTAGTGTATTACCAACAGTAACCTTGGAAACGGTGGTCCCAGCTCTTTTCAGGTCATTGACCAGCTCCTCCCGTGTAGTCCTGGGCTGATTTCTCACCTTTCTTAGGATCATTGAGACCCCACGAGGTGAGATTTTGCATGGAGCTCCAGTCCAAGGGAGATTGACAGTCATGTTTAGCTTCTTCCATTTTCTAATGATTGCTCCAACAGTGGACCTTTTTTCACCAAGCTGCTTGGCAATTTCCCTGTAGCCCTTTCCAGCCTTGTGGAGGTGTACAATTTTGTCTCTAGTGTCTTTGGACAGCTCTTTGGTCTTGGCCATGTTAGTAGTTGGATTCTTACTGATTGTATGGGGTGGACAGGTGTCTTTATGCAGCTAATGACCTCAAACAGGTGCATCTAATTTAGGATAATAAATGGAGTGGAGGTGGACATTTTAAAGGCAGACTAACAGGTCTTTGAGGGTCAGAATTCTAGCTGATAGACAGGTGTTCAAATACTTATTTGCAGCTGTATCATACGAATAAATAGTTAAAAAATCATAAATTGTGATTTCTGGAATTTTTTTTTTGATTATGTCTCTCACAGTGGACATGCACCTACGATGACAATTTCAGACCCCTCCATGATTTCCAAGTGGGAGAACTTGCAAAATAGCAGGGTGTTCAAATACTTATTTTCCTCACTGTGTGTATATATATATATATATATATATATATATATATATATATATATATATATATATATATATATATATATATATATATATATATATATAAAATCTCATGACCGTAATGAGAAAACACCATTTCAGAAGCCTCTGATTTTAGGGTACCCTTACCAGACCTGATACAAAATTCAACTTTACGGTACAACCCTGAGAACAAATTGGGGAGGTATCAGGGTATACTTTAGCACGGCGGGATGGGACAAGGTACCATCTAGTTAATAAATTGGCTTTCATTAAAGAGACATTTAAAATGCCTCAAAGAATTCACTACTTTCGTTACTTGAGTCACTAAGAACATAGCACCTAATGATTTTCATCTCATGGCCAGTTGTAATATTGAAAAATAAAAATGTATGCATAGTATCTACATCTAAAAGATTGCTATTTACAAATGTATTAATTAAAGTGGATGTAAACCCGATTCATAAAAATTTGAGTTGGGCAAATATATCTGCAGTGTTTTCTTATCTCATTTCAAAGCACTATGTCCCGTGACTTTCTCCTGCTCCGTTCTTCTGATATCAGCCTGATAATTTCTGACAAGTTCTCCGTCAACTGAGATAAAAGCAGCCTGAAGTTTGTGTTGCAGAGGGTCCTATAAATAGATTAGCAGAAAGCAAGCTGAACTATTCAATGAACAGCTCTGAATGTCTCTATCTATGTCTACCTAGTCTACCACACCCTTGCTTGATACAATGTGAACCAAATAAGTTTATCTAATCAGACCACAGGACATGGTTCCAGTAATTCATGTCCTTAGGCTGCTTGTCTTCAGCAAACTTTTTGCGGGCTTTCTTGTGCATCATCTTTAGACGAGGCTTCCTTCTGGGACAACATCCATGCAGACCAATTTGATGTAGTGTGCCGCGTATGGTCTGTGCACTGACAGGCTGACCCCCCACCCCTTCAACCTCTGCAGCAATGCTAGCAGCACTCATACATCTGTTTCCCAAAGACAACCTCTGGATATGACGCTGAGCATGTGCACTCAACTTCTTTGATCGACCATGGCAAGGCCTGTTCTGAGTAGAACCTGTCCTGTTAAACCGCTGTATAGTCTTGGTCACCGTGCTGCAGCTCAGTTTCAGGGTCTTGGCAATCTTCTTATAGCCTATTCCATCTTTATGTAGAGCAACAATTCTTTTTTTCAGATGCTCTGAGAGTTCTTTGCCATAAGGTGCTATGTTGAACTTCCAGTGACCAGTATGAGAGAGTGAGAGTGATAACACCAAATTTAACACACATGATCCCCATTCACACCTGAGACCTTGTAACACTAATGAGTCACATGACACCGTGAAAGGAAAATGGCTAATTGGGCCCAATTTTGACATTTTCACTTAGGGGTGTATTCACTTTTGTTGCCAGCGGTTTAGACATTAATGGCTGTGTGTTGAGTTATTTTAAGGGGAAAGCAAATTTACACTGCTACACTGTACACTCACTACTTTACATTGTAGCAAATGTCATTTTATCAGTGTTGTCACATGAAAAGGTACAATAAAATATTTTTCAAAAATATGAGGGGTGTACTCACTTTTGTAAAATACTGCATGCAAGGGTGTACATCCACTTTAAATCATTGATATTTTAAACAGAACATTTGACATTATACACTGAAATATACATTGGGCACCATATGCATTTTGTCAATTCTTCTCATTACACAATGCAGTACAGCAGTTAGCAATTAAATTTGAATTTTGAATAAAAAGTTGGATAGATGCAACTGTGTCTTTAGTTCTCACTTGTGGCAGAGTCAAATCTATGCATATTGGGCACATATAAACTTCTTTAATAAGGCAGTGCATAATGAATTGATGAGATACAGTATGTAGAAACCTACCAATCAAAAATCGGCTCTTAAAGTGTATCTGAATCCTAACAATGACCTTTTATTTATTCCCTCTTGGTTTGGTATAGATATAATTGAAAGTGTGACTCTGTGCTTGCTTTGCTTTTACTGGCTGTTTTTAGTTAGCATTGCTCCAGGTTCTCTCTGTGTACTATAGAACACCCCTATTTATGTTATGGGGAAGAGGAGGAGGGGTTCTTTAGTTGTAAGTCATTTTGTGTCCTAGGGTGACTACCATGCTCCTCCCAAGATGCAGCACAGTGAGTGAGCATTTTAACCCTAGGACAAAATGTATGTTACTGGCTGGAACACCAGGTGAAAATAAAGGAAAAAGGTCTGAAACAATAAAAATGTAACAAATGTATCTACCATATCTAGGGACTGTTACGCTACAGTATATAAATTGTTGTTCTTGGGTTTAGATATGCTTTAAGTGATATTGATGCAATTAAATGTTAAGATCTAATGTTTTTTGGGTAATATACTTTCCACAACTTTGGCTTTATTAAACAAGTCCAATTGCTATAAGTATGTAGCATAATCAATAATGATGTTTTTTGTCACAAGTATAATGTTGTACTTTATCACCTTTAGTTCAGTTTTCTCATGCTTATAGATAACAATGCATATACTGTTTTGCAGAATAATAGAAAAAGAGGCAAGAGAGAAGTATGGCAAAATACTGGAACACAAACGTGCAGAGTTGAAGCTCCGGAGTGCAACACGATCTCCAATTTCAGGTCTTATTGAAAATGCTGTGGTTGAAGTAAGTGGGAAGGAGCTGGTTTTTGGAGTCAGCATATTTTCTTCATATTTTCCTAGATAATACAACTAATGATATTTTTGGTTATATTTCTAAGGCTAGCCATAATTGTTCAATTGTGTTATTCAAATTGACAGGAGATGGGACTTCTTTTCTTCCTTGATTGCATTTCCACACTGCTGTGTCTGCTACATTGCTCTACCTGATTTAGCTGACAGGTAGTTAGGGGGAAAAAACAGTGACAATCTCATTCCCAGTTTATAATAAAAAAAAGAGTATTATCAGTGCCACCTTATACGCATCAGATTTCACTGGGTGGCCTGGCATTATTATTTGCATCATTTCACTGTGTTCACCCCAACACATATGCTGGTCTTTATGCAGATAATCAATTTTTCCTAGGGTTGGGACTTTTGTCTGCTCACACAGATATATTGCTAAAAATGAGTGCTTCCAACAGTTTAAAGCTCATGTTAACACCCTCATGTGATGTCCTATATGGCCTGGTGCACAACTGATCTTTACAGATGATATTAAAATTAAACTACACTTGGGCCATATATAGTGACCTTCACATCACTTTTTGTGTTGTCTTCATTTGTTCTGAGCATTTACAGTACATAAGGATTATTTTAATAAACTCTATTAGTTTACCTCAATAATTTTTTCATGAAAATATTCAATTATTATATACAGTATAAATATTGCATTGTCAAATTCTTTTTTCACATACAATTACTAATTTAAGGTGAACCTGCCGGCACTAAATCCCAACCTGTGGTAGACACCCTACAGTATGTATTTTTATCTTTACCACCGTTCTTCCATTCCTGTTGCCACCCTGTAAAAATCCTGGTTCTTCCAGGAGCCTATAGCACAAGATGAAGGATTGAATTGAGTTTTCTTTACTAACGGGTTCACTTTAACCACTTAAAATCTTTATTTCTTATCATCACAGAGTTCAGTAGATCCACTGTTTCACTAGGGGTATCAGTTAACTAAAAAGCAGGACAGATCCAAGAGGTTTGAAACAAACAGCAGAAAGTAGAATAGTCAACAAACCCATGGCCAGATCAGTTGCAGACAAAGCAATCCTAAACAGAGTATGGGAGAGTATGGGATCCGAACAGGTAGACAGAGGAATTACTGATAATAGCAGAGATACCAGTTTGATGGTCCAGATAGGCACAGACAAGCAGTGCACAAATGCAATCCACACTATTTGCAGCAATAATTCAGGACAGGAAACAGGCAAAAATCAGACCTAAATTGAGCCTGAATGTCCAGCAGTCTCTTACACATTTCTGATTAGAGCAGGTGTGCACTGAAAGGCCTCAGCCTGGGTTCACACTTGTCTGACAAACGCTCCGAGATTGGGAGCTCATGTCGCATGATGAGTGAAAATGAATGTTTCCCTATGAGAGCCGTCTTAACTGGTCCGACACAAGTCGGTCCGACTTTGAAAATGCTCCCTGTACTACTTTGGTCCGAATTTGATACTACTTCAGCCCATTCAATATCATTGAAGTCGGATCAAAGTAGGATCCTTGTCCTAACCATCCAACTTGTGACATCCGACATTGTGATTAAAGCAGCAGTAAAAGGAATTTATGTCACACTGGGATTGTTTTGATTGGTCAAAGGACAAGTCAGACTATCACAAAGTCGGATCAAAGTAGTATCCTGTTCATGAAAGTCGGATGGATGTAGGAGCGATGTAGGACTGATGTCGCAGAGCAAAGTAGGATGAAAGTCGGATGACTGTCGTGTAGTAATAGTGTGAACCCAACCTAAATCTGTAGAACTAAATAATGACCAGCAGATAATGAAGGCTCACGACTGATCATTAATCTTATTTATGATTATTTTAGCTTATGAGTCATCATTTTATCTTCACTTTGAACGGTTCCATTTGCTTCTATCCCCAGTAGTTACCTAATAGAATCTCACAGTTAACAACTACCGGAAAGAAATGCATATTTGAAAGATTAAAACGTATGAAGTGATGTTTATACATTGAATTTTACATACAAAATCAGTGCAAAATGAATAATAAAATTGGCATTCATTGATTTATGCTGCGTTTGTGATAAAACTCGAATGAATTGAAATCCTAATTTTTGATGACAAAAAATAGTAAATAAAATAGCAGATACCTGAAGCAGTACTCAATTATCAATCATCAATTTTAGTCTGTGCCTTTAATGAACGAATACAGAAGCTCACATATGCATATAGAGTAACAAACTATATATGTTTTTAAACATTAACACAGAAAACCTAAACAAAGTGAACATATTCAGTGTATATACTGAAATGTTTAGTGCTGGATTACCCATTAAGTACTGTACACTTGTGCCTAAAGGTGGCAGAAAGAAAGAGGCATCTTTTCCCTGTAGGGCTGCAAGCAACACATTTTTCCCATGATCAGTAAAAATAGTCATCTTGTTTGAGTTTATTTACATTGTCTTAATGCTGTAAGCTAGGAAAGAGACACAGTAAAGCAAGAATTGGTTCTGTGTAAAAGAGGTGATCCTAGGGGACCTGTTACACTAGAATCTTTGTAGCAGAGATTTGTAGAAGATAGAATTCTCTCTGCCTATTTTCTCAGGTGATTTGTAGCTGCCTGTACTGTAGAGTTGCTGCTGTAGCTGACTACAGTGTTTATCTAGGCAGCTTCAAATTGTTGGTGTGCCGTGTTCATAAGCATACCTGGGACTTTTTTAAATCAGTGGGCCTGCATATGGGACTAGGAATAAGGGGGCAGAAATAAAACTGGCTTGCTTATTCTTCCAGGCCAAAAGGTATTTAACCACTTGTTTACCAGGCCAATTCTGACATTTCTCTCCTACATGCTAAAATGTATTTGCTAGAAAATTACACAGAACTCCCAAACATTATATATTTTTTTTAGCAGAGACCCTAAAAAATAAAATGGCGGTTGTTGCAACTTTTTATCTCGCACGGTATTTGAGCAGAAATTTTTCAAACACGTTTTTTTTTGGGAGAAAAAACTGTTTCATGCATTAAAAAAAGCGAAACAGTAAAGTTAGCCCAATTTTCTGGCATAATGTGAAAGTTGATGTTATGTCGAGTAAATAGATACCTAACATGTCATGCTTCAAAATTGCACAAACTCATGGAATGGCGCCAAACTTCGATACTTAAAAATCCCCATAGGCAACGCTTAATTTTTCTCAGAACGTCGTAGTGTTTTACGTCACCTGGTAGTGTATTTACCAGGTGTTTTAATTGAAGGTATTCCCATTCACTTATATTCCACCCTTCTGTTTCCTTTTAGGTCCTGTAGTGATCTCATCTTCCCGTGTACAGTGATATCCCTTATTTGTGCGTTCCCCATTCTGTCACCAAAAAGTGTCCCCTTCCCGGGGCTAAAAAAATTTGTTCCTGTGAGTGCAATTAATGGTGAAATGTATATCCAATGCTTTTGTCGATAGATTTCATCCCAGGTTTTGAATACGGTACATTTATGGTCAAATCATGTACTTCCAAATCTAATGTTCTGTGCTTATGTGGTACCCAAATATTTTTGTGCAAAAGTGTTCTGCTTAAAGTATTTTCAATCCTGATCCACTTTTTTCACTTTTTTCATTAACCCAATTTACCATTCGTGAGATTTTTATGTATGAATTTTATTTTATCTTTTAATGGATATTTTCCTTTTTTGCCTGCATTTTGTCATTGGAGCTCTGCTTTAAAGCCAACCTTTTAATCACTGTAATATGTGTAGGCCTTCAATGTAAATATGAAAGTTAATGCTTCCTCTAGCTAACAGGAACAAACTTAAACATGTTATATTGCGCTGTAGTTGTGCAAGTTTATATATGTTGTATTTATGTATTTGATTTATGAAAACTGAGCTATTTTTGCATTTTATTGACAAGTAATCAGTGTTTTTTCTTGTCTAACAGAAGTACGGAAGTACCCCATCTATGTATCAGTTTACAACACAGGAACAAATGATTCATGAGGCCAGCAAGTCTTTAAACGTACTTTATGTTTACAATGGCACATATGAGCCATACCTCATCCATTGGCTTTTCCCACTCCAGGTTGCATTCCGGCAAACATCACCTACAGGTAAAGCTAAATTAAAGTGATAGGAGACAGGAAAGTTACATGTAGATCCATGTTAGGTTACCCCAATTAACTGAGACATTTGTTTTTTTAAAGTGAAATTATAATACCATATGGTCAATCTTATTTTCACTGATTTAAAACATTTTAAGCTGGTGTTTTGCTCTTGGACAAGAAAAGCTTAGTACCCAGAATAAAATACTCCACTTTATATGGAACAACAAGAGACATTGCTAAGATATCTCCAGGCAGCTCAAAATATTTAAATAGGTTTAAATGGAGGCTCTCTTGTGCTCACTGGTATCAATAATGAACAATTAAATATACTTGCGCTGAAAGTAAAATATGTGAATTTATATATATATATGATGAAAAATTGCAGCTGCTGTACACAAAGTGCTCTTCACTTGAATTAATAAAATAAAATAATTACAGCGCTCACAAAAATGCATAAATTCATATCAAATATAAATACTATATTGTAAAAAACAATCAATCAGAATTCATATTGGTAAATATTGCAAAACATCCCAAATAAAAGTGCTTTTGTACTCAAATCCGCAGAAAGTGCTGTAGTGCTCCAAACTTTCACTCCGTGGTGTGGCACACACCCCTCCTGTGTCCCCACTCACCAGATATAATGGACCACTAGCTTTTCAGTCTAATGCCGCGTACACACGACCGTTTTTAATGTCATGAAAAAAAACAACGTTTTTCTTGACACGATTCTTGTCAAGCTTGCCTTGCATACACATGATCATGAAAAAAAAATGCTCGAGCAAAGCGCGGTGACGTATAACAGGGAAGTTCTATTCGGATGGCGCCACCCTTTGGGCTGCATTTGCTGATTTCGTGTTAGTAAAAGTCTGGTGAGAGACTATTTGCGCTTTTCAGTCTGTTACAGCGTGACGAATGTGCTATAACCATTACAAACGCTAGTTTTAACAGAACGAGTGCTCCCATCTCATAACTTGCTTCTGAGCATGCGCATTTTTTTTGCCGTCATTAAAGCCTACACACAACTCTTTTTCATGACGTTTTGACGTCGAGAAAAATGCCCTGGAGCCTACACACGATCGTTTTTAATGACAAAATAAAAAAATGGCATTTTTCTCGTCATGAAAAACGGCCGTGTGTACGCGACATAAGGGTCATAAAAGCTGAAAAACTCTCCGGGAATGGCTACTCACAAATTGATGTAATTTCCGGTACAGAGTCCAACTACGTCATTTCTGATTTTGTTGGAACCTATGCTGGATGCTGCATTTCCTGGATTGAATCGTTGCATTGTATATGCTTGTTTTACATCATTGTTCTGTATGTACAAACCTGTGTTGCGCAATAAACACCAGTGCTTCACATAGTACTTCACTATCAGTTCCTTCATTTTATTTTGGTGAATTTCCCAACCTTTGACTAATGCGCTGGGGGAGATCTTCATTCAACCTTTTGTGAGTCGCCATTCCCGGAAAGTTTTTCAGCCTTTATGACCCTTGGACTGAAAAGCTAGTGGTCCATTATATTTGGGAGTGGGGACACAGGAGGGGTGTGTCTTTGTGAAGACTGAATTTAAAGTGACTGTAAATGGTTAAAAAAAAAAAAAATAACAAACAGATTTATACTTACCAGCTTTGTGCAATGGAATTGCACAGAACGGCTCCAAACCTATTCTTGTCAGGTCCACCGTTGGTGCTCCTGGCTCCTCCTCCCCAGCAAGTGCCCCCCTAAAAAGCCACTTTCTATGGGGGCACTTGTGCAGGCTAGCTCCTGAGCTTTACTGCCTACATCCTTACACTGACAGTGGGACTCCTCACTCCCTTATCACTGGCTTTGATTAACAGCAGTGACTCCCGTTACCTCAGCAAGGCCTGTGAGACCAGAAAGTGAAGGGAGAGAAGAGCTGCAGATGTGCATGCTGCTGGATCACATGAGGGCTCAGGTAAGTGTAAGAGGGGGATGAAGGGGCATACTGATGCCTAAACATTGTTTACCTTAATGCCAAAATGCATTAAGGTAAAAATATTTAGGCTTTAGAACCACTTTAAGCTGACTACTCATGCCTTACTATGACATTATTTGAGACAGCTTGCAAGTCAAGAAAGGCCTTAAAGTGTATGTAAAGGCAATTTTTTTTTCTTTTTATAAATAAGAAACATGTCTATATTTACCTGCTCTGTGCAATATATCCTCCTCTTCTCTGTCCCCTCCCCCTCCCAAGCCCCGCTGCTGCATCCATTGACGCAGACAATGCTCCCCCGTCACTGGAGTTGATTGACAAGAACGGGAGCTATTGGCTCCCGCTACTATCAGTCTGTCTAATGAGGAGGGAGACAGCTGGTGCTCGTGCACAAGGCTGGATTAGATTAGGCTCAGGTAAGAATAGGGGGGCTGCTATGGGAATCCTGCAGCACAGAAGTTTTTTTAAGTTAATGCATTAAGGTACAAATCCTTGAGGCTTTAGAACCACTTTAAGAGCATGGATCTTCACAATGTACAAACTCTACCACACCTATCAAAAGCGCTCTTAAATGCCATCAAGTGTGCTGGATTACCATTAATATGTGGAAATTCAGGACTGACACAAGGTTGCAAATGACTTGTCCCACTTATCAATTAACACCTCTCTTATAGAATCTAATTACAAAACATTGCTGAGGTGGTACATGGCCCCCGCTAGAATTTCCAAGTTTTGCCAGTGTTATAGGGGTTGTGGTCAACTGTGCATCCTGTACCATATATGGTGGAAATGGCCTTAAAGTGAAAGTGTCAAAGTGAACAGCCTCAGATGATACACAGGGATAAAACAAATCTCCCTACATAAGTTTTACATGTATATCTGCTGTCTTTAGCTTTATATACTGTTTAGTAAGTTCAGATAGTGTTAGGAGATATTCGCTTCCTAGTTAGCACTGCAGTGAAGCCTAGACAGCTGATTGGAGGAAAGGCACACACCACCTCTCCTCAAAGGGAGAGACTTTCAGATCTGTTCATTAAATCGTTCAGCTCTGTGCTAATCTATTTATTGCATCCTCCAACACAAAACTCTGGGTGTGTCGGAGAACTTGTCAAATGTTTTCAGGCCAATAACAGAAGAATGGAGCAGGAGAAAGCTACAGGACGTTCTTTGGACAGAGATAAGAAAACACTGCAGATATATGTGCCCAGTGTTTTGGGTTTATATCCACTTTAATCCACAAATTTGTGGCAGTGTTGCATTGTAAGTCTTGTTAACCTCCCTGGCGGTATGATTCTTTCTGGTTTTAGGTGCTGAAAGCGGTACAATTATTTTGCATGGAAATTTGGCGTTTTATATTGTAGGCCTGTAATTCTTAGGAATAACTCACTTAAATCTGTCCAAACAAGAGTCTAGTAGACATCCAGGGTATGATAAAGTTTGAAACACAAAATCATAAATTATAATATAATAACTATAAATAATTATAACAAATAATAATGTAATTATAATAAAAATTATTCAATAATGTAATCAAATCAAAAACACTGAAATTTGCTCAGTTGCAGAATTGTCGCTGTCATTACTTTTATTGTTTGATGACGAATTTCCCCACAAATCACTATCGCTCAATTCTGCAAGTGATTCTAATTTATTATCACTGTTTTCTAGCTGGTCTAAAAGCACTTTTGATGTAAAGGGCCACTTTTGGATTGCTTTGGACAATCTCCAGTTTCCAGGCAGAAAGAACAGTATTTATTATATAAAAGTGCATGCAGGACACTGGGCAGACCACTAGGGACAAAGGGGTTGTGTATTTATTTCATACAGAACTGTAATCTGTAAGATTACAGTATACTGTATATGTACTGTGTATTTACTTTTTTGAATTTGGTGCCGATCACCGCTCCCGTGCGTCGTAACGTCGCAGGGAACAGAGCTCGGCGGCACACGGCCACTGTGTGAATCGAGCGAGGAGGCAGCTCGATCACACAGCGGGGAGGCATCGCAGGATCCAGGGACAAGGTAAGTAAACTCTGCCTGTAGATACTGCGATGCGATCCCCAGTCTGCCTCGGGGATACCGCAAATGGTACAGAATTTCCACCCCGAGCCAGACTCTGGAATACCTCCAGGGAGGTTAACTTACTGCACATTTTCACTGGGAAGTTGTACACTTGCAGAGCACTTGAATCACAAGTTCTAGTTTTCCAATTTGTAGAAAATGTGCATGACAAGTCTCTAGCAAGTTGCAGTGGTGAGTCTATAGCAAGAGCTCTGCAAGTCTACAGCATTAAAAAAATTCAGTCAAAGTGACCCCTGTGGTGGGATGATGACTATTGCACAACATAATTGAACCAGAACTTGCAGCAGACTTGCAGAATGTTTGCAAAGAAAGTTGATCTGGAGTCATGAAATGCGGACTTGCTGCAATTGTGCAACAAACTTGTGAAACCTGGCAAGTCTAGCAATAGCTTAGCAACTCATTTTCAAACTTGCAGCTCAATTGCTTGCTATCTAAGATGTAAGCACATTATTGTTACTTAGAAATTACCTATTGCTCTAATTTTCATAGTAAAATTTTAAGTTTTAGTTACTTAATGAAGTATGTTGTCACTCTAAGATAGCAAAAAAATAAATAAAAAACTACCGGTATTTAAACCTCCCAATTTTGTTTGATTGGAACACAGGTGTGTGTGTGTGTTTGTGTATGTGTGTCATTGTGCATGTTTGCTGTTTTCACTAGATTTATTTCTCTATTGTGAAAAAAAATTACTTTGCTTTTTCAGCAGAGCATCCTTATGAATTATTCATGTATCTACATCTTCTGATTAAAAACCTATTCCCTTCATGGCTGGAAATATTTGCAATGGCTGAACGGGTTATGGACACACTGCAAACTGAGGATATAGAACTGTTTACTCACCTTCAACGCAGTTTTCAAAGAGATGTAACTTTCAACTCAAAAGTATGATTTTTTTTTTTTAATATATACAATATTATTTTATTATGATAAAAACATCAGTTTTTGGCTTTCAACTTACTAGCTACCTCAACACAGACCTTATTGTCAGGTCACCTGAGGCCAGGTGACAGATGCATACCGTTGGGGTCAGGAGTGCACCGCTAAGGTAGTGGACCCTACGATTGACTGCTGCGGATGGAACTCTGGGCGGTTCAGGAAGGCAGGTCCACTGGAGCACCAACACTGATCCCACAGGGAGCTAGAGCATAAGATTCCCCAGGGCGCGGAGTCTAAGAGCCAGCAGGTGTTCACCAGAGCCTCTAGTGGTGTGGATTGACTGCGCTGCAACTGTCTCCAGGTTGCAGCCCCCAGGGTCTCCCAGCTCACGCTCACAGTAGGCTACAGGAGGATCGACAGGGAGCAGAAGCCCAGGACAACAAGGTATAGTAAGGGGATAAGCCAAAGTTCGGGGCGACTAGCAGACAAGGATAAAAAGAGAGCACGTTAAAGGTCAGGGTCACAAGCAGGCAGGGATAGTCTGGAACTCGCCAAAGGTCAGGGTCACAAGCAGGCAGGGATAGTCGAGAACGCGCCAAGATCGGTAACAGAGACAAACATAGAGCACATGGCAAGCAGGAAACCATACACACAATATTGCACGGCAAGGCAGGCTTGGAGAACACAGTGTTAAATAGTGGTTCCAGTTGAGGCCAGGGTGGAGATACACTGAGGGAAGATTACTTAACAGACCAGGTAAGAGACATAAGAGACAGACAGGTCATGAAAGTATTACTGCAAGGTTCATGACACTTATACAGTATATGCGTATGCATTGCCTATAGTGGGGATACTAATAAAGGGGTTTATTAGACCACTTAATAATTTGAACAATGAATGAGTTATTCAAATATAACCCCCCTCCCCCCACTCACCCATTAATTAACACACTTTTAAGGTTAGGCATATCTTCTCTACTATTCCAGATTTCCTGTTCTTTAAAAAAACAACAACTTTTTAACAAAAATTTCAACTGTGCCATGCACCTTTCAAGCCAAAACAAGACCCTTATCCCTGACAGCAACCCCACTTGTAGATACATTGGCGGCTGCATCACTAAAAAAGGACCTAATCTCACCGTCATATTTACTGCTTCTAAACAGTCACCTGGACAACTTTCCTATCCTGGATAAGAGGAGGTGGGAGGAGGATTTGGGGTATTATTAGAAGAGGTCTTACAGCATATCATGGAGCAGGTTTCATTGATATCCCCCTTGCCTACACAAAGATTGTCCCAATTGTTTATTATACGCAGGGTATATTGCACACCACAAAAGCTTTTTCAGTGGCAAAAAAGGGATAGCCCAAACCGCTCAGGATGCCAAGAGACTCCAGCAGACCCTGTGCACATGCTTTGGAAGTGTTCAAAATTATTTAGCTATAAGTAGTGGTAGACACCATTAAAAGAGTTTTTCAAATGCAGATTGTCATGGACCGATCAGTTTGTATTTTGAGTAATTTGGAAGAGGAACTGTATCCACCTGAGATAAGAATCCTGGTTTCCAGACTCCTGTCCCTTGCTCATAAACTTATAAGCCGCGTACACACGAACGGTTTGTCTGATGAAAACGGTCTGATGGACCGTTTTCATCAGACTAACCAATCGTGTGTGGGCCCCATCGTTTTTTTATCCATCGGTTAAAAAAATAGGAACTTGTTTTAAAATTATCTGATGGTTAACCACTTCCTTACTGGACACATATACCCCTTCCTGACCAGTTGAAATTTCAGCTTCCGGCACTGCGTCGCTTTAACTGACAATTGCGCGGTCATGCGACGTGGCTCCCAAACAAAATTGACGTCCTTTTTTCCCCACAAATAGAGCTTTATTTTGGTGGTATTTGATCACCTCTGCGGTTTTTATTTGTTGCGCTATAAACAAAAATAGAGCGACAATTTTGAAAAAAAAACAATATTTTTTACTTGTTACTATAATAAATTGCCCAATTTTTTTTAAAAAAATAATTTTTTCTCAGTCTAGGCAATACGTATTATTCTACATATTTTTGTTAAAAAAAAAAAAAAAAAAAAAATCGCAAGAAGTGTCTGGTTTGCGCAAAAGTTATTGCGCTTACAAAATAGGGGACAGAATTATTATTTTTTATTATTTTTTTTTACTACTAATGGCGGCGATCAGCAATTTTTTTCGTGACTGCGACATTATGGCGGAGACATCGGACACTTTTGACACATTTTTGGCGCCATTCACATTTATACAGCGATCAGTGCAATAAATATGCACTAATTACTGTATAAATGTGACTGGCATTGAAGGGGTTAACACTAGGGGGTGAGGAAGGGGTTAATGTGTACCCTGAATTGTGTTACTAACTGTGGGGGAAGGGGGGTGACTGTAGGGGAAGGGGGGTGACTGGGGGAGGTGACCGATGCTGTGTCCCTATGTACAAGGGACACAGATCCGTCTCCTCTCTCCCCTGACAGGACATGGAGCTCTGTGTTTACACACAGAGCTCCACGTCTTGTCCCTGTAGCCGCCGATCGCGAGTCCCTGGCGGACATCGCGGCCGCCAGGCACTCGCATCGGCATCTCAGCGATGCGGCGAGTGCGCGCGCGCCTGC
Source organism: Rana temporaria (assembly GCF_905171775.1). Classification (NCBI taxonomy): domain Eukaryota; kingdom Metazoa; phylum Chordata; class Amphibia; order Anura; family Ranidae; genus Rana; species Rana temporaria. The sequence continues at coordinate 269,417,361 of NC_053490.1, read as the reverse complement.
ACCGCTGGCTGCGCGCGCAGGCCGTAAAAACACGGCCTCCCAGAGATGTAGAGCCACCCTGCGGCCGTACAAAGTCGTACGACCGTCGGGAAGTGGTTAAAAAAACGATAGAAAAAAACGATCGTCTGTGGCCACGTCCAACGGTTAAAAATCCACGCATGCTCAGAATCAAGTCAACGCATGCTTGGGAGCATTGAACTTAATTTTTCTCAGCACGTCTTGTGTTTTACATCACCCCGTTCTGACACGATCGTTTTTTTAACTGATGGTGTGTAGGCAAGACTGATGAAAGTCAGCTTCATCGGATATCTGATGAAAAAATCCATCAGGCCGTTTTCATCGGATGAACCGATCGTGTGTACAGGGCAATAGAGTTGAAGTGGATATCTCTACGCTCTCCTACATTTGGGGAATGTCTAGCCCACATTATTTCTATACTCCCAAGAAAGCGTTTCATCTTCCTACATAGAAAAACACTGAATACATTTCATAAACTTTGGGAGCCATAGTTGTCTTTCCCTGGTCTAGCTCCCTTATCCCTAGTTATACAAAACCTTTTCCAGCGCTAAATGATTTTACAATCTAAGGTGTGTTATATAATGTTAACATTGATATCTGACACCATAAGTTGGGTTACTTGACAATTTAACTTCAATTAAAATAATGCAAGATACGCATACTCTGTATCGCATAACAGTTTTTAGTTTGTAAACATGCTTGATTGGAATGTGTATTTGTTTCTGGATTTTCTTAGACATGACCTTTATTTTGTGGTATATTATCGGTATTGACAGTATGGGTTTACAAGTGTTGCCCTTTTTGGGGGGGAGGTGGTGTTTCAGAAATCGCCCTCCCCAAACAGGAAACATGATATTGCGCTAAAACTGTAGGTAAATAAAAAAACCAGAGCCTTCGCTAAGTGGAAGAGTGGGTATGATAATAGAATTGGCAGTGCCTCCACCCAGGACAGGGCCTCTGTCAACAAAAGGGGTTCCCTTCCTGGGAAATTAACAGCAATCCAAACAAAGCAATTGAGAGCAGAAGGATATAAATTGTCAGTATGATGTAATGGGTACAGCCTGGGCTGAGACAAACTACATTGATAGAATGTAGAGTATGGTTCAAAATCTCAGGATAAATCTTATGGCTTTAGGAACCGCTGAAGTATCCAGTACACTTAGATTGTTACTAAAGCCACATCAGTAAAATCAGTCTGTATATGCAGTAAAGCATGCTTGTTATACTCACTGCTGAACCTAAGGGGTTAATCATCTGCATTGTGTAAAAGGCTGTTTGATCCAGTCTTTTCTGATCCTCCCCTTCTTCCACAGTCTCTCCTGATAGAACAGAGTCTTGGGGGCAAGCTACACATGCTCAGTTTGATGTGTATTGCTAGAGAGGATTTTTTTGGGAGCATGCATATGATTAGCACACTGCCAATCAGCACTGTCCAGACAGAGGGTCAGGGGTCCTGCAGCCTCATAGGACAATCAGAAGAGAATGAAAGCTCCCCCTACAAGCCTTAACCAGACACTGATAGAAGTCACAAAACTGCTCTAACTGCTGATGAGAAAGGGTATTTAGTAGTTTATATTTACTAAAATAACTGCATTTCTGTGTACTGTGGGAGATCAGATATAGTGAATGCAGGGTCTTGGGTTTAGTAACACTTTAACACAGCACTTCTGAGAAACTGAAGAGATCTGTTATGCCCTGTACACACGATCAGAGTTTCCATCGGAATAAACTCAGATGGGTTTTTCCGACGGAATTCCGTTCAAGCTGTCTTGCATACACACGGACACACCAAATTCCGACCGTCAAAAATGCGGTGACGTACAACACTACGACAAAGTTCAATGCTTCCGAGCATGCGTTGAATTGTTTCCGAGCATGCATGTTTTTTTCTGCATTAGAGTTCCATACAGACGAACTGAATTTCCGATATACATTTTTTCCGTTGTAAAAAAAAAGAACATGTTCTCTTTCTAACTCCGTCGGAATTTCCAACGGAAAAAGTCAGATGGGGCATACACACGGTCAGAATATTCGATGAAAAAATTCCACCTGACTTTTTCTATCGGAAATTTCAATCGTGTGTACGAGGCATAAGTGGTAAACAGACAAAAAGAGCAAAGTGTTCAGACTGTGTAATGGGTGTGTAAATAAAGGAAGAAAATGAGCAACTCACATAAAGTAAGATGAATTATACTTATCATGGTTCTCAAAGGGATTACCAGCTAGGGAGGACACTAAGTGACTGTCACAATAGATACACTGTATATGGTCTGGATGGCACTTGCAATAGTGTAAACGGCGCTTTCGTTGTCGTATTGCGTTCCGCGCTGGAACACGTACGGCGACCGCGCACTGACGTCATCGCCCGGCGCCACTTGCGTTCCAGTGTGAAACGCCGAAGTGCCCGGCAAAGTCAACACTCCATTTGCCACACATGCCTCGCTCCTATAAACAGCACAGCATGGTTACTACACGCTGTTCTATTATTGTCGGGCGTAGCCAGACCACGCTACAACCAAACTACTGGTATTAGATCCCCTCAGCTGGAAACCATCCCATGCCGGATCCTTGCCACCATTAAGCCATAGATTAATCCTACTAAATAACCTCTACCTGGATCCATGCTGCTATTGCTCTGGGGACACCCTGAGATATTCACCACAAGGAGACCATCTATTACAGAATCCCATTGATGCTACATTACTCTGCTATTGCTGATGAACTCTCATGCTCGGCAAATGGATAAGTACCATTACCACGTTACATTTATTGCTCTAGAATTACCCTGTTCACATATTGTATTTACTAAGTACTGTATTTGAACCTGGCTCAAGTTTATACTACCGCTGTGCTCGGGATTAGTTATTATGGTTTCATATAACAGTTGTGGCATATCTTAAAGGGACATACACACTTAAACCATTTAATCTTCAGTTGCCTCTCTCAAGTATATGCTATCTGCATACAGTCTTTGACCACCTTTACACTACAACAAAAAGGTTCTACAGAGCTGCTTAATAACCAAGAAGGCTTCTGGATGATCTTCCACTCCCACTTCCAACCAATCAAATCTGCTTGCCCAATTCTCCTGGATACATTAATGCTTCCTAGTAACGTGACTTCTCCTTTACCAACCTAGAAAACGGCTTAAGTCCTCCTAGCTGCAGCCCAGGGCTCTGATTAGCTGACAGCTTGTTCTGATAAATGACAAAAAAAGAGTCTCAGGAGCAGGTGCCTTTAAAGGTTAAGTAACCTAATAGTAACCTGTATTTAGGGTGTAACATGTTACTATGTACTATTCCTCGCACCCCCTGATTACCCCAGCCTCATGACAGCAGGCGGGGGTTCCTCTCCGGCTTTCACTGAACTGTCACAATTTAATAACAGAGCGTCATTCATTCACAGGAATCTGTGAATGTATGAACTACAAGTCCTATCTTCCACTGCAGCATACAGCTTGTAGTTCTCAATGAACTGTGAGGGCACTGGTGAGTACTCTCCTACAGCTTTCAAAAAGAAAACCTGTACACAGGTACAGGCAAAAAGCTGTAGGCAGTGTCTGCAGGAGCCCAACATTGCACCCACAATCTTCTGATTGCAGGTGCAGTGCTCTGCAGGCTCCTGAAAAAAAATATTATTTTTTTTTTTAAGGTGAACTTCGTTTTTAAAGAGGAACTTTGCGCATATAAAACAAAACACAACAAAGGCACCTTCAGAATTGTTTTGTAATGATAATCTACAAACAGATACTGCATACTGATAATTGCAGGCTTTTTATTCTTTGCATACCTTATTTTTTTCCATTCTTCCTATGGTGGCCATTTTAACTATTTTCAGATTAATCCATCTCCCTTTTTTTCCTGGAATTCGCCTGTAACTCTGGGTCTACCTCCTGGCACATGTCACAGTAATTTCCCAGGATGCAACGGTGAGGCCAATGTTACATCACCAGTGCCTCACTCAACTAAGAATAATTGTAAGCAAAAGCAAAACATTGTTTGTCTAATAAATGCAAGATGATTTCATATCAGCATGAAGAGCTTTATGGTGGTGTGATGATTTTTAGTGAAAAGGGGAAAAGGTCCCCTTTTAAGGAGTTGTAAAGTCAGAAGAGAGATCCGAGAAGAGGGGGACCTGGGCTGCTCTGTACAAATCCACTGCAAACAGAGCAGGTAAGTATAAAATGTTTGTTATTTTTATAAAAAAAAAAAAAATAGATTATAGATAACTAGAGATAAATAAAGCAGAAGTTAATAATCTTTAAATGGTCATTTAATACAAAAAAGAGTGCAGGCATAATAATTCTTGTAGCAAAAATGTAATAAAAAACATGTATATATCCCCTTTGCACATAAGTTTCCCTTTGCTTCTTTTTAAAAATATTTTTTTTCTGAAAATGGAAGTGTAAATCCAGCTGCATATATAAAACAACAATTGGCATATGAATAAATCTGCAAAACCTATTTACCTTTTGGAGTATTTTTGTACTGCTCTAAATCAAATTTCCTGCCAGATGAATAAACTCTTTAAAAATTGCTTCATTGCATGCTGCATTGGAATATGGCTGATAACAGAACTACCCAGAGTGCCAGTATAAAAGCTCTTTCCCCTGCTTGAGCTAGTCAGCTATCAACGAGGTAAACATATCACTAGTTTGCTCTGCACTGTTCTCATCCACCCTGCAGCTTTTCTCATTTTGTTCATATTTTAAACAAATGTTAACAGTTCTTAGAAAAAACAGTGTTTACAAAGTCTGCAGAAATCTTTGTAATATACAGTATACTATCTGCATGTTTTATACATTGTCATGTAGCACTGATAAAATCATTCTGTAACTGTAAACATTTTAGACTAACCTCAAAGGTAGTAAGACACCTGTAAATATTTCCAGCAGGACACACTGAGATCTCCAAAAATCTGTACAGTTTTAACAGGCTAGTTTGGCTAGAGTAGTGAAGGAGTAAAACTCTGGACAGGTTATGTATTGCTGCCTGTGTCTATCTGGGGAGATTTCCCTGTTTTTTTCCTGTCCCAGACATACAGCAGGAAGTAAGAGGAGACCTCTTTAAAGGGAGGGGGTATCCCCATTTAGATAGTTGTAACCAGAACAGGCCTCCTTACTAGGTTTCCGCACAGTCACCACTCGTGTACTCGCTGTGAAAACAGTGATTGCCAGACACTGGAAAGCATCTCAGGCACCCAATAAAATCATTTTCCTAGTTCAAGTGAACTACCATTGTGAAAGATCTATTGCGCATAGGACAGGAAAAAGCCAACTATTGGATGGAACCCTAAAAAAACGAAGATCCTGTTCTTTTAAGGCATGCTGTATGGCACAGTGCTTGTGCTATGTCATTTTCCCCTTCCTATCTTGTAAAAAACCTGGCTGATCTTACCAGTTTTTGTGTTCCCCTGCCTCTGCTTAGTACTGTAATCATGGCTACTGAGCCCTGATTACCATGGTCAGTTTACGTGCCTCAATCATCAGCTGTCCTCTCTCCCCTCTCCCCCTTCCTCCCTGTCATCATGAGAGCGGCTCTCCTGCCTGCCCCTCTCACCGCTATTCAACTGCATAATGCAGCAATGTACAAGTATCCCCTCCTCAGCTTTTTTTAAATGAAAAGGCTAAATACCTTTTGTCACACCGCAGCTATTCAGTCACGTGATCTACCTGTCCTGGCCGGCCCCGATCTAGAGAGAGAAGCGGGAGGGCCAAGATTCCCCTGTGCTGGCCAGCCCCAATCTATGGAGAGAAGTGGGAGGAGCTGAGATTCCCCTGTGCTGGCCAGCTGATGCCACAGGGCAATCTCGTCCCCTCTCGCTTCTCTCCATATATCGGGACTGGCCAGCACAATGGGATAACAAAAGGTGACAAAAGGTATTTAGTTGGACTGTTACTAATTAAAATTATTGTGTTTGATTAATCGATTTTTTTTAATCGATTAATCGACTAATTTCGATTAATTATAACACATATACATTTTTCGGATCACCACCATTTATAGTCCCCACTGTAATATCCACAGACATCTCCCCCACTGTAATATCCACAATCACCCCCACTGTATTATCCACAATCTCCCCCACTGTAATATCCACAGACATCTCGCCACTGTATTATCCACAGACATCTCCCCACTGTAATCCATAGACATCTCCCCACTGTAATCCACAGATATCTCCCCACTGTAATATGGTCCACATCTACCCCACTGTATAGGAAGATTAGTGCTTGCTTAGTCTTACCAGAGAAGCCGGGTGATGAGGTCAGTGCGCCACTCTAGGCTCACCTAGGCCGTCGCCGGGTGGCCGCCGCTCCGGTGGCCTTTCCTATGGCCAAGGCAGAAGTGGAGCTCCGCGGATCACGTGGTGTGCTGGTCCGCATATGGTGACCCGTTCGGATCACGGATCATTTACGATCCGTTGTACCACTAGTACCGATAAAAAGAATTTTGATCGATCAAAAAAAATGTATGATTAATCAAGGAATTAATATTTAATTTCCACAGCCCTAGTATTTAGCCTTTTCAAATCTTTCAAAATGACCTTCCAGATTAGTAACAGCTCTTACATTCTGGTTCAGATATATTTATAAGTCTGGCTCTGTTCTCACGGGTACAGTGACTATTGAAGGGCCTAACTAAGCTGCATGAAGCCCAACATGTCAACTATCCCAGCCTCTGCCCAAATTTTAAGTATAAGATAGCCCCTCTATTTATGCCTTTGTAATGATGGGAATTAGGCCACTGGGCAGATTTCTAAAGTTATAAATATATCTGGGAATAAATAGCTGTGCTGCAATAAAGTGTACTCTAAATGGTGACTAGATACACCCAGATTTAAAATGTTCCTGTTTGCACTAAAAAGCATGAGTGAAAAAACACAACAAATTGTAAGATTGAGGTGCAACACAATACAGTGACAACTGACTGTCACTACGTATTGTGTCAAATAAGATGAGAGAACTCAATGGTGAAACCAAGTATGTCTCTAGACACGTGGTAACCACAGTGAACATAAAGCAATAAATAGACAAAATAAATGTATAAGATGCATAAAAGTCCAAATGTATAGAATTGGTGGTCTCTAATATAAAAAGTCCTTTCCAATTGTGATATCTGTGAAAACATGCAATACACATCCAGAATAGTGATGTTCTCAGATCGAAAAAAAGATTCCTCCACCAACGTATATGCTGCCGCTTACCAGATTCATAGATCTCGTGTTAAGGAGATCATATGCGATTGAGGCTCACAACCTAGCCAGAGTAATGATGGCTCCCAGCAGTATCCCTCCACTTCCTGGTAAATGTGTCTTGGTGAGATCTATAAATCACCTGCTCAGCAATAGCACATATCCAAATGGAAGGAAACAAAACAGGCTCCCAAGGCGTAATCCAGTCAGATTAAATTTAATACATATTAAAAACAAATACACTCACATGTTGTGGATGAATAAAAAGCGTGTCAAAATTATTGTAGCCGGCCGGCTTCCACAGCCCGGAGCTTCCGGGACTCTACGTGGATCGTTGTGGTGACGTCAGCACGCCGCTCCACCCTACGTACGTTTCATCATATATGACTTCATCCAGGGCCCCCCAAACGACGTCATATATGAAGAAAACGTACGTAGGGAGGAGCGGCGTGCTGACGTCACTGATCGGGGGGAGCGTTGGTCCAGAACATCAACAGAGAACTTTAAAGGACCTGAAGGAGCTTGGTGTGGAACCGAGGTGGATCTATCCTTGGAATGCAGAGTCTCCCTTTTCTCATACATACCGCCATATACTGAGTCACTGTTTACACATGGCTGGAGGCAGAGAGGACCTAAGGTTATACACCGAGGGCTGACAAACTCGGCATTCGTGGATTGATGCCCACGCTCCCTTTTCAAAAAGTGAGTGCTTTACAGAGTGACCTGTCCCTATGCCTTTGCTGATGTGTAACAGTTATGCTATGAACATTCTCTGTTTTCCTATGTTCCTCTGCATATGATACCTGCTACTGAGATCATTCAGCAACGTAAAGGAAACCATCTGAGTGCTACAACCACCCCCCTCAGTCACATAAGTGATCTTCCATGCTGGTTGTCTAACAGCAGTGAGGTGAGCTGCTTGCAGACAGAGGTGTTCACACTGAAGCAATTTATTTTCAGCACTTTTTTGGTGGTGGGATTACCACATACAGACTGCATCATCAAGAATTTATTATTATCTTTATATATATTTTTGAAAATTTTTATATATTTTGGACAGTTTTTGGATTTCACAGTTTCGACTTGATGTATATTTTCCACATTTATGCTTTGCATTTATGATGTTCCATATTCCTTTGTGGAAAGTTTGATGGGTTACTATACGCTGATCACTTGTTAATTGTCATCACACTGAGATACACTGTTTTTTCATACCCTTTTTATTTATAATTGTGTGCCCATTAGCCACCCCTACCCCCTTCCCTTTGTGTCACACAGCGCAGACATCACTATTTACACATATGTGTTGAATGATCATATAAAGGGTAAAAAAACAAACAAAAGAATGCAACAGTTTTTTTTCTCTCTTGGTATTTTTAAAGAAGTTGATAAGTATTGTAAATTTTGCCCCAAGTGTCAAATTAATGCACCCCAACCACATTTTTCAAGTCTGTTTGAACCCTTACCTATAATTGAGATCCCTTTTCAGAGGGTTTCTATAGATCTGTTTAGGTCATTGCCGAAATCGACCAGGGGCACCATCACGGAAGATGAGAGAGTTTTTGAAGAAAAATAGAGAGGTGTTTTTCAGAAATACGTAGCCAAACTAGTGTAATTTATTATGACGTGACTGAGCCTTATATCAGAGTAAAATTTGGACTTTATCAAGTAGTGAAGCTCAGAGAAAAGCTATTTCAGAAAAGGTACAGAAAATTTAAGCCTTTGGGGCCATATAGGAATTTAACAAATGGTCAATTTCCATAGTACTCTTTCCTAAGCCAGAGGGTTGTCTGCAAGAAATTCAGGAAACTAAATAAATATCCAAATTTGATGCCTATCCCATCCCCTGGGTGGATTCGTTGACAAAAAGTTTGGTTCCCATCAAGAAACATTACTACCCTCAATCCTACTAAAGGGCATTTACAGCTTTTTCCACACTGGATTGGCTGTACGTATTGGGTTACATAGGGCCTGGTGTCATTTTAAAGATTAAACCTAGACTTGGAAATCATAAATAAAGGAGATAGGTGGAAGATGGGCTCATAGAGGGCATCCCCATCTAATTCAAGGAGGCAATTGGAGGGGGCAATGGGGAAACCAATAATGTTGGAAAACGATAAAGTGCTTACGTCTTATGGACCGTTTTCATCAGACTAAACCTATCGTGTGTGGGCCCCATCGGTTATTTAATAAAAAATAAAGTGTAGTGCTAATTATAAGTGAAATAAAGGATTGGGTATATTGATAATTAGCCAATCATAGAAAAGTGTCCATATGAAACACGTTGAAGTAGTCCATAAACATAAACTGTAAAAAAGTTACTACTAAATAGATCCTCAAAATTCAGTTCAAAGTGGGTAAATGTGCAAAAAGCTTAAAAATAAATAAATAATAATAAATCTTCATAGGTAAAAGATGTATAAATCCAGCACCGAAGTGAATGGAGGCTTACCAGAAGCTGTGGACCCAAAATAGGCATATACCTAATGGGTCAATTGCGCTTAAAGTTGATGATACCAGCGAGGAGGTGAAGTTCAACACAGGATCAGGTGAAGGTCGGTTCAGAGGCACCTTGTAATAGGTTGTAGACTTGTGTCCATATGGAGGTTCAGACACTCAATACAAGGAAAGTAGGAAGAAAGAAGGCAAAGATGCACATAGTGTAAATCCGTTTCGTTTAAAAGTTTACTTGGTAGCAAAATAAAAAAAAAGGGGTTACACTCACATTTTCAGCACTTGTAACAGGCATGTAACAAAAAGCAGTATTGTCAGCAAATTCCCGACATGTTTCAATCTAAACGATCATCATCTGGGGTTGATGATGATCCAGATGATGATCATTTAGATTGAAACATGTCGGGAATTTGCTGACAATACTGCTTTTTGTTACATGCCTGTTGCAAGTGCTGAAAATGTGAGTGTAACCCCTTTTTTTTGATTTTGCTACCAAGTAAACTTTTAAACGGATTTACACTATGTGCATCTTTGCCTTCTTTCTTCCTACTTTCGTTGTATTGAGTGTCTGAACCTCCATATGGACCCAAGTCTACAACCTATTACAAGGTGCCTCTGAACCGACCTTCACCTGATCCTGTGTTGGACTTTACCTCCTCGCTGGTATCATCAACTTTAAGCGCAATTGACCCATTAGGTATATGCCTATTTTGGGTCCACAGCTTCTGGTAAGCCTCCATTCACTTCGGTGCTGGATTTATACATCTTTTACCTATGAAGATTTATTATTATTTATTTATTTTTAAGCTTTTTGCACATTTACCCACTTTGAACTGAATTTTGAGGATCTATTTAGTAGTAACTTTTTTACAGTTTATGTTTATGGACTACTTCAACGTGTTTCATATGGACACTTTTCTATGATTGGCTATTTATCAATATACCCAATCCTTTATTTCACTTATAATTAGCGCTACACTTTATGTTTTATTTTGTTTGTTTTTCGGAATTGATCTATTCTGTGGTGTTGGCTGCAATTTATAAGTTTTTCATAGTAGCGTGGTGTTTATCTATACTTCCAGTATAGTTATTTTCTACCCATCGGTTATTTATCCATCGGTTAAAAAATTAGGAACTTGTTTAAAAATTATCTGATGGATAAAAAACCTATAGAAAAAAACGATTGTCTGTAGGCACGTCCATCGGTTAAAAATCCATGCATGCTCATAATCAAGTCGACGCATTCTTGGAAGCATTGAACTTCATTTGTTTCAGCACGTCGTTGTGTTTAAGTCACCGCGTTCTGACACGATCGGTTTTTAACTGATGGTGTGTAGGCACGACTGATCATCAGTCAGCTTAATTGGATAACTTATGGAAAAATCCATCAGACCGTTTTCATCGGATGGACCTATCGTGTGTACAGGGCATTATAGGTATAAAGTAATGTGTCAGTAATCAAAGATGAAACAGTTTAGATCAAATTCAATGTTGTGATCTTGTAAATCCAGCGAGACTCAGGTTTACTTAATTGATACTAAGTGATAACTTTATTGCTCCCTCTCCAATGGGGTTTGTATTTCTCTATACCCCAAAAGAGTAAGGAGGAGGGATCTTTGTTGTGGTAATGAGCATAATGCTTGTAAACACTCTATTGGATATCCTTTCTGTATATTTTGGATATGTTCCCTCAAAGGCTTCCATATTGGTCTTTTAGTTCCTCCTATATATTGAAGGTGACAAGGACATTCCAAAACATAGACCGCTCCCTCTGTTTTGCAAGATATAAATTCTCTGATATTATACTTATTTCCTGTAGAGGTAGCTACAAAATCTTTTTTTCTTATTATTCTGTTTTGTATGTCGACATGCAAAACAATTCTTGCATGGGTAGAATCCTTTTTCTTTAAAAAAGGTGAAAGATTTCTTTGAAGGTTGGTCTATCATGTTCTTAGCTATTAAATCCCTATGTGTTGGTGCTCTTCTATAGATAAATTTAGGGGCAATGGGCAACAGTTGTGTTGAAAGGCGATCCACTGTCAGGATTCTCCAGTGTTTCCTAATGATGGTTTCTATTTTTTTCATGCTGAATACTGTAGTCAAAAATCAGAGGTTTTTCTTGATATGTAGCTTCTCTTTTTTCTTTATCTTTAAGTAGAGTTTCTCTATCAATGTTAAATGTTGCCAACTTCATTAATCCTCTGTCATATGAAGGATCTCTTATATCCTTTTTCAATAAATCGATCTTCAATTAATTTGTTTATACTCTATTTTCTCTGTATAATTTCTCTGTATAATTAATGGACCCTTAGGTATGTTAATAAGCCAAGGTGTAGGGTGACAACTATTCATAGGGAAATAACTATTCCTGTCTACTGGCTTAAAATGTGTTTTTGTCTTTGTCATGCCTTCTTAATGCTATATCTCCAGATCCAGAGAGTTGAATCCATCTCCCATGATAAATTGATATATTTCTCATTTATATTAACATTTTTACCAAATTGTAGTAGGCTGTCTGTATCGCCAGCCCATAAGAAAAAAAATATTGTTGATGTACCTTTTGTACTTAATTAACTAATTCCCGACATGTTTCAATGTAAACGATCATCATCTGGATCATCATCAACCCCAGATGATGATCGTTTAGATTGAAACATGTCGGGAATTTGCTGACAATACTGCTTTTTGTTACATGCCTGTTACAAGTGCTGAAAATGTGAGTGTAACCCCTTTTTTTTTATTTTGCTACCAAGTAAACTTTTAAACGAAACGGATTTACACTATGTGCATCTTTGCCTTCTTTCTTCCTACTTTCCTTGTATTGAGTGTCTGAACCTCCATATGGACACAAGTCTACAACCTATTACAAGGTGCCTCTGAACCGACCTTCACCTGATCCTGTGTTGGACTTTACCTCCTCGCTGGTATCATCAACTTTAAGCGCAATAGACCCATTAGGTATATGCCTATTTTGGGTCCACAGCTTCTGGTAAGCCTCCATTCACTTCGGTGCTGGATTTATACATCTTTTACCTATGAAGATTTATTATTATTTATTTATTTTTAAGCTTTTTGCACATTTACCCACTTTGAACTGAATTTTGAGGATCTATTTAGTAGTAACTTTTTTACAGTTTATGTTTATGGACTACTTCAACGTGTTTCATATGGACACTTTTCTATGATTGGCTATTTATCAATATACCCAATCCTTTATTTCACTTATAATTAGCGCTACACTTTATGTTTTATTTTGTTTGTTTTTCGGAATTGATCTATTCTGTGGTGTTGGCTGCAATTTATAAGTTTTTCATAGTAGCGTGGTGTTTATCTATACTTCCAGTATAGTTATTTTCTACCCATCGGTTATTTATCCATCGGTTAAAAAATTAGGAACTTGTTTAAAAATTATCTGATGGATAAAAAACCTATAGAAAAAAACGATCGTCTGTAGGCACGTCCATCGGTTAAAAATCCATGCATGCTCATAATCAAGTCGACGCATTCTTGGAAGCATTGAACTTCATTTGTTTCAGCACGTCGTTGTGTTTAAGTCACCGCGTTCTGACACGATCGGTTTTTAACTGATGGTGTGTAGGCACGACTGATCATCAGTCAGCTTAATTGGATAACTTATGGAAAAATCCATCAGACCGTTTTCATCGGATGGACCTATCGTGTGTACAGGGCATTATAGGTATAAAGTAATGTGTCAGTAATCAAAGATGAAACAGTTTAGATCAAATTCAATGTTGTGATCTTGTAAATCCAGCGAGACTCAGGTTTACTTAATTGATACTAAGTGATAACTTTATTGCTCCCTCTCCAATGGGGTTTGTATTTCTCTATACCCCAAAAGAGTAAGGAGGAGGGATCTTTGTTGTGGTAATGAGCATAATGCTTGTAAACACTATATTGGATATCCTTTCTGTATATTTTGGATATGTTCCCTCAAAGGCTTTCATATTGGTCTTTTAGTTCCTCCTATATATTGAAGGTGACAAGGACATTCCAAAACATAGACCGCTCCCTCTGTTTTGCAAGATATAAATTCTCTGATATTATACTTCTTTCCTGTAGAGGTAGCTACAAAATCTTTTTTTCTTATTATTCTGTTTTGTATGTCGACATGCAAAACAATTCTTGCATGGGTAGAATCCTTTTTCTTTAAAAAAGGTGAAAGATTTCTTTGAAGGTTGGTCTATCATGTTCTTAGCTATTAAATCCATATGTGTTGGTGCTCTTCTATAGATAAATTTAGGGGCAATGGGCAACAGTTGTGTTGAAAGGCGATCCACTGTCAGGATTCTCCAGTGTTTCCTAATGATGGTTTCTATTTTTTTCATGCTGAATACTGTAGTCAAAAATCAGAGGTTTTTCTTGATATGTAGCTTCTCTTTTTTCTTTATCTTTAAGTAGAGTTTCTCTATCAATGTTAAATGTTGCCAACTTCATTAATCCTCTATCATATGAAGGATCTCTTATATCCTTTTTCAATAAATCGATCTTCAATTAATTTGTTTATACTCTATTTTCTCTGTATAATTTCTCTGTATAATTAATGGACCCTTAGGTATGTTAATAAGCCAAGGTGTAGGGTGACAACTATTCATAGGGAAATAACTATTCCTGTCTACTGGCTTAAAATGTGTTTTTGTCTTTGTCATGCCTTCTTAATGCTATATCTCCAGATCCAGAGAGTTGAATCCATCTCCCATGATAAATTGATATATTTCTCATTTATATTAACATTTTTACCAAATTGTAGTAGGCTGTCTGTATCGCCAGCCCATAAGAAAAAAAATATTGTTGATGTACCTTTTGTACTTAATTAACTAAGTAGGCCTGTTTTTATGTTCTGCTTCCTCTTCCTATTAGGTCATGTACAGGTTGGCAACACTGGGTGCATATTTAGCCCCCATAGTGATTATTTGTTTTTGCTTGTATGGTTGTACTAAAAATAGTTGTGGCTCAAACTGTATTCTAAACATTCCAGAAAAAAATGTCTACATTTTAAATCACTAAATTCCCTAAGGGCCCCTCTTGTGGCCTGTAATGCTTCTTGATGATTTATAATTGTATAAAGCAAGGCCACATCAGCTGTAGCCAGATGTATCGGTCCAGATTCTAACTTGATATCACTTAGTAATTGGATGAGATGTTTGATATCTTTTAAATAAAATTTGGTCTCTTGTACCACTGGTTGCAGAAACCAGTCTATGTATTTTCCCAATCTAGTTCCCACTGAATTTGGGAAGTAAATGTGGAATTACTTAATAATTTTTGATATATTTGAGAATCTTGCAGTTGTTTGTTCATCTCATTCCTGTAGGCTTCTTTTGACAATATCACAATTGCTCCCCTTTGTCTGCAGGTCTAACAACAATGTTCTTCCTTTCTTCCAGTTGTTTAATTCCCTCTCTAATTTATATTGGGTCTCAAACTTTTTTTACCTGTAGTTTGTTTAAATCCTGTTTTACCATTTTCTTAAACAATTCCACATGTCCTTCATTCCCTTGTGGAGGGTTGAAAATAGGTTTATTTCTCAAGGTTCTATATACATTAATATCATTCTCTACCGCTCAAAAGTTTTGTGTATTAATATTTATACATATTAATACATAGCTACATATGGTTACACACATTATATCATATACAATATAGATATTTAGTATATGTATGTGTGTTTTAATGCATAGTGTTGTCACATAGTAGTATGCAAGGTGAGGTAGTGGGTAATCGGTATATTTCACCTCACGCGCGTTCTGTGGTAAGAGACTGAAGTGGAATTCAGCTCAGGTTTTTCCAGCCTCTGTGGCAGGCTTAGTTCCAGTCTGGATGTTGTGGTCCACTTGAGTCCACTTTAAATGAGCAGGAAGAAAGCACAGGAGAGCTCTGGCCTGAGACTCAGAAGGGAATCTGAGAGAGAGGAGCTCTGTTTGGACTCAAAAAGAAGGTTTGCTTTACCACATGTCTGTGGGTGATGGGGACCAGCCACACACCATATAGTGAGGAAGACTGCTGTATAGTTTAGCGCCGGGCAGCAAGGATTTACACACACACACACACAGAGAATGGTATTATGCACTATTTTAAAAATGTTTTACTTATTTTCACTTCATTTTATCATTTATTAATATTTGACTTTTTTTTACATATTTTTTAATTATTCTTAAGTTATGCTTATATTTCATCTTATATTATTATAGTTATTTTTTACACATAGGTTGTTACATATGTTTACATGTTATCTAATTTAGGTTTTTATGTAGCATTCAAGTTATCGCATTCACTAACACAATGGTTTTTAAATTGGGGTTTAGGTTTGTGTGCATGATCTATTTTAAGGGATTTAATATGTGTGTATATATATATATATATATATATGTGTGTGTGTGTGTGTGTGTGTGTGTGTGTGTGTGTGTATATATATATATAGCCATATATATATATATATATATATATATATATATATATAGCAATGCTGGCAGTGCTCATTCATCTATTTCACAAAGACATCCTCTGCATATGATGCAAGGTCTGTTCTGAGTGGAACCTGTCCTGTTAAACCGCTGTATGGTGTTGCCCACCGTGCTGCAGCTCAGTTTCAGGTTCTTGGCAATCCTCTTATAGCCTAGGCCATCTTTATGTAGAGAAACCATTCTTTTTTTTCAGCACCTCAGAGAGTTCTTTGCCATGATGTGCCATGTTGAGCTTCCAGCAACCAGTATAAGAGAGTGAGAGTGATAACACCAAATTTAACACACCTGCTCCCCATTCACACCTGAGACCTTGTGACGCTAATGAGTCACATGACTCCGTGAAGGGAAAACTGCAAAATTATCCCAATTTGGACATTTTCACTTAGGGGTGTACTCACATTTGTTGCCAGCAGTTTGGACATTAATGGCTGTGTGGGAAAAAATCCTGTTAGGGGATAAATGGGACATTCTGGGTGCTATTCATGTATTCAACAACAACAGTAATAGTTAAAAAGATTATTTTATTATTACATATTCACAAAAAGAAAAAGAGTATACAGTGATACATTTCTTCCATACAAAAGATTCCACACTTTCTGTTCTACATGTTTCACCTTGCAGCTTCCTCAGGAACATGTGTGGATATTCTTATCTAATAGCTAGATATAGACAGATTACAAATACATGTCTATTACATTTTAAACACATCATTTTGAAAAAACTTCACTTAATCGCACTAAACAATTTAAGACTGGATAACTGAAGTAATGCTCGATTATATATGAGTCAACTTGTGTGATACTCAGATTATGGTCATTGGTCACTATAGATTGGCATCAGAGCAACTCGTCAGGCACAGGGGATACCCCTAGAGCTCACCTCCAAACCAGCTGGGCCTTCCAAAGTGGAGAATATTGTTCTTAGTACTGTATAATCTTTTCCAATAATCTAATTACCTGTAAATGATCTATAAGTTAATGTGACATATGATTTGTCAATACATGTCACTAAGTACGAAAGATTTTTACCATAAAAAAAAAAAAATTGTGCTTACATGATAGATATAATTCAGATCATGAATCTAGGAGCCAAAATTATCCTGGATAATAACAACTGCAGACTGTTAAACTATGTTTGAGAACATATCTACTGATCTAAACAGAAAACAGGATAGAAAAACCACAATCAGTATGTAAATAAAATAATAATTGGTGTAAAAATAATCTAGCATCCACTAATAGTGGATTTGCATGATAATGTTCGCTGTTGTTATTTATTTTTCATATATATAATTACCTGCTTAATATGCAAGTGTTGTTGATTCTATGTATGCAGAAGCTTAGGGATCATATTAAAGCCATGTTGAATCGTGGGTTCTACAGATAAACAAACATTGATAGAACACAATTGTTATTCCCCATAAGTGTCTGTACCATAGTTGCAAATGTATGGTAACAAACGTTACATATGCTTCAAAAGGATTAACGTCTTGTTACCTGTCTGCAGTTGAGGATGATATGGCTTTTAGAGGACCCTGTGGCTTGTGTACTCCGCCTGGGTCTATTTATATTCCCCCATGTGCGTCACGAGCAGCGCGACGTGTGACTTCACGCTGCTACCGATGCACCTCCGAACATGCTTTAGTGGCATCACAAGTGGAGGGGTGGCAACCCTCCTCCACAGGCTGACCAGATGGTGGAATGCGCATGCAATGTCGGAGGACAGACCTAGTCTGACGCTCTGACACCAATCTATACTGACCATAATCTGAGTATCTCACAAGTGGACTCAGAGCCATATATTCAAGGGTTTCTTCAGTTATCCAGGTAGTCGTAAGTTGTTTAGTGCAATTAAATGAACTTTTTTCTAAATTATGTGTTTTAAGTGTAATAGACATGTATTTGTAATCTGTCTATATCTATCTAATAGAGAAGAATATCCATGCATGTTCTTGAGGAAGCCGCAAGGCGAAACATGTAGAACAGAAAGTGTGGAATCTTTTGTATGGAAGAAATGTATCACTGAATACTTTTTCTTCTTTTTGTGAATATGTAATAATAACATCCCTTTAACTATTACTGTTGTTGTTGAATACATAAATAGCACCCAGAAAGTCCCATATATTCCCTAATAGGGTTTTTTCCACCTTTCTATTATAAGGGGATGTTGGTGCTGATTAATTAAATCAAGTGAATTTGATCACTTTAAACTCTCTATATTAATGGCTGTGAGTTGTTTTGAGGGGACAGCAAATGTACACTGTTATACAAGATGTACACTCCCTACTTTACATTGTAGCAAAGTGTAATTTCTTCAGTGTTGTCACATGAAAAGATACAATAAAATATTTACAAAAATGTGAGGGGTGTACTCACTTTTGTGAGATACTATATATATATATATATTCATAATTTATAGAATTTTTTTCACACTTGCCTAAAACATTTGCACAGTAGTGTGTATATATACATATACATAAACTAAATATACACACACAAACTATATAGACTTATTTTTGTTCAATTCCTTACCATAATCAATGAAGACAGAAATTATGTAAAAACCCACTACACTAAACAAAGAGAAATACTTCACATCTCCCAATGTATTTTTGTCGGAGATCAACAAATATTATGTATTGATATACATGATGTTATTAATGTTTTAATGTCTTTTGTATAGAAACATCTTAACCACTTAAGGACCGCCTAACGCAGATATGCGTCGGCAGAATGGCACGGGTGGGCACAATCACGTACCTGTACGTGATTGTTAAATGCCCAGCCGTGGGTCGTGGGCCCGATCGCCGCCGGAGTCCCACGATTGGTCCCCGGAGCTGAAGAATGGGGAGAGGTGTGTGTAAACACACCTTCCCTGTTCTTCGTTGTGGCGCTGTCATTGATCGCCTGTTCCCTGATATAGGGAAAGGCGATCAACGACGTCACACGTCCAGCCCCGCCCCCCTACAGTTAGAAACACATATGAGGTCACACTTAACCCCTTCAGCGCCCCCTAGTGGTTAACTCTCAACTGCAATTGTAATTTTCACAGTAAACAATGCATTTTTATAGCATTTTTTGCTGTGAAAATGACAATGGTCCCAAAATTGTGTCAAAATTGTCCGATGTGTCCACCATAATGTCGCAGTCACGAAAAAAATCGCTGATCGCCGACTAAAGTAGTAAAAAAAATAAAAATAATAAAAATGCAACAAAACTATCCCCTATTTTGTAAGCGCTATAAATTTTGCGCAAACCAATCGATAAACGCTTATTGCGATTTTTTTTACCAAAAATAGGTAGAGGAATACGTATCGGCCTAAACTGAGGAAAAAAAATGTTTTTTTATATGTTTTTGGGGGATAGTTATTATAGCAAAAAGTTAGGGTTAGGGGTTAGGGTTAGGGTTAGCTTTATTTTTGTTTATAGCGCAAAAAATAAAAACCGCAGAGGTGATAAAATACCACTAAAAGAAAGCCCTATTTGTGGGAAAAATAGGACGCCAATTTTGTTTGGGAGCCACGTCGCACGACCGCGCAATTTTCAATTAAAGCGACGCAGTGCCGAATCGCAAAAAGGGGCCTGGTCCTTTACCTGCATTTTGGTCCAGGTCTTAAGTGGTTAAATATGTTTAGTATGTACATTCCCCTATTGTTGTAAACAATGCTTAACAAATATAATTTGGAATGAATTAAATCCCCCCACACTTTCCCTTTAACCTATGTGCATACTCCTGCAAAATTGACTGTGATATGTTAGTGGCAACTTATCAGATACCTCTTGATGGTGATTTTGAGACACTCAACCTGAGAATACTTTACAATTCCTTGCTCCTTTATGTTGTTACTGCTGTCTGGAGATATCTCTGTTTAGATTTTTTCTAAGCTGAAGTGTCTTGACTTTATTATTAGTTAGCTCTGCTCTTGGCTAAGTCATCAGATCTCTTGGGTACGGAGTGTTTCAGAGCGTAGATTTTCTATTAATACCAAGAGAGTTTTTGTCCTCACACAGCATTTGCTGTTGTTTTTTATACTGTGAGGAATGTGATGCTCTGTTAAGCAAACTATCTCATTTGCCACACTGCAAAGCGCCTGATATCATCTTCAAAAAGAAAAAAAAATTCTCACAAACCGCATTCCTAGTATTTTCTGGGTAATTAATTGTGAACAGTTTCCCCTCTGCTGAATATTGACATATGTTGTCAGTGCAGTAATTACAACAGCTGATTCAGGAGCCTTTGAATGAGTTAAATCCACGCTAGTATTTTAAAAGGCAGATGGTGAGAATCCAGCATTGCTGGATTTTAGTCGTAAAGCATCATTTAAACCAAACTCTGGCTCTGGCAGTCACCTCTTGGATGGAAAAATGCCAATACATTTATTTTGAAAGGATAGTGTTGTTACATCTCTCTCTAAAATGGTAGTCTGCCCAAAAATGTATTTATAGATATTCTGCAAAAGTATTTAATATATCGCACACAAGGTGGATCTGTGCCAACAAATTCAGCTCCATTTGTGTTTATTTTGTGTTTATAGCGACCTTAAGATAGTAAGTAAAGAAAGTAAGCCATGTACCAAAAAAAAGCATTAAACAGAGACAGTTTTATAAAAGTGGTTAAACTGTTTTACTAACAGGAGCTTTAAAAACATCTGTTTGCAAGCATGTCCAAAAAAAAAAACGACTTTTCGTGCGCTCATTAGCATTAGAACAGAAACAAAAAACGGCGGCCCGTCC
Source organism: Rana temporaria (assembly GCF_905171775.1). Classification (NCBI taxonomy): domain Eukaryota; kingdom Metazoa; phylum Chordata; class Amphibia; order Anura; family Ranidae; genus Rana; species Rana temporaria. The sequence continues at coordinate 269,396,480 of NC_053490.1, read as the reverse complement.
GTAAGGGGTGCATAAGGGGTGCACGGGCGCCGCCCCCCTATTCATGTGTCGGGCCTGCTAATCTACATGCAGGGCGCCGGATGCATAGATTTTGGGGTTTGAAGCGCTTAATTAGAGCCAGAGGCTCTAATAGGCTTGGAAAAAAAAGTGGGCTCGGTGGCGCAGAACACTTGCTATTGGAACACTGATTCTGCCTCCCAGCCAATCAGGAAGGCGGGTCCTGAGACCGTCGCCCGGAGGGAAGTGCTGCCTGGGGTAAGTGTTGCCAAGAAAATATACCACCTGACAACAAATACATAATAAAAAATTTAAAAGTATTAACTGATTTTTTTTTTTAGCCCTAACTTTTTTACTTTTTTAGTCTGAAAACAGTTTATCTACTGTACTGCAGACAGTACAAGCACCTTAGGCCCCTTTCACATGGTCGGCTGTTCTGCCGCTGTTAAAAGCATGTTTTGTTATTTTGAAATTTCAAGACTCCAGGCACAGCAATCACTTGCATTTGTACATTGCGATTAGCTGTGTTTACTTGCGTTTACATGCGGCTGCGTTTAGCTGCATTTTACTGCATTGGAACATTCTTGCCATTTCTGATGTGCTTCCTGTTGTATTCCATTCCTTGTTGCCACTGCTATCTGCAGGTGAAATAGTACACTGCAATTACCTGCAGATAGCTGCATCAAATTGGTCCTGGACGCAGACAATTTTTTTTTTCTAACTGCACCAAACCCTATGTAACAAAACCGTTATTAAATACAGTGTGTGAATGGGGCCATAGGAAAGCATTGCGTGAGTTTAGCTGTGGTAGATAACGTCATCTATCCGCAGCTAAAAGCTGAATTCTATCTGCCCATGTGAAAGGGGCCTAATAGGGGCCTAACACAAAAAACTGAGGGCCAGATTCTCAGAGGAGATACGAAGGCGTATCTCCAGATACGCCGTCGTATCTCTGAGTTGCGCCGTCGTATCTATGCGCCTGATTCTTATAGATTCGCATAGATTTCCCTTAGATCCGACAGGCGTAAGTCTCTTACGCCGTCGGATCGTAACTGCATATTTACGCTGGCCGCTAGGGGCGTGTATGCTGATTTACGCATCAAAATATGTAAATCAGCTAGATATGCAAATTCACAAACGTACGCCCGGCCGACGCAGTACAGTTATGCCGTTTACATTAGGCTTTTCCCGGCGTATAGTTACCCCTGCTATATGGTGGCATAAGTGCGGCATACCAATGTTAAGTATGGCCGTCGTTCCCGCAATGAAATTTTAAAATTTTACGTTGTTTGCGTAACTCGTCCGTGAATGGGGCTGGACGCAATTTACGTTCACGTCAAAACCAATACGTCCTTGCGGCGTATTAGGAGCAATGCACACTGGGAGATTTCCACGGACGGCGCATGCGCCGTTCGTGAAAAACGTCAATCACGTCGGGTCACACGTTATTTACATAAAACAAGCCCCCTGTTCCAAATTTGAATTAGGCGGGCTTACGCCGGCCGATTTACGCTACGCCGCCGCAACTTATGGAGCAAGTGCTTTGAGAATACAGCACTTGCCCGTCTAAGCTGCGGAGGCGTAACGTAAATCGGATACGTTACACCGCCGCAAAGATACGCCGCTGTACGAGAATCTGGCCCTGAGACTCCATCTTTGAAACAACACAGAGAGGTCCAAATTTCCAGCACGCACCTGGTTCTTATTCAGTCTGGATGGGAGGATAGACATGTCTTTAACAGACATAGACCCCAGCTGAAACTCAACCACGGATTTATAGATGACCTCCTGTTTATTTGGGAGGGGTCTGAGGAATCTGCGGTAGAGTTTCTGCCACACTTAAATAACAATACAAATAACATTGTGTTGGATCATGTAATTAGTGATGCGGTAGTAAACTTTTTGGATGTGAGTCATCACGAGGTCCCAAAACAAATTAAACACCAAGGTCTATTTCAAGCCAACAGATAGAAATAGTTATTTATCCATCAGGAGTGGACATCACCCTGGATAAAAAATATCCCTAAGGGACAAATGCTGAGGGTCAGGCGCAATTGGACTGAACCAGACGATTATTTTGCACAAACCGGTATACTTAAAGTGGATGTAAACCCAAAATGTTTTTATTTTGTTTTTGATGTCACAATGTACATTATAAGATTTCCTATCATCTGTGCCCAGTCTTGCCACACAGAGTTAATCCAGCTCTGAGCAATCCTCTTTTATTGTTCAGTGAAATAAAACTGACTTACAGAGAAAAACCTTAGTCCGTTCCGCCCCCTTGCTGTGAGTGACAGGTTATTTACATATCTCATGCACTAGCCTGGAGACAGGTATTATTTTTTAATTCCCACCCCCACTCCTTTTCTGAAGTCATCTGGTTACTTTTCTGGATTTTGACTGGATGTTAGTGATCATAGCAGAATTAAGTGTAAGGAATACATAGGAAAAAATGCATGTTGACAAGGGGACTGTAGAGGAGGACGGGGAGTCTACTGACATCACAGCTCCATCCACAGAGCTCCAGACAACAGATCCACCCACAGAATCTGCAGTTTTTCAGTTCTTATAACAGACAGAGGGGAGACATTTGACAGGTAAGGATACATGCAGGAGGCTTCTATTTCCGTATAGATCAGCACTATTGAAGTAGTTTTAGAAAGGATGAGAGTGGGTTTACATCCACTTTAAAGATAAATGTATACAAAAAGGGTATAGGGAGGATGTATTGGATAAAATCATCTCAAAAATAGCTAAAATACAGAGAGAACAATGTTTGAGGAAGAAGGAGGCTAATTTACCAAATTATTAACATCAATGGGGATTTATTTCTAATACAAGGAGATTGAAAATATCTTCAGTAAATACTGGCATATTTTATGCAGGGACAGACATTTGAATGAAACCTTACCGAATAAACCAAGGTTTATTTATAGAAGCACCCCAAACTTTGGTGATCAGGTGGTAAGGAAATTCTTGGACCCACCTGGCCAACAAACTTTGAAAATCGATTTAAACGTTTTTTCTCGTGCAGAAAATGCATATGTTGTCAGACAGTAATGCCGCATACACACGATCACTTTTTGTGATGAAAAAAAATGTCATTTTTTATCATGAAAAAAAAAGAAATTTTTCCAACTTCATCATTTAAACATCATGTTGCCCACACACCATCGTTTTTGAAAAATGATGAACAAAGTGACGGCACTCTAAAGGGGAAGTTCTTTTTGCCTTGAGGCTGCTTTTAGCTGGTTACTTGTTAGTAAAAGACGATTTGTGCTTTTTTGTCTGTTACAGCGTGATGAATGTGCTTACTCCATTATGAATGGTAGTTTTACCTCCCGTCTCAAAACTTGCTTCTGGGCATGTGCGGGTTTAAAACGTAATTTTTGCCCACACACGATCATTTTTTATGACACAAAAAATGACATTTTAAAAAATGACATAAAAAATTGAATCATGTTCGAATTTTTTTTTGTCATTTTTCAGAAGACATAAAATGACATTTTGCCCACACACGATCATTTTAAATGACATTTTTAAAAATGTCATTTTATTTCATCACAAAAAGTGATAGTGTGTACAGGGCATAAGTGTGAGCAACAGGTGCATGGTCAGTATTACGAATGTACATACCATACGAGAGAGAGCGCCCCCTCCTGAACCGTACCTGGCCACATGCTCTTAACGTGGGGAGGATGTCCCCATGTTGATGGGGACAAGGGCCTCATCCCCACAACCCTTGCCTGGTGGTTGTGGGACCTGCTGGCAGGGGGCTTATCGCAATCTGGAAGCCCCATTTAATAAAGGGGACCCCCAGATGCCACCCCCTATGTGAATTAGTAGCGGGGTACATTGTACCCCTACCATTTCACCCAAAAAAGTGAGAAAAAAGGAAAAAAACAGACACACAAAGTTGGGACAAGTCCTTTAACCTCTTGACCACCGAGGACGTCCTCGGCTTTGTGCGGTGATAGGCATCATTCAGCTACAGGCATCATTCAGATATCACCGTCTTCAGCCGCCGATTCTCTGCACCATAAGAATGATCAAAGCGGCGGTTCCGCCGCTTGATCGTTCTTATAGGCAGCGGGAGGGGACGTCCCTCCCCTCCCGCCGCCATCCGGTGCTTCTCCGGGCTCACCCGTGCCATCGGGGGCCCGGAGAGCGAATCGGCCGGCGCTCGCTGCAGAACCATAGAGATGACAGTCACAGTCATCTCTATGACCGTCGAAGGACCGGGCACGACGTTATGACGTCACGCCCGGTACCCGGAAATAAACAAAGCCGCAATCGCGGCTGTCGACATGTGATCGGTGATTTTTTTCACCGATTTCATGCTTGTAAGCCTGGAGGAGAGATGTGGGGTCTTATTGACCCCACATCTCTCCATAAAGAGGACCTGTCACACTGATAAAAGTGATAAAAAATTTTTTTTTTTAAAAGTGTAAAAATAAAAAAATTACGTAAAAAATAAATAAAAAAAATTCAAAACGCCTCTGTCCCTGTTATCTCGCACGCAGAAGCGAACACACATGCAGGTCCCGCCCACATATGTAAACGCTGGTCAAACCCCACATGTGAGGTATCGTTGCATGTGCAACAATTCTAGCACTAGACCTCCTCTGAAACTCGAAAATAGTAACCTGTAAAAAATATTAAAGCGTCACCTATGGAGATTTTAAAAGTACCGAAGTTTGGCGCCATTCCATGAATGTGCGCAATTTTAAAGCGTGACATGTTAGGTATCTATTTACTCGGCGTAACATCATCTTTCACATTATACAAAATTGGGCTAACTTTACTGTTTTGTTATTTTTTAATTCATGAAACCGTTTTTTTGAGGCGTTTGAAAAATTATTGCGCAAATACCGTGCAAGAAAAAAAGTTGCAATGACCGCCATTTTATTCCCTAGGGTGTCTGCTAAAAAAACATATAATGTTTGGGGGTTCTGATTAATTTTCTAGCAAATAAATTGTGATTTTTACATGAAGGAGAGAAGTGCCAAAATTAGCCCGGTGGTAAAGTGGTTAATAAAAAAAAAAATTCCAGCTCTGTAATCCTTCTACGAGTCCGACCTGCCACTACGAATGATACTGCCTCCAGAGGCTCCCAGCTGAATGACATGCGACCCGTCTGACAGCTGTTTTATTACCGAGGGTGGGGCCACCTGTGACGTGAACAGATGACCCCGTCCCCTCTGATGCAATGGCAATGGAATTTATTTTCTTATTAAAGGACTTGTCCCAACTTTGTGTGTGTGTTTTTTTCCTCACTTTTTTGGGTGAAATGATAGGGGTACAATGTACCCTGTTAACAATTTACATGGGGGGGCCAGCATCTGGGGGTCCCCTTTGTTAAAGGGGGCTTCCATATTCCAATAAGCCCCCCGCCCGCAGACCCCCACAACCACCGGGCAAGGGTTGTGGGGGTGAGGCCCTTGTCCCCATCAACATGGGGACATCCTCCCCATGTTGAGGGCATATGGCCTGATACAGTTCAGGAGGGGGGGCGCTCTCTCATCCCCCCCTCTTTTCCTGCTTTCCCAGGTTGCGTGCTGGCATAAGGGACTGGTCTGGATTTTTGGGGGAACCCCACGCTATTTTTTTTTATTTTGGCACGGGGTTCCTCTTATTATCCATACCAGACCTGAAGGGCCTGGTAATAAAATTTGGGGGGACCCCCATGCATTTTTTTTTGGTTTGGGGTTCCCCTTAATATTCATACCAGACCCAAAGGGCCTGGTAATGGACTGGGTGGGAACCCATGTCGTTTTTTTCAATGACTTTTATCTGTATTGCCAGGATCCGACAATTCATTACAGCCGCAAGTAGTTTTAAATTACTTTTTTTCCTTTAGAAATGTAATTTTGTGCAGGGACTGTTATAAACACGGGAAACATGTGCTACTTTACAGGCATACTATAGACACTCCCAGGTTTGAAATTTAAAGGAATATTTCACTTTTATTGTTTCACTTTAACCACTTCAATACAGGGCTTTTATACACACCTCAATACCGGGCCTATTTTGGCACTTCTCTCCTACATGTACAAATCATCATTCTTTTGCTAGAAAATTACGCAGAACCCCCAAACATTATATATGATTTTTAGCAGACACCCTAGGGAATAAAATGGCAGTCATTGCAATGTTTTATCTTGCACGGTATTTGCGCAATAATTTTTCAAACGCCTTTTTTTTGGAAAAAAGTTGTTTCATGAATTAAAAAAATAACAAAACAGTAAAGTTAGGCCAATTTTTTTGGAAAATATGAAAGATTATGTTACACCGAGTAAATAGATACCTAACATGTCACGCTTTAAAATTGCGCACACTCATGGAATGGCGCCAAACTTCGGTACTTAAAAATCTCCATAGGCAACGCTTTGAAATTTGTTATAGGTTACCAGTTTAGATTTACAGAGGAGATCTAGTGCTAGAATTGTTGCTGGCACTCTAACGCACGCGGCGATACCTCACATATGTGGTTTAAACTGCGTTTACATATGTTGGTGGGACTTACATGTGCGTTTGCTTCTGTGCGTGAGCTACCGGGGACAGGGGCGTTTTAATATTTTTTTTTTACTTTTTTTTTTTTTACACTTTTTTTATAATATTTTTTTTATCAGTTTTATTCCTATTACAAGGAATGTAAACATCCCTTGTAATAGGAAATGTGTGTGACAGGTCCTCTTTATGGAGAGATGCAGGGTCAATAAGACCCCACATCTCTCCTCCAGGCTGGAAAGCAAAGAAAGCAACAATGCGATTTTTTTTTAAATAATATTGTTAACAATATATCTGTTCCTCTGTTAAACAGTTACATATTTTTAAATGCCCTGAATCTCCATTGTAACACTTATTAAAATGTCACTGCTAAAAAACACTTATTTTTAATAGCCTTGTCGTGACCAACAAGAATTATATCAGGGCAGTTAACACTTTCAACAAAAAAAGTAAGGCAATCTTTTCCATAAAAAAATGGGAAAAAAAGGTCTTTACATTCTCTCAGGAGTTCAACTTGAATAACATGAATATTGAATTTGTAAATAAAGTTTGTTATATATCCAGGAATACTAAGCAACTTTACCAATGTAACCTGTAATGTACAGATTGCAAAGTGCTAGGTCTCCAGCTGTTGCATGAGTGCACTACATGATGCAAATTTGCATTTCTGGCAGTGATCACATCGGGGTTGATTTAAAGGGGTTGTAAAGGTACAATTTTTTTTCCCTAAATAGCTTCCTTTGCCTTAGTGCAGTCCTCCTTCACTTACCTCATCCTTCCATTTTGCTTTTAAATGTTTCCTATTTCTTCTGAGAAATCCTCACTTCCTGTTCTTCTGTCTATAACTCCACACAGTAATGCAAGGCTTTCTCCCTGGTGTGGTGTGTCGTGTTCATCCCCTCCCTTGGACTACAGGAGAGTCAGGACGCCCACTAACACACCTTCTTTCTCTATCTGCAACGTAGAGAGAGTCCTGACTCTCCTGTGAACTTTTTGAAGTGATCACTGTCAGACGGTTTAGCCTCTGTTTCAGCCTGTCATGTCCTACAGATAATGCTGTGTCACTTTTCTCCTAAGTAGGAGGTATACAGCTTGAAGGAGGAACTTGAAAGTTCAAAGGGAAGTGTCTGCCAGGGAGGACAGTGCACCTTATGGACTTTCACAAGCTGTATAAGGAGACATTACCTAGTATACCTTCCACTTCCCCCTTCAATGAAGGATTGTGGAATGGCCTGACCCGGCCTTTATTAGGAGACTTCCCTTTGAACTTTCAAGTTCCTCCTGCAAACTATATACCTCCTACTTAGGAGGAAATTTACACAGCATTATCCATAGGACTTGACAGGCTGAAACAGAGGCTAAACCAGACCTCCAATCACGCCACCCACTGACAGTGATTACTTCAATCTTGCCTGATTATCTGTGTACCTGAGGGCTGCACCATTCACCTCATACCGAACTTAAATTCTCATATACAAATACCCCTGATGTAAGGACTTTGAACCTGAAACACGTTGGGTACCGAAGAGTTTTCTCGGACATTGGAGAGCAATCATCAGACATATATATCAATAATCTATTGCAAGATTATTTTTTTTTGTGGTTTGTCAATTGTTTATGTATTTTAGCAATCATCACTATGTGATTGATGGTATTTATCTTTAATTTTCTAAATAAATAAAACAATTGTATATATCCACAGTGTTGTTTAAAGTCCCTTATAGGGGCTGCTTCTATTTTTCATGTTTATTAGGGATGTGGCAACTCACTATTATGTCCTTCTATGGTGAAAACATCTGTCTAATAAAATCAGTCAGAATGTTCACTTTGCAAGGGAATTTCCACTTTGCAAGGGAATGTTTCTTTAGCTTAGTAAATGAGGTGAAGCTCTGCTGACCATCATTCAATTATACACAGATAGAACCAGTACTTCTATAATTGCCAACATGCAAGACTCTTGTAGTAATTTTAGACTCTCTTCTGACTATTTGGCCCAGTATGAGTAAAGCCCTGTACACACGATCGGAATTTCAGATGGAAAAGTCAGACAAACTTTTTCCATTGGAAATTCCGACCGTGTGTATGCCCCATCGGAAATTCTGATGAATTCCATCGGAGTTTAGATAGAGAACAAGTTCTCTTTTACTCCGATGGAATCTCGTCGGAATTCCGATGTGATTTTGGTCGGACAAAGGTCTGATCGTGTGTACGGGGGCTTTAGGGTCAAATAAAGCTCATATGTTCCAAAGCAAACGTAAGCAATTTCTTTAGATGAAATGGCCACAGACCGACACCTCTAAAATATTAAGGACAGTAAACTAGCCCTTTTTTTTTGAAAGTTTGGAGAACCCTGGTCTAGATCTATTTGCCAAAAACCTCATACACATGTTTGTTTAAATCTATTTTATATGGGGAAGCTTTATCTACTGAAATAAGTAGTAGTAGTATGCTCAGATGGCTAGAGTTTTGTGAATACCTTTTTTTCTAATGAATCTCCTGCATATCTTGCAAACGCCTGATCCTGGACATGTTCATTTTTTTAACAGCCTGAGGGGCTGAAAATCTAAGAAAAAAGGAATGTGTAGGTAATGTGTGGTACCTGCATTTATAATGTGAGGTTGCCTTTCACATTTGGTTCACACTAGGGCGACATGACTTCCAGCGCGACTTTCAGAGGTGACTCCGACACGACTTGAGCATGAACCACAGGGCGATCTGGGGCGATTTACAACACGACTCGAAGTCGTCTCCAGGACAGGAGACTTTCCAGTGGCCAATCAAACAACAATCGGCTCTAGGGGAGGGAGGGGGAGGGAGAGGTTTGCCTGAGAAATGTATGTTATCTTCCTGAAAAGTCGCTTCAGTTAAGACAGTGATCAGACTTGGATCAGACTTGGAGACGACTTCCATTGAAATCAATGGGTACAAATCGCCTACAAGTCGGATTGAAGTAGTACAGGAACCTCTTCTGAAGTCGGAGCGACTCGAGTCGTGTGTATTAACACCGCTCCCATTCACTTGCATTGTTTTTCTCGATAGCGCGACTTGGGACGACTTGAGGCGACTTCAAGTCAGATCCCAAGTCGCCCCAGTGTGAACCGGCTCTGATGGCATGAGTACATTGTAGCAAGAAAATGAACCACAAAGACATTCAGTCAAACAGGTTACTGTATACAGGATGGAAGCATTTGTTGTTTTACTCTTTCTCTGCATTTACAGTGCAGAGAAAGTCAAGCTGGTTGTAAACAGACCAATGCTTGCATACTGGTATGTCTGTAATGACAACTTTCAAAGCACAGGAAAAAAATACCTTTTGTGTTCTCACTTTGGATGTCTCTTGTCACTAATTACTGATATATTGCATATAGTGATCCCCTAAAATAGTGATGTTTTTTTGTATTGTATAACATTTTAGCTGTGTACTGGTTTCAATTTCTGTATATAGGTTATTTATTTAAAATTGTTCATTCTCTCTATATACATACAGTATTTGTACTATAGAACAGCTTCTTAAAATAAAATATGGAATATCAAACTGACCACTTTTTTATAAATAAATTGAATAATATAATAAATAACATATTAAACATACAATTGAATAATAGTAACAATTTAATTTTCAAACAGATATTTTTGATTTTGTATATATCAGTAACAGTGACAGTAAATTGTTTCATTCTGACACAGACAGCTGTTTTTGATATCCAATAATTAGATTGTTAAATTTCTTATTACAGGATTTTTTGGCAGACTTAATAGCTCATGAAAGGGAAGAAGCTATGAAACGTTATGCAGCTGGACACAAACTGGACAACAAAGACAATCAAGGAGAGCTTTTGGCAAATCCAGTCCTCATACTCAGAAAATGGATGGGTGAGGTAAGCACAACAAAGGTCAAGTTAAAGTGTCAGTGTTACAATGTTCTGCTTCTGTATCTTACTTTTCACTTTTTCTAAACTTTTAATAGACAGCTGACATATACATTTTAAACATGTACTGTAAATGATCTAACTTTTACTCTCCCCTTGCATAGTAAAGTTTAACTACAGGCATTTTATATCATTTTGGATAGAGTAAGGGAGAGGTAAAGCCCACATCATTTTTTTTATGCCATCTGTGTCCCATTGAGGAGATTTTTCTTTACTTCCTGTCTCATAGCCAAATCAGGAAGTGAGAGGAAATTCCTCCAAAGTGATGGAGTACTGGTGTGTCACTAGGCTTACCAGAACCAGTAACCTTAACCCGATAGAACACCTTCAGAATGAATTAGAGCGTAGACTGCGAGCCAGGCCTTCTCTCCAACATCAGTGCCTGACCTCACAAATGTGCTTCTGAATAAATGGTCATGCATTCTCATAGACACACTCCTAAACCTTGTGGACAGCCTTTCCAGAAGAGTTGAAGCTACAAAGAGTAGGCCAACTCAATATTGAACCCTACGGACTAAGACTGGGATGCCATGTTCATGTAAAGATATATATTGTGTATATGTACAGTATTTGTTTTTACACGTAATGAGAAATTAGTATATATAAACTATTAATATTAATAATACTGATTTACTTGTAAATCACTAACCATTTAAAATGTGTAATTCAACACTCAAGAGACTGATGTTTAATTTATCCATGTCCAAAAGACCATGTGATGGGTTCAGTGCAAAGTAGCAACTTATACCTTTTGCCATGTTGAGTTTCATGAGTAACATAATTACTCTCCTCAGTGTGCCCAAGGGTAACACAGGTCTTTCATGATCTCAACAACCCTGACCCCTTAACAGGTTATACTTACTGATCTAGGGAGCTCATTCTAGATATGGATTTAGGTTTGGAGATCCAGCCAGCAGCAAAATGTATGGTGTGGGTCAATGCTGCCCCTGGAAGCATTGTCACCCTTGGCCATGGCCTAGGTTGGCTATGGAGAAATCTGTTATGCCCTGTACACACGATTGGACCTTTGTCTGACCAAATTCACATCGTAATTTCGACAGAATTCCATCGGAGGAAAAGAGAACATGTTCTCTATGTAAACTTCGATGGAATTCATCGGAATTTCCGATGGAATTACTCTGATAGGGCATACACACAGTCAGAATTTCCAATGGAAAAAGTCAGTCTGACTTTTTCCATCAGAAATTCCGACTGTGTCTACGGGGCTTTACTGTTAATATATTATCAACTTCCTGATTCCTCATGGGTTATCCAACAGATTAATGTAATACATATAGACAAACTAGACAACTATCGTGAAAAGCAAACTTATAGCCAGGGCTGTCTTTTCCATTGGCCACGCTGGGCAGTTGCCCAGGGGCCCCACTTGCCTGGGGAGCCCCATCAGCTGCCCAGCGACCCCAGTAAAAAATGGTGGAGAGCGGCAGGTCAGAACTGTAGAACTGTATCATGTCTACAGTCTCTGAGGAAGAGTCTGGAGAGGAGTCAAGAGTGGGAGCGATGCCGAGATGGGGGTCACGGGAGAAGTCAGACATGAGGAGACTGTAGGATAAAACCAGAGCAGCCAAGCTGGAGCCATCTGACTGAGCCTTGCATGTTGCACCTGAGAGGAGGTCAGTGATGTAAGCAGTGGCGTCACTAGGGTTGGTGTCACCTGGTGCGGTAAAATATGGTGTCACCCCCCCCCCAATAACATTTTTCAAATATTTTTTACCCTACTGTTTGCTCTCTGTTCTCCTTTCTTCCCCTTTTCTCTCTCTCCCTATCCATCTTTCTTGTTCGTTCTATCCCTTCTTCTTTCTCTCCATTTTTCTTTGTCCCTTCCCCCCACCTCTCTTTCTCCAGGACCGGAATTCACATCTCAGGAGCCTATAGGCCAGGGGCGTACCTAGAGCATTTGGCACCCGGGGCGGATCCAATATCTGGCACCCCCCCCCACGTTAAAATGTAAAAACACCCCACTGTGCCCTCTGCATCCTTCAATATCTTTTTGTTACTACTGTGTACCCCTCTCCACAACTGCACCTCTGGACCACTTTACATTGCACAGCACCCTGCATCACTGGACCCCTTTACATTAAACAGCCCCCTGCATCACTGGACCCCTTTACATTACACAGCCCCCTGCACCTCTTTACATTACACAGCCCCCTGCATCACTGGACCCCTTTAAAATTACACAGTACCCTGCATCACTGGACCCCTTTAAAATTACACAGCACCCTGCATCACTGGACCCCTTTACATCTCACAGCCCCCTTCACCTCTGGACCCTTTTACATTACACAGCACCCTGCACCTCTGGGCCCCTTTACATTACACAGCACCCTGCACCTCTTTACATTACACAGCCCCTGCACCACTGGACCCCTTTACATCACATAGCCCCCTGCACCTCTGGACCCCTTTACATTACACAGCACCCTGCACCTCTGGACCCCTTTACATTACACAGTACCCTGCATCACTGGACCCCTTTACATTACACAGCACCCTGCATCACTGGACCCCTTTACATCTCATAGCACCCTGCATCTCTGCACCCTTTTACATTGCACAGCACCCGGCATCACTGCACCCCTTTTACATTACACAGCCGCCTGCACCTCTGCACCCCTTTACATCACATAGGCCCCTGCACCTCTGGACCCTTTTACACTACACAGCCCTCTGTACCCCTTTACATTACACAGCACCCTGCATCACTGCACCCCTTTTACATTACACAGCCACCTGCACCTCTGGACCCCTGCATGTTACACAGACCCCCCTTCAGTGCAGACACCCCCTCAGTGCAGACACCCCCCCTCAGTTCAACCCCCCCCTCAGTGCAAACCCCCCTCAGTGCAACCCCCCAGTGAAAACACCCCCCCCCTTAGTACAACCCCCCCTCAGTGCAAACCCCCCTTAGTGAAAACCCCCTCAGTGCAAACACCCCCTTAGTACATCCCCCCACCCCTTCAGTAAAATCCCCCCAGGTGCAAACACCCCCCCTCCCCATTCAGTACCTCAGATCATCGCAGGCAGCGCCACGGCACATGGACAGAAGGTCCCCTCGGCCCCTCCCCCTCTGTACACACAAACAGAGAGGAGGGGGCTGTGCCTGTGTGCCGACTGCCGACCACCGCTAACAGCCCGTGGCTGTGAGAGGAGGGGATGGATGGTGCTGCGGTGTCACCCCGCAACCCCCCCTCCTCTTGACCCGCGGCGCTCGGCGCTGCAGTCGCGGGGGGGATGGTGTCACCCCTCTAGTGGGTGTCACCCGGGGCAGCCCGCACCCCCCGCACCCCCCTAGCAACGCCTCTGGATGTAAGGAGGGAGTGAATACAAAAATAGTGACCCCCCCTTACCTTAGTGTATTTACTCTACGGAAGGTGGTCTCTGGTCACCAGAGTGCCCCACACATCAGAGTTCCTGGTGTTCCCCTTTACATCAGAGTCTGCAGGATTCCTCCTTACAATGCAAGAAGGAACTCGGTCTGAGGACCCTGATGTAAGTGGGAACTCTGATGTAAAGAGAATGCAGTGAACTCTGATATAAGGTGGTCTCTTGTCACCAGAGCCCCCCCTCCACATCAGAGTTCCCCCTTAGATCATGATCTGCAGCGTTCCCCTTTACATAAGAGTTCCCTTTCACTGTAAGGGGGAATCCTGCAGACTCTGATGTAAGAGGAAACTCTGAGCAGGCTGGGTTATAGTAACCTGATCTTCATGCTAATAGCACTAGTTATATGTTTATAGTTTAAATACTGACATTTGCATTGTTTGGCATTGAAAACTGTAATTTTAGGTACTTTTTTGCAGTGCCAGTAAAAAAATGCCAGTAAATTTCATGATTTTTGTCAGTAAATTCTCATGCTTAATTGTGTAGACAGGGCCCCAGTGTACTCTATTGCCCGGGGGGCCTATAATGCTCCTAAGATGACACTGCTTATAGCACAAATGAAACAGCATAATTTTGTTTGTAGACTGCACCAAATGTAAATAGGTATGATGATTGTTTGATGGTCAAAAATTGGTTTATTTAGTGCATGGGGTTTTACAGGCTATAGAAAAACACAAGTCTTCTGCCTCTACTATCCCTGTTTTTGTATTATGTATTTTACTAAATTGTATAATATTGTAATACCAAATAAACATAAATAATTTAAAGTTGCTATGTAACAAGGCTACACCGTAACTTAATTTCAGGGTTTTGTAAATTTCCTGGATCTACCAGCAGTGTTGCTTATTTGGGATCAGCTATTCATGCAGGACTGGAATCGGAAAGTGATGGAAGACTTCTGCCTAGCATTACTTATGTTACTGAGAGACTCAATCTTGACTGCTAACAATTATCCTGCAATCAGACAGGTAAATCACTGTAGTGTCACAAGATTGTTTATAGCTGCAATGTGCAATAATTTAAATAAAGAACAACTACACTTCAGACATTTCTTAACGAGTCAGTTTTGCTTAATACTGTTATATTGTGTTTATAATGAATACTTTGTGGATTTAATATATTAAAGTAGTTACTGTACTATTTGTGTATAAAGTTGCAAAGTATACAAAGTATACATAGTACTCAACTGTTGACTGTGATAGTACTTAACTGTTGAATGTGAAATAAGTCCTACGTGAAAAATTCCTACATGAAAGTGGTTATTGATTTTCTTTACAGCAGGTTCACAGCTTTATCTGGCCCACACAGCATGGTGTAGTTATCCATCCCATTGCGCACCAGTGCTGTGATATCGAACAGAGAGACCATTTTCAGCCCTTTAAGATCTGAATGGGAATTGCTCCTTGCGTTCCAGCTTCAGTTTATTTCTAGACTACGTACATGTCTGTTAATTTTCAATTATCCCCTTACATGATGGAGAAAACTCATGACTATGAACTAGTAATAGAAATGAACTGAACATTAGACATGTGCACAACAAAAAAAAAATCGTTTTTTTTTGTTTCATTTCGTCTCGTTCCGTAGATTCGTAAAGATTTGTAATTTCGTAAGACGCAAGTTTTCCTATTCGGACCCGTTCGTATTTCGTAAGATGCAAGTTTTCCTATTCGGACCCGTTCGTATTTTCGTAACAGTTTTATTTTCGTTTATACGGAATGATTCGTAATTCTGTCTAATTTATTTTAGTTGATTCAAAATTCGTAATTTTGTTAGATAATAATTTTAGTTTAATGGATTCGTCATTTTGGACTTGCGTAAATACATTGTGGCGCGGTCATTCGCAATCTCATATTTTAGTTTAATTTTCAACACGTGGCTAATCCATATTAAGATAGACTTTCTCTTATGCCCCGTACACACGGTCTGACTTTTTGCCAACAAACTTCAAAATTCGAGTTTTCCGAAAATTCCGACCTGCCAACTCCCTTCGGACAAAAATCCACGGAAAAGTTTGTTTGAAGTCCGATCGTGTGTGCGAGGCTTTACACTGTCCAATGTGGCTCAGCACAAAAGAGATAAGCTGATTGGCTAAGATATTAAGTAAGATACATCACTCACTAACTACACTGCCAAGTGCCCATTCTAAACAAATTTACGAACAGACAAAGAAACGGATTTACAAAACACACAAATGAAAATACGAACATACAAATGAAAATACGAATATACGAAATTACGAACAGACAAGGGATTTAAAATACGGAATGCAAATCGTTCATTATAGATGTCATTTTCGTTCTTTTGCTGTTTCGGTGTTTCTTATTTTAGTAAGATTGTCCAATCGTACGTTCGTATTTTCGCTTGTTCGTTATTTTGCTTATTCGTAATTCCGTAATTTTCTTATTTTAGTACTTTTAGCTATTCGGATGTTCGAATTGATCAGAATGTACGAATACTAACAAATTCATACGAAAATACATTTGTTACGAACGGGAACGCACATGTCTACCGAACATCCCCTATTCTGCCCTGAACTGTATACTCCATTGAAGTGTATGGGAGCTGAACATGAGAAATCAAAAGTGCCCATTTTGAAGGCTTGTATGCAAGTAATTGGCCATAAAAGGTGTATAGGGGTCGGGGGACTGCCCTGGGGGACATGTATCAATGCAATTTTTTTAAACTATCATTTTTAAAGGAGCATTGATTTTAATGATGTCTAAAGTGCAACAATAAAAATGAAAAAAATAAAAAACTTTAAATGTAGTGCCTGGGGGTCCCCTTAGTTTGCCTATAAAGTGGCACATCTTTACCATGTATAGAACATGCTGCAGCAAAAATGAAATTTCTTAAGAAATAAAATGAGTCAAATCACATTTAAATGACTCACGGCTGCAATTGCTGGCACCCGGCTATGTAAAAAAAATAAAGAAACAAATGGCGTGGGGTCCCCCCAAAATCCATACCAGATCCTTATCCGACCATGCAGCCTGGCAGATAAGGAAAGGGGCTACAAGCGTGCGCCCCCCCTCATGAACCATACTAGGCCACATGCCCTCAACATGGGGGGGTGCTTTGGGGCGGGGGGCTCTGTTGATGGGGATAAGGATCTCTTCCCCACAACCCTGGACTGTGGTTGTGGTGGTCTGCGAGAGGGGGCCTTATCGAAATCTGGAAACCCCACTTTAAAAAGGGGGCCCCCAGATCCTGCCACCCCATGTGAAGTAGTACCCATTTACCCAAATAAATTCAAAAAGTAATAAAAACACAGACAACTTTTGACAATTTCTTTATTAAAAAAAAAAACGCTATCCCCGATATAGATCTAGCATCAATCACGATGCCCACCGCACCACCAGAACCCAAAAAGAAAAAAAACGCAAAAAAAAGGTTGGAACATTTTTATTTTTTTCAGTGTGGCGGGCGCCGTGATTGATGATAGATCTACATCGGGGGACACAGTTTTTTTTTGGTGAATGGGTAGGATTCACATGGGGGTGGGTGGGATCTTGGGGCCCCCTTCTTAAAGGGAACTTCCAGATTCTGTTATGCCCACTGATCGTAGACCCCCACAACCACAGCCCAGGGTTGCCTTGTCCCCATCACATGCCCCCATGTTTAGGGCATATGGCCTGATATGGTTCAGGAGGGGGGCACTCGCTCATTCCCCCCTTTCCTGATCTGCCAGGCCGCATGGTCGGATAAGGGTCTGGTATGGATTTTGGGGGGGCCCCGACATTGTTTTTTTTACTATTTTGTTTAACGGCAGTTATTTATTGTTTTCTTCAGCTGTCAGCGAGGAAGCCCGTTGACAGCTGATGAATTATTGGTGCGGCCCCGCTTTCCGACCTCGCTCCTTAACAACCAGATTTTACTACGCCCTGATTGGTCAAAGTCGTGTCCAATCAGGGTGCAGAATGCACTGTGCAGCACATTGCAGGGCATTCAGCGGGACAAACACCTGCCAAACACCCTGCAAATTCTAGTGTTCTCTGGACAAGACGAATAGCCGAATTTTGGCCCGAACTTATGCTCAGGCCAATCGCCCAACCTTAATGGGTAATGACACAGGAAAACCCATACAACCTTAGATGGCCTTTAAAACCAAACATTCCTTATATTGTATAATTCATGGAGGCCCACTCAACATTAGCTTAGGATTTCCCCATGTCGGGACAGCTTCAGAACCTTAGCTGCCAATTTTGTACCCATGCTTTGTTTACAACAGTGGTTCTCAACTCTGTCCTCAAGTACCCCCAACAGGCCATGTGTTGGGAATTTCTCCTAGATAAAATGGCTTTCCAAAATACTAAGCCATTGACACCTGTGCAAGATAAAGAAAAACCTGCAAACATGGCCTTTTGGGGGTACTTGAGGACAGGGTTGAGAACTACTGGTTTACAACACACTCCTACTTTTTGTAACTAGTTTACATATTGCAAGTCTTGGAATACAGAATTTTTTCAACATGTTTAATTCTTTTATAGGTATTGTTGAATGATGGATATCACTTATTTACAGCTGACATACAGCGAGCTTGGGTCCACTTACAACAAGGAGGACTGCTTGTAGATATTCCTAGAATGAATCGATTAAATATTAGGTAATAAAAAATATATATGTGTATGTAATTACAGGACACAGGATCTTAGTCTAGGACTATGGGTTATGCAGCTACCTTTGGGTCTTTACACACTTGCAAACAAAGCTGTAGGGACAGCCCTCACATAATCCTTCCCACTCCCAGCAAGCCTCAGTGTCCTTAGGTGTATGAATGTCTTCTTTCTGCTCTGAGAGAAGAAAAATAACTTTTTCTTAGTTTTTTTTTTCTATGCTACTTTATGTTCTTGGCTGCCTATAACCACACAGTGGCTTCCTTTTAGCAGCTTTCTGAATTGGTTGACTCCTTGACTGCGACCTGGGAGACCTTACACACAGAGAAATAAGTGCATATTTTAAGACAAAGAGCTTGAAAGAGGCAAAAGAACGGAAAAAAAGTGAAAAAAAAGGGAGGAGGATTTTTTCTGTATTAACTAGAACCCCCCACATGCAGACCTCTGAGGTATGGACTTCAGTATCACCTCCCAGGGTCCCAAGTGACCAAAGAGAAGAAGGCCAACGTGAGCAGTCTACAACTCTCAGTGGATATAATCATAGCTATGTGGCAAAGGTGAATGAATACCTTAAGTGATCCCATACAGTCCAAGCAATTTTGAAGGAATCATGTTTATCAGTGTCCCAGGAGATCATTCTTTCTATGTGTCTGATAGAGTCCATCTCGCAAGCCCAGTCCATCATAGATGGGGCATTTGATTTATGCCAGTATTTGGCATTGATAGTATGTGTAGAGGTTAAAAAATGTCTAAGTAAACCTTTTTTCAATTTGTTTCTATGACCCAGGTAACATAGATAACAGAGTAATCTGAGGAGTATTCTGGATTTATTCACCTACCAGTTTTAAATATATTGTTAGTATCTTATCCCAGAAGGGAAGGATCAGAGGGCATGTGCTCCAAATATGGGCCATGTTACCGGGAGCTTGATAGCATCTCCAGCATGTGTCTGGGAAGAGTTGATATTATGTAGAACTATTGTAGAATGGTACCGTCCAGAGATGATTTTATAATTGTGATCCTGTACCTTGGAGGACACAGAGGTCTTCTGTGTGAATGTAAATATCTTACCCCAGTCCATTGTGTCAACAGAGATGTTCAGTTCCTTCTTCCACTTAGGTTTGAAGCCAGAGTTTTGGGAAAATGATTTTCTCACTAAAAGTTGGTATGAGTTTTCAGGCCTATTAGTTAGAAGAATAAGGGATTCAAAAATCTTTGTGGGTCTAGTAAGTGTATCTAGGGATCGAGTGGTTTTGCATCCCAACATCCTCCATGTTTTAGGATTAGATGGGATAGGATAGGATGAAAGCAATACAGGGTCAAAATACTGTATTGGCCATTATAGTAAAGTAGTTCTGATTGACCACTATATGAGACCAATTAAAGATAAATGGTCACAACAGAAGAACACAAATATAATGGTGCTAAAGGCATTAGTTAGCACCGCATGCTATCTCTCCTGTTGCCAGCTTTCCAGAAGTGTTATTGGTTGCATCTGTATAGTGAGTGACCTGACTCCTGATTGGGGTTGGTTTGCCCGGGTATATGCAATGAACTAGTTGCTATTTTGTAAGTGAAATGTATGTTTATTTTATTGATAGAGTGTTTTATGTGCATGATCCTGTGTATTCTGTTTTGTCATACACTTATGTACTGTGTATGTCTGTGTTTGTCTGTTGTTGTGATACATTACATATATTGTTCTTTAAATATTAGTTATTAGAAGTAATTACATTTGTAATTCCACCTGGAATATTACTTATTGCACTGTGCATTGAATGTGGAAAAAATAAATTATTAAAACTAACTAATTAGTATTTTTAATGTGCAGGCAAGTCAGTGAACTGTCTCCAAGGCTCCAAGGTATGTGATGTCTGATACAAATACAGAAACAAAATGTTTCCTTATTTTCTACCACAGTAAATTATAAAAATGATAGACACAAACATTCTTTGTGATGTATTGATACTGACATTCCCAAATTATGCTTAGTGCTCTTTTCAATATTTCATATAAAAGGATTTATTCATTTCTTGAATTGTCATTATGTTTTTTTCTATTTGTATGATTTCCAGCATCTTGTGGTATTATTATAATGTATAAAGGCTAGTAACATTTAAAGGGTTTGCAATATCAAACCATCTACGTATATCATGGGTCTTCAAACTAGTTCAGGAACTACAATTCCGATCATGCCTAGTCATGTCTGTGAATGCCAGTGTGTTACAATGCCTCATGGGATGTGTAGTTCTACAACAGCTGGAGGGCTATAGTTTGAGGATCCCTGAGATATGTACTTTATCTTTAATATGTTGGTGGTCACTAAACATAAATGAAAGCCCTAGCTATTACATTTTCAATATTTCTATCTGTTATGCAGATAAAAAGGGTTCAGGAGATCTCAGACATATCTTGCCTTTTGGTATAAAAGATATTGTGTTAAAGGTATCACCAAAGGAAAGCATCAACAAATCTTCACGTGTAAGTAACCTAAAATTGTAATAGTAGGAAATACATCTAAATGGTTTCTTAATTTACAGTTTCCAAAAATTATAACCATTTTCTCTTCATGTATGATTCCTTCAACAGACTTGGTTAAAAAATGTTGATCCTACTTCTGTGAGCCTAACGGTTTCTGTGTATTATGGTATTACCAAGTTATGTTCAAAGACAAGTTTTTTGAAGCCAATTGTGCTTGAAAATGGAAAAAAGAAAAATACCAAAAAAGAAGCACAATTTTTTATTTTTCAACTTAATGGTAAGTTATCCTAATTTTAAATAAAATTGATGTAGATGCCATATTTATCACTAATTCAGGGACAATGCAAAAAAAAAAAAAAAGATGTCCTCATGGAGCACTTTGTAAAATAAAAGCATACTGAGAGATTTATAAAGTTGCTTACAGCCCAGGAACATGAGGAACTTACAACACATGCAGGGTTGAAATGTAAGCTAATTCCATAAAAGCTTAGCCAGGAAAAGAAAGCTGCACACCGATTGTCATCAACAGGTTCAGTAAGTTTATTCAGCCATACATTCCATGCAGCAAGTCCCAACTGAAGGTTGCCCCTGTGACCCATTTCAATCGCATTGGTTTAATTATAGGGATTAAAAAAAAAAACCTTTCACCCTCCATAGTGATCCCAAAAAAAAAACTCCATCTCTGGATAATATGTACTATATATTTGAATATAAGCTCTATGGTGTGGTTGGTGGCACTTGTATCACGATATAAATGAGTTTGAGGAAAAAACCTGCACACAGTATTTTTTTTATGTATACACAATAGCAGACTTCCATCTATATATTATCCAGTAGAGAAGACCAGCTTTTAGTAGACTTTTCTCACTTGGGACCAGTGCTGTGGATTGGAAAGACTAAGTCCATCTTGCAGTTAAATATTAGCATTTTTTTTCTAGGGAGCCTGCAGAGCATTGCCCCTGTGATCAGGTTTTGGGAAGGCAGTTACTTGAGAGCATAAAGATCAATGAACTACAAGGACGTTCACAAGTGCCCTTGTGGTTAATTGTGAATGAGAACTGCAAGCCGTCAGCCACAATAGCTGATAGTACTTGTAGTCTATTTATTCACAGCAAACTGACATGGCTTGTGTGAGTGGGTGGGGGGAGGATCAGGAGAGAATGTGCATATGCTGGCATGTGTTACATGTTCCACCTAAAAAACTGAACATGTACCATGTTCCAAAGGTGAACATAACCTCTTATAGTGGCCAGGGAAGAGCAGCAGTACATGGACTTACCTTTTAACCTTAGTAGTAGTACTGTGTTTCACCGAAAATAAGACCTGGTCTTATATTAATTCTGGCTACAAAAAAACACACTAGGGCTTATTTTCAGGGGATGTCTTATTTATTTATGGTATGTACAAAAAAGTTTCTCCCCCTGTCAGCTCTGGAGTCAGCATTGTGAAATTCTGTAATCCCAAAAATAAACCTTTGTTTAAAGACCTTATAAAATGATGTAATCCGTTCTGTAAAAAGATGATATCATGTGCAGTGTGTCTCCTTGTGTAACATTATTGTGGAAGATACCTTAATTACAGTGCCGCTTGCCGCTCATGTGACCCGCTGGAGCTCTTCTTCCCTACTCCAAATACTGCAGAGGGAGGGGCCAAGATCCCCAATGACGTCAGCCCCACTCTGAGTACTGCAGTGGGTAGGAGCTTAATAAAGTTTTATTGAAAAAAAAACAGCTGACATCAGTCGGGAGGAGAGGAGAAGAGCTCCGGTGGGTCACGTGAGCGACCAGCAGTGCTGTAAATAAGGTATTTTCCACAATAAAGTTACAAAAGGGAGACACACTGCACATTATATTATCCTTTTTACAGAACGGATTACATGTTTTTACAAGGACTTTAACTAGGGCTTATTTTTGGGGTAGGGCTTATATTGCAGCCATCCCAGAAACTCACGCTAGGTCTTATTTTCGGGGTAGGGCTTATTTTCGGAGAAACAGGGTAGCAAGATTAATAACCATTAATTACCATGATAACATAATTGTATTGCTTCTGCACACAATTACTCGAATGCCGCGTACACGGTCATAATTTGCGACTAGAAAAGTTCGATGTGAGCTTTTGGTCAGAAAATTCAGACCGTATGTAGGCCCCATCAGACTTTTTCTGTTGGAATTTCTGACAGGAAAAATTCGAGAGCTGGTTCTCAAATTTTCCTACGGGAAAAGTTCTTGTCAGAAATTCCGACCATCTGTGTGCTATTCCGACGCGCAAAAAAACACGCATGCTCGGAATCAAGTTGACACATGCTCAGAAGCTATGAACTTCATTTTTCTTGGCTTGTCGTAGTGTTGTATCTCACCGCGTTCTTGACGGTCGGAATTTTGTGTGACCGTGTGTATGCAACACAAGTTTGAGACAAAATTCAGTCGGCAAAAAAAAAATGTTTTTCTTTTTGAAATTGTCGTGTGTACGCGGCATAACACTTTAATGTAAACTCTGTATTTTTTATAGAACTAAAGACCTCAGCTGGATTATCAGGTTTTGCTGAGAAGACACTCCTCCACAGGGTTAATTTCAGAGAAGCTCTGAAGGCAATAAATCTACACTACTAGATAGCTAAAGATCGCTAAATAAATCCTATAAATTCTTCCAAATTCACATATAATGCCTGGGAGGTCTGTGACTAGGGACGATCCCGATGAGTTCTGTACTGCAGACTTTGCTTTAACAGCCTTCCCAATGGAGTCTCCTTCTATTCCCAGGCAGATACATGGGATGCTACTTAACAATTAAAAATTGTGATTAGAATGTGTTGATGCAGTATGTACCCTACTGAACTTTGTAAGGTGTGAATTTTGATGTTATGTCCTCTTTAGTGTTTTCACTGCCAAGGACATATGATGTGTTGAAAGCATTAAAACAAGCTCACGGCTGTTTGTTTCAACCCTTTCACTGTGATTTTTCATATCCATGCTAACATACAGATTTTAAAACATTAAAAGCATTAATAACCCCAAAACGTTTTATATTTCTGAAAGTAGAATAGACCCGTAGAATAAAATGATGGTAGTTGAAAATTTAAATTTTTTAAGGCATATGATAATATCACAACCTTATTTAAAATTTAAATTTTCTGTAAAAGAAAGCACTGAAACTTTTGTATTGCACATGCAATAAAACCATTCAGATTTTCTATAAAACATGAAAGATTGAGTAAATAGATACCAAATATGTCAAGACAGACATAGCACTACCCCGGAAGGAGCCACTAATTAAAATTGGTCATCTGTTTCTAACACACAAAGGGCCAGATTCACAAAAGGGATACGACGGCGTATCTGCTGATACGCCGTCGTATCCCTGTTTCTATCTATGCGACTGATTCATAGAATCAGTTACGCATAGATATCCCTAAGATCCGACAGGTGTAATAGTTTTACACTGTCGGATCTTAGGATGCAGTACCGCAAATTAGCAGTTACGGCGATCCACAAAACTTTTTCCCGTCGTTACGTCGCCGCAAGTGTTAGTTTGCCGTCGCAAAGATAGGGCACCTTTTACAAAGTGTAAAATTACTACACCATGTAAAAGTATACCCGTCTTTCCCGCGTCGCTTTTGAATTTTTTTTAAATTTTTTATTTTTTCCGGCGCAAGTCTTTTTTTCACGTCGCGATTCACAAAACGTTGGGGCGTCGTAATTTCGCGCAAAGTACATCGGGAATTTTGCGTCGGGAGCATGCACAGTACGTCCGGCGCGGGAGCGCGCCTAATTTAAATGGTACCTGCCCCATTTGAATTGGCCCGCCTTGCGCCGGACGGATTTAGGATACACCGCCGCAAATTTCCAGGTAAGTGCTTTGTGGATCGGGCACTTAGACAGAAAATTTGCGGCGGTGTAACCTAAATCGGTTACGTTACACTGCACCCGGGCTAAGTGAATCTGGCCCAAAGTTACTAGAGGAAAAGAGCAAGCAACACAAAGAAATTCCTTAACACTTAGCAATAAAGCTATCTTAAGACCCCATTCACACCTAGGCGTTTTTACGCCTGTAGCGCTACGCCGCTGCCGCCAGAGGGCTGAAAACAGATGTCCCTCTATGGAGATGGTTCACATCTCCACGCCGAACGCCGGACGCCTGTCGCCTGCCGCGTGAAAAAAGGTCCCGGACCTTTTTTTCAGGCGTCTTCGAGCGTTCGGCTAGGAGATGGCAATCATCTCCATAGAGGGGGTCATCTTGGGGCACATCTAGGCGGACAATACCGGCGTTTTGTCGCCGCAAATCGCGGTACAAAACGCCGCTATTTTTACCGCGATTTGCGGCGACAAAACGCCGCGATTTCGTCCGCCTAGATGTGAATGCAGCCTAAGTGAGACATCAAGGCTATGGGTAAAAGTAAACTTGTATATTATTTATTTAGAAAGATGGTTGATAAGGCAAATGTAAACCAACAATAATTATGATTACACAATCCAGCATACTGAGTAGCTAAAAGGTGTAATGACACCAAATTAGCATAATCAGTATGAGTTCCACCCAGAGTACCCAAAAGGCAGTGAACAGATCTTATTTAACAAAACCAGAGGTATACTGCCAGCATGTGCTAATAATGACTGTGCTAGGCCTAGAATGTTTGGGTGAACAAAAGCAGTATAAACTTTCCAAAGACAAAAAGGGGTGGGGCCAATAAACTTAGCAAATGGGGCAGTCTCTAAGATGTATTTTCTGCTGGCTAACATTGGGGCCCTTAGATGACTGTTGGTGCACTGGAGGTAGTCTTTATAATCTGCAGGCAGTGAGAGATGCAGTTTAAACAACATTTGTGAGCCAAGGGGTGAACGGCAAATCTGAAATATGACTGCACCCTGAGATTGCAATAACAAGATGTAAACTCAAGTGGCAAGAACATCAACTGGCGGCATCCGAATATGAGGTGAATGCTAATGGTGTCCTGTCCTCAGTGGTCTGTCTGTTATTAGTAAGAGAGATGGGCTGACAGCCCGCTCACCAACTCCTGGCCGAGGCTGTAAAGTTTTGTGGTGGATGGGGCACCCTCTTAAGTTGATTCCAGTGTGGCAGTGAATTGACTGACAGTTCAGCTGGTCTGTCAGATGCACTGGTCTCTCAGAAGCAGCCTGAGTGTGCGAACAGAACAAGTAGCAATTATGACCCCTGCAATTTCAGGCCTACTCCCAGGTTCCCTTGTGCCTCATTCCAACAGGTCTGGAATGCTCGGATCCCATAGCAACAAAAGCACAGGCTTTTTCCAGGCAAAGAATATAAAGCCCTCCAGGCTCCTCCTGCAACACACAGGTCATTGGGATTTGTAGTTTAGTGAGACAGTCATTTCATTAAATGTGAACTGCCTTGAAGTACATCTCCCAGGATTCCAGGTGTTCTGCATTCAAATCTACAGGCTTGAGATGACTTTTCTGTCCCCCCCTGCTGAACAGTGCAGCAACACTAACAACTCAGTAAAATGTGCAGAAAGGCAAATACGTTTCTGTTTTATCACAGTAACGTGATAGTTTGCGCTTTTGATTTTTTTAAGATGTGCAAAGAGAGATCACACAAACACTTGTAGATAAAATATAATAAGAATACTTAGGTATATATGCCTTTCCCGCCCGCTTCTTTGCAGCTTGGCACAATGATCAAACCAGGCGCTTGTATTAAGCAGCCCTAGGAGGATACTACCTTATTCCAGTTTTAACTGTAGTATATACAGGACTATTGTGTAAGTAACAACCAGTATTTAACTCTGCAAAAGTAGTTTAAGGAAAATAACACATCCTTGAACAGCTTGGTAATGACATTCCTATAGTATGAAGTCAGCTAAGGTAACCATCATTATATGTTCTTGTATGACTCGGTAACCAGGTTTTGGAGGCATTCATATACATTAGTGAGCCACAATCAATGAAAAAGTAATTTCTCCATCTATTTCAAAGCAAGATTTTTGTCTGTAGTCCAGTACTTGGCTACACTGAAAACAACACGCAGCTGCAAAATGGTGACAAACTATGATACCTAATATTTCATAGGTGACACTTTGAAAATCTTTACAGCTTATCAATTTAGAATTTACTGTAAATAATGGCCCTACATGTAAAAAAGAAGAAAAAACTACTGTGCTGACAGTATGGATATGGCACGGCTGGATAAACCAGAGATGGGTAGGTCACAGTCTGCTGCCCTTCTAAGTCAGGTCCTGAGTATACCTAATACACAAAAAAAATATAAACACGAGAGGGTGCCTTCATCTAAGTGTAAACCATTTTAGTAAAAGAAAGAACAAATAAAATGATGCACTCACTGCATGTGAGCTTAGATCAGCATATCTCTAATGTGGAGAATTAAGTCATCTGTGGAGCAGCTAAAACATGTAGAGTTTGAAAAGAAAGCAGCTGTTTCAAGGTGCATAGATCAGCAGGCAAGCAGCTGGTGCTGTGCAGTGGTCGGCCAGGAAGCTAGTGGTAGAAGGAGAGGGAGTGCTGTCGAGACTGCAGGTGGAACGTAAGCTCTCACTGCCGGTTCGGCCTCCGCTTTTGGGAAAAATGCTTCCTTGGCTGGAATTAGCTCAGCTCTGGGATTGTACGATGATGAGGTCACTATGTCATGGGGCATGGCTACGCATTTCGGGGCAATGAAACCGCCCCTTTATCTAACCAATGTTGCCACGCTGCCCTGATGTAGTGGTCAAGAGGTGGCGGTTTACCTGGAAACCATGGCTGCCAGGCAGTGAGAGCTTGCGTTCCACCTCCAGCCTTGACAGGGCTTCCTCTCCTTCTACCAGAAGCTTCCCGGCAGAACGCTGCACAACACCAGCTGCTTGTCTGCTAATCTCTGCACCTTGAAAAAGCTGCTTTCCTGCAGACCGCTGCATGTTTGAGCTACTCCATTGATGACTGTCATGCAGTGAGTGCATAATAAGGGGAGGTGCCCCTTTTTGTTTTAATTTTTTGGCCCTAGACATTCCTTTTACTCCATCACGTGTGCCAATGCAAAATTGGTGCTTACATATCTGTGCTTGCTGTATGCATATGTTTCTGTTTGAATGTTCGTGCATGTGGTGGTGGTTTTACATTTTCGTTTTATTTTTAAATTGACTCTGCTGTGCACAGGTTTAGGCGGGTGGGAAAATGCTGTAAATTAAGAATGCTTTCAGAAGTAGAAGTGTTAATAGTTTAATTTTATCAATTAACAAAATCGAAAGTAAATGAACAGAAGAGGAATCAAAATCAAATCAATATTTGGTGTGACCACCATTTACCTGCAACAGGCTCTGTCTAAATTTTTATCCCCACATGTGGAGAGTGTCTTTATTGATCTGGATGGAGATTGGTGTGTATAAGCGATTCTTCAATAACATCTAATAAGGCAATATTTGTCAGACACAAGAGTGAATGGCAACAGCATCTGGTGAGCTTTATTCTTAAGGGAGTGGAATTGGCACACATCACTTTGGTGAAGGATTTTGTTTCACTATCTTTTCATCGCTTTAAGTTGGACTGTATTATCATATTGATTTGCATATGTTGGACCATATATTTTTTGTATATGCTATATGGACACTTTTTATTGTGCATGATGTTTTATGTTGATCATTTCACAATGCTAATATTTAGGAGATTTGTAGATTAACCACTTGCCATCCACCCACTATCAAATGACGGATGGACAGTGCGGCTCTCATTCTGGGTGGAGTCATGAGACGCACACCCGAATGGCTGATGCGGCTCTTTAACCATGTGATCAGCTTAGTCCAATCACAGCCAGTCACATGTAAATACAGGAAGTGCTGGTAATCTGCTCTCATTGTCTCATACTGACAGAGTGTGCAGTGAGGAGAGCCGATCAGCAGCATCTCCTCGCAGGGGAGAACAGGGCATGTAATCAGGGTACTGATCATCAGTGCCCTGATTACAGTAAAACCCCAGAAGTGCTACCAATCAATGCCCATGAGTGCCACCAATAAATGCCCATGAGTTCCACCAATCAGTGCCCATGAGTGCCCATCAGTGACAAAAATCAGTGCCCATCAGTGACACAAATCAGTGCCAATTACTGGTGCCAGTCAGTGCTGTCTTTTATTCCCCATCAGTGCCTGTTCATCAGTGCTGCCCATCAATTCCCATCAGTTCTGCCCATCAGTGTCCATCAATGCCACCCATCATGCTGACATATATACAGGTGTGGGGGAGGGGTGACATATATACAGGTGTAAGGGGGGAGGGGTGACATATATACAGGTGTGAGGGGGGACTGACATATATACAGGAGTGAGGGGTAACATATACAAGAGTGAGGGGGGACTGACATATATACAGGAGTGAGGGGTGACATATATACAAGAGTGAGGGGGGCTGACATATATACAGGTGTGAGGAGGGCAGACATATATACAGGATTGGGGGGGTTGAGTGTGTACAGGTGGGCTGGCCGGTGTGCGGATTTGGTGGGATGGACCATGGGCAAGCCCCAAGGAATGTTTCTGGTCAGGCTCAGCCCTAAAGCTGTGTAAGGGGCCCAAAAATTCTGATGGCTGCCCTGCTCATCAGTGCCGCATATCTGTGCCCATCAGTGCGGCATAATAGTGCCTCCTCATCAGTGCCACCAAATCAGTGCCCATAAGTGCTGCCTCATCAGTGCCCATAAGTGCCACCTCATCAGTGCCCGTAAGTGCCACCTCATCTGTGCCCATCAGTGCAGCCTATCAGTGCCCATCTGTGCCGCCTCCTCAGCGGACATCAGTGAAGGAGTAAAATTACTTATTTACTGACAGAAACTAAGAAAAAAGTTTTTTGCCCCATATGTTCTGTCTTTTTTCTTTTATAAAAAATAAAACCAGCAGTGATTAAATACCAGCAAAAGAAAGGTCTATTTGTGTGAAGAAAATTATAAAAAAAATTGTTTGGGTACAGTGTAGCATGATCGCGCAATTGTCATTTAAAGTGCGACAGCGCTGAAAAATGGCCTGGGCAGGAAGGGTGGTGTTAATTAGTGGAGTACTGTGGAAGTATTTGTCTCTTTTTTACATGTAGATATATATTATGAAAAAGGGAGCTTTTTTTACTTCCATATATGTATATGTATTGATTACTTTGGCCCGGATTCAGGTAACACTTACGCCGACGTATCTACAGATACACCGCGTAAGTGTCAATGTGCGCCGTCGTATCTATGCGCCTATTTCCTAATGCAAGATACGCCTGAAATGTGGCTTTGTCCAACCGACGTAAGTTCCCTACGCCGTCGTATCTTGGGCGCATATTTACGCTGGCCGCAAGGGGCGCTTCCATTGAATTACGCGTTGAATGTGTAAATGACCGAGATACGCCGATTCACGAACGTACTTGCGCCCGTCGCAGTAATATACACCGTTTACGTAAGGCGTACGTCCGGCGTAAAGTTATTCCACCTATAGGAGGCACATCCCATGCAAAGGTATGGACGACGGAACAGCCGTTGTATTTTACATCGTTTACATAGTAGTATGTGAATGGGGCTGGGCGTAGGTTACGTTCACGTCGTAGGCATTGGGCCATCGTATCTTAGGGAGTATCTTCGACGTGATTCTGAGCATGCGCGCGCATGCGTCGTTCGTTCGGACCATCATTTGCATGGGGTCACGGTTCATTCAAATGGATCACGGCCACCGTCCACCTACTTTGAATTAGGTGGGCTTACACCAAATAATTTACGTTATGTTGGCGCAACGTAGGGAGCGAGTGCTTTGTGAATACTGTTCTTGCCTCTCTATGTTACGTCGGCGTATCGCATATGAGATGCGCTACGCCGGCTGAAAGATGCGCGGCTCTACGAGAATCCGGCCCTATGTGTGCAAGTTTGATCCAGTAACCAAGACTATTTAAATAGCACAAGCGCTACTGTACTTTGTGATACCTCACCAGAGCTATGAGCAGGCAGTAGAAGATTCTGAAACTCAGCTGACATTAAAATGAAATAGTTTTCAAGTTTTCATCCTTACAGCAATCAGAATCAGCATGAACAATCAGTATAAGTATGAATCCATTAGACTGCATTTACATAACATAAGCAGTTATTTTCTGTGAAGGAAATTAATTTACTTATTTATATTGTCAGAGGTTAAAAGGGGCTTCAGGATTAATCCTCTTGCTGGGGAGAAATTTTTTAATGGGCTCTGTGGAATTGCTCAGTATTCTGGTCTGTGGTGATAGCTTTGCTGGGGAACAATTGAGCATTTGTGGTTGACTGTTGTTGAGCTGGGGCTTGTTTATACAATCGCTCTAGTAGCTCATTATAGTTTATCATACTTTTAAGTGCTTATAATAACATTGAAATCAAGAAAATTATAATGTTAATGCTAAACACTTTTATGCTCTTTGGTATTTTTTATTATATTCAAATGCTTAAAATTCAGAGTACAAGTATATAAAATATTCATTTATCTAACTTGCAGCAGTGAATAAGGTTGAAGCGAGGGTCAGCATCATCAACTGCATAGTACACAATCTTGGTAGTTCTTCATAAATTTGTATTTATGAATCCACTCTGTAATTTTTAATGGAAGGGATGGTTTTCATCATGTTAAAAGAATAAGATCTCCACAAAGTTTACTAAAGTGTATTGTATATACAGTATTCTAATGATTATTAAAGAAGTTTTGTAGTTTTTTTTTTTTCAGAATTAAAATAATGTGATTAATGTATTTAAGTTAAGGGCTCCATAAATTGTCTGCACTAAATAAATAATAAGGAATTATATATAGTTACACAGTTTATAAGGTTAAAAAAATAAACAGGGTCCATCCAGTTCAACCTGTGTGTGTGTATGTGTGTATGGATGTGCATGTGATATTTATTTTCTAACAGTTACGATAGAGCGACTAGGTTTACATCTGGTGACTGATCTGCATTACAATAAAGAAAAGATATACCTGTGCTCAAATCCCAATAGCTTGTACATCTATTTGAACTATCAGGTGTTAAAGGGGTGTGACCACATATTAACACTGCAAATTCAGGATGGACCTTCTGAACACTGCTACACCCTTCCCATCAAACCATGCAATGAAAAAAAAGGGATATTTAGTTCACATATATTGCAATACATGTTTAACCGGTTCCTGACCGGCTCACACAGATTTACTGCAGCACAGTGGCTCTCCTGGGTGAAATCCTGTACATATACAGGTTTTCCTTTAAGAGCCTCCAGAAGGCGCACGCGTGCCCGCTGCACGGTGGCGGACCTGATGTGCTTGGCCGGTGGTCGCGATCGCCACTGGCCACGCTCGATCGCGTTGCACAAGAGCCAGCACGGGGGAATCCCTGTCCTGTCAGAGGAGAGGAGACAGATCGTGTGTTCCTACTAAGTAGGAACAACAATAAGCTGCAGAGGTGATCAAATACTACCAAAAGAAAGCTCTATTTGTGGGGAAAAAAAGGACATACATTTTATTTTAGTACAGCATTGCACGACGTGCAATTGTCAGTAAAAATAATGCAGTGCTGTGTCGCAAAAAATTGCCTGGTCATGCAGAGGGTAAAACCTTCCGGGGCTGAAGTGGTTACTCTACATAATCAATCAATCCTTATAGCTAAGGTCATCTAACCCTCTTAATATTTTGATGCCCTTAGCTGAACTCCTACTAATTTAACATCTTTCCTGAGCATTGGTGACCAAAACTGAAGTGCAAATTCAATAGTAAGCTGAACCAAAGTTTTTGTAAAAGGGTAGAATTATTGATTTATCTCTTGAATATATGACCTTTTTAAGGTCATATGACTAAGCATTAGTTGTTAATGCGAAACGCGTCAGCTGTCTATCCCACTGTATGCTGTTGTGTGCTGTGCATTTTTTCCTTTTTACAATAAAGAGCACGTCTTTTTTCAACAAGACTTTTTGTAGTGCGGCTGTCCATCCATTCTCCCACCTGCTTAATATGACCTTTTTAATGCTTGATAGTATTTTCTAGCTTTGTTAGTTGTGGCTTGACACTGCAAACTATTGCTAAGTTTGTGATCTACAAGCACCACCGAATCTTTTTTCATCACTTATTATCCCAGAGGAGCCCCTCCTAATGTATAGTTTCCATGTGTATGGCACCCATACCTTTAGATTTCTTAATACTGAACCTCATCTGCCATATAGCTGCCCAACCCCCTATTTTGTCAAGGTCTTCCTGTAAAGATGGTATATTCTGTGCATAATTTGGTGCCACCCACAAACACTGAAACTGAGCTCTTGATTCCAACCTCTATCATTAATAAACAAACTAGAGGATTGGCCCAAAAGACAGAACCCTGAGGCACACCACTCACATCTTTAGACTGTTAAGAGAATGAGTCAATTATCACTACTCTCTGGACCTGTTCATGTAAGGCCGCGTACAGACGAGCAAACATGTACGATGAAACCGGTCCGCCAGACCGTTTTCACCGTACATGTCTGCCCGGGGATTTCTGTATGATGGCTGTACTCACCATCATACAGAAATCCGCGCGTAAACAATATACGGGGCGTGGCCGCGCCGTCGCGGCGACGATGACGTGGGGACGTGGGCGGCCCTGCCAGTTCAATGCTTCCACGCATGCGAGGGATGGCGGGCGCTCGGACATGTACGGTAGGTCTGTACAGACGAACGAACTTGTCCGAGCGGACAGGATTCCAGCGGGCTGTTTCTAAACAAGTTTGGAAATATTTGCCCGCTGGAAAAAGGCCCGGCGGGCAAATGTACGCTTGAATCCTGTCCGCTCGGGCCTACACACGACCGAACATGTCTGCTGAAACTGGCCCGCGGACCAGTTTCAGCAGACATGTTCGGTCGTGTGTACGGGGCCTAACTGAAATGAGTTTTCCTGTACTCCTGAGTATTTTTTTTCCCCTTTCTTTTACCACTTCTTCTTCCCTTTCCATTCTCCATTTTTACATTTCCCATTCCTATCAGAATGTATAATGGTGGTTCTACCCACTCAATCACCCTCAAATTATGTCATCTTTGGATATAGCAAATTATATTTAAAAAGGGCATATTTTTTTTCCTGTTAACTAGTATAGACCTATAAGTATTGTTGCTGTATCATGTAGAAACGTTACATGTGAATCACTGGTATCCACTGGATTAATCTGCATGTAAGCATTGTACTATAGCCACTGTACACTTTTATCCTTCAGAAAAATAAAAAATGCAAAAAACAAAAGCTAACTCTAAGGTCCCATTCACACTTGCAACTGAGACTGTGTGCGATTAAATGCGAGAAACTCAGTGGGGACTCTCTGCGATTAGTTGCTGGCAGATGCCACAGCTATTTGCTGCTGCTCGCTTGTAATCACTCATGGAGCGATTACCTGTGAATGATCAACCCTAAATGCAGACTGTTTGCATCCAGAGTTGATGATTTGCAGGTAACCAATCAATGACCATTTACTACATGCTATAAATAGCAAGTGTGAATGGGGTTTAAAAGGTTGTCCTCAATGCCTTGCATTCATTTAGCATAAATCGCAATATAAATACCTTATTCAACATTTTTTCTTGCGGTCTTGTGATTGCAAAGCCCTAGCTCATCTGTGTAAATGTACAGGGCCAACAATGGGATTGAATTACTTAGAGCCAGTGTCCAAAGCTCTAGCTGTTGTTGGCAGGGGGAAAAGCTTTACAGTGAGATGACCGCACAGAAAAAAAGTTGTAAAAAGTTATTTACATTGTGATTAGCACTAAAATGTATGTAGGGCAATGGAAAGGGAACATTTTACATTTTGGCTTTTTGTAATAACCTTTTTTTTTAGATTTTCAAAAGAACATTCATATGAACTTTTGTTAGAATATTCTAGGGACATTTGTAAGCTTGACAAATGTTGTTTAAAAATATTTTAAGAATTGATTTTAAAATGAATGGGCTTTCCCAAACAAAAAACACATAGGGGCAGATCCACATACATCTGCGCCGGGCGTGGCGTATGTAAGATACGCTACGCCGCTGTAACTTACTTTGCTTTGGTTTGAATCCCCAATGAATTTGCGCTGTAAGTTACGGCGGCGTAGTGTATCTCTCGCGGCGTAAGGGCGCGGAATTCAAATGGATCTAATGGGGCGTGTTTTATGTTAATACGTCGTGGCCCGACGTAAACAACGTTTTTATGGAACTGCGCATGCGCCGTCCCTGGGGGTAACCCAGTGCGCATGCTCGAAATTAAACCGGAACCCGCCAATGCTTACGACGGTGACGTCATTCTACGCAAATTCCTATTCGCGAACGACTTACGCAAACAACGTAAAAAATTCAAAATTGTACGCGGGAAGGACGGCCATACTTAGCATTGAGTACACCTCAGTATAGCAGCTTTAACCATACGCCGGAAAAAGCCAAACGCAAACAACGGAAAAAAAAGATGTACGCCTGTCGGATCTAGCCGAGATGCCGTCGTATCTTGTTTTGAGGATTCAAAACAAAGATACGACGCGGGAATTTTTTTAAATTACGCCGGCATATCAATAGATACACCGGCGTAATTTCTTTGTGGATCTACCCCATACTCTTTTAGACATTTGTTTGTTCAAGAAAAAATATTCATCCTGCTCTTTTGAATTTTCTCGTCAAAAGCAAACATTCCTTTGACCTCACTAACAATTGCAATATCTTATCAAAGCAAAACAATTGGGGTAAAATTCTACTAGATAGACATGTGCAGAACAGAAAAATGTGTTTCTTTTCAGATATACTTATGTTACTAATTTCGTTTTGGAGTTCGTTTGGATTTGTTTCGGAGTTCGCTTAGTTTCATTTAGTTTTCATTAAATTTCGAATTGTTTATTAATTTTCTAACGAATTCCACATTTTCAGAATGATTCGAATTCGGATTGGTCAAAAAAGATCGATCAATTTGAATTCTATGTGAAGAATAGTTGCTTGTTAGTCAACAGACAAGTAAGCCAGCCGCTGCTTCTATAATAATCGATGGCTCATCAGTTGTCAGCGTGCTTCCCCACTGATAGCTCAAATGTACACAAAACAATGCTGGCAATAGAAAATTCTGGGAAAAAACATCCAAAATGAAGGCAAGGAAAGGGGGGAGGGAGTGAGTGCCCCCCATCCTGAACCATACCAGGCCACCTTCCCACAACATAGGGGGTGCTTTGGGGAAGGGGGGGCGATATGGCACTGTGTCGCTTTAGTTGACAATTGCATGGTCGTGCAACGGTGTACCAAGATAAAATTGATGTCCTTTTTCCCCACAAATAGAGCTTTACATATATTGGTGGCATTTGATCACCTCTGCAGGGTAAATATTTTGCGCTATAAACAAAAGAAGAGCAACAATTTTGAAAAAATAAAATGTACTTTCTGCTTAAAAACATTTCCAAAAAAATAAAATGTATTCATCAATTTAGGTCAATTTTTATTCTGCTACATATTTCTGGTAAAAAATCCCAATAAGCATAAACTGGGTGATTTGCCCAAAAGTTGCTGCATCTAAAAAATAGGGGATATTTTTATTTATTTTACTTCAATTTTTTTTTACTAGTAATGGCGGAGATCAGCGAACTTATAGCGTGATAGCGAAATTGCAGCAAACAAATTGGACACCTAACTGACACTTTTGACACTTTTTTTGGGAACCAGTGATATTATAGTATAGTATAGTTATTGTACTAATGACACTGGCAAGGAAAGGGTTAACATCAGGGGTGATCAAGGGGTTAATTGTGTTCCCTCACTGTGTGTTCTAACTGCATATCAGAAAGACAGGATCTATGTGATCTCCCCTGTCAGATTGGAGATTTGCCTTGTTTACACAGGCAGATCCCCTTTCTGTGACTGCAGGGAATGATCGTGGGTGGCTGGCGGTCATCGAGTCCACCGGACCCACTCATTGGCTCCCCCGCTGGCCAATGGGAGCGCCCACAGATCACCATGTATGAGCACGACCCACCCGCAGACCCCACATGGAGACAAGGTGATTTGAGGCAAGGGGATGTGCCCTGGTATGAATCAAGAGGTGGGGAGCTCACCCTTCCCCCCCTTTCCTGGCCTGCCAGGCTGTATGCTTGGATAAAGGTCTGGTATGGATTTTGGTGGGATCCTGCACTGTTTTTTTTTTTTTATTATTTTGGCATTCCCCTTAGAGTACATACCAGACACAAATGGCCTGGTATGGATTGGGGGGGACCCCATGCTGTTTTTATCAGGATCGTTTATTGCCAGCATTGTTTTGTTTACATTTCAGCTGTCAGTGGGGAAGCCCGCTGACAGCTGATGAGTCATCGATTGTTAAGGACGGGGGGCAGCTGACTTCCTAGCCCGCTGCTTAACAACCAGCTATTATTCACACAGAATTCAAATGGGTCGATCATTTTTCGACCGATTCGAATTAGAATCTTTCAGAAAATTTGGAATTCAAAACACATTTTGACAAATTTCAAATATATTTGTTACTATTTCATTTGGCGATTCGGATACATCGGACTCCCTGAATAACCAAAAATTTTTCTGAATTTTCATTTGGACTGAAACAAATTGCACATGTCTACTGGTGTATAGCCATCTTTAGGTGCTCCCAGGATCACCCATTCATATTTATATATTATTCCTGAAATAAATCTTGCATTCTGAAGCATGTGAGATCAGAATATGGTATTCCAAGGGAAACAAAGTAGCACTAAATGCTTGGCAAGAGGTCAAAGGCCTGGTCAAAATAAATGTAAAATTAAAATTAACATACATTCTGAAATTTTACTGAGTTTAACAAAGTGTTTTCTAAACAGAGGAGTTTCTCAAAATGTATTAATACTTTAAAAATTTGGAGTGAGATCTAGAGCCTTTAATAGTTTAATATGTAATTCAAACCTCAATAATGTCATTTAAATCACTAACTCCACCTTTGAACTTAGCCTTTCTTAATTGCTTTTCCA
Organism: Rana temporaria; assembly: GCF_905171775.1. Lineage (NCBI taxonomy): Eukaryota > Metazoa > Chordata > Amphibia > Anura > Ranidae > Rana > Rana temporaria. The sequence goes on along the minus strand of NC_053490.1, from coordinate 269,358,651 downwards.
AAAGAAGCAAGATCCATTATCTCCGCACATCCCACTTATTAAAAAAGAAATACAGGCGATTTTCAGGTGAAGAATTGAGTACAGAAATGAAAAGTCCAGGTCAACTAAATATATGACTTCTGTAGTTAGAACTCCATCCCAACACACATTCTGATGCATACAGTCCAATAAGGAAATTTTAATTAACATTAATCAAGTATATACACTGGAAAGTGCTAATGGGACCTGTATATGTTATTTTAAAAAGTGGAATAAGGTGTTTAAAACTTTGATAAAGATCAAATACATTTTATTAAGTGTGATTTGTACTTATTTATACATTTGTGCATAAGAATATACAAGAATCTCTCAATTATATGTGTTAAAATTACTTGAAATAAAGTTATAGTTGTTTTCCTGTTTATACTGAATAATACCGTTACTATTGGAATTGCTTAGCCTGTCTTTTTGCTTTGTTTTTCAGATAAATTTGAATTTGATTCCATAGATCTCTCAAATAATATCAGTCATACAAAAAGCAGAGAAAAGCCTTTCATTTTAATTAAGGTGCTTTATCTCGGTAAAGAAAAAGGTGCGTCCCTTTTAAAAAAAAAAACATAGTGTATTCACTTACACAAAGATTAATAGTCTGAGATTCACTTGGGCTTTATTTTAAAACAAACTGCTGTATGGTCTTGGCCACCATGATGCAGCTCAGTTTCAGGGTCTTGCCAATCTTCTTATAGCCTAGGCCATCATTATGTAGAGCAACAATTCTTTTTTTCAGATCCTCAGAGAGTTCTATGACATGAGGTGCCATGTTGAACTTCCAGTGACCAGTATAAGAGAGTGAGAGCAGAAGGGGTCACCCTGCTTCTTTTATTATTGAAAGATACTTTTCTGGCTGAAAGTGAACCGAAACTCAAAACATAGCCTTGCAAGAAATGATGATGTTGTAGATTGTCCTATATTTTAGTTAAATACATTGACAAGACATTGTAACACTAACGAGTCACATGACACCGGGGAGGGAAAATGGCTAATTGGACCCAATTTGGACATTTTCACTTAGGGGTGTGTTCACTTTTGTTGCCAGTGGTTTAGACATTAATGGCTGTGTGTTGAGTTATTATATATATATATATATATAATATATATAATATATATAATATATATATATATATATATATATATATATATATATATATATATATATATATAATATAATATAATATAATATAATATAATATATATAATATATAATATATATATTCTTATATGAATTGTAATTGCATTTTATTAGTGAAAGATACTTTTCTGGCTTAAAGTTAACTGGAACTCGAAACATAGCTTCGCAAGAAATTATGATGTTGCACATTGGGCTAGATTCAGGTAGGGGGACGTAAGTTTGTGCGGGCGTAGCGTATTTACGCTACCCCACCGCACTCTAGAGAGGCAAGTGCAGTATTCACAAAGCACTTGCTCCGTAAGTTGCGGCGGCGTAGCGTAAATCTGCCGGCGTAAGCGTGCCGAATTCAAATTGTCAAGAGGTGGGCGTGTTTTATGTAGATAAAACATGACCCCACGTAAATGACGTTTCTCACGAACGGCGCATGTGCCGTCCCTGAACGTATCCCAGTGCGCATGCTCCTAATCACGTCGCAAATAGTCAATGCTTTCGACGTGAATGTAATTTACGCAAAGCCCTATTCGCGAACGACTTACGCAAACGACATGAACGAGGCAAAATTCGGCGCTGGCCCGACATCCATACTTAACATTGGCTATGCAGGAGTAACGTTACGCCGGAAAAAGCCTTACGCAAATGACGTAAAAAAATCCGCCGGGCGCACGTACATTTCTGTATCGGCGTATCCAGCTCATTTGCATATTCTACGCTGAAATCAAAGGAAGCGCCACCTAATGGCCATCGTAAATATGCACCCTAAGATACGACAGCGTAGGAGACTTACACCGCTCGTATCTTAGCCTAATTTAGGCGTATCTGGTTTCCAGAATACGCTTAAATTTACGACGGCGTAGATTCAGAGCTACGACGGCATATCTACTGATACGCCGGTGTAACTGTCTCTGAATCTAGCCCATTGTATATGTCAATAAGAGAGCAACCTGAGTTTCATTGGGATGTGGTGGTAGGCAAAATTAATCTATACTGTAGCTTTTAAAGCGTTACTAAAGGATTTTTTTTTTTAAATAACAAACATGTCATACTTACCTCCACTGTGCAGTTCGTTTTGCACTGAGTGGCCCCGATCATGTCTTCTGGGGTCCCTCGGTGGCTGTCTCTGGTCCTCCCCGCAATTAGTCACCGCATGGTGGTGACTAATTGCCTCACTGGATGTGATTGACAGCAGCGCCAGCCAATGGCTGCACTGCTCTCAATCCATCCGCTCTAGCCAATCAGTGGCCAGGCTGAGCGGCGAAGAGGATCGCGGGACCACGCGCGGGACTTTCGAGGGGTCAGGTAAGTATAAGGGGGGCTCGGGGGCGGCAGTATCAGATGTTTTTTCACCTTAATGCATAAATTGCATTAAGGTGAAAAAACATTTTCAACTCCTTTAACATTTGACAGGGTGCCTGTGGATCAGGGAACTAGGGTTGCAAAATGTCCCTATGTTGCAATTCTTTCCACTAAATGCAAGGCTCACCACTAGACAGCAGTATGGGATCTATGTTTCCTTTCTCAGACATAAGATGGCCACCCAGATTTCAGTAGAACTTCTATCAGACACAGGCTCTGGAGTCATGTGTATAGGACAAGTCTGTCCCTTGCAAAGTTCCCCTTGCACTAGAGGTAAACAACAACAGTCATGTGACTGCTTTGCCTATCTTTGGAAAAAAAAATGATTATGTGATCTAGGATCACTGCCTTACTCCTTTACCCTGGTACAATGTCCCTCCCAGCTTAACAGAGGCTGCACCTGCCTACACCCACAAAATGTTAGATATATTTTAAGAATTCATTTTAGTAGATAGATTAAAGTAAACCTCAGAAAATAAAAACCTTAAACCTACCACTCCACTATAATGTAGTCAGTTTTTGTTATGTATACAAACACCCCAGCCTATTGCTGTTGTAGCTCAATTTTCTTCCTACACAGCTGGGGTTGGGGGTAGCTTTAGGCCAGGGGTGTGAATACCACTTTTCTGTAATGGGTTTGGGGTTTTAATAGCCTGGCAAATGTTAAGTTTTAAGGTTCATCTTTGAGGGATAGAGAGTTTAAAGGAAACATATACTGAAAGAAGTATGAAAGCTGCCCTTGCTGATTTCATTGGCTGCCATGTTGACCCAGTGGCTTCAGTACCTTGCATTTCAGGAGTTCTGACTTCAATCTGACTTTACGCAATACCTTATCTTAGCCAGTAAGTATTAAAGTCAGAGACAATCAATATAAACATTAAAAGCGTTGGTGCCTCAGGACCAAAACCTAACATATCGGGTGATCAAGCTCCATTTTGCAATATTAAAAGCTCAATCACACTATGTGCAGTGACCTGCGTATTTATGCACTGGATAAATATAGGTCACCATTATGGCACATAGAAAACAATTGTTTTATATGTGCACCGTTCACACCACAATGGTTGTGTGATGTGCTGTGTGGTACAGTGCCAAAAAATGCACCATGTCTGCATTTTTCCACAGCACACTAGGTGGTACCGCATATCATGGTGCCCACATTGTAAAATGCTGAATTTTGCCATCAACCAAGCCTAATGCCCCGTACACACCATCACTTTATGTGATGAAAAAAAATGACGTTTTTAAAAACGTCACTTTAATTGACCGTGTGTGGGGGAAAACGTCGTTTTATGTCTTCTAAAAAACGACCAAAAAAAATTGAAGCATGCTTCAATTTTATGTGTCGTTTTTCAAAACGTCAACTTTTACTTCACAGAAATTGACCGTGTGTAGTAAAAAACGTCGTTTAAAACGACGTTTTTTCATCCACGCATGCCCAGAAGCTACTTATGAAGCAAGCTTCAATGGAAAAAGTGGTGAGAACGTAACCTCGCTTTGCTAGAGCATTGTGAGAAAAACGATGGTGTGTAGGCAACTTCGTCTTTGAAAATTGAAGTTTCAAAAACGTAATTTTTTACTTCACAGAAAATGTCGTTTTTTTTCATCACATAAAGTGATGGTGTGTACGGGGCATTAGTGTTAGCCCCACAGCTGGACAGACTCTCTTTGGCTGTCCATCAACACTGGGTCCATCTGAAAGCTACTAAACATTTCCAAATGTGTGAATGCAGTAGGATTATCACAACCAAATGGTTAGACTCAATACCCCAATCCACAGCCATTTAAGAAAAACAAAATTCGAAGTGTATTTCCACTTTTTGAACTCAAATTTGAGAAAACCCCACTATCTTTGGTTTGTATTTTCATTCACATAGCATACCAACATTTTTAAAATAAATAAATACATCTGTTAATTAAGATCTGCCTGTACAGGACAGATTGGGTTATTTATGGCAAACACAGCTGTCCATCCCCTTTATAGATAAAAATATCTGGTAGGATTTTGAAGTGCTGGAATTTCCAGAACAGAAAATTTTAGAAATGAAAGCTGCAGTTTTAGAATGTGTAACACATACTATATGGTAGGTATCCTAATTATGTTACAAATACATGGAAATACATTCTAAGGCCCAGATTCTCAAAGGACTTACGACGGCGTTGCGCAATGTACACCGTCGTAAGTCCGAATGAGAGCCGTCGTATCTATGCGGCTGATTCTTAGAACAGCGTTGTGTTTTACGTTGTTTGCGTAAGTCGTCCGTGAATGGGGCTGGACGTAAGTTACGTTCACGTCGACTAGGCATTGAGTGGGTGTAATCTGGGCCTAAATATTTAAACCCAGTTAAAATATGTATGCAAGCGTCATGTTTCATAGACGAACTATTTTTTTTTTTTACATTTTCTAATAGGTGTATAAGCTACACAATGGGGTTGATTTACTAAAACTGGGGAGTTGAAATTACGGTACAGCTGTGCGTGGTAACAATTGCAGTTTAGGAGTTAACCACTAGGGGGCGCTGTAGGGGTTAAGTATGTGTTTCTAACTGTAGGGGGTGGGGCTAGACGTGTGACGTCAGTGATCGTCTTTCCCTATATCAGGGAACAGACGCTCACTGACATTGCCACAGTGAAGAACGGCTGGGCACTTAAAGAGGACGGACCCATACGTGATTGTGCCCAGCCGTGCCATTCTGCCAACGTAAATCGGCGTTAAGCGGTCCTTAAGTGGTTAAAACGTCAGCTTGTTTAATTAAGCTTTGACAAAATAAATCCTGGGAGCTGATTGGTTTCTATGCAGAGCTACACCATATTTTACACTCCCCAGTACTTTTTTGTTAATTCAACCCTAATGTTGGTGTGCCATGTTTTGTTTCTCTTTTATACTCCACTAATTTTTTTTTTTTTAAATCTTTTTATATACTCCACTAACTTTATTAACCTAAAAACCTTGGGCCAAATTCTCAAAAACGCCGCCTAACTTAACTTTCAGCAGTTAAGTTACACAGGCGTTAAATTTCTACCTAAGTGCCCGATCCACAAAGCACTTACCTAGAAATTTCAGGCCGTGTAACTTAAGTGCCTCCGTCGCAAGGCGGTCCTCCTCTCCGGGGGGCGATTACAATTTAAAGGAGGCGCGCTCCCGCGCCGGCCGTACTGCGCATGCGTGTGACGTAATTTTCCTGACGTGCAGCGCGCAAACATAATTTACACCGGGCTTTGTGGATTGCGACGGGACAATAAAGTTGCGACGGGTGAAAAAAAAAATACGCGCCGGGAAAAAAAATTCAAATTTAAAAAAAAATCGCGGCGATCGGAAAAAAGATCTGGTTTTACATGGTGTACTAACTTTACACATTGTAAAACCAGCCCTAATTTAACGCGTGCAAATCGTAACTTATGCAGAAAACACAAAGCTTTAATGCTGTGTGGATCTGCTTAAGTACTCATTTGCATACGCTAGCCGGCATTTCGACTCGAAATGCCCCCAGCGGCGGATGCGGTACTGCATCCTAAGATCTGACAGTGTAAGTGTCTTACAGATGTCAGATCTTCTGCCTAACTTTGGAAAAATCCTTTTGAGGATCGTTTCCAAAGTTAGGCACAGAGATACGCAGGCTGAACAGCAGTTCCGCCTGCGTATCTCTTTTGAGAATTTGGCCCCTTCTTCTGTGCCCTGGGCAGCTTTGTCTTTAGGGCCCCAAAGTCAAACCTTACACCCCCAACAATTCCCAGAATTCAGTCATAGCAATGTTGAACACTAAGGGCGCGTACACACGGTCAGTTCATCTGATGAGAATGGTCCGACGGACCGTTTTCATCGGTTCACCGCTGAAGCCGACTGATGGTCTGATGTGCGTACACACCATCGTTTCAAAAACTGATTGGGTCAGAACGCGGTGACGTAAAACACACGACGTTCTGAAAAAAACGAAGTTCAATGCTTCCAAGCATGCGTCGACTTGATTGTGAGCATGCGCAGGTTTTGAACCGATGCTTTTGTGTACTAACCATCGGTTTTGACCTATCGGTCAGCCGTCCATCGGTTCGATTTTAAAGCAAGTTCTCTTTTTTTTGACCGAAGGACAACAGACCAATGGGGCGCACACACGGTCGGTTTGGACCGAAGAAACTGAACTTCAGTCCATTTTCATCGGTTTGGACCGGTCGTGTGTACGCGGCCTCAGGCTTTTTTTATTGGACAGTGAGATGGTGAATGGATTGTAATCCAAAGTTTTTTCAAGACTTACCAGACACAAAGAAAAAGGTTAATTAAAGTAATAGCACCTTGTAAGGTCAGCTTTTAGGCAGGAGCTTTTGTTTTGCATTTCCAGGAAAACAGAGTGCATTGTTAATCATATTTTACATTTGAGAACTGTTTTAATTGAAATACATTCTATTTTTAAGCTTCCCAAGTGCTCGGATGGGAAAAACTTGATACTTTTGAAGGGGATGCAGTGAGCACTCAAGAAATATGGAAAGCCAGGGAGTTCTCATCACTTTTATCATTACATCCTGGGAAAGAGCCTGACAATATTAATGAAAGCACTCCAGGTATCAACAGATCAGGTAATTAAAAATGCTAGGCTGATTAAATATCAACCACATGGCAGTGTACATGGCACTGTCAGTTACAATAAAATGTGTAATGAAAGTGCCTGTGGCTGTTCTAAATGGTCCATTTTATAACAAAGAATATCTGTTCAGTCACTAGACTACCATTATTGCTTAGTTAGAATTGATTAACCTTTTATCATCAAAGTTTGAAAACCACAATCTTATTAATGCTCACTTTATGTTAATATGAATGTAAGTTTATGTGTTAGTCAGTTTTGTCTACAGGTGAAACCAATTAAAGCATTATTGAGTAGTGTAACAATGAGAACATACTAAAAATAATTGCTCCTTAAAAGAATATGACTTTCATTGTATTGTTACATAATATTATTAAAATGTTTATAGAGATTCAAAGATCCGGAGTCCAATAAGATATTTTGAACTGAATGTACAGTTTGTTTTTTTACTTGTTTTATTTGCCTGATTTAGTGTGCTAAGAACTAAACATAAATTTACAATTAGTTAAGTAACTATAAAATATTAAAGAAAGAAAACAAGCAGTGCCAACCTAAGTGCAGTATTGTTATGACACGTTTTTTAATTTTAGTAGAAATGCACTCACTCTGAGTGGAATAAAAGCAGGCACATCATGATAATGTCCAATGGACAGCAGGGCTCCAAGAGGCGATCTTCTAGCGCTGTAAATTCTTGTCTGGTGGCGCTGGTGGCTTCCAGTGTCCCAGCTTAGAGCAAACAAGGCGCAGGGGGATATCGTCAGTCCAAGAGTCCCTGGTCGCGATCGGATGATGCTAGTAACGTGCACGCGTTTGAAACATGCATGCTCCTTCATCAGTCATAGCGTTTCACCATCTTGGATGTGGTAAAAAAAGGTAATGGCAGGCAGGCCAATCAGATCATAGCACCGCCCTATCAGTAATTCACTATAAAATAAAATATTGCATATCGATATTTAATATTTTACATATCCAGTCAACGGGTGGAAATCCTGGCTCATTCTCAAATCTTCCAAGGCTATCCTTAGCCTAATGTTTACAGAACTCAATAGCTCCAGCCCAAATGTACACATACAAATAAATGAGACAAAGGAAAGGTTTACTTAAAAACTGAAGAGTGCAAAATCTGGTACAGCTGTGCATATATGTCAGTCAGCTTCTAGGTTTCATTGTCAAAGCTAATTGAACAAGCTGAAGGTAGAAGCTGATTGGCTACCATGCACAGCTGCACCAGATTCTGACTGCTCCAGTCTCAGTAAAGCTTCTCCAAAGTGTCTCATTCCACCTCCCCCTCACTGACCAATCTTTTCAGTTGGGGCTCTATATAGCTTAATTCTAAGAGAGAGAGAGTTATACTGAGAAAAAAAGACAAACGCTGATAGTTCTTTTATTGCATTTGTAGTAGAGTTTGGCAAATAATCTACTTAAGCATGCTTTGTGGTCAAACATCACCACTGTGTACCAGATAGACAATGGACTACAGGTGTTCCACCTTGACTCAGTAGCACATACAGGTACAAGGCCACACATTTATTGTTTAATTCCAGCATGACACTAACTGTAGAAGGTTGGAGTGTCAGTGCTCATGCTGTAACTTGAGAAGTAAAGTTGTTTTTAGTCTAAAGGAGAACAGAATGTGTCCTTATATGTGCTACTAGTTCAAGGTGGGGCACCCAGAGGTGGTTTTCCAGCTTGTGCTTGTTTGGGCAGTTGTTTTTTTTTCTTGACCCAAAGGAGAAAAATGTGTGGCCTTGTAAGTGCTATTGAATATGAAGGGGAGTGACAGATCCTGGAGGACATAGAGGCACAGTCTTCACCAGCAACCACCCCCCGCCCACCAACCCCTTTTTTCTCTTCGCTTTTTTCCACCTACCCCTTACTCTTTAGATGGATTTGGAGACCATTGTATAACATAATTTATACTTACATCACAAAACCTGGTCCTGAAGAAACAGAATGTCAAAAAATGTAGAGATCTGGGAGCTGCGGTGGCTCAACGCGATTGGCACTGCGCTGACAAGCCATTCACCTCTGCAGCTAGGGGTTCGGATCCCGGTCTCGGCTACATGTGAATTGAGTTTGGTGGTCTCAGCCCGGCTCCCGGTGGGTGTTCTATCCGAGGTAAGCCTGTGCTTAGTACGCCCCCCCCCCACAAAAACCACCACACTTACACGCACTCGAAATTGGGTTAACATGCACGCACTTTGACCACGCGGTCTCTAAAAAGAGAGGCGAAGGACTAACGGGGCTGGTTGAGCAGGCTAGATCCTCTCACTCCCTTATAGGGAGTCCCTCTGCCCCGTTGGGCTTCAAAGTGGAGCAGGTAGGGCGGGCTATGTGGGAGGACCCCCTCACACACCCGCCATTGCCACCCGGGGCATGGAGAAAGGTGGCAGATTGCCTCTGGGGGAGGCCTGCCTACTCCCAACTCCTGCAGTCCGGCTCCTCTCTCTTGAGTACACGCACAAAATACACTTTAAAAAGAAAGAAAAAAAATGTAGAGATCTTTCAATTGTGATTTATACATGATACTTAGATGGTCAAACTAATTGTATGCCATTAGTTATGGCCACTATATCTTTGTTTTTATAGATGGACCATTGAGATATTTTTATTTTTTATTTTAAAATAGCACCAATACATTTTTGTACTTTTATGTATATACTGTTGTGGATTTGATATGTTCTAGTCTTGAATTCCACATGTAAAGTCCTTATAGTTTCTCAAAATATTTTGTATATCATTATAGGATGGTGGCAAATTTGACTTATTACAAATATGTGAGATTACACTCTTTATAAAACATAATTTTCTGTACACTAGCTGATCCCTTGCTATCAGGATAGCAGCCAGAATGCCTGGCATGTTGTGATGGGGGTGGTTAGAAGCACACAGCTTTACTTTTAAAAATGTTTATACAGTGCAAAATAAAATAAAATGTGGATGTAGCCAGCATTTTTTAGGATGTTGCTGAAACTGTGTTTATACATAGTTTCAGCACCATGGATAGCAATTGTCAGCATATGAATTAATGGCCTCCTGTTATTTAATAAGTTTTGCCCAAATAATTCCCAAAAGATGGCTACAGAGACTGTATTTAAATACATATTATAAATAAATAGACTGGAGATACATACCTATGGCCAGTTCTGACAACAATGGGTTTTGGACCCAAATGTTTTCAAATAGATCTAAATTTGTATATCAAACCTCTAGCTAATGTATATACAATAGATGCTTCAAATCCCTTTTTGCTATAAAGGGGCACTTGTTAAGATTGTCTTCTCTTACCATTCTGGTTGTTCATTCTAGGCCACAGAGCTTCTATATACCACCATTACTGGCCTATGAATAAAAGCCCTGGAAGAGAAAACATCATTGCGTGAGGTTGATGGTTTCAGCAAATCTGTAACAGCCCTGTTTAGTTTGGTCAGTCATGTGTGCTCCTCTCCAATTCCCATTTGAATCCTAGCGACCCATCCTCTTAAACCCATGGGAAGATTGAAATATCTGGGTGATTGGGTACCCAATTATTTCACAAAATGTATTATTGATCTTTACCATTAAAGGGAGAAACTTGCACATATTCCACAATGTATCCCTTAATGTAATAGGGCACATAAATCTTATAAATATTTTATATTGTAGGGATCTGTTGCCATCTACTGTTAGCGGCTAATATCACAGTGTTATATATAATTATGTATTAACACTTTCCTGTCTCTGGTGGGATGGCTTAAAAACCCCAGAAAGAGGACATTTTCAGAGTGAGTAATGCACTGACTCCACATGTCCACATGCAGGAGCTGCAATACTGTATGTTATCCAGTCAGGAAACAGAGACTGTTAGGTAATTATACTGTTTAACTGTAGCTGCTCATACATTCTTGATCTGAATTCTAGTGAAAGACAAGTTTCTGTCCTATTGTTATTATCTCACATGCACAATGCCAGATAGTTAGGTATGTGCTACGGTATGTATGTAGTGGTCGCCTTTCTGTATATTAGTAGGTGAACCTGTTTATGGAGAGTTTATATGCAGCACCTGTTATTGTAGTTAACCCCACCCATTGTTGTCTGGGATTCTATAGCTAGTCCCAGCTTAAGGCTCGATAACCAACATAGGTTAGAGCCAGGTTTGGCATTCGACAGCCACTTCTGGTAGCTAGAGGTCTGGTTGCATGTCCGATTAGAAACTACAAGGGAGGGACTAAAGCGTAGAGTAGGCTGACTCTGAGTTTCAGTGCCACACCACAGTTTCAGTCTAAATAGGACAACCCGACCACCCCGCCAGGTGCGTGCAATCAGCTTACCTGACGTTGAATGGCACTGCCAGGAGTGCACGTCCAGTTAGTGAGACTAAGCAGTTTCCAGAGCCAAGGGGAAAACTCCTCCTAGTGGCATCTGAGAGCGCCGCATCCACATCTCATAAAGGGATGTGGATGAATACCGCCCCGCTGACAAACGGGGACAGTGTCCTTGGCCGCATATCTACTGCCCCCAAAAACCACAAGGATGGGGGGGGGAGAATACAGGGGAACCCTGCCAGCCACTGAAAATACCCAAAGCCCCTCCGCAAGAGGAAAGCATTAAATTTCCATTGAGTATGTGACTGTTTCATCAAAAAAGTATGGACGGTCTGAACTCCTTTATCGTGTGGAAAACCTGAATAAAGTGCTTCCACATCTAGGGTTACTAATAAAGCTCCCTGGGGTACACTACAGCCTTCAATGTGTTTTAGAAGGTCCAGAGTGTCCCTAAAATAGGATGGTAATAGGATGGTAAGCTAGTAACATGTGGCATCAATAAAAAGTCAACAAATTTGCTAGCATTCTCACATTGTGCATCTATCCTAGAAACAATTGGCCTCCCCGGTGGGTCTAATTTATTTTGTGTCATATATGTACTTTTGTCAAAGTTGCATCACGTGGGAACTGGACTGTGAGATATTTGTAGACATTCTGATCAATGAGGCCCTCCATGTAAGCTGTGCCAAAAAGGTCCTTATATTGGCTACTATATTTCAATGTATATTTTCTGTATTACTTAGGGATGAGGCATAGTGTATCACTTTTCATGTCCATGATAGCCATGTCATGGTGACATAATTTATTAATTGTATCACTGTCTTGAGGCAATGCCTATAACTGAATATTAAAAACATGGGGGGGCATTGAGTAAATTGGGGAGTAAAACTAATGATGAAGGAAGATAAAGAGAAGAGGAGAAGGGAGAGGGTAGAATAAGAAGGGGTAGTGTTAAGAGAGAATGTGTAAGAATGGGAGAGGCTTATCTCAAACCTATTATGTGGAGAATCCACAATCAGAAGAAAATGGTTTGGAACCAAGGAGATTCCAAAAATAATATATAGATACACCAGATGGCCGTGTATGCAGAGAATTTATCGTGATGTGCTAGCAGCTTCTTTAGGCATTGTATATTAGTGAGTTCAGCATTCTATACTGTGATCATGGAGACATCCATTGACTTCCAGTGCCTGACAATTAAGTTTCAGGCTTGTATTAAGAAGAAGCATGGTAGCCTTTCTTTGGACTAAAATATCAAATTGTCCTCCCAGGGACCGTGTTCAGAGTGAAAACTCTAAGGCCCCGTCCAGACGACCGAACATGTCTGCTGAAACAGGTCCGCGGACCAGTTTCAGCAGACATGTTCGGTCGTCTGTACAGCCGAGCGGACAGGATTCCAGCATACATTTGCCCGCCGGGCCTTTTTCCAGCGGGCAAATATTTCCAAACTTGTTTAGAAACAGCCCGCTGGAATCCTGTCCGCTCGGACATGTTCAGTCGTCTGTACAGACCTACCGTACATGTCCGAGCGGCCGCCATCCCTCGCATGCGTCGAATGACTTTGACGCATGCGTGGAAGCATTGAACTGGCAGGGCCGCACACGTCGCCGCGTCATCGTCGCCGCGACGGCATGGCCTCGTCGCCGCGTATCGAGTACGTGCGGATTTCTGTATGATGGTGAGTACAGCCATCATACAGAAATCCCCGGGCAGACATGTACGCTGAAAACGGTCCGGCGGACCGTTTTCATCGTACATGTTTGCCCGTGTGTACAAGGCCTTAGAAAAAGAAAAAAAGGTGCTGCAATTATTAAATTAGTTTGAATAGTGAACTAGGGTAGACATGTTAGAGTAAAATTAATGCGCAACCTAAAAAAATCGCATTAACAAGCGAAAATATAAAAGTGTGTATATGAAAAAAATATAAAAATAGTAGTAACCACACCGAAGTGACTAGTGAAAAAAACACTAAGGAATTTTTAACCATAAATATATAGAGGGGATTGGCACCCACTCCAGCAATGTAGATTGTAATATTACAAACACACTATATAAGAACAGTGCATGTAGCATATTACACACACTCTGCAATAATCACTTTAGAGTCCAATATAAAATGACTGCACAGATTCTGTTAGGCTCTGGAACAGGGGTGAAAATCTTCAGCTCATACTTCCATCAGGTAAAGATATATGAATTGGCCGCTTACCTCTGTTACGGAGATCAAATGGGCTCAGCATATGGAGGTTAATCTGACAGGCTCAGACTCTGGAAGGTTAATTCACAGCAGGAATCCCACACTCCTTGACGGTCTTGTTCACCTCTCCAAGGGATATCACACGATCACAGGGTCAGCTGGATCTCTCACCCAGGGATACACACTCTCTCCTCCAGGGATTTGTGTTTAAGTGAAGCCGTTTAGAGGGCAGATTTAGGCATATTATAAAATAAGAAAGAAGAGAAAAAACTTCATGGTGCAGTAGGTCAAAAAAACACACCCTTTATTAAAATATAGGGTTGCTGAAATCCAAACTTTAAAAGTTTCAAAAACGAATACAAAAAACAGACAGCGAGCCGTGGCTCACGCCAAACCAGCTGGAGTGTGATGACGTCCTTAGCTCCACCCGCTCCACCCTGTTTTCAGTCATTGTCATGCTGGAAGACCCATCCATAACCCATCTTCAGTGTTCTGGCAGAGGGACGAAGATTCTCATTTAAGATTTTACAATACATGCCCCCACCCATTGGCCTCTCAATGCGACAAAGTCAGCCTGCACCTTGAGCAGAGAAACAGCCCCAAAGCATCATGTTTCCACCTCCATACTTGACTGTAGGGAAGGTGTACTTAAAGGTCATAGTCAGCATTTTTCCTCCTCCAAACATGGCAAGTTAATGACAAAAAAATACATTTTGGTCTCATCTGACCACAGCACTTACTCCCAATCCTTCTCTGAATCATTTAGATGTTCATTGGCATGACTGTACTAGTGCCTTCTTGAGGAGGGGGACTCGCCATGTTTAGAAGAAGAAAAATGCTGACTATGCCATCTTTGTATGGATAGCAATCTATCTGGTAAGAGGCTGAATCTTTGTGGTGGAGGATTCACTGGAAAACAATTGTGTGCTGGGTGATATTTTCACAAGAGCTATCAGGAATTACATGGACTGAGCACTTTTTACTGAGCACTTTTGTGGACTTTGCTTTATTTAACTATTTATTTGAAATGTTGATGCACTTTGCATTAGTTTTTCCCCCCCTAAAGAGTAACTGAAGATAGTGTTGGTGGATAGAAGTGTAGTTACAAGGTGCTTGCAGGGAATTATATGCTGGAGCACCAAGGGAGAATCTAACTTTTACATACCAGTATATTGATGCAGTGTTCTTTTTATGAGACTACGGTCTTAATATTATTCACTATTGTTTTGTTGAGGAATAATAAGCACACAGTATATATGAATAACAAAAGGTTTACATATATTAGCCTTAGTTTGCTTTTATTAGCCTCTCTTCCTGAACACTGACTTTTTCCTTCAACATAGTATAATTTCCTTTAACCATGCCTGTTCCGTCACCTGTTCACCTACAGACAAACTGACATTGCAGGTTATGCAGAATAACAAATTTGCAGGCAAAATTTTTTCATGTTCAGGAGTGGATTTTGAAGTATCTTTTTTGGGACCTTATTTTTCCTCCAACCTCTGGAGAACATCTCTTTGTTACATTTTTCTTTGCAAATGTTGACCAGGGGATGGCACTGCTGTTTAAGGACATTACTGTGTTGCATTTTGCCTGGTGTGCATTGACTTAGGGAAGGCACCAGGAATGGGCCAATGCTGCTGTTTTACATCTTGGTTGTTGATTAATGACTTGGAGATGGCTTCAGGAATGGGTCAGTGCTGCTGGCTTAGCTGGAGGGAGTCACTGTGTTACATTATAGTTGTCATTTGTTGGCCCGGGGATGGACTCAGGAATGATTCTGAGGTTTTAAAAATGTACAATTGCCTCTAAAGATTTACACATTTCAGTTTTGATATTGTAATACCTTGAGGAAAAAAAGGTAAAATATTTTATATGAAACACTAGCTACAACAGCTACAAAAAATAAATGTTAGTCATGTGATGGAGATGGAGGTGCGTTTAATTCTTTTGCAGCCTGTTGGTGTGTGGGCAGGACTTATCCTACCTGATCAAGAGGAAATGACACACACAAAGACTATGAATATGTAACAGTTCAGGAACAATGTATTTG
Source organism: Rana temporaria (assembly GCF_905171775.1). Taxonomy (NCBI): domain Eukaryota; kingdom Metazoa; phylum Chordata; class Amphibia; order Anura; family Ranidae; genus Rana; species Rana temporaria. The sequence continues at coordinate 269,343,002 of NC_053490.1, read as the reverse complement.
TAATGCCGCGTACACACGATCAGAAATTCCGACAACAAAAGTCCGATGTGAGCTTTTGAACGGAAATTCCAACCGTGTGTATGCTCCATCGGACTTTTGCTATCAGAATTTCTGCCAACAAAAGATTGAGAGCTGGTTCTCAAATTTCCGACGGAAAAAATTCCTATCGGAAGATCAGATCGTCTGTAGCAATACCGACGCGCAAAATTACGACGCAGACTTGGAAACAATTCGAAGCATTCTCGGAAGCATTGAACTTAATTTTCTCTGCTCGTTGTAGTGTTGTTTGTCACCGCGTTCTTGACAGTCGAAAGTTCAGAGAACTTTTGTGTGACCGTGTTTATGCAAGTCAAGCTTGAGCAGAATTCCGTCAGAAAAACCATCCAAGGTTTTTCCGACTGAAAATCCGGTCGTGTGTACGGGGCATTAGAGTAGTATGGCAGAAAAGTTACAAAAGTATTTATAGCAGCACAGTTGGCATAGCTCCCAACTGTCCCTGATTTTGGAACAGAGTCCCTCTGTCCCTCTTTCCTCCTCACGTGCCCCTCATTTTGGTCTGATCTATGTAGTTGTATATAAAAGGCACTATTTATCTTTCTAAAAGTGTTTCCTAGTGCTAAACCTTTCATCCAATTTTTTAATTGCTGCATTTGGAAATTTCAAAAGCCAGTATGAAGGAATAGTAGTGGTTAAAAAACAAACCATCAAAAAAAAAAACAGTTGTGGGTTTAACTAATCCCTTTTTTTTTTATATTTCTCTTTTAAGGGGGCATGGCAGGGGGGTGTCCTATGCCTACATACTTTTGCTAATAGGTGTCCCTCGTTCCCATCTCAAAAAGTTGGGCGGTATGCAGTTATTATTACCAGTATTGACACTTGCCATAACAGGTGGAGTAATATTTGCAGTAAAAGGCAAAATAACTTACAGAAACTATTTTTGTAACTAGAGGGGTTAATGCTTTACGCAACCCCTGAACAATTTCCTACAGTGTGTGAATGCAGACACTAAAGGTAGTGCAGGCTCTAGTGGTCTAGTAGTTATACCAGGAGATCACATAGCACCAACACAGACATGCAGCTGTATTTCTTCTGGCACAGTAAGGCATGTTATATGTGAGGCCTACTTTACTAGGAAAGGAGCTGCAGGAGATGTAAGTGACTGGTGGGGTGGCAGTTCAGGGAGGCTATGGAGGAGGTGTCGGCAGCAGCTCTGGTGACTGGTGCTTGAGGGGTTTCCAGCGATATCCCTATACTTGCCCTTCTTGTACTGTAACCTTTTCCTGACAGTAAATCTCTATCCCTAACAAGCAGGTTCTTACCCCCATCCTGTCTACTCACAAATGTGCCCAAATCCTGGCAGGTCCCTTATTTATAAGGGCTTCTCCATCCAAGATGGCCGCAGAAGGTCAATAGGGATTGCAGTGTCCAATCGGACAACTGTTTCCCTTGTGATGCCCATGTAGGCTGCAGAGGAACATCATTCCCGTAAGTCTTCACCCCATTCATACAGCAGCCATACACCACCTACTGAATGGAGTAAAAACCACACTTGCCAACAGGTGTGGCTCCATGCTCCTTGCCAAATTATTTACAGACTCTTTGTTGTCTGTCCTTGTAAATTATACAGTATATTCAGCAAGCAAGCAAAGTCCTCATTTTATTTTTTACATGCATCTGAGTAGTGCAGTGTCTGGCTGCTTTCCTAGAAAGCTCTATATTCAGTAGTGGAAGTAAGTGACCTCCAAAAAGATGTCACCATTTTCACACACTCTCTCAATTTTTGGCCTTTTCTGTGTCTCTTAAAAAAGGAAATGACTGCCTACATACCACAAATCAAGGTTGCCAGTCCAGAGTTGAGTGATTTAGGCCCAAATAAATAGCATACATACTGTGCCCAAAGATTACGTTTTTCAAACGTTAGTCACAGATACTGTATTTACAGCAAATTGTCCAATGTGTAAGTGAGAGGGTTCTCTCTCCCTTGCACATTGGACTGTTTGATTTAAATAACTTCTTCTTTATATATTGGACACACTTAATTTAGTTTTTATGCTTATATTACAATAAGATATTGCTATTATGTTTATTACAGGTATAATGATAGACAGAAATAAGCCATTAATGGCACCCTCACTAGGTACTTTTCAAAGTCTACTTCAGTCACATACTCACGACCCACCAGAGGATGCTCTAGTGGGTAATTCATGCCTACATAAGTATATCATTCTGTCTGTTGAATATTATAACAAAATAAGTGACACAATATTATAACAAAATAAGTGACACAATGTTTTTGCTCTTATTACAAAATAAAATGATCTACCCCCCTCTGGGAAATTCATTAAAATTATTTAATTTATTATGTTTTGTTCTAGGATTATATGAATCAACTATTGAACTAACAGTATATGATCCAACAAAGGTCTCACAGCAAATAATTCATGGGGAAAAGTACAGCAGGTATGAAATTGAGCAATGTACCTCCAAATATTATGTCTTCAAATTCTAAACCACATTCATTAGTGTAGCATTTACCTGTCTCCTGGAGGGATGGTGGTAACACCCAGAAACAGGGCGGGCTGACATTTCAACTCATGGTATAGATCACTTAGGCAACAGATGGGCACCAGTCACTTTAAGGTGCAAAACAAAAAGGAGTTTTTTTAGCTCACACTAAAACTCCAGGGAGAGAGGGATAGGGCACAGGGCCCCCATGAACTAGAAGACTCAAAAAAAAGAGAACAAAAGTACTCACACTCCTCATAGATGAAGAACCTTAAAGCCAACCCATCATTCTGTGACTGTAGATCCTAACTGTAAAGCACTTAAAATATCAGCTGCCAGCTCCATGGGTAGAAGACATTATACTCCAGTGGGGTCAAAGCTCCACATCTGAGCTTATTCCAGGCCCTCAAGACATCAGGAGATTCTTCATGGCTCATTAGTCCCTAGGCTTTACAGATTAGGCCCCAGATCCAAGCTTCTGTCAAGCCACATGGTCATCTTCTCAGACAGCAGGCCTATAAGGTTCCAGTAGCACAACACACCCTTCCCCCAGGCAGGAGACCCAGAGAGAACAGACTGACTTCACAAGGTCACTTCCGGGACATTTATACCCTCTTCCAGCATGCACCATTGCCCAGAACATTTCTATTGTTTGACCAGAGAAGATAAATATTCATATCTGTGGGTAGCGCAACTCTTATGCTATTGCCAGAGACATCTGTTGCCACCTACTGGCAACAGAAAGACATAGAATAACCAAGGCAAAGGATAACCCAAAGACGCTGAACTATCAATTTAGCTAAGCTGACTGACATTTAATTAGACACACCTGCTTAGGGAAGGTGACTATACTAGTTGCTCTTCATGGTTAAGACACAGCGCTGACAGAATTTAGTCAATGTAGAAGTCATGGGTATAGGAATAGAATGTGCGTTTTCCATATTAGGGCATTTCTCCCTCTGACTGTTCACAAGATGGTATTGGGATAATAGGTTTCTGAATTGGTTAGATAATGTTATGTCAGGGCATACTTTTGCTGTGTTGTGAAGGTCATGGCAGTTAAGGTGAGGATAAAGTATGAAACTGGAGTCTCCACATAATAGTAGTATCTCTTTCATATGGGCAGACAACACTTGGAAAAGGTGTAAAAGGGATCACTTTTACCTAGAGTTATTTGCATCGTTGCTTAAAATCATAACAGGGATATCCTGGATCAAGCCCTTCAAAATTTGATTTCTACCTTCCAAAGCAGATCTCCAGTTTGTTTATTTCAAGGAATCTTACAGAACATTAAAGAAAATGAAGACATTTATGTGTCTTGTCATAGCTTAGGCTATAACAAGTTGTGGTTAAGTAACATATGGAAATGTGGGAGTTGAATATTGGGAAAAATGCATCTCTTGTAAGCAAAAAATGTTTGAGATAAAGGCTTTAACACTTTATTTTGTAGTTTGAGATCCAGAGTGTCCAGGTAAATAAGCAATATAGGATTTATCTATAAACAAGTGATAAGCGCTTCAAATGGGTGATCGTGACCATAACAGAGGATGATTCCAATAATACGTGCACAAATATAATAAATGACTGCACTGTGGTATGTGAAAAATTATCAACTGGGAAAAGGTAAACCCTGATGAAGTCACGAGGTGCGTGACGTAACGCCGTAGGGAGTCAGACCGAGATTTACATCCACACAAGCCGGAGGCCACCGGACGTCAGGCGGTATATAGAACGCCGCGTCCCCGGGAGTTTTAAAAATACAACACTGCATGCGCGCATCCCTGCTTTGCTTGCTTTGCTCTATTTATCAAAATTTTTTTGCTACAATAAACACGCGCAAGCTTAAACTTATTACACTATCGGAGGCATTTTTTCCTCTCCCTCTGTCCCCATTCCACCCGCACTGAGGACCATGGAGCCTGGAGAGATCCAACAGCCGGAGCAGTAGGAGTGATCCACAGTCGGGGACGCAAGAACATCCATTGTGGAGTCCTAACTATATGCTTATATATAGCACCCTGCAGGTAAGGGTACTACATTACCTATGAGGATAGTCCACTAACTGTTAGAGGGAAGAAAATAGAGTTGCAGAAGTTCACCTGTCCAGACTCACCTGGCTTAGAGACTGTCTGTCATCTTGGACCTTCTTTATTTATTCACTTATTTATTTATTTATTTTTTGAAGCTTCAGCATTTGCACTTTAATACTTCTGGACACTTTTGAATGCACAGAGATTTACTTATTTATTTATTTACACCATTCCATGTTCACATCCTTGTGTTTAATTTTGGGTTTACCTTTTCCCAGTTGATAATTTTTCACATACCACAGTGCAGTCATTTATTATATTTGTGCACGTATTATTGGAATCATCCTCTGTTATGGTCACGATCACCCATTTGAAGCGCTTATCACTTGTTTATAGATATTTGATTTTTTTGTGTTATGTGAACACTCTTAGATATAGCTGCATCAGATTTTTATTTATGATCACCTGCTTTATTATCATCGCTGTATACTCGCAGTAGCGCATTGAAAACTTCATCACTTTTAATATAGGATTTATGATGTGACTGGAAATGTGAATGAATCAGGGGTGTGAGGGTTGTAAAGCACTGCAGAATTACCGTATTTATCGGCGTATAACATGCACTTTCCCCCCTGAAAACAGAGGACAAACAGTGCCTGTGTGTTATACGCCGATATTTCTTTTTTTTACCAACGGGGGCATGGATTGGGCGGGGGTGTCCTGCCGGCCACCCTGTCTCTCCTGGCCCTGGGACAGCCCGCCGACATACTCTAAAGATTTTAAAAAATCACTGTCAGTCTCTTCACATACAGTTGTGCTCATAAGTTTACATACCCTAGCAGAGTTTATGGTTTCTTGGCCATTTTTCAGAGAATATGAATGATAACACAAAAACATTTCTTTCACTCATGGTTAGTGTTTGGCTGAAGCCATTTATTATCAATCAACTATGTTTATCTTTTTAAATCATAATTACAACAGAAACTACCCAAATTACCCTGATCAAAAGTTTACATACCCTGGCGATTTTGGCCTGATAACATGCACACAAAATGACACAAAGAGGTTTGAATGGTTATTAAAGGTAACCATCCTCACCTCTGATCTGTTTGCTTGTAATTAGTGTGTATGTGTGTATAAAATATCAATGAGTTTCTGGACTACTGACAGACCCTTGCATCTTTCATCCAGTGCTGCCCTGACATTTCTGGATTCTGAGTCATAGGGAAAGCAAAAGAATTTTCAAATGATCTGTGGGATAAGGTAGTTAAAATGTATAAAACAGGAAAGGGATATAAAAAGATATCCAAGGAATTGAGAATGCCAATCAGCAGTGTTCAAACTCTAATCAAGAAGTGGCAAATGAGGAGTTCTGTTGAAACCAAACCACGGTCAGGTAGACCAATTAAAATTTCAGCCACAACTGCAAGAAAAATGATCCGTGATGCAAAGAAAAACCCACAAATAACTTCAGATGAAATACAGGACTCTCTGAAAACATGTGGTGTGGCTGTTTGAAGATGCACAATAAGGAGGCACTTGAAAAAAGATGGGCTGCATGGTCCAGTTGCCAAAAGAAAGCCATTATCACGCAAATGCCACAAAGTATCCCGCTAACAATATTTCAAACAGCACAGAGACAAGCCTCAAAACTTCTGGCACAAAGTCATTTGGAGTGATGAGACCAAAATTTAGCTTTTTGGCCACAACCATAAACACTACACTTGGAGAGGTGTCAACAAGGCCTATGGTGAAAGGTACATTATTCCTACTGTGAAAACATGGAGGTGGATCACTGATGTTTTGAGGATGTGTGAGCTACAAAGGCATGGAAATTTGGTCAAAATCGATGGCAAGATGAATGCAGTTATCAAAAAATACTGGAGGAAAATTTGCATTCATCAGCCAGGAAGCTGCGCATGGGACGTACTTGGACATTCCAACATGACAATGATCCAAAACACAAGGCCAAGTGGACCTGTCATTGGCTACAGAAGAGTAAAGTGAAGGTTCTGAAGTGGCCACACTGGGGAGATCTCAAACGTGCAGTTCATGCAAGACAGCCCAAGAATTTACAGGAACTGGAGGCTTTTTGCCAAGAGGAATGGTCAGCTTTACCATCTGAGAAGATAAAGAGCCTCATCCACAAATACCACAAAAGACTTCAAGCTGTCATTGATGTTTAAGGGGCAATACATTGTATTAAGAACTGGGGTATGTAAACTTTTGATCAGGGTCATTTTAGTAGTTTCTGTTGTGTTTATGATATATATATAATATATATAACAGTTGATTGATAATAAATGGCTTCAGCCAAACACTAACCATGAATGAAAGAAAAGTTTTTGTGTTATCATTCATGTTCTCTGAAAAATGGTCAAGAAATCATAAATTCTACCAGGGTAAGTAAACTTATGACAAGAAACACAAACTCCTGCGCACAAGTGGGATCCTTGATGATTAGTCAGATATCTACATACAGTTCTCCTTAAATGTAAAAAAAAAACGTAGTAACAGAGGCCTTGCTGCCCTTCATGGATGGGGGAATCCTGATAGAAGACAAAAAGGGAGAAAGAAAGGCGCACCAGCCTCGTGTACTACCGTTTGACAAATTTTAATGAAATAACAAAATAATGAAAACTACTCACAAACAAAGAATGATAAAAGGCTTGTCAAACGATAATTGAAATACCCCTCGAACCACACTCCAGAATGTAGGGGGGGTGGCGAGGTGCGTTGCTGCTGGCTGACGCGTTTCGAGGTGACAGAGACCTCTTCCTCAGAGCCCAGCAGTCTGACAAGCCTTTTATCATTCTTTGTTTGTGAGTAGTTTTCATTATTTTGTTAAAGTGACAAGTGCTTTTGCGCTAAAATGGATCCTAAATGAGTGAATCCACCAAAAATATATAGTGCAGCAAAACCTAATTATGTTTACATGACATAAAACAGGAATATAAATAAATGGTGATTCTGCGCAACATATCACACTAATGGAATAATGATATCACATAAGCAAGATAAATGTAAGAGCTGACAAATGATCAGCATATAGTATAAAATGCAAGGAGAATAGTGAGTCCAAATATAAATATATATATATACTCAAATAGTGAATAGTGAGTCCAAAATATATAATACTCATAAGGCGAATGTGCAAAAATATATAAAGAATATTGTGCAAAAAAACTGGAATGGAAGTTCAATCCCAATAGTAAACACAAATCAGCTGTCAGGGCAGATATTCTGAATGCACTGGATGAAGGTGAGCACCAACTCTATGGTGTGAGTGCACGGCCGTGCGATAGAAGATAAACCAGATCCCTGGCTGAGCTCCCGGGACTCTTACCTCTCAGCCCTCCTAAATGGGCATTGATGTACAGGTCACTCGCAGCCTTCTATGGGTGGTCCCTGATGTTTCCTCTCTTGATCTGATGGATCCTTCCTTAATTGGGACAGATGCTCCTCAAAACCAGATGGATGATGTGGGTTATAAGAGAGAGAGAGAGGGGACTCCCATAGTGAGGTAACGTTTGGTGCAGGTAAAATATGTTTATTGAGGAAAAACCTGCGCTTACATTAAAAGAAAAATAAAAGTGCAACGAGGAAACAAACAAGCGGCGTTTGAATCGCCAGCTTACGTCACTCCGGGTGTACGTCCTCCAATGGAGGAGGAGAGCGGTCATGTGAAACATCAGAGGAGAGCGATCATGTGACTAGCCGGAATGAATAAAGCTAATAAGGTATTTTCAGGCTTTGGTTTACAACAGGGGTGTCCAACTTTTTTCAAAGAGGTTCAGATTTGATGAAGTGAACATGTGTGAGGGCCGACCATTTTGCCTGACATTCTTTGAACCATTAAAATTCGGTCTAATTGTGTTTGTTCGAGCAACTAATACACTGCCCAACAAGAAATCTCTTGCCTTTGTGGCTGTGTGTGGTGAAGAGATGAGCTTGGGCGTGTTATTTGGATACACTGTATATATCTCTTTTGTGGCCCCAACGAATCCCAGAGCGCTGCTCAGGACTAAGGATGAGCTTGGGTGTGTTATTTGGATATACCGTATTTATCAGCGTATAACACGCACAGCCTCACCATTGCCATGAATGCAGCCTCACATGTGCCATGAATGCAGCCGCACATGTGTCATGAATGCAGCCTTACCATTGCCATTAGTGCAGCCTGATTGATGCCCATCTGCAGCCTCGGAGGGGACAGGGAGGGGGGGGTGAGTGCCGATAGATTACAAACAGGAGAATCTGTTTACTCTCGGTTACCTCTTTAATACAAAGTCCCGCCTCCTATAATAGACAGAACAGTCATTTAATTGCATCCCAGGAGACTGCACTTTCTATTACAGACGCCACTGAGTAAACAGGAGATTCTCTCCATGTAATCTGATGAAACTTGTCATATATTTATTGTAAAAATATAACTATTGAACAATCCATAGTTAATGCATGTCTACTTGTAATTGTTTTCTGTCTAGGAAAATGGAAGATAATAGTTTAGCCCCTATACCACACTGGGTGCCCCATAATGAATCCACATTATTGCCACATTCATCAACATTGCAGGAGCCCTTTGATTTATACATTGATGCTTTACACTATATACCAGACTGTGCAACAATTACCAAGGTGAGTACAAATAATAGGAGACTTCAGTAGACAAGAAATTATCCTTCAATGTATTATTGGGGTTTGTAGACCCACTGTACAAGGAACACAATAGATGGCCTCAAATCTAGTGGTGTGACAGTAATCCTAGAGTTTAGTCTTGCTCAAGATGTTCTTGCCACCCTTACCTGTTCTATGAAGCCTAGATATCGCTTGATGTAAATTTCCACTCTAATTAAATTCATAACTTAAGCCTCATACACACGATCAGTTTTGCCGATGGAAAAACTGTGAGGAGAGCTTTTGGCCCGGAATTCCTATGGGACACACGGCCGGGGGAGGATGAGGTAAAAAATCCATCTGTGTTTGAAAATGTAACTGCAATGACACAAATAAAGGTAACCATTTACCTACAGTAACAATTTTGACCATTTACTGTTGGCCTTTTAAGCTGGTGTGGCACTTGCAATACTCTCAAGCGCACAAATGCTGGACCTAGCCAGGTTCGTTACAGTCATTATTCCTTTTTCTTATTTAGCTGGCTAAAACATATTTTTTAGGAAAGTAAATATATTCCCGATACACTCCCATTAAATATCTTGTATGCTAAAATGCAAATGTATTTCCGTATTTATCGGCATATAACATGCACAGGCGTATAACACGCACCTTCATTTTAAGAGGGATGTTTCAGGGAAAAAAATAAAATTTTAAATAAAGAACTTTGAAGCAAAATAAGGGTCGGTGCCTATCAATGCAGCCTTATCAATGCCTATCTGCAGCCTTAAAATTGCCCATCAATACAGCTTGATCAATGTCCATCTGCAGCTTCACAATTGCCCATCAATGCAACTTGATCAATGCCCATCTGCAGCCTCACCATTGCCCATCAATGCAGCTTAATCAATGCCCATCTGTAGCCTCACAATTGCCCATCAATGCAGCTTGATTAATGCCCATCTGCAGCCTCCCCATTGCCATGAATGCAGCCTGATCAATGCCCATTTTAGGGAGGCGGGCGGGATGAGTGCCATCAGATTACATACAGCGAGAATCTCCTGTTTACTCGTCTGCCTCTTTAATACAAAGTCTTGCCTCATGGACCGACTTCCGTAATAGACGGAACACTGGTCCAATGCCAGCCCAGGAGACGGGACTTCCTATTACAGAAGCCGCTGAGTAAACAGGAGATTCTCGCTGTATGTAATCTGATGTGCTCGTCTCGCCCCCCTCCCCATTCTCTCCGAGGCAGCCCAAATTGCAGTATCGGCGTATTAGACGCACACAATATTTGCAACCGATTTGCAGGGTGAAAAAGTGAGTGTTATACCCCAATAAATACAGTATTTGTTGTATTTGAAATCCTGGTCATTCAGATTCATGTCTCCACAAAAAAACTTTTATGTTTTTATATAAAAATGTAAGTATTGCATCTTAGTGCATATTTGTTCAGTGTTGCACAAGAGAGCCTGTAAGACTAATTAATAATTTAAAAAGTTATTTATTTGTACATACTATTGCATCCCCTGGGCATTGATCTCACTAACATATTACAGAGTTACAGTTAGGTGAAAACTGAGAATTAAATACATCCAGGTACGGTGGATTCTTCTCTTTTCCAGCTGCCCCTACTGCTCTGCCCCCAGACACTACGTCAGAATTGAAATTGAAAGCTGAGGCTGTGTGCAGGACAATCCCTCCCAAATACAGCCTTAGCAAACATAAGAAACCCACACTAAAGCTATGATTGGAAGCTCATCTTCTGCATACATACCCAGGCAAATTCGAATGACAGTGGAACCTGTGTTCAAAATGCATCTTCCAATCACAACATGAGATTTGTGTTTACATATGCATCTGTCATTTTATTTTCCCTGAGGCTGTGAGCAGAAGAACAGCTTTTGATCACAGCCTCAGAAAATGTAAACAAATGAAGAGTTAAGACTGTGATCAGGAGTTTGTTTTCCTGCACACAGCCCCACCAAAAAAAAGGAGAACTAACTCCAATCACAGATTACATAAACAAAGAGCGCTATGAAGCTTCTGGGGCAGTTCTCAGAATGAAGGTTCAGTTGCAATTTTCCAGCTTGGCAGCTTCCAATCACAGCTTCAGCATGGTTCATTTACATGTACTGAGGCTGTGTTCAGGAGTTATTTTTCTGGACACAGTCTCAGCTGTTTTTTCCTTACACCTGCGGTAGTAACTGGGGGAAGAGTAGTAGAGAGAAGCCGAAAAGAGAAGAATTTGTTTTAAATTCTTCACATTTTTTCCCAGCCTATAACTCTATTAGAGGTAAGTAAAATCATTCCCCAGTTGGGGCAATTTTATGTACAAGTAAAGCACTCATGTTTCTAAATAAAAAACTGTTTGGTCTAGTGACAGGGTCTCTTTTAAATATGGGATGCCTGTGAATGCTACATGGATTTTGATAGTCTATGCAATCAATTTAACTGTCTTCCATCTGTAGGTCTCTGGCCGGGTTCTAAATTCTGGAACCAAAGCTCAGTCTTCAGTTGTGGCTTTTCCAAGAATGGACAGTCCAGCTCGAAATCCTATGTTTGACTTCCATCACACACTAAATACAAAGGATGACCAGCTACATGTGGCTTCCTGTATTTTGTTTCAAGTGTCTACTGTGGACTCTGGAAATGTTGCCATAATTGGTAAGTACATTTTTTATTTTATTTTTAGATTTCTGGCCTCCATTTAAAAACAACTATGCTACAACATTTAAATACACTGTATCTTTCCCTTAGTCCCCCTGCCAGTTTTCATCTTTCTCTAAGGCCCCGTACACACGACCGGATCTATCCGCTGGGATTTATCCGCGGATCAGTTCCAGCAGATAGATCCGGTCGTGTGTAGGCACGAGCGTACAATTTTCGGCGGACATTTGTCCAGCCGACGGATTCCCAGCGGATAAAAATTTTGTAGCATGCTACAAAATCTATCCGCTGGAATCCTGTCCTTTGAACTTAGCCGGTCGTCTGTACAGACTCACCGGATAAGTCCGTCCGCTCCCCATCCCTCGCATGCGTCGGAATGATTAGACGCATGCGTGGAAGTATTTACCTTCCAGCGTCGCGCACGTCGCTGCGTCATCGTCGTGTGTACAAACCATCAGATCAAAATCCGGAGGAGGAATGTCCGGAAATCCTCTCGTCTGTACGAGGCCTTAGGCCCCATACACACGAGAGGATTTATCCGCGGATACGGTCCAGCGGACCGTATCCGCGGATAAATCCTCTGGAGGATTTGCGCGGATTTCCATGCGATGGAGTGTACTCACCATCGAATCGAAATCCGCGCCGAAATCCTCTGGTTATGATGTGTCGCGCCGTCTCCGCGATTATGACGCGGCGACGTGCGCGACGCTGTCATATAAGGAATTCCATGCATGCGTCGAATCATTACGACGCATGCGGGGGATCCCTTCGGACGGATGGATCCGGTGAGTCTGTACAGACCAGCGGATCCATCCGTTGGGATGGATTCCAGCGGATAGATTTGATAGCATGTCATCAAATATTTATCCGCTGGAAATCCATCCCAGGGGATAAATATCCGTGGAAACAGATCCGCTGGAGTGTACACACCATAGGATCTATCCGCTGAAACCCATTCGCTGGGATTTTTCAGCGGATGGATTCTATCGTGTGTATGGGGCCTTAGTCTCCCTGTAATGGTGGGACAACAATTCTGCACTACTCCTGAATTTGGAGGGCGGTGTTGCTACTCTCATATAGTCTGTGCCATCTTGCACTAAAGTGAGATGTAAAAATGTTAAGGAGGTGGAGCTATCCACACAGTCACTGCTCATTTACAGTGCTGCACCTGGCCACACCTAGTCCTGCCCACTGCTTTCTACTATATATTGACAGCATTGCCTCTTTTGCTAAAATGATATAGCAGCTGGATTTGGCACCTGTCATATAGGAGCATTCATTTGTACTTTAACTAAAAAAGATTTTAGGAATGGGATCAGCCCAGGGCCATCTTTAATATTCATTGGACCCTGGGCAAATATTTTCTTTTTAGCCCCCCAGCTCCTCCCCCCAACTTAAAATCAGTTTACTGTAGCAGATCAGGCAGTGATTGCGATTGGTTGCCAGAGGTTGCAGCATATCAGTACCACTCACATTAAGACTCACTGATTAGTTGCTAGGTTACAGCACAACATTTCTGTTTGCTGATTGGTTGCTAGAAGGTACTGCACATCATTACTGCTAACCTATTGTTTGCTAGAGGTTATATGCTTACTGCTCACTCATTGGTTGCTAGAGGTTACTGCAGATTATTCCTGTTCACTCATTGGTTGCTAGAAGTTACTGTGCATCATTACCACTTATTGGTTGCTAGAGGTTACAGCACATCAATACAGCTCATTGATTGGTTGCTAAAGGTTACAGCACATCATCTCCCCACTGCCTGCACACCATGGACTGGGGAGGAGAGGGGACCCACCAATAGACAGAAAACTCCTAGAACTTGCTATTAGCAATGAGCAGAGCAGAGTCCACGCAACTATGAAGGTTACATGAGTGCAGGTAGGCACAGAGTCCAATGTGAGCAGTATCCCTGAGGACAGGCTCCCAGAAATAAATGACTAGTCATGCTTCCCAAAGTAGAGCAGTGTTGAGGGGTGAGCTATGTACAAAGTGCATTGTGCATTGTGCTATTGCAAGTAATGATAGCTGTGATGGTTTATATACCGTTATATTGCATCTGAGTGTGCAACTTTAACAAAACATCTAATACTATAATTAGTGTCACTTTCCCATGTTAAAACCAGGAACACCACAGTTTCACTTAAAGCTGAACTATAGGCAGATATAAAAAACATCAATGAATGTGGCTATTCATTAAAAAAGAAATCAATATATTTATTGTTAAATGCAACTAGTGGAATTAGTAGAATTTGTTATGTTATCAGCCAGGATATAGGGCCAGATTCAGAGAAGAGATACGACGGCGTATCTCCTGATACGCCGTCGTATCTCTGAGATACAATTGTCGTATCTATGCGACTGATTCATAGAATCAGTTACGCATAGATAGCCCTAAGATCCGACAGGTGTAACTTGTGTTACACCGTTGGATCTTAGGCTGCAATTCGAGGCCGGCCGCTAGGTGGCGAGGTCATTGCGGTCGGCGTAGAATATGCAAATGACTAGTTACGGCGATTCACGAACGTCCGCGAATGCCCGTCGATCTAAATGTACGTCGTTTCTGTAGCGATACGCGTCAGAAGGTAAAGGCTGCCTCCTAGGTGGTCTAACAATGTTAAGTATGGCCGTCGTTCACGCGTCGAAATTTTAAATATCACGTTGTTTGCGTATGTCGTCCGTGAATGGCGCTGGACGCCATTTACGTTAACGTTAAACCAATGGCATCCTTGCGACGTCATTTAGCACAATGCACGTTGGGTAATTTGATGGACGGAGCATGCGCAGTACGCTCGGCGCGGGAACGTGCCTAATTTAAATGGTGCCCGGCCCATTTGATTTAGGCGGGCTTGCGCCGAGCAGATTTACGTTACACCGCCGCAAGTTTACAGGTAAGTGCTTTGTGAATCAGGCACTTACGCTGTAAACCTGCGGCGGTGTAACGTAAATGGGATACGTTACGCCGCCGCTGCGCAACGTAATTCTTTCTGAATCTGGCCCATAATTCCCTGTACAGAATCACTCTAACTGCATAAGGGAGGGTAGGCTTTGCTGTATGCACATGTACCGACAGAAGGACAAGGATCAAGCTGTGTTATCTGGCAGAGGTCCCTGAATCACAAGGTAAAACTATTTACGTTAGAAGGTTTATAAACATTATAAATATTTCAACATATAACTATACATTTTTATACTTAGGGAACTGCATGCTCCGTGTTTTTAATGATGATGGTAAGCTTAACGTTGGAGGATTTCAACTGAGACTGAGAACAGGTTTACCTTCCAAAACACTGGACTCACTGGTACCTGAAGTCTTACAAAAATATCCTGCTTTTCCCTGCTGTTCTCTTTTGGTTCGACTCCTACCACACACTGAGGCAAGTTCAGATTATTTAAAAAATCCATTATATAAAACAAATATTGAAACTTACTTTCACACGGCTCAGTAAAGGGTGTTGAAACATTTTCAGGCTTGAACAGGGTCTAAAAAAGTGAAATAGGAAGATTAGAAAGAAATATAAAAGATGTGAACAGTACTAACTGATAACATTTATCAAGTCTTGAGCTCTGTTGGTCATATTGTGTTAGCAACTCCTGGGGCCAATCTGGGTTTTCTACATAGGGGTGCTCAAAAATGAAATTGTCCCTTTAATGTTGTAAAAATGGTGTACTATTGTTGGTGCCAAATTTACCACATTTGTGTAATTATATTAACTTTAAAGTAGGCTTGTGCCTACAGTCAACAGAGGCAAAGACATACAATACATATACTGTACTCACTGAGCTGTAAGTATTGTAATGGAGTTATAGAGGCTGTTATTGTCCATATTTTAGGGATTGTATATTTTTTTTATTAAGCCCAGGACTGGAAGAGGGAATGATAATCATTATTTTTGTATCTTTGATGCTTTATAGGAGCACAGAAGTATACATCCAATAAAGGTGATTATGATATACCTTTGTAGGTTTTCAGTACAGTAAGTAACTCAGATTGCGAGTAATGTGGTTTACGAGCGTTTCACAATACGAGTCATTATTTTTTTTAAATCCTGACTCGGTTTGCAAGCGTTGTCTCGCAAGACGAGCTGGATTTAAGCCAATGGGGTGTGCAGTACCGCATTTGGCCAGATGTGTGGGGGCGCTGGTGACACGCGGAGCCTCTGTTCCCGAGTGTCTCTAAGCCTCTCAGAGTGTCTCTTGGTGCATCCGAGTGGCTCCATGCAGTTTCCGAATGTTTTCGAGTGTCTCCAGTGCCCCCCCACCTCTGGTCACATGCGGTACTGCATACAATGGCAGTCACTGTGAGACATATTATCTGAGTTTCTATTGACTCCGATGGTGAAACTCGCTTTGATATACAAGTGCTTTGGATTACAAGCATTCTTCTGGAATTAATTACAGTATGTTTGTAATCCAAAGTACCATTGTATACCATTTTCAAATGTGTACTTTGTTTCTGAATATATCAGCTTCAGTATGTAGCGCCCCCTTACTTTCAGTATGGGCACTATGCTAAAGTTAGTGGGGAATAGGAGAGTTACTTTGCTCCTATTCACAATTTATTTAAATTGGGACTTCTGTCATTCTAGAAATGGCCACTGGGTCAGTCTGTACTCCAGGGATGTGATAACATCCCTGGCCAGCAGTTGGCACCAGAGGGGTTCTGGCAGAGCATCTTTCCCCAGCAGCCAATTAGAGGAGTTTTCCCTCGCGGGGCATGCTGGGGAGGGGTATATCTGTGACAGGTGTCATGTGCTAGAAAGTCTTTGCGGGGGCCCCGGTTCCAGGTGCGGCATCCACCTTCAGGGTGCTGAGACATCACGCTCAGGGGACGGAGAGCTTCCTGGTGAAAATCTGAGGATTAAAGGCCTAGGCTGGGCTATAGCCACCTGCCTCAAACCGCTTGCCTTCCGGTAAGCGGCTTTCCATTTTCCGGTGGAGGGTCACCTTATGCATATGTGTCACTGGGTGGTGTGTAACGTAGGATCTACCATTACAAGGACTGTATCAAAATATCTGTGAACATATGTGTGTCATCTGATCAACCACTGACCTATTACATCTTCATTGAGTGTGATCCAATAGACTTTGTGGCGCGGCTTTTTCTTTTATTTTATTTATAGGGTGCGCGCATCCATGGACCCCGCCAGCGCGGCCCACCAGGCCAGAATTGCAGGCTACACAAAACCTCATCCGGAGGTAAAAGGGGACTCCAGTGACTTACTGGGTCCCCGGTTCTATTGAGAGGATCCCAGGCTGGGTGGCGTTCCATTGGGGGGTCGGCTTGAGGGGAACCCGGAGGCAGGTTGTCCAACAGGGCTTGAACGAACCAATCAGGGATCTGGTGACCGGAATGTTGACAGGTATGCTTTGCTGTCATCTGGTGACCTATGCTAAAAACCTACTGGAGGATTCGCTCCATTCATCCATTTAGCTCACCTAAAGTAATTAGCTTGTGGCAGAGGCCCTAGAGCCAGGTCTGTGAGAGAGATCTGTTCCTCCCAGCTAATCCAAAGTGACACCTCGGCTGCCAGGCTTCTGAGAGGGGTCTGTCCGGGGGCACTTCACCCACTCAGAAAGAGTGGCGACGAATCACAAGTTGATACTACTGAGAGCAGGACTGCTCGGTTCATATCCAGGCCTGATATCCCAAGGGTCTCCCTTTCTCCTCATCAACCTTTTCTTTCCATTTGAAGTTGATGTTGGCCGAGTTGGCCAGGAAATAAAGCATTGGAAAACCCTTTATTCACTGTCTGGACCTTCGCTCACTGCTTTGTTCTCCAACTACACCCATACGCCATATTAAGGTAACTCAATATGCCGATCCGAATAACAAATCAGCGGCTCCTTCGGGGGTAGAGCTACAAGTAGATTTCCACTTCACTACTCTTCTGTATTTAAAATAACCTGTTCTGAAAAAAGAAGTGATAACCTTCATATTTTAGAACTTCTCCAAATCATGCACTACTGCTTCTAGGTCAGCTACACATGTAAAATGCTGAAAGTGCCTTGAACAAATATATACGCACCTAAATAGTGTTTGTTTATGTTGTAGTGCATTGTTTGTTATCATCTCTTCACCCCAACTCCTACAATTTATTTATCCAGATAACTTTTTATTCAAGATTTTACAACAAGTACAAATACACAAAAGCCTCAATGCACTTTTATAGCCATACATGTTCATAGTACTTTTAGAAACGATTTCTAGCACTATACAAAAATAATAATAAGGCAAATAAACAAAAATTGGTTCAATATTCAAAATAAGGAGGTCTCTTTCACAGCCTTAAGGCGTTAATGACTTTACACAAAGTTATTTATGCTTAGAAATACGAATAAGAGTAAGCAAGTTACACTCAATATTCACCTTACGTGCAAAACTTAATAGTAATACTATTAACCACTTAACCACCAGCCGCCGTCCAAAAACGGCGGCAAGGTGGTTGCTTAACTTCTGAAACGGCGCCCCGCAGAAGCTGTAATGCGCGCCGCCTCGGGCGCGCACACAGAAGATTCTGTGCGCGCCGGGTCTATGAGACCCGGCGCTACACAGATCACGGTAACTGACCGACAACAGCGGTCTTTTACCATGTGATCGCGCCGTCCAATGACGGCGCGATCACAGGTAAACAAACCGGCGTCATTTGATGACGCCGGTTCCTCCCTCCTCTCGCTGTACCGATCGGTACAGTGTGAGAGGAGAGCGCGGATGGCAGCAGCAGTGTGGGTTGGATCTGTGACTATTGCAGTCACAGATCCATCCATCCCTGCTCAGCCATCCCTGCATTAACCGCTGCAATACTCTGCCTTCCCTGCGCAATACTCTGCAATGCTCTGCCTTCCCTGCGCAATTACTCTGCAATACCCCCTGCGCAATACTCTGCAATACCCCCGCGCAATACTCTGCAAAACCCCCGCGCAATACTCTGCAAAACCCCCGCGCAATACTCTGCAAAACCCCCGCGCAATACTCTGCAAAACCCCCGCGCAATACTCTGCAAAACCCCCGCGCAATACTCTGCAATACCCCCGCGCAATACTCTGCAATACCCCCGCGCAATACTCTGCAATACCCCCGCGCAATACTCTGCAATACCCCCGCGCAATACTCTGCAATACCCCCGCGCAATACTCTGCAATACCCCCGCTCAATACTCTGCAATACCCCCGCACAATACTCTGCAATACCCCCCACACAATACACTGCAATACCCCCGCACCAATACTCTGCAATACCCCCGCGCAATACTCTGCAGTACCCCCGCACAATACTCTGCAGTACCCCTTGCGCAATACTCTGCAGTACCCCCGCGCAATACTCTGCAATACCCCCGCGCAATACCTCCGCGCAATACTCTGCAATACCCCCGCGCAATACTCTGCAGTACCCCCTGCCAGTACTCTGCAGTACCCCTTGCGCAATACTCTGCAGTACCCCCGCACAATACTCTGCAATACCCCCCGCGCAATACTCTGCAGTACCCCCCCGCGCAATACTCTGCAATACCCCCCGCACAATACTCTGCAATACCCCCCGCACAATACTCTGCAATACCCCACGCACAATACTCTGCAATACCCCATGCACAATACTCTGCAATACCCCCCACACAATACTCTGCAATACCCCCCGCACAATACTCTGCAATACCCCCCACACAATACTCTGCAATACCCCCCACACAATACTCTGCAATACCCCCCACACAATACTCTGCAATACCCCCCACACAATACTGTGCAATACCCCCCACACAATACTCTGCAATACCCCCCACACAATACTCTGCAATACCCCCCACACAATACTCTGCAATACCCCCCACACAATACTCTGCAATACCCCCGCACCAATACTCTGCAATACCCCCGCACCAATACTCTGCAATACCCCCGCACCAATACTCTGCAATACCCCCGCACCATACTCTGCAATACCCCCGCACCAATACTTTGCAATACCCCGGCCAATACTCTGCAATACCCAGAAAATACTCTGGGGAAAAAATGTGTTTTAACCACTTCCCGCCCACGTCATATGAGGTCCTTGACTTTGTGCAGGGATATCTAAATGATGCCTGCAGCTACAGGCATCATTCAGATATCATTTTTTTCAGCCGGCGATTCTCTACACCATAAGAACGATCATGGTGGCTGTTCCGCCTCTTGATCGTTCTTACGGGAGGCAAAAAGGGACGTCCCCACTCCCTTCGCCCTCCGGTGCTTCTTCTGACTCACCGCTGCGATCGAAGCCAGGATCGTTTTTTTTCTTGTTTTTTTTCAGGCTTCCCAGCCTAGAGGTGAGATGTGGGGTCTTATTGACCCCATATCTCACTGTAAAGAGGACCTGTCATGCTATATTCCTATTACAAGGGATGTTTCCATTCCTTGTAATTGGAATAAAAGTGATCAAAACATTTATTTTTGGGGAAAAACGTGTCAAACTAAAATAAATTAAGTAAAATGAACAATAAAAATAAAAAAAAAATATTTAAAGCGCCCCTGTTCCCGCGTGCTCGTATACAGAAGCGAATGTGTACGTAAGTCCCGCCCACATATGAAAACGGTGTTCAAACCACACATGTGGGGTATCGCTGCGAACGTTAGAGCGAGAGCAATCATTTTGGCCCCAGACCTCCTCTGTAACTAAAAACATGTAACCAGTAAAAACATTTAAAACGTCACCTATGGGGATTTTTAAGTAGCGAAGTTTGGCGCCATTCCACAAGCGTGTGCAATATTGAAGGGTGACATGTTGGGTATCTATTTACTCGGCGTAACTTCGTCTTTCATATTATGCAAAAACATTGGGCTAACTTTAAATTTTTTTTTTTTTTTAAAAAGCACAAAACTGTTTTATTTCCCAAAAAAATGCGTTCGAAAAATTGCTGTGCAAATACCATGCGCGATAAAAAGTTGCAACGACCGCCATTGTATTCTCTAGGGTCTTTGCTAAAAAAGCATATATAATGTTTTGGGGTTCTATGTAATTTTCTAGCAAATAAATGATGATTTTTACATGTAGGAGAGGAATGTCAGAATTGGTCTGGGTGTTCCAGAACGCCTGATGGTGTTCCCTGCATGTCGGGCCTCTGTATGTGGCCACGCTGTGTAAAAGTCTCACACATGTGGTATCGCCATACTCGGGAGGAATAGCAGAATGTGTTTTGGGGTGTAATTTGTGGTATGCATATGCTGTGTGTGAGAAATAACCTGCTAATATGAAACTTTTGTGGAAAAAAAATAAAAATAAAAAAAACCTTGATTTTGCAAAGAATTGTGGGAAAAAATTACAACTTCAAAAAACTCACCATGCCTCTTTCTAAATACCTTGGAATGTCTTCTTTCCAAAAAGGGGTCATTTAGGGGGTATTTGTACTTTTCTGGCATGTTAGGGTCTCAAGAAATGAGAGAGGCTGTCAGTACATCAGATGTGATCAAATTGATCAATTTTCAGTAATTGGTACCATAGCTTGTAGACCCTATAACTTTCACCCAGACTAAATAATATCCCAATTTTTTTTTTTTAACCAAAGATATGTAGCAGTATACATTTTAGGCCAAATTTATGAAGAAAAATTCATTTTTTGCAAAATTTTATAATAGAAATGAAGAAAAATTAATTTTTTTACAAAAATTTCGTTCTTTTTTCATTTATAGCGAAAAAAATAAAAACCGCAGAGGTGATCAAATACCACCAAAAGAAAGCTCTATTTGTGGGGAAAAAAAGGACAAAAATTTCATTTGGTTACAGTGTTGTATGACTGAGTTATTGTCATTCAAAATGTGAGAGCACCGAAAGCTGAAAATTGGTCTGGTTATTAAGTGGGTTTAAGTGCCCAGTTGTCAAGTGGTTAAGGAAAACTTAATAGTAACACTACTGTTATGCCCTATCCCTTATACAGTCATAATACCAAATGTATGAATTGTTCACCCATTGCATATCTTTGTCACTCCAACTCACCTCTTTCTATCAGGAATTTTTATTCTTTCGGTAGAGTAGAATTAACTTGCTCTCTCCCAATCTTCAAAAATAGGAGGGAGTAGAGAGATCCATTTTAACAAAATACATTTACGGACCAAAAACAATAACCTAGAGGTCTGGGCTTGAGGAGTAAATAATTCCTTATCTAAAAAACCTAAAGCACATGCATGTCAGTGGGTCGTTATGTAACAGAGACTGGAAAGCCTGATTAATGGTATCAATAATACCCTGCCAATAGCGTATTAATTTAGGGCATTTCCAGACCATATGAAGATGATCCATTGGAGGAACCTCCACATCTAGGGCAGTCCAGATTCTCTCTACGGTTCCATTGATGTAGTTTAAACAGTGTTCTATATGCCCTATGTATAACAAAAAGTTGAGATAAACCTTGGGTCGGTGACATACCAGAACCAGAAGGAACTGTTTCAAAATAGCCTGCCAAGTTGCCCCATCTAATGAATCAATATCCTTAGCCCATCCTGTTCTACCAGGGAGCTGTAGGTTACCAATGGAACTATGCAGCAATGATCTATAAGGGGAAGAAATTCGACCTCTGCTGCCTGTAGTAGATACTAAAGTGGGGTACACACTATAAGAAAATGTGTCAAATGAGCCTTAAGTAAAGGTTTGTACACACTATAAGAAAATCGGGCGAGAATTTTCGTCCAAAGAGCTTTCGTACGATTTTCGTATAGTGTGTACACAACTTTCGACAGCCGATTCCAAATTTTTGTACAAATCTTTGTTCATTAGTTCTGATTTGCTGTGAAACAATGAGGAAAGTCAAATGAACATTTGCCCGAGTTTCTTATAGTGTGTACCCTAACCATAATATAATTTTCGGTGCTAATGACCGAGGTGAAATGTTGCAGGTTTCACTTTAATTCTTCTTTTATTATTCTAAAAGAATAATACATTTAAAAGGATTATTATTTATCACAGCAGAGGGCATTGCCCTCTGCCTTTTGAGTTGTTTTATTAACAGTGCCTAAGCTGTTTACAAGGTGCTTACAACTATTGGTGTTGTAATCTAATACATTTGTTACTTTCCAACCTGTAAGATTCTTGTAAATGTATTCTCAAAATGTAATTCAATGATTTGCTGGCTTACCACATATTCTATCTCGTTTGGGAGCTGTGGTTTAGAGTTTATTTTTATTTTATTGCAGCAGTTGTGTTTGCACAATGAATTTGTCTTACCGCCTTTAAGATGATGGTATTATTGTCAGAGGAAAATCACTTGTTCCAGCAGTTGTGAATTCATGAGAAATGTATTTCTGATACATACACTTGTTATAGTCATCCTTATTACACTGTAATTTGGGCATTTAACTCAAAGACTCTAATAGTTTGTCAGAATAAACTTTAGCAAGAAAGATTGAAAAACTCAAGGCTAGCATAAGAAAACATTAAAGACGACCATTCTCAACTAGACTGCCAGTCACATTTGGCTTAGTTGTAGAAAGTGGAATAATAGCACTGTACTCATAATGTTATCTTATTAGTATTGCTATCTTAAAATATTGATGTTTATGCAAATATTCTGGTTCCCAGGCATGATGCTTCACTCCAGAGGTTCTCCACAGTCTCCTCCGTTTGTAATGTAATGCAGCAAAAATGGAAATTGAAGTGCCACACCACTGCTAAGAGGTTCAGGTACACCTTTATTGTGATAAAAGTCAGGGGGACAATCCAAAGAGTATTCAAGCCCTTTCACAAGCATTGATTGAAAATATTGTGAACTGGAGGTTAATGTTATTTCTTCATATATGATTACAAGCACAGGCCTTGTCAGCAGCTAGTTTGGCAGCCCTGAAATGGATTAAATACTCTTTGGATTAACCCCTTGACTTGTATTGGAATACAATTGTATCTGGACCTCTTAGCAGTAGTGTGTTTCTTCAATTTCCATTTTTGATACAATGGCATTTAACTGGCAGAGCTGTGGTTATCTGTACTGTATATTGTTATATTGCACCAGTATATGCAACTCTCAGGCCCCGTACACACGGCTGAGGAACTCGACGTGCCAAACACATCGAGTTCCTCGGCGTGTTCAGTCCTGGAGCCGCCGAGGAGCTCGGCGGGCCGAGTTCTCCCATAGAACAACGAGGAAATAGAGAACATGTTCTCTATTTCCTCGCCGAGGTCCTCGTCGGCTTCCTCGGCCGAAAGTGTACACACGGCCGGGTTTCTCGGCAGAATTCAGCTCTGAACCGAGTTTCTGGCTGAATTCTGCCGAGAAACTCGGTCGTGTGTACGGGGCCTGACTCTTAGTTAAAACAAAAGGCAATTTGTTTTGAGTTTTGGATAGCGTGGAGAGGGATTAGAACACCTGTCAGTTTTTATTGCTGCCTGTGCCCCCCCTGTTAAGGAGATTCACCCTCTCTATCTCTTCTGTTTACCATTACGATTAAAAGTGAAAGTAAAATAAAATCCCAAATTTTGGGTTGTCCCCAGAAAAGTAATAGAGGGGAAATCATCCAATTCGGACACTAGCTCTGGTGACCTGGGGGTCCCCAAGGAATTCCCTTAATTTGCAGGGATTTCCTCTCCCTTCCTATTTTGCTATGGGGCAGGAAGTGAAGGTAAAGCTCTGCAATGGGACAGTGGAAAACAAATCTGTCAGGGATTATAACCCTCCCTCGCTTTATCCAAAATAAAAAAAAAAGTCTTGCCTGTAGTTCTACTAAGTTTATGCAAGAATTTGAAAATTCTTGCCAGGGCTTTAAAAATGCAGGACAACGTATTAACTGCAGCAACTTCTAATACTTAACTTTTCTTTGAGACCCGTTACTCTATATAGCTGTTGGCAAAAAGAAGCCCTGATTAAGCTTCACAATACAATTTAGGGCTAACACAGGGCTGAGGACAGTGCTGGCTGTCTGAGCACTGAATCACTGAGCACTGTAACACAAGAGGGGAAGTGAATCACATGGTATCTCATACCTGGAAGTACTGTACAGGACATTTCTCTTAACTATCAGCAATCATTCAAAGCAGCAAGGGAGCAAAGGAAAAATTTGTATATGCTGCTGGGGAGAGGGAGTATAGGGATGTCAAGTGAATCTGTTGCTTTGTACTGCATGGGTAAAGCAGAGAATAAATTAATTAAACTGTGTTGGCTTACTTTTAAAAGATTTATTATAGCAGTGCAGGCTTGTATTTGAAAGGTCAAACAGGCTTGATGTAATAATATTTGCAGGGGTCATCCACTGGAGATGTGTCTTCAGATCGAAAAGGGCATTGGCTGGAGATTCAAACCAGACTCTATCCACCCCACGATCAGATCAATTATATAAATGAAAAAGATGCCAGATAGTGTAAAATCCCCCAAAATGTATTTAATAATTTAATAAAAGGCATTGCCCTTGCAACAATTCAGATAAACCAGTGTTGTGGACCAACAGGCGGCCGTCGTATAGGACATCCAGGCAATGTACATAGAAAGGCAATAACTTGAAAACAGTTCTTTCCCCTGTTAAATCAGGTTAGGGAGTCTCCAAACAAGACATTTTTCTGATGAGACAGTGAATCCAGATCTTAAGAAAATTGGAAGTAGGTGCTTTATTCATACACTGAAGTGGAGAGACACAACACACACTGACTTCCAGCTCCAACAGGCAGAATGAAGAAGGAACTGTTTCTGACTTAACAACATCAAGTTTAACAAAATATACTTTATGAATATGCATAAGCGCTAGGCGTCTTATAGGTGTGACCGTATAGTTTAGTGCAATTAATATCTTCTTAGTAGCAAGAGAACAGTTAAATGGGCGTATATATCATGTGACTGGCACAAAAAAGACATTTCAGCAGTATTTGGTCGGCTCAGACTGGTTTTTGATAAGGAAGTAATATTGAGCAGCTTTCAGGATTCTTATTGGTAGTTTGTGTCGTCACATATCCAACAGTTTTGATTTCCCAGGAATTGAAACAAGCCATCTAAGAAGGAAAAAAACAACTCAAGCATATTATAAATTCATAAAGTGACAGTCTCTCTCTCTCTCTCTCTCTCTCTCTCTCTCTCTCTCTCTCTCTCTCTCTCTCTCTCTCTCTATATATATATATATATATATATATATATATATATATATATATATATATATATATATATATATATATATATATATATATATATATATATATATATATATATATATATATATATATATTGTAGAGAGTCAGCCTGGGGCAGGGTTCAGAAGGGGTTAACTGAAGAGGGCAGGTACTTCCCCTTTAGACCTGCTTATTGCCAGCTGGGCTGAAAGTGTCAGAGAGGAGTTGTGTGTTTGAAGAGAGAGACCTAGCAGCCTGCTGTGTCACAGGATCCATTGCTGGATTGTGGCCTGCTGGGTGAGCTAAATGATATAAAGACTGTTGCTCTGGTTAGAGTTGTGTACTGTGCACACCAACCTGTGGGTACAGAGGCTGAACTTTTTTTTCCATATGTACACCTGTATTGCAAGACAAGCCTGTTGTTTCTTCTGTTTATTTTGAAGTTTTGCTGAATAAAGCCACTTTTGTTTTACTGGACTGTCTTCCAGCTCTATTGGGCAGAATGAAGAAAGAAGTGTCGCTGACTTAAAAACATTGGGCCAGATCCACAGACAGCCGCCGTAACTTAAATATTCCCATTTAAGTTACACTGCCGGAAAATTTCTACCTAAGTGCCCGATCCACAAAGCACTTACCTAGAAATTTTCGGCTGTGTAACTTAAATCCGGCCGGCGCAAGGCGTTCCTATTCAAATGGGGCGAGTCCCATTTAAATTAGGCGCGCTCCCGCGCCGGCTGTACTGCGCATGCTCACGACGTCATTTTGCCGTTGTGCTTTGCGCGGTTTTACGTTACGCCGGGTTTTGAGAATCGCGACGGGCGTAAAAAAAAAATACGAGTTGCGGCGGGAAAAAAAAAATTGAAAAAAAAAAGACGGCGACGCGGGATAGGAGGGTCTACTTTTACAAGGCCTAAACAGTTTAGGCCTTGTAAAAGCAGCCCTAATTTTACGATTGCACACTAATACTTACGGAGAAAAAACGAAGCTGAAAAGCTTCGTGGATCTCCGTAAGTGCTAATTTGCATACCCGAAGCTGCATTTCGACTCGAAATGCCCCCAGCGGCGGATGCGGTACTGCATCCTAAGATCCGACAGTGTAAGTCCCTTACACATGTCGGATCTTCTGCCTATCTATTGGAAACTGATTCTGTGGATCAGTTCCAAAGATAGAAACAGGGATACGACGGCGTATCAGTAGATACGCCGTCGTATCCCTTTTGTGGATCTGGCCCATTAAGTTTAACAATATATACTTCATAAATATGCACAAGCACTAGGCGTGTTATAGGAGTGACCTTATAGCTTAGTCCAATCAGCATTCATATCTTCTTAGTAGCAAGGGAACAGTTAAATGGGTGTATACATCATGTGATGGCAAAAAAAAAGATATTTCAGCAGTATTTGGTCAGTTCAGACTGGTTTTGATAAGGAAGTCCTTTTGAGCAGCTTTCTGGGTTCTTATCAGTTTGTGTCATCTTATATCCAACAGTTTCTATTTCCCAGGAATTGAAACAAGGAATTGAAACTCAAAATGATTAGACCCCTATAATTCTACTCACTCCTGGCCGGTTTCGTTACAAAGAGTATTTCTTCCAGGGCATGATCATCATTGCCAGCCATCGCTTTAAATAGGAAAACCAGACAATTCAAGCCTCTTTCATTTCTGCATTCAAGCCCCGTTTTCATTCCCGTTGTTGTAAGCCACATGGCTTGATTATTAAATGGGATGTCAACTGTTTTATAGATAACTCCTGATTTAGTTGGATTTTACACTATTTTACGCTATCTGGCATTTCTTTCATTCATATGATTGATTTGATCGTGGGGTGGATGGAGTCTGGTTTGAATATCCAGCCAATGCCCTTTTTGGTTGGAGGACACATCTCCAGTGGATGACCCCTGCAAAGATTATTGCATCAAGCCTTTTTGACCCTTTATAATAGTGATAAGATGGCAGCTTATCTTAAGTTTAGGCACCTGTTTTACCAGCAGATCTAAACACGCAGTTCCCGAATAGGGATAACACCAAGTCAAAACTCTGCTCGTTATCTTCAGCTCCTCATCTCACAGGTGCTTGACCTCACTCCGCAATATATATAAAAGTAAAGGTAAAAATCTAGTTCTCTCTGTAAAGTCTTTATTAAACGCAGGTAAAATGTAGGTAAAGAACTCACATAAATGCCACCGTGCCAGTATGTACAGCATAACACTCGTCCCAGCGTGCTTGAAATCGTTAGCAGTGGTCGTGGGATAACCTGCTGGTAAAACAGGGGTCTAAACTTAAGGTGAGCTGCCATCTCATCACTGTTGGAGGATTTTATGATCACCTTTTATTCATAATTATTCTGTATACTCGGAGGTGGAAGATATAAGGAAGGTCAACACAGTGGGGGTTATTAACTAAAGGCAAATCCACTTTGCACTACAAGTGCAAAGTGCACTTGAAATTGCACTGAAAGTGCAGTCACTGTAGATCCAAGGGGGGCATGCAAGGAAAATAAAAAGCAACATTTTAGCTTGCACATGATTGGATAACAAAATCAGCAGAGCTTGCCCTTGTTTCAGATCTACCCCTCAGATTTACAGCGACTGAAAGTACATACATGAATACATTCTTTGTAAAGGAAATGCTCACCACATTTGTGAAACTAAGGATGAAATCCCTTGCAAAGTTAGGAGCCTACTTCCTTTGGTGATAAAACCCCAAACACTGCAGATCTTCCCTAGTTGCAATTTCAATTCAGGCTGACAGAAAGGAAATGTGAAAGCAGTAAATACCAAGAATAAATAAAAAATTCAGATTCATATATTTTGAGATGTTTTCCCCAGGAAACACAGTACTATGCACAGTGGTGAAATGGGGTACCCGAACTCACCAGAGTAGGTGGAATCAAGGGTCTGTCTTCAAGCAGCAGGTGCAGTGTGGCATAGTGAAAAGAAGATGTAGCTAAATAAGCATGGTTTAACAGCAGCAGCTTGTTTTCACTCACTAAAGAGATTTAAGTTTTGGATCATAAGTCTTTTTCTTAGATTTTCTTTTTTATTAAAGTTTTATATATTATATATAAAATAAGATAAATACGATAAATACACTTAAATGGGTACAATACACTTGTACAAAACATACAACAAATAAAAACATTATCCAGGGCATTGGTAATGAATAAGCACATGCAACTGTGTGAAACTTGTCTACCTTGATGCACATTGATGCATTGCTACTATCCTGTGGTGTTTAATTTTAGCTTTTATGGTACAAGATTAAAGGACTTCTTTCGCTACCTTAAAAGCTAAAATTACAAGGAAAAACTGCACCTGCTGCTTGAAGACAGACCCTTGATTCCACCTAATCTGGTGAGTGCAGCCATTCCTTTTTCCTTGTATCTTGAATGGCAGACGAGCCATGGCTTGCATCCTTGGGAGGAGCCCTCCATTCCACTTGCTTGGATCCACTCACCTGAGTGGTGTTTCTCTCTTCTCTAGCTCGAAATTGTATATATTTTAGTTATTTGTATATAAGCACACAATGAGAGCTTTCAGGCCGCGTACACACGGTCGATCCATCCGATGAGAATGGTCCGACGGACCGTTTTCATCGGTTCACCGCTGAAGTGGCCTGATGGTCTGATGTGCGTACACACCATCAGTTCAAAATCTGATCGGGTCAGAACACGGTGACGTAAAACACACGACGTGCTGAAAAAAACGAAGTTCAATGCTTCCAAGCATGCGTCGACTTGATTCTGAGCATGCGCGGGTTTTGAACCGATGCTTTTGTGTACTAACCATCGGTTTGGACCTATCGGTCAGCGGTCCATCGGTTAGATATTAAAGCAAGTTCTCTCATTTTTGTCCGAAGGACAAAAGACCGATGGGGCGTGCAAACAGACGGTTTGGACCGATGAAACTGAACTTTGGTCCATTTTCATCGGTTTGGACCGATGTTGTGTACGCAGCCTCAGTGTCACAGTGTAATTACTTTTTCCTCTCTCTGAATAATGGTTGAGATAAGGTATCATTCACATATGGACTACAGTGGTTTCAATGAATTAGCTATCTCATAGACTTGGGCTGCGAGAGGGAACTATTAAGAGGACCCATTTCTTAGCACTATATAGGAAGAAGCAAAGCCTATACACAAATGGAGAAAATGTGGCTGTCCCATTTACCAAATGCGCACAATATTGTATTCTTATATTCCCATTGGGCCAGATCCACAAAGAGCCGCCGTAACTTAAATATTCTGATTTAAGTTACACTGCCGCAAAATTTCTACCTAAGTGCCCGACCTACAAAGCACTTACCTAGAAATTTTTGGCTGTGTAACTTAAATCCGTCCGGCGCAAGGCGTTCCTATTCAAATGGGGGCGAGTCCCATTTAAATTAGGCGCGCTCCCGCGCCGGACGTACTGCGCATGCTCGTGACGTAATTTTCCCGACCTGCATAGCGCGAAATTACGTTACGCCGAGCTTCGTGAATCGCGCCGAGTCAAAAAAGTTGCGTCGGGAAAAAAAAAAGATACGGCGGGTATTTTTTTAAAAAAAAAATAAAATAACAGCATCGCGGGTAAGAAGGGTCTACTTTTACAAGGTGTAAACAGTTTACACTTTGTAAAAGCAGCCCTAATTTTACACTTGCAACTTAATACTTACGGAGAAAAAACGAAGCGTAAAAGCTTCGTGGATCTCCGTAAGTGCTAATTTGCATACCCGAAGCGGCATTTCGACGCGAAATGCCCCCAGCGGCGGATGCGGTACTGCATCCTAAGATCCGGCAGTGTAAGTCCCTTACACATGCCGGATCTTCTGTCTAACTTTTGGAAACTGATTCTGTGGATCAGTTCCAAAGATAGAAACAGGGATACGCCGGCGTATCCCTTTTGAGGATCGGGCCCATTGTCTCTTGTTCTAGTCTCCATCTTCTTTCTGACTTTTTAAAAAAAAAATTAACCCATGTCAGCCTATAAAGAACTGGCCTTTTTAGTATTCAAGTCTTTATAACCAGTAAATATATCTAAAGTTTTGGAAAGGCATACTGCGGTGCACAAATGATATTAGACTCAAGTGACTGTGAACTGCTGCATTCAGAGGAATGAATATGGCATTTAATATTAAACTGCATCCTTTTCAAAGAGCAGCTGCAATAATCAGATATACATGTGGATTCTAAAACCGTCTTCATTTTGCAAATGATAGTCATTGGCATATTTAGGTCAGAGCACTGGAGCACATCTATGTTCATCTGAAAAGTGCTCAAGCATGTAGTATTGTGTCACAAATGCAAACCAAAAAGGGAAAGAAATGTTGTGCCCTGTATCTCAGAACAGAATCTGCTCCAGGCCAGCAGTATAAGTGGGAGAATCTGCACAAAGGGTAGATCACAGTCAAAGGAAAACATTGCCGCTGAGAGACAGCCAGGAAAATATTAGAACTGTGGAGTTTTTCCCTAGAAAGCCTCCACACTACTCTTGCACACCTCAAGGAAACAGCATGCACATGCAAAGCAGTATTTATCTACTTGTGGATCATTGTTAACCACTTTAGCCCCGGAGGATTTGGCTGCCAAATGACCGGGCCACTTTTTGCGATTCTGCACTGCGTCGCTTTATTTGACAATTGTGCGGTCGTGAGACGTGGCTCCCAAACAAAATTGACGTCCTTCTTTTCCCACAAATAGAGTTTTCTTTTGGTGGTATTTGATCACCTCTGCGGTTTTTATTTTTTGCGCTATAAACAAAAATAGAGCAACAATTTTGAAAAAAAGCAATATTTTGTACTTTTTGCTATAATAAATATCCCCCTTTTTTTAAATCAATTTTTTTCTCAGTTTAGGCCGATACGTATTCTTCTACATATTTTTGGTAAAAAAAAAAAAAAACGCAATAAGCGTATATTGATTGGTTTGCGCAAAAGTTATAGCGTCTACAAAATACTAAGGATAATTTTATGGCATTTTTATTAATTTTTTTTAATATGGTGCCGATATTTTTATTTTATTATTGTAACTGTGACATTATGGCGGACACATCGGACACTTTTGACGCTATTTTGGGAAAAAAGAAAAAATTGTTGCGCAGACCCAGCATATAGTGCAAAAAATAAATAAATTAACAGCCGCGTCTTAAGTGTGCCATACAGCACAAACAAGCATAGTAATAAAAAAGAAGTCGCGCTAGTTCAAAAAATAAAAAAATGGTGAAAGACCGGTGACTAATAAAGCCAAATAATTAAATATATGGTGATAAGCACCATTAATGAAAAAGTGCAAATTATATATAGCTACTAATTGGCATAAATGTCTCTATAATTGATAAAACACATTGACAGTCCAAGTGAGCCAAGAGGTTAAAGTAGTCCACAGGTGTGTGATGGAAAGGAATCTTTTGGATAATAGTGATAGCAACCACGCTGTGTTTAGACCAACAGGAGACCTCCACCACAGATAGTACTGACTCTTACCAGAATTCAGTAAAAATTAGGCATGAAATCAAATCCAGCAGCAACATACAGGATAATCTTCAACCAGCGGTATCCATAAATTGATATTCACCATTAAAATCCAGGCTCCATAGGTACAAAAGAGACACCAAGAGAGGAATATAGTGTAATACTGCGCTGGTTTATTGTAGCATAAAAAAAGCTAAATGCTTACTTACATTTCCAAAGAAAGAATAGGCATCGAGCGGACATAAAAATTGAGTAACAAGATAAAAACCACAGCCGGCCGGACTGTGTGTAGGCGTGCGTCCGGATATCCGGATCCTTACACCTGGTAAACGCGGCAACGTCAGAGCG
Source organism: Rana temporaria (assembly GCF_905171775.1). Classification (NCBI taxonomy): domain Eukaryota; kingdom Metazoa; phylum Chordata; class Amphibia; order Anura; family Ranidae; genus Rana; species Rana temporaria. The sequence continues at coordinate 269,310,338 of NC_053490.1, read as the reverse complement.
TCTCCTCCCGACGTTTCGTCACAATGGGGACGTGTTCACGGGGTAAGGAGACGCCCCAACCTGCCGCACATATATCGAATAAAGGGGCGGAGCCAACCAGGGAGCAGGTCTAATCACGATCGCTCATCCTCCATTTTGACTCCTGGAAACCCGAAGCTCCTGCTATTGCAGACCGCTGCCACAGTAAGGGAAAAAAATACACAATAATACCTCCCTCCCACAGGCAAAAAGAAAAGGGAATTACTTTTAAAACCTTCCATTAGAACTCACAGTCTTGAAAACCGGAGGACCAAGGGAAGTGGACCAATGTGAAAAGGGAAATATAGTCCTCATATAACTGTAGCCAACGGACAATGCTGTTAGCATATTGATCCCTGTCATACCGGACTTCTAGAATTTGAACCAAATCAAAATTATGGAGATACGATCACCAAAGTCTGCCCCTGGTAGTCTACACCCCCATGCACATAAATCAACATATAAAATTACTGCAGTAAGTAATCCAGCTAGATAAAACCGACAAAATGTGTAGCAAGAACAGAATTAACTGTCTATGTTTACACTAAATAAATACCTTAAAAAATTATAAATGACATAAAAATGTATCACATAGGTTAATGGAACATACATAGTTTACAATGCCACATTGACACGGATATTCAAGAATCTCTCATTTAAAAAAAGGGGATTCAGCATGCTATATCAACATTAAAGGACTAATACATGTATCCGTAGAAAAATTCGCGACTTTCATATCTAGAATAGCTCACCATAACGGAAATATACCTGAACAAATCTTAATCTCATAAATCTTGAAGTTTATGAATTATCCAGAAAACAATTCAAGTCTACCTCGATATTTAAGCCATGAGGCGAATAACATTTGATCTTATGTATCCAGGACATCTCGGTCCTAGATATAGATCTAACCAAGTCACTCCCCCTCCAATGAGCGGTAAACTTGTCGATCCCAAGGAATATAGTGTCCTTGGGATTACATGCATGGGCAGTGAGGTAATGCTTGGATACGGAATGCTCCGTGAAACCACTCCTAATGTTCGCAATGTGCTCATTAAGTCGCACATATAGCGGACGTTTAGTCCTCCCCACATATTGTAAACCGCACGGACATATTATTAAGTAAATAACTCCGAATGTAGAGCACGTGATGAAGGGTTTAATCAAAAACTTTCTACCAGTGCAACTGGAGCTAAACTCCACTGTCCTTTTCTTGGTGCGGTTATTTAAACTACAGCTCTGACAACGGCCACACTTATAGAAACCTGTCAGGCCTGCCAAGAACATCGAGGGTATTTTCGGGGGATTCATTATGTTGCCAGCCACCTTATCTCTTAAGGAAGGGAGACCCCTGAAGACCATCTGCGGCCTATCTGGTAGTAGACCTCCTAGAATGTTGTCACTTTTGAGGATGTGCCAATGTTTAGACATTATATGCTTAATCCCCCCATGTTGACAGGAAAAATCTGTGATAAAAGGGCATTTAAATTTGTCAGACTTGTTACGAGGTTTATCCTCAAGTAAAGGGCCCCTGTCTAATTGTGTCACATGTTCCAGAGCACTGGATAAATCGTCCGATTTGTACCCCTTCGCTAAAAAGCGATGTGTTAACACATCTGCCTGTTGGACAAATGATGTCTGTTTGGTGCAGTTCCTCTTAATGCGTAAATATTGGCTCTTTGGAATGGAGTCAAGCCAGGGAGCATAATGGCAGCTATCCCTGGAAATATACGCATTTCTGTCTGTTGACTTGAAATGGGTTACTGTCTGAAAGTTCTCCCCCCTCCACCGAAATCACCAAATCCAAAAAATTGACTTGCACCTGGCTAGCCTCATAGCTCAGCGAGATGCCCCGATCATTTGCATTTAGAGCGCTCATGAAATGGGTCAAATCGTCTTCAGTGCCATTCCACAGGAGGAGGATGTCGTCAATATACCTGGCCCACAATAATATTTGTGGCCTGGATGGGACACAGACGACATCCTCCTCCCATAGTGCCATGAAGAGATTGGCAAGGCTCGGAGCGTATTTAGCCCCCATCGCTACACCGCGATTTTGTTTATAGAATTTGCCATCATGCCAGAAAAAATTATGCGTTGCCGCGAATTCCAGGAGTTCCATGATAAATGATATCTGTGTTTTCTCCAACTTACTGTCCCTATTTAGATAGTGTGAAACTGCGTGTAGGCCTAGGTCGTGTGGTATTATCGTGTACAATGAAGCAACATCACATGTTACTAGCCACACACCTGGAGGTGGTTTAATCCCAGATACAATATTAATCACCTCTTTAGTGTCCTTGATAAATGATGGTATCATTTTCACCAAAGGTTGAAGGAAGAAGTCTATATACTTGCCCACCCGGGACGTAACCGAATCTATCCCACTTATAATGGGACGTCCCGGGGGGCAAGTAAGACTCTTATGTACCTTCGGCAAATAATATATAATCGGCGTTCTCGGAGCTTTAGGGACCAAAAAGTCTCTCTCTTTTTCATTAAGAATGTTGCTCCGGAAGCCTCTATTCACTAATCTCGTCAGAATTTTCTTATATTTAATGCCCGGATCGAGGAGAAGTGGAACGTAAGTTTCCTCATCTCCTAGAATCCGCTGCATTTCTTGCATGTAGTCGGTTTTGTTAAGGACCACAATCCCACCACCCTTATCTGCCGGGCGAATAACCACATTTTTATTGTGGCACAGGGATTCTATCCCCTTTTGGATGTCCTGTTTACATCGAACCTGCTTCACTTTCATATCATCCAGGTCTCTCAAAGTGAGATCTCTAAATACCTTGAGAGCAGCTGGAAGATGACCCGGAGGGTTCCAAACGGAAGCATTAGACAATCCTGAATGTATTATATTTGAGGTGGACAATGCGGATTGGTTAAAAGGATTAGAGGCACAATATCTTTGGATATTGAGCTTTCTAATGTATTTGTGTATATCCATGTAAACCTTAAATTTGTTAATATTGGCGGGAGGGACATATTTAAGTCCTTTATCCAGAACTGTTATCTCTGAGGGGCTTAGGGTATGAGAGCTCAGATTAAAGATGCCTTCCCCTTTCACAGTCTCGACCTCTTTGGACTTCCTGTTCCTCCCCCCTCTGGTTCCTCTTTTCTTTCTGCAGTTCTTTTGGTACCCTGGCTTGCCCGGGGAAAACCCCATTGTGGGCGATTAAGGCCATTGTTCACATTAGGAACATTAGACCCTCCATATCCGAGTTCATAAGTCCCAGATTGGGTAGATCCATTCTGTCCCTGGGGAGGGCCATACGCACCTTCCCCCAAGTCCAGTGTATCTTCCAGGGGAAGAAAAGGGTTATGGGTTAGTATGTTGAACTCTGGTTGTAAACTTTCAGCATAGTGAACTACCTCCTGAATTCCTGAAGTTGGAGGAGGACCAAAATACTGCCCTCCATAAGCTTGACTACCTCTATGGCCTCCAAATTGATGCTGGTAGCCAGTATTATACTGGGGGGCAAAAGGGGGTGGTGGTCCCTGAGTGCCTCTTCCCCTTAATGTAGGGGTACCAGATGGATAGACAGAGCCCCACTGGTAAGTGGGTGGGCAAATCGTGGGAATCGGGCGTGCTCTTTGAGTAAAGGCGCCTCTACCTCTATTGGCAGCTAATGCAGCAGAGAACTTTTTAGGTTTCTTATAGCCCTTTGGGGTGCCTCCCTTTACGGAATGATTTTGAGGTCCCTTGAGGACATGGGATGGTGGAGGAAGAGAGTACATGACCTCAGTTTGACTTGAGGTAGGTTGTGACGATACCTCCATCTGGGGATTATTCAGGGCATTGGCTTCCGCTAGCAATTTTTTTTGCCAGTCGAAAACCACATTGCCCTGGTAATCAACCAGATCTCTATTGAATTTTTTCTTTTTTTTGATTTTTTGTTCCCTCTCTTCTTTTTCCAGAATTTTTAGAAGGGTTTGAGACCTTTCACCATACTCTGGACTGGCCATAAAGGGAACCAATTTATCCTTTATAAGAATAATTTCTGCATCTAATCTCTTCAGTTTAGTAGCTTTACGTTCACCTAAAAACTGCAAAAGACTAAGACCTGCTTCATTAAAATATTTGAACCACCCCACAAGGTCCGTATCACCTTTCTGGGGCTGTATCTCCCATCTGAGGCTCCTGGGAACCATCTGTTGTTTGATATAAGTCTCCAAAAAGACGATATCCCATTGGGTATGCAGTTCTGACACTGTGAGATTTTTGAGCCTCATAAAGAGGCCACCTAAATCTCCATCCCCCTCTTTGAAGACTTCAAATACACCATCAGTATTGACTACTCTCTTGGCACGAAAATCAAAGAAATCCATGACAAAAACTATTTAAAGTGTGAACACCAAAAAAGAAAAAAAAAATTCTAAAATAATTAGTGCTCACAGAATACTAAATATTCTAGGGTCGCTGCAACAAATGTATAAACAGCAATAGAAAAAAGAAAAAATTGTTGCGCAGACCCAGCATATAGTGCAAAAAATAAATAAATTAACAGCCGCGTCTTAAGTGTGCCATACAGCACAAACAAACATAGTAAGAAAAAAGAAGTCGCGCTAGTTCAAAAAATAAAAAAATGGTGAAAGACCGGTGACTAATAAAGCCAAATAATTAAATATATGGTGATAAGCACCATTAATGAAAAAGTGCAAATTATATATAGCTACTAATTGGCATAAATGTCTCTATAATTGATAAAACACATTGACAGTCCAAGTGAGCCAAGAGGTTAAAGTAGTCCACAGGTGTGTGATGGAAAGGAATCTTTTGGATAATAGTGATAGCAACCACGCTGTGTTTAGACCAACAGGAGACCTCCACCACAGATAGTACTGACTCTTACCAGAATTCAGTAAAAATTAGGCATGAAATCAAATCCAGCAGCAACATACAGGATAATCTTTAACCAGCGGTATCCATAAATTGATATTCACCATTAAAATCCAGGCTCCATAGGTACAAAAGAGACACCAAGAGAGGAATATAGTGTAATACTGCGCTGGTTTATTGTAGCATAAAAAAAGCTAAATGCTTACTTACATTTCCAAAGAAAGAATAGGCATCGAGCGGACATAAAAATTGAGTAACAAGATAAAAACCACAGCCGGCCGGACTGTGTGTAGGCGTGCGTCCGGATATCCGGATCCTTACACCTGGTAAACGCGGCAACGTCAGAGCGTCTCCTCCCGACGTTTCGTCACAATGGGGACGTGTTCACGGGGTAAGGAGACGCCCCAACCTGCCGCACATATATCGAATAAAGGGGCGGAGCCAACCAGGGAGCAGGTCTAATCACGATCGCTCATCCTCCATTTTGACTCCTGGAAACCCGCAGCTCCTGCTAATGCAGACCGCTGCCACAGTAAGGGAAAAAAATACACAATAATACCTCCCTCCCACAGGCAAAAAGAAAAGGGAATTACTTTTAAAACCTTCCATTAGAACTCACAGTCTAATTTGGGACCATTCACATTTATACAGCGATCAGTGCTATAAAAATTCAATGATTACAGTATAAATGTGATTGGCAGGGAAGGGATTACCATTAGGGGGCTAAGAAGGGGTTAAGTGTGTCTTAGGGAGTGATTCTGTGTGGGGGAGGGGCTTACTGTGACTTGACACTGATCACTGCTCCCGATGAGAGGGAGCAGGCGATCAGGGTCCTGTCACTAGGCAAAACAGGGAGATGCCTTGTTTACACTGGCCTCTCCCCATTCTGCAGCTCTGTGACACGATCGTGGGACACCGGCGGATATCGAGTTTGTGGGTCCCGCAGGCATGGTCACAGAGGCGCGAGCGTAACACAGGCGACATGAAATTCAAAGTAAAGTAAATATACATTACTTTGCGCAGCTGTGCCATTCTGCTGACGTAAATGTACATGGCACGGTCGGCAAGCAGTTAAGCAACACTTTCAGGCTTATTAAAAGGGATGACATAAAAGAAATGAGGCTCTGCAGTATATGTTCCATAGTCAGGGCCCGGACTAGGAATAAAAAGCACAGAGACCACCTTCCGCAGATAGAATACACTTCAGTAATCGGGAGTGGGGTTACTGATATAAGGGGGAAACCTTTACATCAGTGCCCCTTTACATTATTGTATTCACTTCCCCCTTACATCGGTGACCTCCCCTCAGACTGGCCTGGCGGCAATGTCACTGACCTCCTCTCAGGTGCACCTTGCAGGGATCAGTCAGACAGCTCCAGGTTGTTGGCTCTGGTTTTATTCTATAGTCTCCTCTCCACAGTCCACACATGTCTGACTTCAACAATGACCCCCATCCCGGTGGCACTCAGACTCTTGACTCCTCTTCAGAATCCCACAGAGACTGCAGACACAATAGAGGAGATGGTCAGAGACTGCAGACATGATAGAGGAGATGGTCAGAGACTGCGGACATGCTACAGGAGATGGTCAGAGACTGCAGACATGATAAAGGAGATGGTCAGAGACTGCAGACATGATACAGGAGATGGTCAGAGACTGCAGACATGATACAGGAGATGGTCAGAGACTGCAGACATGATACAGGAGATGGTCAGAGACTGTGAACATGATAAAGGAGATGGTCAGAGACTGCCGACATACTACAGGAGATGGTCAGAGACTGCAGACATACTACAGGAGCCGGTCAGAGACTGCAGACATGGTACCGGAGATGGTCAGAAACTGTGGACAAGATACACTAGATGGTCAGAGACTGTGGACATGATACAAGAGATCAATGCAGTCTCATCAGTGCCCATCAAATGCAGGCTCACTGTGCCCATCAATGCAACCTCACTGTGCCCATCAATGCAGCCTCACTGTGCCCATCAATGCAGCCTCACTGTGCTCATCAATGCACCCTCACTGTGCCCATATGCAGCCTTGTCAGTGGCCATCAATGCAGCCTCACTGTGTCCATCTATGCAGCATCACTGTGCCCATTTTCAGCCTCACTGTGCCCATCTAAGCAGCATCACTGTGCCCATCTGCAGCCTTACTGTGCCTATCTAAGCAGCTTCACTGTGCCCATCTAAGCAGCATCACTGTGCCCATCTGCAGCCTTACTGTGCCCATCTAAGCAGCTTCACTGTGCCCATCTACAGCCTCACTGTGTCCATCTGCAATATCACTGTGCCCATCTGCAGCATCACTGTGTCCATTTGCAGCCTCGCTGTGCCATTTAAGCAGCCTCACTGTGCCCATCTTCAGCCTCACTGTGCCCATTTGCAGCCTCACTGTGTCCATCTGCAGCTTCACTGTGTCCATCTGCAGCTTCACTGTGCCTATCTGAGCCTCACTGTGCCCATATGCAGCCTTACTGTGCCAACAATGCAGCCTCATTTGTGCTCATCTGCAGCCTTGCCTCGCCAGTGCCTTGATTACACACAGCGGATATCTCCGAATGTGTCATAAAGCAGGGGTCTGAACGATAAACTGTTCAGCGTCCGTCCACTCACTGTAACCAGCCTACTAGATCGTGATAGACGGAACACTGATTCAATAAAATCTGTGTTCCGTCTATCTTGTTCTAGGAGGTGGGGCATTGTTACAGTGAGTGTGCGTCCGCCGAACAGTTCAGACCCCCAGCTCCATGACACAGCTGTTTGTGATTACAAAAGCGGAGGGAGGGAGAGGAGGAAGCCACGCTTGGATCGATCCTGGGTGCCGCTGCAGCTCAAATCGGCCCCAGGGCAGGCGGCCTACCGAAAATTTCCGGATATCTGTGTAGGCCACTCCAGCCCTGCTCATAATAGACAACCAATAGTAGTTTTCCTTTATTCATAATAATGAAGCATGATTGCTGATTGGTTGTTTTTGAATTATGTACTTTGCCATTTACTTTCTTTTCTTAAACATGGCTGTGTATTAGTTAATAGCCCTTTGTATATCTTCTTAGTTATAGAGCAGAAGGTTATAACAAACAGAGGATAACACCACTCCAGGTGATGGTAATACCTTCCTTAACCACTTAACCCCCGGACCATATTGCTGCCCAAAGACCAGAGCACTTTTTGCGATTCGGGACTGCGCCGCTTTAACTGACAATTGCACGGTCGTGCGACGTGGCTCCCAAACAAAATTGGCGTCCTTTTTTTCCCACAAATAGAGCTTTCTTTTGGTGGTATTTGATCACCTCTGCGGTTTTTATTTTTTGCGCTATAAACAAAAATAGAGCGACATTTTTGAAAAAAATTAATATTTTTTACTTTTTGCTGTAATAAATATCCCCCAAAAATATATAAAAAAACATTTTTTTTCCTCAGTTTAGGCCGATACGTATTCTTCTACATATTTTTCGTAAAAAAAAATCGCAATAAGCGTTTATTGATTGGTTTGCGCAAAAGTTATAGCGTTTACAAAATAGGGGGTATTTTTATGGCATTTTTATTAATATTATTTTTTTACTAGTAATGGCGGCGATCAGCGATTTTTTTCGGTACTGCGACATTATGGCGGACACATCGGACACTTTTGACACATTTTTGGGACCATTGTAATTTTTATAGCGATCAGTGCTATAAAAATGCATTGGATTACTATAAAAATGCCACTGGCAGTGAAGGGGTTAACACTAGGGGGCGGGGAAGGGGTTAAGTATGTCCCTGGGTGTGTTCTTACTGTGGGGGGGGTGGCCTCACTAGGGGAAACACTGATCCTCTGTTCATACATTGTATGAACAGAAGATCAGCATTTCCCCTGCTGACAGGACCGAGAGCTGTGTGTTTACACACACAGCTCCCGGTCCCTGCTCTGTAACGAGCGATCGCGTGTGCCCGGCGGCGATCGAGCCTGCCGGGCACACGCACGGGAGTCGGGGGCGAGCGGGGGACGCACGCGCCACCGGCGGCGCGCACGCGCCCCCTAGTGGCGGCTCGAAGAGCCGCCGTATAGCTACGGGCTCTCGCCCAGGAGAGCCGACCTGCCGCCGTATAATGACGGTGCGCGGTCGGCTAGTAGTTAATGATCGAGTGCAGATTCAGTCCCTGATCTGGGTAACTGATACAGGAGACAAAATGATTGAGCGCACTCCAAGGATACAGCATCATGACAGCTCAGAGGGGAGCATGGTTGACGCATTTCGCAAATTTCTTTGTTTAGTCATAACCTTTACATAGAAGAGCAGGTTGTCTTCTCCCCGGTGAGAGTGCTCAGGTCTAGCAGCCAATCATTAGACCCAAGCACTGTCGCATTACTGAGGAAGGGATTTCACCACTCCTCCAGGTCACTGACACCACTCATTTTTGTTTGGCTGTAGAAGAGAAAGCAGTGCTGGTTAGCTGAGAATAGGTGGCCAGTGGGCCCTTTGCAAAGACACTTTTAATTTTGCTGGGACATGGGCAAGGTGAAAGCGTCCAAACTTCTTTGACTGAATAAGAAATAACTGATGGATCCATTTACTTACTGTTGAGCAATATTAACCCTTTCATGACCAGTCCAAACTCAATGTTCCCCATGCATACATTCAAGAAAACCAGCTGTTCGGTGGTGCTGGGTGCTGTAATGACCATAGGCTGGAAACCATGGATAAACAAAGTGAACAAAATGTCATCAGCGCATTTCCTCGAAAGGGTCCAAAGCTATATTTCATGGTCACATGATAAACGTACAGCAACATTTCAGAACTTTATTTCATGGTCACATGATAAACAAACAGCAACATTTCAGAGCCACGCAGGGCCCCTTCATCAGGTATGACCATACCTGATGAACCTAGGTCCCCGGGGCCTGAGTGTACCGGACCTGATCAAATACTACCATTCTGTACAGTTGGCTCAGTTGATCCGTTTTCATACATGACACCCAGGGCCACTCTGGATGTTATTGGAATTATCCCTATACTCCAATAAGGAGATTAGCCACCGGTTATGCTGTTTCCTACTCAATCATTTTCAATGAAACCATGGGACAGATTTCTGGCCACACATTCATTTAAATCCCCACACACCACATTGGCTCCGCTGTTTGACAACCCTTCGTTCACCCCGGGTCTTCATCTTCAAAATTTTGCTTGGTGGACCAACAAAGGTTTGCTATGAATAGCAGACCTCTGGTGTTTTGTCAATGTTTTGTTTTGTCAGGAGTAACATCAGCTTCCTAATTCCGAATTATATTGATATACTAAGATGCATTATTCAAGCGTCTTCTCCCACATTCTGACTATCTTTAGAGAGGTGAGATGTGCCAGGATGGGACTATATGTAATTTCCCCGCTTGATGCCTTTTTATTGTTTTCGTCTTATTTTATTTTTATATTTCTATAATGTGGATCATGATACACTATGGGGGGTTATTTACTAAAGGCAAATCCACTTTTCACTACAAGTACAAACTACAAGTGCAAAGTGCACTTGGAAGTGCCGTTGCTGTAGATCCAAGGGGGACATGCAAGGAAAATAAAAAAACGCATTTTAGCTTGCACATGATTGGATAATAAAATCAGCAGAGCTTCCCCTCATTTCAGATCTATCTACCTCTCAGATTTACAGCGACTGCACTTCCAAGTGCAATTTCAGTGCAATTTCAAGTGCACTTTGCACTAGTAGTGCAAAGTGGATTTGCCTTTAGTAAATAACCCCCAATGTTTGTTGACAACATGTACTCTTAGAGGTCGCAGATTTGTAACCTGGTTTACAACCAGCAACTGTTACAATGGAAAATGTTGGTTTGATATACTTTCTAAAAAAAAAAAACTCTGAATAAAAATCATTGGAAATTAAACCTAGGTCCCAATGAAGCTTAACGCTAACCCCATCGATTTAACAGTTCCCCAAAACAGGCATGCCATAAATGAAAACTGTCACAGTTGCCTTTTCTGTCACCCAAACTGTCAAACCATGAAATGACTGGTATCAAATGATCACACTTGTGGCACCATAGTAGCTGTAGATCAAACATATGATAAGATGATGGCTTCTTTGGCTGTCAAGGATAGGAGGGTTTAGTTCTGATTTAAGTATTTTAGCGCCTCTATTTCTTTTGCTCTTTATTCATGAGTTTGTTAACAGAGCTTTATGGTGTAACTCTACCTGCTGAAACAAAAATACAGCAATTGAGCACCCAATTTAGGTTCACCTAAAGCAGTGGTTCTCAACCTGGGGGTCGGGACCCCCTTGGGGGTCGAATGATGATTTGCCAGGGGTCACCAAATCCTGGCCCGTTTCTAAAGCCCACACAGCTCTCCCAGCCTTTTCTCGGCTGCCCAGCTGGGCTGTTCCTAGAGCCCGCAGCTGACCACTCAGCCTCTTTGCAGCCACCCGTTCACGGCATGGCTGGGAGGCAGAGACTAGAAGTCAGCTGACTGGCGAGGAAAGTGAGGTGGGAGGGGCTGAAGGAGACCCTATCTCCTGGTTTCAGCATAGGTGTCACTGCCGCAAGACACCACTGTAGTACGGGTTCCACGCTTTACTGTTAGGGGTCCCCAAAATTTGTGAAATGTTATCAAGGGGTCACTACACTAGGAAGGTTGAGAACCACTGACCTAAAGCAATGAAATGTACTTTAATCCTCTTCTATTGACCACTCAGCTTTCTAGTTGTTCTGACATCTACTGTAATACCAGTGATAAAGCTGTGGATACATATGAAATACTGTAGGTCCGTGCACATCAAGCTAAGATACAGCATAAAACCATTGTGCATAGCAATTTACTGCCATTCTCATTGTCCTTTTTATGCTGCTCCCATGGCATTTTATTAAAAGCTACTGCAGCTGAAATGTGTAAAATTTGTTTCAAGAACAGTGTATGCAGTCCAAGCATGAATACAAACCATTACAGGCATCATTATGTTGATTTAGCTATGCTGAAGCAGCATAACATATGGCGGTGTGTACAATGCCAACTATTCTATTTTTGCCAATCTTGTCACATTCTCTATATGCTTTCTCTTCTTGCAGAGCTCAGAGCCTGTGCCCAGCTATGCTTCAGGATACTACTTCACAGATGACGCTAAGCCTACAAGGTCAGAAATGGAGATTATGTCCACATTTCAAAAGGATACCTTGTTCCCCGTGCAGGTGAAGGATATGGCAGAACAGTTAATGGAGAAAGAGCAGAGCCAAGGTATACGGACTACAGACTGGCATGCTACGGAAGGAAAATATATTGACACCAATTTTTCCCTGGCATTAAACAGTCACTTCATTACTTTTTACGTTTTAAACAAATACCATAATGAGAAACACTACATTTACAAGAACAAAAACACAGATACAAAAAAGCCATGAGTGGCAATCAAGTATTTTGCCAACTCTCTTCAGGAGTCTTCCTAGAACAGTACAGTTCCACATTAAGCTGTGCATCTATCTTGTGCTGTTACTGTATGCTTGGATAGGTTCTAATAATAGAGTGTTGCAGTGTTGAATTTAGATGAATATATGAGAATCTGATTTAAATATTATTGTCACATACTAAGATCTGTGAACAGAAACATCAACACAAAATCTCACCCTGATGTACTTACAGAGAATATTAAAACATTCAAATCTATTCCTGCCCTTAATAAAGCTTACCCCTTCTTGTCCCTGCCAGAGCCACATGCATACTAAGGTCAGTTAGGTAAGGATTAAATTATCTTGCCAGTACGTTTTAGGACTGTTGGAGAAAGTGTTATTAAACCCAGAACCCTGCATTCACTATACAGTGGAACCTTGGATTACGAGCATAATCCGTTCCAGGAGAATGCTCGTAATCCAAAGTACTCGCATATCAAAGCAAGTTTCCCCATTGAAGTCAATGCAAACTAAAATAATTTGTTCTGTTAATTTGGGATGCAATACCGCATGCGGCCAGAGGCAGGGGGGCGTGGGAGAGCCTCAAAAACTTCTGAAAAGGCCAGAGGACACTTCGGCTGACCTCGGCAAACCTCGTAAAGACTTCCTACCCGAGATTTGCCGAAGTCAGCCTTGTTGTCCTATGGCCTTTCCGTGCATTTCCGAACGGCGCAAATCGGCTGCGATCTGCGACGTTCATCTCTGCTCGGCTCCCCCACCACAGGCCAAAAGTGGTACTGCACACCGCTTTGGCCTGAATCGTGCTCGTTTTGCGAGACAACACTCACAAACCGAGTCACGATTTAAAATAAAGTGCTCGTATTGCGAAACGCTCGTTAACCGCGTTACTCGCAATCCGAAGTTCCACTGTATCTATTTTTCTACAGTACACAGAACATGGACACGCAATCGTTTTAGTAAATATAAACTACTAAATACCTTTTCTCAAAGGCATTTAGTGCAGTCTTGTGACTTCTATCAGTGTCCAGCTGAGCATTGGTTAAGGCTTGTAGGAGGAGTTTTTATTCTTCCCTGATTGTCCTATAAGCCTGCAGGACCCCTGACCCTCTGTCTGGACAGTGCTGATTGGCCCTGTGCTGATCACATGCATCCTCCCAAGAAGAAGAAAAAAAACTCTCTAGAAATACACACCAAACTGAGCATGTGCAGCTTGCCCTCAAGGCTCTGTTCTATCAGGAGATTGTTTGGGAATTGTGGAAGAAGGGGAGGAACAGAGAAGATGGGATCAAACAGCCTTTTTACACAATGCAGAGGATTAACCCCTTGGGTTCCAGAGTGAGAATAACAAGCATGCTTTACTGCATATACAGACCAGGGCTCGAGTCCTGCGGGAACGCATGGGAACGACGTTCCTATACCTTTTCCACAGCAGGAACGTCGTTCCCATAGTAACCAAGGCGCGTCCGTCCTCCCCTCCCTCAGTCCGCCTATTCCTCCTCCTCCAGCGACCGCCGTAACAAAGTCTCAGGTCTAGTGATGGGGTGCAGTTCACCCTAGCACCTGCAGAGGTAGGGCGCCAAAGTGCCATAATGCTCCCTTCCATCCTCCCTCTCCTTGTTTGTTTCACACACGAGTCGGGCTGTATCTGTTTGTCTTCCTAGCTCATCCCCCACTCGGCCGTCTGTCCAATCCAAATTCCTCCTCCCCTTTGTTTCCGCCCACACTCCAGCCTGCATGGAGCCTCCAGCATGGACTTATATGACTAACCTGAGTTGTAAGGTACGTGAGCTATCTGCAAAACTCCCTCTCCCCCCTGAATTATTATTTCTTTGCCTCTGCTTCTCTCTCATTTCTTCCCCCGTGCAAACTGGGGGGGACGTTGCGGTAATTGTGCAGACTGAGGGAGTAATTGTGGGGGATGGGGGGAGTAGTTGTGCAGACTGGGGGATGGGGGGAGTAATTGTGCAGACTGAGGGGATGGGGGGAGTAGTTGTGCAGACTGAGGGGATGGGGGGAGTAGTTGTGCAGACTGAGGGGATGGGGGGAGTAGTTGTGCAGACTGGGGGATGGGGGGAGTAGTTGTGCAGACTGAGGGGATGGGGGGAGTAGTTGTGCAGACTGGGGGATGGGGGGAGTAATTGTGCAGACTGAGGGGATGGGGGGAGTAGTTGTGCAGACTGAGGGGATGGGGGGAGTAGTTGTGCAGACTGGGGGATGGGGGGAGTAGTTGTGCAGACTGAGGGGATGGGGGAGTAGTTGTGCAGACTGGGGGATGGGGGGAGTAGTTGTGCAGACTGAGGGGATGGGGGGAGTAGTTGTGCAGACTGGGGGATGGGGGGAGTAGTTGTGCAGACTGAGGGGATGGGGGGAGTAGTTGTGCAGACTGAGGGGATGGGGGGAGTAGTTGTGCAGACTGGGGGATGGGGGGAGTAATTGTGCAGACTGAGGGGATGGGGGGAGTAGTTGTGCAGACTGAGGGATGGGGGGAGTAGTTGTGCAGACTGGGGGATGGGGGGAGTAGTTGTGCAGACTGAGGGGATGGGGGGAGTAGTTGTGCAGACTGGGGGATGGGGGGAGTAGTTGTGCAGACTGGGGGATGGGGGGAGTAGTTGTGCAGACTGAGGGGATGGGGGGAGTAGTTGTGCAGACTGAGGGGATGGGGGGAGTAGTTGTGCAGACTGGGGAATGGGGGGAGTAATTGTGCAGACTGGGGAATGGGGGGAGTAGTTGTGCAGACTGGGGGATGGGGGGAGTAATTGTGCAGACTGAGGGGATGGGGGGAGTAATTGTGCAGACGGGGGGATGGGGGGAGTAGTTGTGCAGACGGGGGGATGGGGGGAGTAGTTGTGCAGACTGGGGGATGGGGGGAGTAGTTGTGCAGACTGGGGGATGGGGGGAGTAGTTGTGCAGACTGAGGGGATGGGGGGAGTAATTGTGCAGACTGGGGGATGGGGGGAGTAATTGTGCAGACTGGGGGATGGGGGGAGTAATTGTGCAGACTGGGGGATGGGGGGAGTATTTGTGCAGACTGAGGGGATGGGGGGAGTAGTTGTGCAGACTGGGGGATGGGGGGAGTAGTTGTGCAGACTGGGGGATGGGGGGAGTAGTTGTGCAGATTGAGGGGATGGGGGGAGTAATTGTGCAGACTGGGGGATGGGGGGAGTAGTTGTGCAGACTGAGGGGATGGGGGGAGTAGTTGTGCAGACTGAGGGGATGGGGGGAGTAGTTGTGCAGACTGAGGGGATGGGGGGAGTAGTTGTGCAGACTGGGGGATGGGGGGAGTAATTGTGCAGATGGGGGGAGTAATTGTGCAGACTGAGGGAAGTTTATTTGTTAAAAAAAATTGTACATAAAACACACACATGCAATTTTTATTTTTTTGAGGCGGGTGGGGAATCTTGGGTGAGTTCCCACACTTTTTTCCCCAGGACTTGACCCCTGATACAGACTGATTTTACTGTTGTGGGTTTAGTAACACTTTAAATATGGGGAAAAAAATCAAGATTCAGGCCTGTGATGCCAGTTTTAGGATCTCCACATTTATCATTTATTGACACAGCTTATTTTTTCATAGAACACAACCTCATGTGTATGACAAAACCTCATCCTGTGCTTATTATCCTTCATCTTTTACCTGATGCAACTTTATTCCACATGATGAAGTCACTGCATCATTTGTCTAGTGACATTTTATCACATGTCTCCTCTCATTTTACATATTATACCATCCTTCATCTGATAAATTCTTCCCGGTCTCTACCATCCTGTTGTCTCACAGCTGATAAATTCTAAGCCTACATCTTAACCACTTCAATACCGGGCACTTTTACCCCCATCCTGCCCAGGCCAATTTTAACCTTAAGCGCTATCACACTTTGAATGACAATTGCGCGGTCATGCAACACTGTACCCAAACAACAACAAAAGTGTCATGACAGTACATATATCCCTCAAATGACCTTGTCATTTTGAGGATATCTGGGGACCCCTTTGTCATTATGGGGAAAGTAGACAGTCCAAGGTATTTATTAAGTGGCTTGGTGAGTTTTTTTAAGTTGTAATTTTTTGTCATAAGTTTTTGGAAAATTAAGAAATTAAATTTTTATATTGTTTTACATACTGTCACCAGTGCAATGTCATCATATAACACATGTGGTGGTTATCAGGGACACTGACTGGTTACAGTATGAAAAAAATAATTATAATAATATTACATTTTTTTTAAAACACATTTTTTTTAATCACTTCCACCCCCTGGAAGATTTGGCAGCTCAATAACCAGGCCATTTTTTGTGATTCGCTACCGTGTCAATTTAACTAACAATTGTTCGGTCGTGCAACGCTGTTCCCAAACAAAATAAATGTCCTTATTTTTCCCACAAATTGAGCTTTCTTTTGGGGGTATTTGGTCACCTCTGCCGTTTGAATTTTTTGCGCTATAAACAAAAGAGCGTAAATTTTGAAAAAAAACACACTGGCCCGGATTCAGATACATTGGCACATATTTGTGCCGGCGTAGCGTATCTTATTTACACTACGCCGGACCAGTGCGGAGAGGCATGTACTGTATTCAGAAAGATATTACTCACCAAGATGCGCCAGCGTAACGTAAATTTGTCGGCGCAAGCCGGCCTAAGTCAAAGTAGGATGGAAGTGGGCGTGATCCATTTAAATGAAGCGTGACCCCATGCAAATGGAGGGCTGAACGCACGGCGCATGCGCCGTGACGGCAAAGTATGCCCCGAGTCCCTCTGCGCATGCTCACAACTACGCCCGGCGTAACCCCATGAGATGCGCCGGCCCACTGCCTACGCCCAGACATGCGCCCATCAAGTGCAAAAGTACACAAGCATTTTTGGGTGCTATTACTTTTGTGTTTTGAAGTATGTCTGCACCAGGGACTTCTACGGACCGCAGAATGACAAACTTCAGCCCTCAGGAGAAGGCTATTATTATATCTGGCCTCTACAAATACGGCGCGTGCCTCTATGGGGCACAGAGTGGCACCACGAGCAAGGACCAGAAAACTAAAATCTATTTGGAGATCACCACACAGGTGAATGCTCTCGGCGTGGCGGCTAGGAAGCCCAAACATATTCAGAAAAAAATAAATGATCTGCGGTGACTGGTAAAGGAGAAGCTGGCGGCGATCAGGAGGCATGCCACTGGCACAGGAGGTGGACCAGCCGCTAAGATCTCCCTGAGGGCTGATGAGCTGGTCATTGCCAGGTGCCTGGATAGGGAGATGGTTGAGGGCCTGGAGGGCTTTGATTCTGTGGATCAGCCCTTGAGGACAGGTAAGTGTGTTTTATCTTCTTTCTGGTGTGTAGCATGTGTGGGGGGGCAAGGGAATATGTGACAAGTGTGTGGGTCCACCAACATGTGAATGTTTTGTGTCATCCACAGATGTGCAGGAGGGAGCTGGGCCGTCATCGGCTGATGAGCGACCCACGCCATCCGTGGTGGAGAGTGCCCCTACCTCACCTCTAGAGGAAGTGGAGGAGGAGCACGTTGGTATAGAGCAGGGATCCTCAAACTACGGCCCTCCAGATGTTGTAGAACTACACATCCCATGAGGCATTGTAACACACTGACATTCACAGACATGACTAGGCATGATGGGAATTGTAGTTCCTGAACAACTGGAGGGCCGTAGTTTGAAGACCCATGGTATAGAGGATGCGGTATATCTTGTGGAGGAGACCCCCATACCTGGTCCTTCCCAAACATCCTCCCCCATCAGGGATAGCCCCTCAAGGGCCACCATCCCCATCAGGGATAGCCCCTCAAGGGCCACCATCCCCATCAGGGATAGTCCCTCAAGGGCCACCATCCCCATCAGGGATAGTCCCTCGAGGGCCATCCCCTACAGCCGGCCCCAAGCCTCTCCTGCCCCTAGGAAGGCTACAAGAAAATCAAGGGGTGAGCCGGAGGAATTCGAGGATCCTCTGGCGAGGGACCAGGCCAGGCAGACCCGCCATATGGGTTCCCTAGTGGGTGATCTGCACCGTGTTGCAGAGAGCCTGGCCTCCTCGGCCGAGAGCCAGGCTGCCTGTACTGTCGCTGTGCAGCAGGCCCTCACCCAGCAGGCTGTACAGAATTCCACCATAAACGAGAGCCTGCAGGATGTTGTTGGCAATGGCTCAGCCCTTGTGACCTGTATGGTGGACCTGCAGGCCACCACATGAGGCCTTGTCACTGAGGTCCAGAGCCTGGCAGCTGCTGTCCAAGAGGAGGGGAGGTAGACAAGGCGCCACCTGCGCAGCAGCACCACCAACCGCCGGCTGCGGATGCAAGCTGCAACAAATATATATCTCCACCGCATAGCCGTGGCATTGGAGGGTGTCAGGGACCTGTCAATAGGCTCCGGCGTGCACGCATGCGCACACATACTAATGGCCAGAATCAGCATCAGTCACCTATTCAGGCGCGCCCCATATGCACACGGTTATGCGCCAAATGCGCGCATGCGCCTACTACATGCGCACGCGCGCCTACTACACGCGCACGACGGCGGGAATGCGCGCGTGCTCGTTAATGCGCGATTGGCGCCACTCGGCCTTTAAAAAGCCAGCAGCTGCAGTGACACTTTGCTGTCTGATCTGCAGCGTTGTATCGGTAAAACCTGTGACCTGTTGAAACCTGTTACCCCAACCGACCCGGCTCTGTCTGACCATCCGACCCTCTCCAATCCGACCCCTGGCTTGCTCTGACTCTGCTCTGCTCTCCTGCCCACCGTTACCAGACCCTGCGCCTGAATCTGACCACGCTTGCTTTAACCACCTGATTACCTGCTAACCCGGCTTGCTCCACCAGCTCTTGCTATCCAGTACCTGTGCCAGCTCCAGAGATGCTGTCTCCTGCACCCACCGTCCTGAAGGACCACCAACTGTGCCGGACTGCTGTCATCACCAGGCACTCCTACCTCGCCGCGCTCCAGAGCTTGCTGTCCCCACTCCAGCAGCTCCAGAGCCGGGACTGTAAGAGAGGCCTCTTCCTGCACACTAGGCTCTGGCTACAAGGTACGTTCCAGTACATAACAGAGGGCAGCCAGGCAGCCAGGGAGAGATTGGGGGATGTTCCACCACCAGTTGCCCCACCCCCCCTACCTGAGGCACCCCCCAGGCAACTGCGCCAAAGGAGCCTAGGCACCAGACGCAGCCCACGACAGGGCCGATGATTTTGTTTGGGATTTTCTTTTAAACTCAAGTGCTGAGTTTTGTGATTTATTTTTAGACTCAGGTGATGAGTGTTTATATTATTTACACTGAGATTATGAGTTTATTTTTTTTTTAATCCCTGCACACGGGGAGTAGTGCAGGCTACAGTGTGACTGGTGTGTGAATGTGGGAGGTGACACTCCTGCCGGCAAAGGGGTGTCACCCTCAGTCATTGGGGAGAAGTGATCCCCACGACCCGTGTGAATGTGGTATGAATGGTCAGCGACCTAATTGGAGCCTTGCCGTGGCGTTGCTGCTCCCAAGTCCTGCATGGTGGACTTGGGCTAATCCAATATGATGGGAATGTGGGGTGTGTGTGCTAGGGACCACAGTGGTGTGCTTGCATGCATTCTCCTTGTGCCATGATGAATGTGTGTGTTTAAGGTGCAAAGAAGCCTACCACGAGGCATCTCCTGACTGCTCTTCCCTCAGCAGACGGGGTAGCCTCGGGCAGGGGGGGACTGTGTGGTTCGGGGGTCAGGTCATCACGTATGTCAATCTCCAGTCCCTTTCTCATGGCGTAGTTGTGCAGAATGCAACATGCACCGATGATCTGGCACACAAAGTTTGGGGAATACAACAGGGTCCCCCCGGACTTATCCAGGCATCGGAAACGGGACTTCAGGAGGCCAAATGTGCGTTCCACCACTGCACGGGTACGTATGTGTGCATCATTGTATTTTCTCTCTCCTCTGGTTTGGGGATTCCGGAATGGAGTCATGAGATGGGGTCCAAGTGCATATGCAGAGTCACCTGGAAGGAAAAAGACAGGAGGATGTTAGTCGTGCATGTGCCCCTCGTGATGTCTGCATGGAGTGTTGCCAGTACCTTGACCAGTGGCTGCATTGCATGTACGCGGTGTGTCTTGCTGGTGATGTCATCATGCAGGGCTGTGGCTAATTCCAGCATGGCTTCAGGGCTGAATCTGAAGATGTGATACACCTCTGATTCACCCATGCCAAAGACGTCAATGCGCGTTCGGTATATCCTCTCCCGTGCCCTCCTGCGTGCCCGTAGACGCAGTAGTGCTATGACCACGGCTGGCCCTGGCATGTTGGCATACAGATGTGTTGTCCTGCAAGTGTTGTTGCTCAGGTCGTCTGTAACGGTGCTGCTGTAGCTGCTCTCCAGCTGACCTGTGCAAGTCTGGTGCAAAGTTACCCCTGCTTTATGAGGGGTAACTTTGCGCCGGGCATTCCACTTACGCGCACCGCGCGTAGCCTGCGCCGGACAAACGTACGTTTCTGAATCGGCGTATCTCACTCATTTGCATATTTGAATACGAAATCTATGGGAGCGGCAGATTCGTCCAGCGTATATATGCACCCACGCCGCGCCGGCGTAGAAAAGTTACGCCGGTAGGAAGAAGCCTATTTTCACGCGTATCTGGTTCTGTGGGTACGGCGCATAGATACGACGGCGTAAATTTACACTTACGCCGCACATCTCGAGATACGCCAGCGTAAGTGCTTTCTGAATCTGGGCCAGTATCTTTTACTTTAAATAAATATCCCAATTTAAAAACAAAAACAAGATTATTTCTCTTAGTTTAGGCCGATATGTATTCTTCTACATATTTTTGGTAAAAAAAAACGCAATAAGCGTATATTGATTGGTTTGCGCAAAAGTTATAGCGTCTAAAAAATAGGGGATAGATTTATGGCATTTTTCTTCTTATTATTTTTTTTACTAGTAATGGCAGTGGACAGCAATTTTTTATTGGGACTGTGATATTGCGGCGGACAGATCGGACACTTTTGACACATTTTTAGGACTAGTGACAATTATACTGCGATCAGTGCTATAACAATGCACTGATTACCGTATAAATGTTACTGGCAGTGAAGGGGTTAACACTAGGGGTGATTAAGGGGTTAACTGTGTTCCCTAGTGTGTGTTCTAACTGTGGGGGGCATGGGACTGACTAAAAGAGATGACAGATCAATGTTCATACTTAGTATGAACATATATAACTGATAAACTACAGCGCTACTAAATCCAAAATACACCACACAATTAATAAATAAATGTAAAAAGCTGCAGTATGTGAAAAAGGTTACCAACCAAACAACAAAATGTGAAAAATATAAACATATGCGCTAAAAACAACTAATTTATGTGATACCTTACTAAGATCAATCCAATTGTGATAATAATTCAAAACCCTGAATAGGGGATTAGTCGTGTTGCCACAGTGGGGTGAAGCACACAAAATATATATAGATGAGGAAAAAAAAAATTAGTGTATAAAAATTAATTAATAAATTAATACAAAGCTAATTAATTCAGAGCATCAAATAGTACTCAATCTCAGAATACCGTCCCTGTAGAGTAGATGGTAAAATAGGGTTAAACAATGTTGATTAGCAGCAGCGTGAGAGTGTCACTGGATACAACTGCTCTGTGAAACAGGTATCTTATACTCAGCTTCAAATCACTTCAGTAGCTCCAACGACACAGCCTTGGTCATTAGCGATGGTGCAAAAAACAGGCTTCAGCCCCCCTCTTCAATACACCACAACAGGTGTGGGACATGTAAGAAAAAGGGAAACACAATAGTGTAATACAGCCAGACACGACAATACCGCTGCCAATGCTATGCGCCGATCCACTCACGCTCTCCCCGTCTTTGAATCAAGCCACTCAGAAACGAAAAGTGTAGAGGTCCTCACTCGGGAACTTCCGACAGATCTCGTACAGCAGACTCCTCCCCCACGCGTTGCGTCACTTGCCACGTGACTTAATCATGGGTAATGTCCATAGGTAATGTCTCCTCCCCCCTGAGTTCTTGCTCTGTCACAAGCGATCGCGGGTGCCTGGCGGTCATCACTGCCCCAGGCACTCCCATTGGGTCTGGCGGAAAGCCGCGGGCATGAGCCCCCTAGTGGCCAAAAGGCGAAGTGACGTAAGGTAACAACGCTTTGCCCAGGGTAGCCAACCTGCTGCAGTAAAACTGTGGTGGATCGTCCGGAAGAGGTTAAAAAATTGTTTTCTTCTTGAGATTTTTTATTTTTTTTTACACACTTTGACCAAAGAAAAATAATGTTACCATAGTAACATTGTACTCCTCTGGGGAAGTGATCTGTTTTTGTTTTGTTTTTTACACATTATGTTTGCATATAGCAGAGAATTTCATTGCTATATGCAAGCATTTTACTGAATGAAATTGATTCATTCAGTTTGTTTTTTTGTGAAAAGCTGTGATTGACCAGAGGCAATCACATGGTACAGATGGGATGTGATTGGCCCAGTATGTACATGTGATCACACTGACCAATCACAGCTAGCAACACAATTGTATACAATGGATTGCTTGAAAGAAAGCCATCAATTGTTTACAACTGTCATGTGACCTGCTGTGAGTGGTTACAGCGGTCACATCGTACGGCAGCGTACCTGTACAGTCAGGTATATAACGCCATATAACGTCCACCTGGATCGACGAGAGGTTCCCACCAGCATCATCTTGCCATAGGCCAGGTGGGATAAAATTGGGGTGTGGGGGTAGTGGCGCTGTCTGTTCAGTAGCCACTGGCTAAAGATAAAAATAAAAAGGCACACGGCAATATATATGCAGTAATGCACACTAGTTCCACCAGAAATGGCGTCCACCAGCCTGGAATTATGATATAATGCTAGGCACAGCTGAGTATATCTAAACCAAAATATGAAGCAGCATCTAAACCAAAGTAATGTAACTATATAGTGAGTACCTAGAGTGGAAAACTATTGCTAGTTAGACCAAACATACTATGTGGATAAAAATAGGCGCATAAGTGTGAAATAGATACAAATAAAAATAAATTGAACTAGAACTCCGCTAGCAAAATATAAATATAAAAATATAAATATATGTGAACCTAAAGTGAGATAAAGTCCTGTGATGCCCGTAGCATAATAGTTAAATATAAATATAGTATGTGCACAATTGTGCAAAGAACATCAGCATATATCACCAAAAAGTATTGAATCCTGTGATAACCAGAGTTGGATATATGTACCCAACTGTTTTGGATAATGAAAAGTGTAACACAAACACCAAAAAGTGAAACCAAAAAGTCATAAAGTCAATCCAAAAATATGTGTAAAAAATGTCACAAAAATCAGCAGTAAAGTGATGAATCCTCAAACAGTTAATTGAAATTCAAATTCAACTTGAGTGCAGTAATCAGCTTGAACCAGTGCTTCTTGCTGTGCTGGGTGATCACACTATGCAGTTTGTGTAAGCGCGGTGGTCCCGGTGCTCCCCCCACTTGGGTCCCCACTCACCAGAAGCCCTCACCCCTGCAGGGGTAGGGTGCAAAACACGCTGCGATGTCTCTCGATCCCAATCCTTCCTTCCCTGAGCTCTCTGGGAATGACTTCCACCAGGTGGCAAAGATCTTCCTAATCGTCCAGACTCCTCCAGAAAAAAAGACAGGCTCCCATAGCGTGATATGTAAAAACCAGGGTAAGCTTTATTGCACTGCCAATAAGAGCTTGGCGTGCTAAATAAAATATGAGCGTGTACAAACAGTGTATAGTATTGCCCATAAACTAATCAGGACAAGGATAATTAAAAATAAAATAAAAAATAAAAAAGTTGAAAAAATAGTAAATAAAAGATGAGCTGCCTGCGATAATCGCAGATGTGCAGACACGGCACTATCAGTCTGGTATGTATGTGGTAACAGCTGCCGGACGCCGTGCGTTCCACTGAGCTAGTTAGCTGTTCCACCCGGAAGTGCATGTAACCGCCAAGCTCTTATTGGCAGTGCAATAAAGCTTACCCTGGTTTTTACATATCACGCTATGGGAGCCTGTCTTTTTTTCTGGAGGAGGGTTTAGATGCTGCTTCATATTTTGGTTTAGATATACTCAGCTGTGCCTAGCATTATATCATAATTCCAGGCTGGTGGACGCCATTTCTGGTGGAACTAGTGTGCATTACTGCATATATATTGCCGTGTGCCTTTTTATTTTTATCTTTAGCCAGTGGCTACTGAACAGACAGCGCCACTACCCCCACACCCCAATTTTATTCCTTTTTTATTTGTATCCTCTTGGGGATACAAAAGAGGGGGGGCCGCAGTCTTATAATTTACATTATTTACATTTCCCACCTCTTATCCTAAGCGCGGGTACTCCATTTATTTTATAGGCCAGGTGGGAACTGGTTAAATATCATCCTTTAGAGCTGATTCACACTACAATTTCTATGTTCCGGATGCGTTTCTACATGCACATTTTTAATGTATTTTTTTATATGTTCTGGTGCGTTTTTGATGCTTCTGTGATACATTACACATTCAAGTGTGTTTTTTCCCCTACTTTTTTTTTTTCATCTCAATTGTAGACATGTGCATTCCAGTGCATTTTTTTATGTATTTTGCTATGTTCCAGTTGTGTTCCATATAAAAAAATTGCAACATGTATTACTTTTGTTGACTGCACTAGAACGCACTGCACTGGTGTGAACTAGGGTCATGGGAAACCATAGCAAATATTGATGCATAATAAAGACGCATTGGACTGCATCATAATAGGTTTTGTTTTCCATCTGATACATTTTCATACTAGAATTGATATAGTATCATTGTGCATCTAAAACATTCTCATGCTCCATCTGATATAAGGGCCCATTCACACCAGAAACAGTGGCCCAGATTCTCAGTGGAGATACGACGACGTAAATTTTTTTTTGAACTTAGACGCGAGTTACGTCCTTTCCTATTCACGGACGACTTACACACAAAAAAAAATAAAAAAATTTAGACGCGGGAACGACGGCCATACTTAACATGGCAAGTCTATCTATATGCCGCAAAATAGCAGCTTTAAATATACGCCGGGAAAAGCCGACTAGCAACGACGTAAGAGAATGCGACGGCCGCGCGTACCTTCGTGAATCGCCGAAAAACGCACATTTGCATACCCGACGCGGAAAACGATGCGAACTCCACCCAGCGGTCGCCTAAGTATTGCACCTACGATCCGTAGGCGTACGAAGCCGTACGCCTGTCGGATCGAAGCCAGAAGCCGTCGTATCTTGGTTTGAGGATTCAAACTAAAGATACGACGCAGCAAATTTGAAAGTACGCCGGCGTATCAGGAGATACACCGGCGTACTCTCACTGTGAATCTGGCCCTTAGTTTTTTTGAATTGTGGTTGGCTATTCTTTATCGCAAATTATAGTATGTATAATAGTTATTGTAATAATTTTTTCTTTGCCATGTTTAAGACATTTTTCCCAAAGTTTTACTGAATGTTTAATGTTCTCTATCATGTGGTATTTTGTTAATACCAAGTACTTTACACAATAAGTCAAGACTTATAGTAATATTATACTATATATAGTATAGTGTAGTATAGTATATACTATACTATTATTACTACAGTATACTATACCAATATTATACATTTTTGTTTTATATTAGAATAAAGAACAAATGCTAATGTAATGTCATTTCTTCCATATATGGTGATTGATTGATAGTTGACTAGTTTTTATTATTATTACAGTTCCAGAAGGCAATGTGGTAGATTGGTATAAGAAAAGGATTGGAGGTGATAAGTCTTCTTTCCTACAGCCAGCGCTTAGCTATTGTAGCATTCATCATGCCGTACGCTATCGGCAGCATAGTGGCCTGCGTCTGAAAATTAAACAAGCATTTGGACTTGAAGGTAAATTACATCTTTAATAAAACAAAATGTATTTTCTTTTTTATTTCTTTTGTTTGCATTTAAACAATAAAACATATTACAATAATTAAATCTTAAAATACCGTCTTATTCCTTAAGTAAATTAGGGCAAAAAAAAAAAACTACAAGCTATTTCATAAACAGCCAAGAGCAGTAATGATTTACAAAATGCTGTAACTCATAGTTTACTATATTCAGATCAGCTTACAGATGATTTCTTATTGCTGACATGGATGCAGTTTTCATATCATCTTCGCTTTTAGCATTGCATTACGGAATAAAACTGATAGAATATAACAATGGATGAGGAACTGCAACGACCTCTTAAGAATTGTGTGTTTGCTAAGCATCTACAAATTTTTATGATTAGCTATAAAGTTTTCATACTTGTTCAGCAAACCTTCATAACAATTAGAAGTTCCCTATTGTCCCCATCTACTTGGTCACTCTATTATTCATAGAAAGTGTCAAAACATTTTTATTAAAGCGGAGTTCCACCCAAAAATCCCCCCCCCCATTTTTTTTTGGGGGGGGGAGCGCGTACCCTGTTTTTACAGGCATCCAGCTCCCACTTCCTCCCTGGGTGCCGCGACGCCAGAAGGAAGATCACCTCTCCCCCCTCCCTCCCTGCAATCTTCTGGGACACGTCACATGTGTGAGAATATTGTGGAGAACATTCCTCCCTTCCTGATCTGACATCTGACAAATAAACAGGAAGTTAAGAGACTTTTACCAAATAGAGACACATGCAGCAATACAAATTTGACAGAGGTTTTAAGCCTCTTCTACTATATACAAAGCTAAAACAAAAAAAGTTTTAAGTGGAATTTAAACATTGTTGTGTAGTTTTGCTGTGAAAGAATATTTTAGGTTGGCTTTGATTTGATGTTTACTTTGTATTCATTGGCTTTAAGGTCCTTTATATTTCAGAAAAAGAGTACTACTAAATATTCTCACATTCAAAGATGGTAACTGTGTAGTCCATTCAATCTCCTATCTAATTTTTTGTTGACTCTGGAGAGTTGTGACTTGGTTGGTGAAATCTAAACACTTTATAGCTGGGGTAATAACAAGGCTTTCCCAGTGTCATCTTAAGAGCATTATAGGCCCCCGGGCAATACAGCGCAGTGGGGCCCTGTCTACACAATCACACACGAGAATTTACTGACAAAAATCATAAAATTTACTGGCAGAACCACATTTTTTACTGCCACTGCAAAAAAAGTACCTAAAATTACAGTTTTCAGTGCCAAACAATGCACATGTCAGTATTTAAACTATAAACATATAGCTAGTGCTATTAGCAATGTGTTTAAGTTAAACAAAAGTAAAAAAAAAAATTGTCTTCATTGACAATAACAGTTACTATAACCTGGCCAGCACAGAGTTTCCTCTTACATCAGAGTCTGCAGGATTCCCCCTTACAGTGAAAGGGAACTCTTATGTAAAGGGGAATGCTGCAGATCATGATCTAAGGGGGGAACTCTGATGTGGAGGGGGGCTCTGGTGACCAGAGACCACCTTATATCAGAGTCCACTGCTTTCTCTTTCCCACTTACATCAGGGTCCGCAGACTGAGTTCCCCCTTGCATTGTAAGAGGGAATCCTGCAGACTCTGATGTAAAGGGGAACTCTGATGTGGGGGGCACTCTGGTGACCAGAGACCACCTTCCGTAGAGTAAATACACTAAGGTAAGGGGGGTCACTAATATAGGAGGGGGAACCTTTATATCAGTGCCCCCTTACATTTTTGCATTAACTCCCCCCTTACATCAGCAACCCCCCCCGCACTCTTGGAGGACCGGATCTTCTCTGTGATTTCCGCAAACTGGCCATGGTCAGTTCTAATCCGTCACTCTCCACAATTTTTTACTGGGGTTGCTGGGCAGCCGGTGGGTCCCCCCAGGCAAGCGGGGCCCCCGGGCAACTGCCCAGCATGCCCAATGGAAAAGATGGCCCTGGGCTTTCCCACTCCCTAAAGTATTTTAATTTATTTTAAGGACAATGGAAAAGGCATGGGTACATTCAAGGACCCCAATGTAAGTGGGTACTAAACAAAGAACTTATAAGAAAGAAGAATAATAAGATACCCATGGTTGATCCAGTCTACCAGATACCAAATACCTTTTGTAACAGAAACCGTTCCTTTTGCTTGAATAACTCTTTGAGTAAACACATACAACAATATACAATTGCTAATGAAAATTTGGATTGGTTGCTGGAGTAATATCTCCTATTTTCTCTTTTGTAAATAAACTGTACCTAATTTATACTTTACATTGACTTGTGATTTGAATTTGAAGTATTCAAAAATCTACACCATTTGAAGTCATTGTCCTCTATTTCAATAAGTTACCAACTTTTTGACACACAAAATCTGCCTGTGTATAACTGGCATTAGAACATAATAATTGTCAATTGCTTGCACAGGCCAGCTAATGGTATATTATTCTTGTTTCTTTTACACCTAATCAGTGGAAGGTCTTTACATCAATGCCTTTGCTAGAATTCTAAAGGGAGCCCAAAGTATACAGTTACCTGCGTTGGCACAAAACTGGGGAGGAGAGGAGAAATTTCTTGCAAGGCAGCATGACTTCACAAGCCTGCAAACCTCACCAGGGTGGACTGATCCTTCAACGGTATGTGGCAAGATCGTTGCATGTTCATCATTTATGACGTTTTTGTATTGTTGATCTCTGTGTCCAATAATGAAATTTTACAACTTAAGAAAAGATATGCATGAGTGGCAAAAACATCATTGAATTTCTAACCCTACACATTGGCCTAAACCTGCTTGTATTCTTGTCTCTCACATAGATAATAACCTATGGATAACATTGTAGCCTTTGTAAATGTAACAAAGTATTGTAAATATCACAGAGCTTGCAAGACATACGATTTCAGCACATGGCCTTTTTTTCAAAAACTTATGGAACTTTTGTTAAACCACATTTTAGGCAGAAGGTTGTTGTTGGTATGGTAAAGAAATTATGTTTTTTTCCTCCATGAAACTTATTATATGTGCATTGGTGTTGATTTATTGTAAGTTTAGGTTCACATCTATGTGGTTTCCCTTCGACTGTATTTGCTCAGGCACAGCAGCCCAGAATGGCCTGCTGCACCTAGAGGAAACACCAGAAAAAGATCCCTGAATCTTTTTGAAAATCACCAAATGGTGCGATGCATTTCTTTGCAAAGGAAATCGAGCCACGGTTTATAATGTGTGGGGGTGTCATTAAAACGGAGCTCCACTGAAAAAAAAATATTAAAAGCCAGCAGCTACAAATACTGCAGCTGCTGACTTTTAATATTAGGACACAGGAGTCCAGCGCCGTCCGCAGCAGAGGATGAGCGATCGCTCGTCACTCTGCTGCCCCCCCGCCATCCTTGGTGAGGGAACCAGGAAGTGAAGCGCTCCGGCTTCACTGCCCGGTTCCCTACGGTGCATGCGCGGGTCGCGCTGCGCCTGCTGACTGGCTCCCGCTGTGCTCTGGGAGCCGAGTGTTCCCAGAACACAACGGGGGGGGGGGGCTGGGAGGTGACGTCCTGCCCGCAGTCTGCCTGCAGACTGTGGCCGGAAGTGGGTGCAAATACCTGTCTTTAGACAGGTATCTGCACCTCCCTCCCCCCTGAAAGGTGTCAAATGTGACACCGGAGGGGGGGGTTCCAATCAGCGGGAGTTCCACTTTAGGGCATTAATTACATTATGCAACCCTATTGCAGGTAGGATGCATCCAGATACTGGTCGCATACATGTTAATTTGTATTGACAACTTTTTCTGTGAAGTTATCTTTTCATTGTGTATGCCGCATACCACAAAAAAAAACATAAAAAAAATAACTAATGGCACCCCAGCAGATCTGCAAAACAGCAGAACGTTTTTGCTGTGGGTGTGGGAACACATAGATGTGAACCTAGGCCTAGATCTTTACATCAGTCAAAAATCATATCATGCATCCTTCTGTAACTGTATAAAATGTTTATTCCTATTATTTTTTTCCTGCATTTACTAATAATCAACAATTTTAACTTATTCTTCTAATTATTCTGGGGAAATTTTTTCTGAATTATATTTTTAACATCACTATGCTCATTAAATTAGATCATTGTTTTTTTCATGAAGAGTTTTATTAGGTTTTTAAGTTTCAACAGGCATACAAAAAGTATTATAAATAAAACTATACAAGATGAAATTTGGATAAAGAGCATTAAGATAAGCAAAATAGATATGTGCAGTAAGTTTAGTTCCAAATTAGTTTTTCGTCAAAATTTGGAATATTCATTAATTAGAAAACATCTGAATGAACAAAAAAAGTTTAACTAATTTTTCCGAAAAACTAATTTTCGAAAAAAAAGAAAAACTCGAAAGAACAAAAATCCTAAATTCGAAAAATTAAAAGAATGAAAATCCTAAATTTGAAAACTCGAACATTCAAAAGAACGGAAATCTGAAAATAAGAACGAAAATATGAAATAACAAAAAACATTCAGATCATTTATATTATAATTAAATTATTACATTTATTAACCATTATTATATATTTTTTATTATTATTATTCATTATTAATAAAAATAATAACTATAATAATAGTTATAAACTATTAAATTATAGGTATTGGATATTCCTTTCAAATTTGGCTGTTAGTGAACGTAACAATGTATTTACCATTATTATAGTTTTTTTTATTATTTGTTAATAATAAATAACAATAATAAAAACTATTAAAATTATAGGTATTGGAATTTCCTTTCAAATTTGGCTGCCTGTTAGTGAACGTGGCGAATACAAATTTATCTAAAATTATACATTTTCAAAAAACCGAGTACCACATGTCTACAAATGCAATGTACCGAATTAGAATTTTTCTCAATTTACGTATTACTGAAATAACGAATACCGCATTTATATGAATGGAACATACCGAATTCAAATTTTTCCTAATTTCCAAATTACTGAAATAATAACGAATGATCCGGAAAAACGAAAAAAAAAAGTAAAAAAACAAATAAAATGAAAGTGGAAACTTTTTTTCATTTGGGAGGTGGGAGAGATATGTATAGATTTGACTAGCTCAGCAAGCATGAGTTCCATTCCTCCTTCTGAGTGGGATTAAGTGGACCCAAAGAAACTGGAGTGGAGTGCTTCACTTGTGCCTCTGCTAATAGATGCAAAATGGAAGTGAGTGAAAGTGGATGATGCTGAAAGTTGTCAGTCTTGACCATGCTTTGCAGTCCTGCTCATGGAGACTGGAGGTTGCTTCCTTCTGAAGCCAAGCAAATCCTACTGTTGTAATTTTCTTGTTGCACCAAGGTTAGCCAAGCAGATAAAAAGGCAGATTTTCAGCGCTACGGGAAAGTGCAACTCGGTACATTGTGGGCTCCTTCTCCGAACTTTTATTTTATATTTGCCCATTAAAGTACACAATGCTTGAATTTTCATCACATCAGCCAGTACATGACCTAAATAAAATTTTCCTATAACATGGAGCAAAAGGCTTTTTATTTTTTCTCGTTTTGAATGTACACATATGATCCTATATAGACATACTTCCTAATGTGAACTGCATGTACACCTATTATAACACATGTGATCTTTGTCTCCATTAATAGAACATCCTCTAATGTCTCATTCTTAAAGACTTTTTTTCTTGACATTCAGCATCAATTATTAGCAGGAGGAGAACAATACTATTTTTGCATGATTAGGCGCTATTTGTTTAGGGAATTTGTCAAACAAAGCCACATTCAGGCTCAGGCGACCTCCTTAAATTATTTTGGAAGGTTAGCCAACGGTTTTAGAATTTGCTCTGTTGAAGACAGTGTTATGTTTTTATATACAGATAGGTTGCCAGATCCATGATTGCCTCCTAGCTGTGATGTATATCTCTAGATCCTAGAAATCCACTTATAAAACATAATACTTGCCACTTGTGATACCTCCAATGTAAATTCGTCCCAGACAAACATTTTAATTTAACATTTGCAATTATGTATAAACATCTAATTCAAATGTGACAGGAATAATATTTAAAATTGCACATAATCTTGCTACAAACATCATGGTATTTTACTTACTTTGTTGTCAATTGTTTTAGGTATTGAAATGCTGCCACAGAGTGTATTATTTGCTTTACTGTCAGTACAGCTGCTGCACTTTGTTAAAGACTTTAACTGTAGCCAAATGTTAATTAACCAAACCTTGTGTGCCTTGTGTAATCCTCCTTTATTGATCAAAAATAGTTTTCTCTAGAAGAAAATTTGGAGTAGAATAATTCCTATCTGTAGATTCTAATATCCACAACTGTGTAATTATCATATTGGACCCTTATGTGTTAAGTGTGGGGGCTTAGGCAGCATGCAATAAGGAGCCTGGGGATGTTTTATTAAAGATTTTAAGTTCCTTTACAAATAATTCCATGTGTACAAAATTAGGGCCAGATTCACGTACTTGCGCTGCGGCGTAACGTATGTCATTACGTTACACCGCCGCAAGTTTTAAGCGTAAGTGCTTGATTTACAAAGCACTTGCCTGTAAAGTTGCGGCGGCGTAACGTAAATCCGTCCGGTTCAAGCCCGCCTAATTCAAATGGGGCATGTACCATTTAAATTAGGCGCGTTCCCGCGCCGAACGTTCTGCGCATGCTCCGTTAGGAAATTTCCCGCTGTGCTTTGCGCGAAATTACGGCGCCCCAACGTGTTTTTTGAACGGCGACGGGCGTTACGTCCTTTCGTATTCCAGGACGTCTTACGCAAAAAAAAAATAATTTAAAATTCGACGCAGGAACGACGGCCATACTTTAACATGGGCTGTCTAATATTACACCACCTAAATAGCAATCGCAACTTTACGACGGGAAAAGCCGACATGCGACGACGTAAGAGAATGCGACGAACGCGCGTACCTTCGTGGATCGCCGTAAACAGCTAATTTGCATACCCGATGCGGAAAACGACGCGAACTCCACCCAGCGGTCGCTGAAGTATTGCATCCTAAGATCCGAAGGCGTACGAAGCCGTACGCCTGTCGGATCTTAGCCAAATGCCGTCGTATCTTTGTTTGTGAATTACAAATAAAGATACGACGCGGCAAATTTGAAAGTACGCCGAAATATCAGCAGATACTCCGGCATACTTTTTCTGTGAATCTGGCTCTTAGAGTCTTATTTTACAAGATGAACCACATACAGTATTTAAAGGGTTGTAAAGGTTTTTTTTTTTATTTGATAAATAGGTTCCTTTAAGCTAGTGCATTGTTGGTTTACTTACCTTTTCCTTCGATTTCCCTTCTAAATGTTTTTTTTCTTTGTCTGAATTTCTCACTTCCTGTTCCTCCTCAGTAAGCTTGCCCCCATCATTCGAGCCGTTCTGGCTGGGGGTTATTCAGCGTGCTCGCCCCCTCCATTGGGACTACATTCCTTCTGGGAGACGCTGTGAACGTTCACAGCATCTCCCCGCAGGGATGTAGTCCCAATGGAGGCTTGACAAGAGGAATACGACATTTGAAGCCCATGTCCAGGATCCATCTGTGTGTGGTGGCTCTTGATGCACTGACTCCAGCCTCAGTCCACTCCTTGTGAAAGTCCCCAACACTTTTGAATAGCCTTTTCCTGACAAACCTCTCCAGGCTGCGCTCATCCCTGCTGCTTGTGCACCTTTTTTCTTCCACACTTTTCCCTTCCACATAACTTTCTATAAATGTGCTTTGATACAGCACTTTGGGAACATCCAACTTCTTTTGCAATTACCTTTTGAGGCTTTCCCTCCTTATGGAAGGTGTCAATAAAGATTTTCTGCACAACTGTCAGGTCAGCAGTCTTTCCAATGATTGTGATTCCTACTGAATCAGACTGAGAGACCATTTAAAGGCTCAGGGACCCTTTGCAGGTGTTATGGCTTAATTAGCTGATTAGAGTGGGACACTTTGAGCCTAGAATATTGCACCTTTTCACAATATTCAAATTTTCTGAGATTGTGGATTTGGGGTTTTCATGAGCTGTAAGACATAATCATCACAATTATGGCAAATCACGGCTTGAACTATCTTGCTTTGCATGTAATGAGTGTATCTCATATATTAGTTTCACATTTTAAGTTGCATTATGAAATAAATGTTACTTTTGCACGATATTCACATTTTTTGAGCATCACCTGTGTATGTATGTGTGTGTGTGTATATATATATATATATATATATATATATATATATATTTTTTTTTTTAGTAAAGACCCTAGAGAATAAAATGGTGGCCATTGCCATATTTTATGTCAGACTGTATTTGCGCAGTGGTCTTTCAAACGTAATTATTGAAAAAAATACACTTTAATGAATAAAAAAGAAAAAAAATGTAAAGTTAGCCCAATTACTTTGTATAATGCGAAAGATGATGTTACGCCGAGTAAATAGATAACTAACATGCCATGCATTAAAATTGCGCACACTTGGAATTTCGACAAACCACTGTACTTAAAAATCTCCATAGGTGACGCTTCAAGAAAATTTTACCTGTTACCTGTTAAGAGTTACAGAGTACGTCATGTGCTAAATAAAATAAAATTATTGTTCTGGTTTGAACACTGTTTACATTTGCAGGCGTGACTTACATGTGCATTAAATTCTGTGCTAGAGCAAGGAGGGATAGGGTGCTTTGAATTTTTTTTATTATTATTTATTTATTTTACACATCCCTTGTGACAGTAAGTAATGGGCAGTGACAGGTACTATTTTTTGGGGGGGATCTGGGGGTCTATAATACCCCAAACCCCTCCCCTGCACTTGAAAGTATTCAAAACGCCAAGAATTGTGTCTTTGAATACTTTTGATTTTTGAAAACTGGCACCGTTAGCTAACGAGTAAACTGGAAGTTATGTCATAATGTTGCTTTGAGGTTACTATAGCCGATACCCGATCAAAGATGGTTCCGGCTTTGTTCGAGTCTCCGGCCAGCTGGTCACTCGGGTCTCCTGGTGGAACGGGAGAGGCCGGTTGAGCGGTGGAAGGTGGTTGCACTAACCTGGCAACATGGACTGTGATACCATATTACTACTAAAGAGCAATTTGATATAGTTATGAGTTATGACCCATTATGGCAACAATGTATCCAGGGGTCAAGTCCTGGGGAAAAAAGTGTGGGAACTCCCACCCAAGATCCACTCCCCCACCAAAAAAAAATAAAAAAATGATACACTCATATGCATAATTACTAAACCGCAAGTTCTTTCTAAATCCCGCGATAACTTGCGGCAGACCTCTGCAATGTCTCCTGGGAACAATGACAAAAGCTCCCAGGAGACATTGCGGCATCGAGGAAGTGACGGAATACTCGCACACTACCTGATGAATCCATATACAGGAAGCAGCCAGTAACATAAAGGATGACTAAGGTTCGCCTGCCCCTGACAGTGACTCGAGCTGGGCATCACCGCTTAGTGAAGGATTGGCTTGGGCGGCTCGGCTGCTCTAGTCCTGCAAAGGGAACTGAGTTCCTGCTGTGAAAAAAGTGCAGGAACTACGTTCCCACGCATTCCCGCAGGACTTGAGCCCTGAATGTATCATTCTAGTAAGAGGGATAAAAAAATATTAAAACATATCTGAGATAAAAGAAGAGTCATAGATGCAAGGCTGAATTTCTTGGTGTCTCAGTAGTGGAAATCCAAACAAGGAGGATAAACAATATTTTTCCTATGAGCTTTTTTCAACTGTGTGGGGTAAGCAGGAATGCCATTATTGTTTTTTTTTTATTTGGACAACTATTTTAGGCATATTTTATATTACAATTCTTTAAGTGACTGTTACATAAGTTACGTTTGTTTTTTAGTAAATAGCAGAAAATTTTAAAATAGCAGAAAATCAGAATTTTACTGTACCATATATAGAAGTTTAAACCCTGAGCTATTATAATTTCTATTGGCAGATATGGTCACGATTACGCAAAGAAACTGCTGCTTATCTTTTATTGATATTTGTCACATTGCAGTCTAATTGCTTTGAAAGTGAGGACTAATGAAATCCAGTTTTCTTCTTTACAAAAGAATGTGGACTTTTAATAACCTCTCTCTAATTGAGAAGTCACTTTGTTTAAACACATCTTGCAACAAGCAAGGCATTCCCTAGTGCACCGTATTGATTGTTTTGAATACAATGTGTACTGCAATATCCATTAGTGAGATTATTTTGTCTTTATCAGGTCACGTGTGGAATTACATTTTAAAGAAAAATATTTTTTTTTCTGTTTTGGTTTTTAGTGAAAAAAACTTCCAGATCTATTCCTTCCAAAGGGATTCTAAATTTAGAGTAAAGTAATTACTTGTTTCCTTCTCCCCTGCTATGTTATGAAGAATTAATGTTATGTCTGCCACTGGAAAACCATCAACTAACTTTATAGCAAAAGGATTCATTGACAGTACATTTACAGCATACAGACCCGTTCTTGGTATTAGATGCAATACAGAAATAAAATTACATCTAGTTTATAGTCTAATCTAAAGAGTCAGGTCTGGTTCCAAGTCTAGTGGAAAGTGAAATGCTGCGGGCATTACAATGTGGAGAAGTTGTTTGATAACCTTCTGCATTTGTCATGCATGTATCACGCGCTCTCTAGATGTTGATCGCTGCTATACTTAAATCCAGGCCTACTTTTACTTAGCAAGGTATGATTCTGTCAGTTTCAGGCTGAAAATACTAGTTTTATATACATATATATATATATATATATATATATATATATATATATATATATATATACACATACAGGGCTTTTTTTCAGGGGGAACTTGGGGGAACTCAGTTCCACCACCTTTGGCTCAGACCCTTTGGTGCCTGCTCACCAAAATCACTTGTAAACACAGAAGTCTGGTTTCTGTGTTTACAAGTGACAGCTCTGCACTCTGTGTGTAACCCCCCTGAACTCTGCACTCTGTATGTAATGCAATCCTGGTATTTAATGCCTCTTTAAGACCCTTCTACTGTTTGTAAAATCTGAACGGGGTCATGGTTGAGTTCCTGCACCTATTTTCTGAGAAAAAAAGCTCTGTATATATATATATATATATATATATATATATATATATATATATATATATATATATATATTATTTTACAAAAGTGAGTACACCCCTCACATTTTTATAAATATTTTATTGTATCTTTTCATGTGACAACACTGAAGAAATGGCACTTTGCTACAATGTAAAGTAGTGATTGTGCAGCTTGTATAACAGTGTAAATTTGCTGTCGCCTCAAAATAACTCAACACACAGCCATTAATGTCTAAACCGCTGGCAACAAAAGTGAGTACACCCCCTAAGTGAAAATGTCCCAATTGTATCAAGTATCAATATATTGTGTGGCCACCATTATTTTCCAGCACTCCCTTAACCCTCTTGGGAATGGAGTTTACCAGAGTTTCACAGGTTGCCACTGCAGCCCTCTTCCACTCCTCCATGATGACATGACAGAGCTGGTGGATATAAGAGACCTTGCACTCCTGCACCTTCCCTTTGAGGATGCCCCACAGATGCTCAGTAGGGTTTAGGTCTGGAGACATGCTTGGCCATTCCACCATCTTTAGCCTGTGGGATAGAATTAGGACTTAAGGGACCCCAAAGACCCAAAAGACCAAAGAAGGAGGGGGCCGGGAGGACTATATCAGTACTGTATGAGCAGGTAAACTCAAAGAGCAATTATATATAAAAAAAATATATACATTTATTAACATGGTATCAAAAAGACAGACATGATCATAAAAAACATCAAAACAACAATACAGGACAATAACCATATAGCGAGACCAGCCATACAGATCACCAAGCTAGAGTGGTCGCCAGAGGGAGGATCACGATGAGAGTGGAGGTCACGCAGAGCGGAGTCTCAACTAGTTTCGTGACTGGGTCGCTTCATCAGGAGAATTCTAAAAATAATAATACATAATGGTTAGCAAATACTGTATATAAAAACATGTATAGGCCAACCAGGTGCCAACAGACAAATATTGAAGTATTAATTGTACATAGAGACATTAAAGAAAATACATTGGGGAACAAGCGCTGTGTGGCTTACCTCCTTCTTTGGTCTTTTGGGTCTTTGGGGTCCCTTAAGTCCTAATTCTATACTAACTGATCTTTAGGATGATGGTACTATTATTTATATACACTATGTACTAAGAGGTTACTATTTAAATCTTTAGCCTGTAGCTTCTTTAGCAAGACAGTGGTCGTCTTGGAGGTTTGGGGGCTGTTATGTTGGAATACTGCCCTGCGGCCCAGTCTCTGAACGGAGGGAATCATGCTCTGCTTCAGTATGTTGCAGTACATGTTGGCATTCATGGTTCCCTCAATGAACTGTAGTTCACCAGTGCTGGCAGCACTCATGCAGCCCCAGATCATGACACTCCCACCACCATGCTTGACTGTAGGCAAGACACACTTGTCTTTGTACACCTCACCTGTATACTGCCACACACGCTTGGCACCATCTGACCAACTAAGTTTATCTTGGTCTCATCAGACCACAGAACATGTTTCCAGTAATCCATGTCCTTGGTCTGCTTGTCTTCAGCAAACTGTTTGCAGGCTTTCTTGTGTATTATCTTTAGAAGAGGCTTCCTTCTGGGATGACAGCCATGCAGACCATATTAATGCAGTGTGTGGCGTATGGTCTGAGCACTGACAGGCTGACCCCCCCCCCACCCCTTCAACCTCTGCAGCAATGCTGACAGCACTCATCCATTTCCCAAAGACAACCTCTTAGATATGATGTTGAGCATTTGCACTCAACTTCTTTTGTCAACAATGGCAAGGCCCATTCAGCTCAGTTTCAGGGTCTGGGGACGGCAAATATACACTGTTATACAAGCTGTACACTCACTACTTTACATTGTAGCAAAAAGTAATTTATTCAGCGTTGTCACATGGGTACCTGCCTCGGGTGTCTCTCACTGTTCACCGCTTCACCCCCCCTCTTCATTAAGTCAGAGATATCCCTCAATCTTCTTCCCCTAAAGAAGGCAGGCTGGGCACAATCACAGAGCCACACCCCCTCCCTGTGTCCCAGCCAATCAGACACTGCAAGATTTGCAAGCTCCGCCTCCTGGGTGGTGTTCAGTCAAAGTGACATGCAATGAAAGTGGCAGATCTGAGCTGCTGGGGGAGAGATAGACTGGCAATGAATATTCTTCTGCTCTGTCTCTTGGCACCCTGCCCAGCAGCACCTGAGCTCCGACCTCACTCACTAGCACTGCTGTCTGTGACAGAGGTGGAATTTGGGGATTCTGCCCAAGGCAGGCTCAGTCCGGGACATGGGTTTAATTTCCGTGACTGTGCCGTGCAATCTGTGACTTTTGGAAAGTATGCTTGTATATTAATATAGTTATATATTTGTTTTGGCTGCTTGCTAGCTGTAGTTTTTGCATGTTTAATGTGTGCTGTTTGTGTACGGTCTAAAAATGTATATATTGCTTACATAATGAATGCCTTTTTTTTCTAGATGCTGCATCCCTATTTGGATCAGAACAGTGTACTTCTAGTACAACTGTTTAGTATGGCTGCCACATATGTTACTCATACTAGTAGTGACAAGCGTGGTCATGTGATATCCCAAAATGGACAAGAGCTTCAACTTCAGCCACCACTGGGTTGGACTATCTTTCCCCTGTTTGACAGGTACATTTTAAACAGTCTTCTATGTTTTTTTTTAACAGATTGTCAAATATACATGAAAAAAATTAAAAGTAAACATTTTAAAAGTAGATACAATTACAGTGAGGGAAAAAAGTATTTGATCCTCTGCTGATTTTGTATGTTTGTCCTCTAACAAAGAAATGATCAGTCTATAATTTTAATGGTAGACAGAAAAACAGAGAGACAGAACAATAACAAAAATATCCAGAAAAACACAAACAAAAAGTTATACCGGCAAATTGATTTGCATTTTAATGACTTAAGTATTTGATCCCGTATCAAATCAGCAAGATTTCTGGCTCCAGAGGTCTTCTATACAGGTAACGAGCTGAGATTAGGAGCACTCTCCTAAAAAGGTAGTGCTCCTAATTTCAGCTTGTTACCTGTATAAAAGACACTTGTCCACAGAAGCAAACAATCAGATTCCAATCTCTCCACCATAGCCAAGACCAAAGAGCTGTCCAAGGATGTCAGGGACAAGATTGTAGACCTACACAAGGCTGGAATGGGCTACAAGACCATTGCCAAGCAGCTTGGTGAGAGGGTAACAACAGTTGGTGTGATTATTTAAAAAATGGATGAAACGCAAAATAACTGTCAATCTCCCTTGGTCTGGGGTTCCATGCAAGATCTCACCTTGTGGAGTTTCAATGATCATGAGAACAGTGAGGAATCAGCCCAGAACTACACGGGAGAATCTTGTCAATGATCTCAGGGCAGCTGGGACCATAGTCACCAAGAAAACAATTGGTAACACACTACAACGTGAAGGACAGAAATCCTGCAGCGCCCGCAAAGTCCCGCTGCTCAAGAAAGCACTGAAGTTTACTAATGAACATCTGAATGATTCAGAAGAAGAACTGGGTGAAAGTGTTGTGGTCAGATGAGACCAAAATATTTCTCTTTGATATCAACTCAACTCGCCGTTTTGGAGGAGAAGTAATGCTGCCTATGACCTTGGGGTACTTGGGAACACCATCCCCACCGCCAAACATGGAGGTGGAAACATTATGCTTTGGGGGTGTTTTTGTGCTAGAGGGATAGGCCAACTTCACCACATCAAAGGGACGACGGACAGGGCCATGTACCATCAAATCTTGAGTGAGAACCTCCTTCCCTCAGCCAGGGCATTGAAAATGGGTTGTGCATGAAGGGAGGGGGGACATAGGGGAGTTTGGGACTTTATATGAGGCATAGGACTTATAGGTCCAGTGTCTCCATCCCTGTATAGCAATTAGGGATGAGCCGAACATACCCGCGTTCGGTTCGCACCAGAACATTCAAACAAACCGATCGTTCGCAGGGCAAAAACACAGCAAACGTGCAGCAAGATCGACTGCGTTTATGGCAAAAACCACAGCAAACGTGCAGTAAGATCGACTGCGTTTATGGGCAAAAACACAGCAAACGTGCAGTAAGATCGACTGCGTTTATGGGCAAAAACACAGCAAACGTGCAGTAAGATCGACTGCGTTTATGGGCAAAAACACAGCAAACGTGCAGTAAGATCGACTGCGTTTATGGGCAAACACACAGCAAACGTGCAGTAAGATCGACTGCGTTTATGGGCAAACACACAGCAAACGTGCAGTAAGATCGACTGCGTTTATGGGCAAAAACACAGCAAACGTGCAGTAAGATCGACTGCGTTTATGGGCAAAACCACAGCAAACGTGCAGTAAGATCGACTGCGTTTATAGGCAAAAACACAGCAAATGTGCAGTAAGATCGACTGCGTTTATGGGCAAAAACACAGCAAACGTGCAGTAAGATCGACTGCGTTTATGGGCAAAAACACAGCAAACGTGCAGTAAGATCGACTGCGTTTATGGGCAAAAACACAGCAAACGTGCAGTAAGAGCGACTGCGTTTATGGCCAAAAACACAGCAAACATGCACTAATAGCGACTGCGTTTATGGGCTAAAAAACAGCACACGTGCAGTAAGAGTGACTGCGTTTATGTGCAATTAAATAGCCCACGTGCATTAACAGCGACTGCGTTTATGTGCAAATAGCACACATACAGTAACAGCAACTGCCTGTATGTGTGCAATTAAATAGCACACGTCCACTAACACTGAGTACTATGTTTAGGTGTAAACTAAACACTATGCAGGCAATACAACACGTTAGAGCACTGCATCTAGCACAAGCTACTGCCTAACAATAGGAATAGCTGATCTAGCTAAGCTATACAGTGTATAAATATATGTACAACGCTAGGATGTATATCTATCCTCTACACACTGTAAATTTAACTAAACTCACTAGCCTTCCTGCTCTATCTATCTATCTATCTATCTATCTATCTATCTATCTATCTATCTGGTAGAAAAGACACTGTGGGGGTTATTTACGAAAGGCAAATCCACTTTGCACTGCAAGTGCACTTGGAAGTACAGTCGCTGTAGATCTGAGGGGGACATGCAAGGAAAATAAAAAACAGCATTTTAGCTTGCACATGATTGGATAATAAAATCAGCAGCGCTTCCCTCTATTTCAGATCTACCCCTCAGATTTACAGCGACTGCACTTCCAAGTGCACTTGCAGTGCAAAGTGGATTTGCCTTTCGTAAATAACCCCCTGTGTCTCTATCTATCTATCTCTCTCTAACTGTCTGACTGACTTCTCTTTAACAAAGCCTGGAACACACTACACGCGGCCGCCTTACAGGCGGCCTTATATAGTGTGGGGCGTGTACTAAACCCCCTGAGCCATAATTAGCCAAAGCCACCCTGGCTTTGGCCAATTATGGTTCTTCATTTTTTGCGCGCTGTGATTGGCCGAGCATGCAGGGTCATGGTGCATGCTTGACCAATCATCAGCGCACAACGCCGCAGTGAATTATGGGCTGATGGGCGTCACTCGAATTTGGCGCGAATGACCTGTTTTGTTCAAAATTCGTCGAACGTACGAACAGACGATGTTCGAGTCGAACGACAAGCTCATCCCTAATAGCAATTAAGCTGAAAGGAAGGTTGGGACTTTGAATGAAACATGCACCTAAAAGAGTGATAACGGACAATGGGTGTCTGACCAGTAAGAGGAATATTGCAACTGTACTCGCTGAATCTCTATACCCAGCACACAGGACAGTAATACATAATAATAACATTTATTTCATATAAATACATATAATACATTATAGCATAAAAGCATTACAGTACATGGTAATAGTATAATAAAATGTCTGGCAGATTAATCCATATATCACATGATAACCATATACATGTCATAATTGTTACAGCATAATACATTTAAAAATAGTAAGATTATCCCATGTGGTACATGATAATAGCATCAGAATAGCTTGACGCGTTTCGTGGAACTCTCCACTCATCAGGAGCTGATGCTGATATGTATCACCCATTGTCCGTTATCACTCTTTTAGGTGCATGTTTCATTCAAAGTCCCAACCTTCCTTACAGCGAAAATGTGTTGTGGATGAGTATTCCAGTATGACAATGACCCAAAACACACAGCTAAGGCAACAATGGAGAACTACATTAAAATCCTGGAGTGTCTCCAGACCTTAATCCCATAGAAAATATGTGGAGGGAGCTAAACGTTCAAGTTACCAAATGTCAGCCTTGAAACCTTAATGACTTGGAGAGGATCTGCAAGGAGTGAGACAAAATCCCTCTTGAGATGTGTGCAAAATCCAGAAGATATACCGCGCTAAATTATATATAAAAAATAAGTAAAAAGGGACTGCTGCGATTTACCCAGTGATATCAACAAGGCAAAACATTTCAAAAATAACAATTGCGCTAATCAATGTGCTACCTAATGCATAATTAATAACCACATTAACAAATAATATAAAATGTGCAGCTCAGGAATTGATATTAAGACCTTCATAACATGTTTTACCCCTAACGTAGTGTATCTTCTTACCTGTCCCTGCGGACTTCAGTATATTGGGTGCACTACATGTCCATTGCAAGTTAGACTTAACGAATATATAGGTAATATTAAGAGAGGCTTTAACTACTTTAGTCCCGGGCCATAGTAAAAAGACGGCCTCTAGGTGGCTCTATAAATCCGGGAGGCTGTGTTTTTATGGCCTCGCATCCCCCGGCCACTGGGGGGTGCACGCCAGCGCGTCCCCAAATTGACGATGCGCGTGCCTGTCGGCCGCGATGTCCGCCAGGCACCCGCGATCGGCAGTGACAGAGCAGGGACGTGGAGCTCCACGTCCTGTCAGGGAGAGGAGACAGATGCTGTGTCCCTTGTACATAGGGACACAGCATCGGTCACCC
The DNA here is from genome assembly GCF_905171775.1 of Rana temporaria. Lineage (NCBI taxonomy): Eukaryota > Metazoa > Chordata > Amphibia > Anura > Ranidae > Rana > Rana temporaria. The sequence continues at coordinate 269,266,240 of NC_053490.1, read as the reverse complement.
CCCCCAGTCAGTCCCCTCCCCCCACAGTAAGAATCACTCCCAGGATACACATTTAACCCCTTCCTCGCCCCTAGTGTTAACCCCTTACTTGCAAGTCACATTTATACAGTAATCAATGCATTTTTATAGCACTGTTCGTTGTATTATTGTGAATGGTCCCAAAAATGTGTCAAAAGTGTCCGATGTGTCCTCCGCAATATCACAGTCCTGACAAAATTTGCAGGTCGCCGTATTACTAGTAAAAAAAAATAATAAAAAAAATGTCAGAATTCTATCCCCTATTTTGTAGCCACTATAACTTTTGCGCAAACCAATCACTATACGCTTATTGCGATTTTTTTTACCAAAAATATGTAGAATACATAGCGGCCTAAACTAAGAAAAAAAATATATTTTTTAAAAAAATGGGATATTTATTATAGCAAAAAGTAAAAAATAGTGTTTTTTTTTCAAAATTGTCGCTATTTTTTTGTTTATAGCGCAAAAAAATAAAAACCGCAGAGGTGATCAAATACCACCAAAAGAAAGCTCTATTTGTGGGAAAAAAAGGATGTCAATTTTGTTTGGGAGGCATGTCGTACGACCGCGAAATTTTAATTTAAAGCGACGCAGTGCTGAAAGCTAAAATTTGGCCTGGGCAGGAAGGGGGTATTTGTGCCCAGTAAGCAAGTGGTTAAAGGCCACCCTGTCTCTAGGCACTACTTGGAAATGCACATATAATGAAAGATGTCGGGCGGAGCTACTCGCTGACATCATCGCACCCCATGTGATCACAGAAGGATGGGTGTACTTTTTGTTGCCGGCAGAGAGGTTTTTCAATGTGCATGATACATTTTTATCTTGTAAATAGCCATTTGGCTTTCCTTTTAATAAAACGTGGTTGTATGGTATTACACTATTGGAGCCTATTTCTTATGCCGCGTACACACGGCTGTTTTTTGTCTTGTAAAAAAAGTTTTTCAAACTTCATCTTTAAAAAACGACGTTGCCTGCACACCATCGTTTTTTCAAAATGCTCTAGCAAAGCGCAGTTACGTTCAGCACGTACGGCGGCACTCTGTTCCATTCAAGCTCGCGTCATAACTTGCTTCTGAGTATGCGCGGGTTTAAAAACGTTGTATTAAACGTCGTTTTAGCCCCCACACGATCATTTTTTATGACACAAAAAACAACGTTTTGAAAAACGACATAAAAAATTGAAGCATGTTCGAATTTTTTTTTGTCGTTTTTCAGAAGACATAAAACGACGTTTTCCCCACACACGGTCATTTTAAATGACGTTTTTAAAAATGTTGTTTTTTTCATCACAAAAAACGACCGTGTGTACGCGGCATTGCTATGTAAACTTTATGAATGACCTGGAGATATCGATGTGATTGGAGTGGTGGCTACAGTAAGATATTTATATGAATTGTGCTAAATATTTATGGAGTAGGAGTTGCTGCGCGCATCCCTAATTAAACCAACTGCAAAATAATTCATCTAGTGGGACTTTGTGGGGGCAGTGACTCCTTGAAAAAGTATTTATAGGCGTAAATCAGCGTACACGCCCCTAGCGGCCAGCGTAAATATGCAGGTAAGAGACTTACGCCGGTCGGATCTAATACAAATCTATGCGTAACTGATTCTAAGAATCAGGCGCATAGATACGACGGCTCAGACTAGAGATACGACGGCGTATCTGGAGATACACCGTCCTATCTCCTTTGAGAATCTGGGCCATTGACTATATGGAATGGAGGAGATTAGAGATTTGGGGTGAAAGCTAGTTACCAGCTGTGGGTTTTCGATAAAGAGTACTAGTAAGTAAACCATCCTCACCCTTGTGGATTGTTACATACAGGAAGGGGATGGATTTGCAATCAGAAGTGATGGTAAAAGTTAAATCGAATATATTAATATTTAATTTTTGGATAAAGGTTTGCAAACTGTCTGGAAGCCCATCCCACAGGAGGATATCATCGATATGGTGGTACCATATAATCACGCTCTCCATGTAGGGCAGCATGTTCTCTGATTGTGTTAAAATTTGTTCCAACTCCCCAAGGTACAGGTTGTCATAGGATGGGGCACAACGCATCCCCATCGTTACCCCCTGCACCTGGAGGAAGTAGGAGCCGTTAAATGTAAAAAAGTTGTGAAGGAGTATATACTCCAGAGCACCCATCAAAATGTATTTTTCTTTTTTTCAAAATGACTATTTTGCGAGATGACATGCTTGATGCATGACAGCCCCTTGTCACGTGGTATCAAACTACAAAGGAAGTCGGGGGAACCATAGCCCATCAATATTCTGTAAGAGATGCATGGTATCTCTTATATGGCTGGGTAAATTCAGGACTTGTGGGTGTAAATGACCATCGACAAATTGAGTAAGATTTTCAGTTAATGAGCCATTGCCCGATATGATGTGTCTACCCGATGGGCGGTGCATACTTTTATGCACTTTGGATAATGAGTAGAAAGTTGGTGTGTGAGGTAGTGTGGTCCGCACATAATCCCATTCTGATTTGGACAGGATGTTGGCAGCGTATGCCTCATCTACTAGACTATAGAACCCCTGATGGAATTTTTCAATCTTAGTAGGGGAGATTTTGCATTATCCACATAATGTTTATTATTCATACTGACAATATTGCCCTCCTTATCGGAGGGTTTTATAGTAATGGTGGAGCTGTCTACTAAAGATTTCAGAGCTTCTCTTTCTGCCTCCAATAAATTGTGCCGTCTATTACGTAAAGTATTAATTTTCCGAATTTCACTGTATGTAAGTTTAACAAATGCCAGCATGTTGGAATTTGTGCTGAGAGTGGGAAAATGATCTGGATTTCTTTTTGAATGTTTGTTGGAGCAAAGCAGGAGGTTCAGATTGGTCAAAACATCCAAGTAGATGTTTGAGATCGATTCGATCAATCAGATCTGGGGGGTCATTTTCTTCCAAGAGTTCAATGACAGTAACAAGAGCTGTAAGCTCTTGCGATTTGAATTTAGGTTGATGGGGTACATCTTTCGAATACATTTGTTTCAGAATAAGTTTGAAGACATACGTTTTGGCACGTGGCCTCAGTTTTTGTCCTAATCAGGACCTTGACAAGTTCGAGGCCACTAAGGACATTCTGAAACAGATGTATTTGAAAGATGTGTCCCATCAATCATCAACAAGTTCAAATCTCAAGAGCTTATATTTTTTTATATCTATACACAAAATGTTTTGCCTTTCATTTCTATTTTAAACTGGATGGCTTTATTTTCAAAGTGATCGTTTACAATCAATTTAAAGTCATTGTAAATGCTCACCTTCATAAACAGAACAATGTGACAAAGGAGCATTTTTAACTATTTCTCAATTGCCAAGTGCCACAAATTTAAATAAAATTTAGGTTTAGGTTAGGTTTTAGGTGAAATTCTTCTCTGTATTGAGAGTCATGCAGCAGGTGGGTGTAAAATTCATTACCTATTACTGGTGATTCTCATTCTGAGTTGATGGGACACCTAAAAAACTGTTCTAAGGACCAGTTTATCGTATGTTTCATGCCTCCTGGCTTTAACAACATTGATTTTCAAGCCCAGGTCTTATGGGACAAGGTCCTCTCTGAGTTGGTGAATCCTATCCTGCTAAAAGCTAGGAAGTCCCACAAGGTCTACCAATTTTTCTTTGTATACAAAACACTCTTGGAATCTTGTATCTTTTTACTATTTTTATATTTAAAGACTTTCATGGGGTTAGTCTTAAAGGGGTTGTAAACCTTTGTGTTTTTTTCACCTTATGCATCCTATGCATTAAGGTGAAAAAACACCTTGCAGTCACCGCCCCCCCCCCCCCGAGCTCCCGTTTCACTTACCTGAGCCCCGAATTTCTGAGGGTGCAATCCTGCGTCGTTCTCCCCATGCCTGATTGGCTCTTTGTTATATAGATTGATAGCAGGGCAGCCATTGGCTCCCACTGCTGTCAATCAAATCCAATGACGTGGCTGCTGGGGGGCGGGGCCGAGTCATACAGTCGTCGGCTATGGACACCGATTGTATGGCACCGGAGCGCACCCGCAAGGTAACCCCCTCGGGAGAGAGCTTCCCAGAGGGGTTTAGCTCTTGTGGGGAGGAGCCACAAAAGGCGCCGTGGGACCCCAGAAGAGGACAATCGGGGCCACTCTGTGCAAAACAAACTGCACAGTGGAGGTAAGTATGAAATGTTTGTTATTTAAAAAAAAGTGAACCTTTAGTGTCACTTTAATCTCTTTTGCAGACTGTCATTGATTTAGAATGTTACAATTCTGATTTCCTTTTTACAGCTTTTGAGCCTCGTAAATTTTACTTTTAGCTTTATGTTTTGCCCATGGGAATGTTGCAGTGTGTTTACATAAATACATGCACACATTGTTCTAAATATGCAAAACTAATGAAAAGGGGAAATTTAATCGGTTGCTTTAGATTGCTGCATTTCATAAAACAATGAGACACAAAGAATGGTACTTTATTTTGAATAGGCACTGGGACATTCATTCATTAAGATTTTGCCATGGTAGACACTGCCATAGTCAAACAACAAAGGCTTAGATCTGATTGGATGTGTGACGGACCCTATCTTTGTAGTCTGTCAGACATATAAACAAGAAAGAGTGCAAATACTTTTCTAGATAAAATTATTATTGGTAAGATTTGAAGAAATTTGGACAGCTCTCTCGCTTTCTGCTACTCCAGCCAGATTCAAAGCTCTCCTGTAGCTCAACTCTGTGAAATATCTGGTTAGACGCCATTTATAACATTGTACTTTATCTATGTTTACACGCTATCACCTTCAAAATAGTTCCTTTGCACAGCAATACACGCTCCCAGAGGACCTGCCACTCATGGAATGTGTCCTGGAGGTCTTCTTTTTGAAACGTGTGGAGCACCTTCTGTTATTCGCGATGGATCTCCGCAATGGTGTCAAAGCGGCGACCTTTGAGCTGAATCTTCAACTCATCCCAACATGGCTGTAAACTTGTTGAATCATGTCAAAAGTCTCTAAGGGAGATTTTTCCAGTTTCACACAGAATTTTGCATTTCCCCTTTTTTTAACTTGCTGTGCATGATGAAATAGCAGAAGTGGTAACACACATGGTCAGAATAGCACCAGTTGCACAGCTCCTGATGTACACAGGAAGATGTCTTTTGGCAAACTGACTTATAAAGGTTGGCACTCCTGTGCGCGCTCAGCCTTGTGCTGCCATCTGTTGGCATGTTACAAAACTACTTTAAAAACTTTTTGATACCACCTCATACTGTATGCAGGATCTTTGCTGCTGGGACTATTCCTTGTTTAGCTGGGATGCATAATTAGTCTAAGGATGAATGTCTTACCGAATGTCTTGTTCTACCTGAAAATTATCCCCATTAAGCCTTTCCTGAAGATTAGGAGCTTGTTCGTTCAATTGTTTTGGTGTAGAAACAGAAAATGTCTAGCCTGCACCATACTTCTAACATCTAAGACTCTAAGGGGCTTGGAGCATTCAGATATACAGTACATACATCTCCCATCCCCCATGTTCACATCACCATCAAATTTTGGGTCCCTATGGAAAAGTTTATAGCAGGTTGAAACCTGGCCCATGCCCCTTGATTATCAAAAGACCTCAGAGGTCTCTCTGATACAACTTTGACCTACTATATCCTCAAGCTATGGGATATGGTTAGCAGAAAAGGCTCCTTGGCCCTTCTGAGCTCTCCCTTGTCCCTTGGCTAAATGATAAAAAAAACAATGTATAGCCAGTGTAAGAGGAATCTTTCACAACTGCTGATATCTTCCACAGCTGAGGCTTAAACCTAGTGCTTGGGGTTCATACTGCTAGCTCCATAGCCTAGATAACATGTGCAGCACAAAAAGAATAAAAAATCAACCTCCAAAGTAGTAATTGTTCATTTCAAATACCGTTTATGCATTGACATACCTCATTAGATTTAATCTGTCAATCTGTCCAGAAACTATGGTCTCAGACTGACTTGACACCATCCACAGGCAGCATAACTCTTCAAAAGGACACAGAAGTTGAATCCAACACAATTTTCTTCCAGCCAGTTGTCATATAGAGGATGTTTTTTTTAGGCTTTTGATGTGTAAGAAGACAGTGGCTTTCCTAAGCCCTGCCCCTGTGAATAACTAACACTGACTGAGGGAACATGGAAGAAAGCTAGGACTAAACCAACTAGATCTAAACAGAAGGGGTGAACAGAGAACAATACCAACATCACATTGTAAAGAAGTTGTAGTGGCAATAAACCACCACTAGATAGCATACTTCCAAAAACTGAGGACATAAAAAATTACATGTAAGTGGAGCAGAACAGCAACGGTTCTATAGCCTCGTACACACGACTGGTTTTCCTGCCAGGAAAACTGCGGGGGGAGCTTTTGGCCGGCCGTGTGTATGCTTCCTCGCAGTTTACCTTATAGGAAAACAATTTCCCCCCGGAATTCCCGGCGGTTTTAAACCCGGCAGTTTTCCTATGGGGAAACACTGCGAGTGAGCATACACACGGCCAGGATTCCCAGCCAAAGCTCTCCCTGCAGTTTTCCAGACGGGAAACCAGGCCGTGTGTACACGAGGAAACTTACCAAGCAGGTTCTCGAGTTTCCCGTCGGGATTCCCGGCGGACTTTATACCGTCGGGAATCCCAGTCGTGTGTACAGGGCTTATTAATGGAGTAGTGGCAACCTCCAGAAAGCTCAAGCTGTTCCCTTTCATACTTTAGACACAAAAATACAAGATTCATAAATATCTTGGTGCTCTAATTGAACAGGTGTTGCATGTAAAGTTTGCCATACACAAGTATTCTTTACTATGAAAAAGGTTTGGCAACTATTATGATTGCCTGCTTGCGAAACAGTTGGCAAAATGCCTATTACAGCAAAAAAAAAATGAATTGTTCTTCCTTTTCTCATGGATTATAGGGAAGAATGCTGGAAGGCTTCTGTAACTGGTATAGCAGTCTTCATCACTTGATACCGTATAAACTGCAGTACTCTCATTTGTAGCAGGTATATTTTACAACCAAGTGCTTACAGCAGAAATCAGCCGTACTCTAAAACATTATCTTCTGCTAAAAATTGTATACAGTTACTAATCTGTTCCGGCAAAGAATATTTCTGTGCAAACAGTACTACAGTCATTTGCTACTGAACTGACTGCAAAGAGCAATTAGATCTTCATTAATATGCAAATGCAGTCCACTGCAAATTCATCTGTATATGAGGTTTAAATATGCAAACAGTGCTGAGCTAGAGACCCAGATGCCTTTATTTACTTTGAAATTGAGGGGCTTAGTTAATGTTGTTGTTGACAGAAATACTTGAATACACAGATCTGCTGCAGTGTCATCCTCTAACCACGTTCAGAAACAGATTTGCTTTCTCTTTCACACGTATTTTTAAAATTAGGGGAAAAAAAGAATTAATTCAGATCAAGAACAGAATTGGAATACGGTGTTAATAATGTTTTATATTTCTGCTGTAATTCCTATTTAAACCATTAAATCAGCATTAAACCCAAAAGAAAACATTTATTATATTGCAGCTTACCAATTCTTAGATGTGACTGCTGCATTGGTTTCTGCTTTTTAGGCTTTCTTTCTTCTATTTTACATCTGCTGATCCAGACAGCAAGGTTGTTGTTTTTCAAAAGCATAAGCTTTGCAGCAGAATGTATCAGTTTTGTGGATGAAACAAACCACTTAACACTGACAAGGGTGTATTAAAAAAAAAAACTGCTTTTATTTATTCATGCCAAACATTTATCCCAAAAAGTAGAAAAAATGTTTGCTGTAACTGCTTATAAATCTGGAGTTTGGCTTCAAATTGTTTATTGTATCTGAATCTGTTTGAACATTTACAACTATCCCCCCCCCCCCCCCCCAGACTGACAGTGCTTCTGTCTACTGTTCCTCATATGCTCATTACTTTAGAGTTATATCTTGCTAATACTGGCGGTGTGTTACTGGTCAGATCACCAGGCGGAAAAAGAGGGAAAAAGCCAAAGAAATTAAAACGGATGCAGCCACCACATCTAATGAATGGTAAGCTGCAATATAATACATTTTTGGGTTTAATACCGTATTAAGGATTAAACATTATGGGGGAAATTCGATAAAGCTGCTGCTTCACTATTTCTGGCGTTAATTGGTCTTATGTGTTGCACCTAATTCCAAAAACATCTGAATGGCTTTGGTTCTAGCAGCAACTTGTGCTCCAAATTCAGGTTGTTCTTAGTTGCACCACTTCTACATTGTGGCTCAATACCTGAACCAAATTCAAGGTAAAATACCAGCAGTTCATATTATACAAAAGTAGAGCTAATTAGGACCAACTTTCTTTTGGTTTACAGAGACAGATTTTGTGAAAGTGTCTTGCATGCATTCTTTTGCTAGGGACACATTTAAAGTATTTGTCGTTCAACCCAGTGGGCTGAAATAATGTACAGATCACCATCACCATACTAACACATCCAATGTTAGTGCAGTGATTTCCCTGCTGAGTCATTGTGTTCTGACATGGGCACCTGGTTTTCCAGCATGGTCTTTATACCTGGGGTCCAGCTTCTGTTGGACGACAAGCTGTATACACACAGGCCAAAAGTCAGCCCTTTTTGACCGATTTTTGGCCCATGTGTACCCAGCTTAAAAGTGACGCAGCATGTGCCAAATTCCAGTACAGGTTCTAGACAGGTACATGAATTTGGAGCACGCTGCGCTACTTTTAGAACGCAGTTTTACAACAGTTTTTATTAGTTCCAGGGAATGTTTTATTTAGATATAACAATTTCAGTTCAGTATTGTTATGCTTAGGTATTGCAAACAAGCACCAAAAAATTTGATGTTCTATTGCATTTTTGGACTTGGCATATTACAAACATGAATGCAAGTCTTTCTTAAAGCGGAGGTCCACCCGAATTTTTTTTTTTAAAAGCCAGCAGCTACAAATACTGCAGCTGCTGACTTTTAAAAAGTGAACACTTACCTGTCCAGCGCTCCCGCGATGTCAGCAGACGAGCCTTGCGGCTTCACTGCCCGGTTCCCTACTGCGCATGTGCGAATAGCCGGGCGCGCCGTCACTGGTCCCCGCTCCCTCCTGGGAACAGTGTGTTTCCCAGGAGGCAGCGGGGGGGAGTGACGTAGACTCCCACGGGAGTCTATGCCCGGAAGTGGGTGCAAATACCTGTCTTAGATAGGTATCTGCACCCCCCCTCTCCTGAAAAGTGCCAAATGTGTCACCGGAGGGTTCCAAAAAGCGAAAGTTCCATTTTTGGGTGGAACTCCTCTTTAACCACTTGCTTACCCCCTTCCTGCCCAGACGAAATGTCAGCTTTCGGCACTGTCATGTTTTGAATGACAATTGCGTGGTCGTGCGACGTGGCTCCCAAACAAAATTGACGTCAGTTTTTTCCCACAAATAGAGCTTTCTTTTGGTGGTATTTGATCACCTGTGCGGTTTTTATTTTTTGCGCTATAAACAAAAATAGAGCGACAATTTTGAAAAAAACACAATTTTTTTTTTCAGTTTAGTCCGATACGTATTCTTCTACATATTCTTGGTAAAAAAAAAATCACAATAAGCGTATAGTGATTGGTTTGCACAAACGTTATAATGCCTACAAAATAGGGGATAGAATTATTACTTTTTTTTTATATATTTTTTTTTTTACTAGTAATGGCAGCGATCTGCGATTTTTATCACGACTGCGATATTACGGCGGACACATCGGACACTTTTGACACATTTTTGGGACCATTCACATTTATACAGTGAACAGTGCTATAAAAATGCACTGGTTACTGTATAAATGTGACTGGCAGGGAAGGGGTTAACACTAGGGGGCCTCAAGGGGTTGAATATGTACCCTGGGAGTGATTCTTACTGTGGGGGAGGGGGACTGACTGGGGGAGGTGACTGATGGTTGTCCCTATGTACAAGGGACACACCATTGGTCTCCTCTCCCTGACAGGACATAGAGCTCTGTGTTTACACAAAGAGCTCCACGTCCCTGGCTCTGTGACTGCCGATCGCGGGTGCTTTGCGGTCATCGCCGCTGCCAGGCACGCGCATCTGCACCTGTGTGACCCTCAGTGGCGCGCGGCCGGAGGCCGTATATAGATGGCCTCCCGGCAGATCAGAGCCACCTTGCGGCCGTATATAGTCGGCAGCAGGGTAGGAAGTGGTTAATGTGATATGTACAGGTATTTATTACATCACACTCTGTTTCCCCTTATAGCCCATATATGCATTGACATTTTTGAAAGTTGCTTTCAATGTAGTTAACCACTTGCTGAGCGCGCTATAGTCAAATTATGGCTACAGCATGGCCGGCTAGTTCTGGGACAGCGTCATCGTGATCATGCCCGCCGCACCCCTGCTGCAGTATGCGGGCAGAGAGCACTGTGATCGTAGATGACACTGCTGATCAAAGATTGCGGTAAAAAGAGCCAATCAAAGGCTCTTTACCACTTGATCAGCTTTGTCCAATCACATTTGATTACGGATCTAAACAGGAGCCAATTATTGGCACTCCTTTCTTTATGTTGACAGCATGAGGAGCGGAAAGGAGAAGAGAGCCGATAACCGGCTTTTCTAAAAGGGACATGTTCACTGATAATCAGGGCCCACCAGTTTTTTCAAACATGGAAGATAGCGCTCCAGGTGAGCAGTCCCTACAGTCTGGATGCGCTGGGTGCAAGCCACGGCTCACCACCAATGATCAATAGGAAGAGAAGAATGGCTGCACACCACAGGAAGTTCCAACGATTTTATTCCAAAAATAGCAAATGACATCCAACAAAGACAGTGTGTCCAAAACCCAGCCCGCCAGTGCTTCCAATCTGTGCTCACCAGTGGCCACCAGTGTCAATTAGTGCCCACCAGTGCTGCCAATCAGTGCCGCCAATGGATCTCTCCTCATCAGTGTCACCTATCAGTCCTGCCTACCAATGTGCCCATCAGTGCCGCCTATCAGTGCCCATCAGTGGCAACTATCAGTGCCGCCTCAGTGCCCACCAGTGCCACCTTATCAGTGCCCATCAGTGCAGCCTATCAGTGTCCATCAATGCCCATCAGTGCTGCTTTATCAGTGCCATCAGTCCACCGACATGCTCTCATGCTCACATCATTGTCACTATTAGGAAGCTGGTCCACTGTGGTGAATGCATTTAGATAGGAAATGACTGAAAAGGGTGCAGGGGATCAGCTACATTGAGATGAAAAAAGTATGAAAAAAGAGAAATACAAGTATTTTTTGTGTAGCCAGGTACTTGGCTGGTAATGGAGAGCAAGAGAAATATTGGCTTCAGCTGCTCTCTGTAGCTACTGCCCTGCAATGCTGAACTGGTTAAAAGCTATATTAGCAAGAGGTGGAAGCCTCTGGGCAGGAAGAGTTCAATTACCTGAGTCAGCAGCACTGCACTGTGAGAACTGTAGTCCAGGGGAGAGAGACTCTACTGTAACCAAGTACTTTTGAGCTGAATTTTCCAGAGGGAAATTGCCAGGAGAAGAGGAAAAGCTGAACTTTTCCTGGCTGTATAGGACACAGCTGCCTCTTGCCATGAGGAAGCCCAGAGAGTGCACATCACTGTCCAGTGTGTACCATCACTGTTGCATATCAGTGGCAGGATTCAGAGTTCTGAGTCGAGATATGCTGATAGCCAGAGTCTCCTGGGTACAGAGCAAAGAGTGGACTGATCGCTGTGTGTGACCGAATGGTGAACTGCAATATCACTGGGGGTGGTAAGCTGCCTATATGGATATTTACTTTCTACTGCTAGGGAACTGACGATAGAATCACGTAGTAGCCGTCTTGCTGCATGCAGACTCGACTAGGATTACTCCTATGTTCACAATGGTACAATTAGGCCCCAATGCTAGCCAGCTGAACAGTTAGGAGTAAAGACTGTCCCTTTACAGCTGCTACACAGAGCCCTTCATCTATTGCTTATGCCAAGAGGTACCTCTCAGGGGTTATTGCATCATATTCTAGCCATTCTCCTGGAGTGCACTCTAGGCTAGTTATAGTAATATAATTCTCATTGTAGTTAAAGTGATTTTAAACCCAAAAGCAAAAATTTATTATATTGCAGCTTACCAATGTTGGCTGCATTCATTTTATTTTTTAGGCTTCCTTTCTTCTATTTTCATCTGGTGATCCAGCCAGCATCTGTTTGGATTTAATGCATATATGTGCTGTTTACTGTTGACGTTGCTGATTCATAAGTCAACCCCAGTCTTGTGGTACCGTAATCTATTCTAAGTTACCTTGGCATAGTGATTATACTGTCTAGTGGATCGTGTCTGAAGCTACCTTCTGTATGTTTATTTATGCGCAAATCACCAATTATTAAAATTATTATCTACACATTGAGTTCATTTACCACTAAATGGTCTTGTGTCTATTTACTGATGCTAATTCACAACCAAAATAAAGTTATCCACACTTGTGTTCCTATAAGTGTTTGCAGGAATTTTCTTTTAACCAGGTGTGTCTGAGGGGCCAAAGTTGTTCTTGGAGTTGAGGCACAGAACTCAAATTACTAAGCAGCTACTTCAGGTGTAGGGCTACATTCAGAAAAAAAACATGGCAATTGTTCATGCTACAAAATGCTTTAGCAAACTTAAAGTGATTGTAAAGTCTTGTTTTTTGTTTGTTTTTTCAAATAACAAACATGTTATACTTACCTCCTCTGTGCAGTGGATTTGCACACAGCAGCCCAGATCCTCCTCTTGTCGGGTCCCTCTTTGCTGCTTCTGGCCCCTTCCTCCTGTCGAGTGCCCCCACAACAAGCACCTTGCTATGGGGGCACCTGAGCCGAGCTGCAGCTCCGTGTGTCCATTCAGACATGGAACGGTGGTTCGGCCCTACCCCTCTCTCTCTCCTGATTGGCTAACTGACTTTGATTGACAGCAGTGGAAGCCAACAGCGCCGCTACTGTGTGTGAGCTAATTAGGAGGGAGAGTTTCAGATGGCCGGGGGACTCGTGGACTTCGCTGGATAGATGGGGCTCAGGTAAGTATTAGGCTGAGGGGGGCTGCTGCACACAGAAGGCTTTTTATCTTGTCTGCCTTTACAACCACTTTAATGTCATTCCTCCCAGTTAGAATTTACATCTACTTTTAAGGGCCTTTCTCATCAGAAGGACAACTCTGTCTTCGTTCAGACATTATCCTGAATCATCATCCGCTTTTTGGATTGAGATGCTGACTCCAAGATGACACAATCCTGGAAATCCAGGTGCCTGTGCAGTTTTTGTTCAGATATCTGGCACGGATCAGCCCCCTGCCTTATCCCCTCACCATGTGACTTCATCTTAGCCTAGGAACATAAACTTGGCTGGAGCTCAAGTAAAATATGAACACTTTCTAGGAAACAGACATAGCTCTTTTTTTTTTGTGTAAATTCATTTTTAATTCAATCACAATTTTCCTTCATCCTCTCTTTCAAAAAATGTTAATGAAGGTGTCTTTCCAACTATATAGACCGAAATGTTGGTGCAAATTGGCAGTGCTTATACTATAGATAGGTTTTGTTTCTGAAAATATATTATGATTTTTTTTAATAAAGATTAAAAATTTAAGCACAGAAAGGTTACACAAAATAAGAAAAGGACATACCTAAATTATTGTCATATTATGTGTGCCTAATGTGCCTTCAAATTACAATTTGTCTGTGTTTGCAATGACTTCACAATCGCACAAAATCTGGGGAGCTATCAAATTCATGGGTGATAGATTGCTTAATCAGAAAAAGTGTTTTCTTTTACACATATCTGCAGTTCCCAGTTGATCTAAAATGGTTGAACCTGACTGAGAAATTGCCACGTTTATGGCCAGCCGTTCCAAACAATGTGTTGTACTGAAGTGCTTTGGACAATGTGTTTCAGGGGCTTAGCAGCTCTTTATAAGGGCTCAAATACACAAAAAAGTAAGCATAGGGTTTAAACAATGTAGTTTTCAGCGTATGTATATAAAGGATGCAGCTGACAGCATTGTAAGGTAAATTCCCAAGCAGAAACTTGAAAGATAAAATGTCTGCAAGCTGACAACTGTTTAGTTTCTGTGCTTGGACACGCACATACATTTAATATAAAATTCACATAACTTAAAAGAAAAACACACACAACCATTTTCAAGCTGTGCAATATAATTTTCAACAAATATGCAGACCACTTGAACATTTCCTGTCTTAAAGAGGAACTTTACTGTTTAAAAATAAAGAAAAGTCAGCATCAATACTGTAGCTGTTGACTTTTAAGAAATAGACACTTACCAGCCTGTGGAGTCTAGTGCTGTCTTTTTTAGAGCCAATTCTTCCCCGGGCTTTGGCTTTCCAGCACCGCCATCTTGGATATGGGAACCAGTTGTGACTTCCTGAAGTCTCACAATCAGCTCCCCACTGCACATGTGCGGCACATGGCAGCAATGTGGAACTGGTCCTGCAGTAGGGTTACCACCTCATCCTTTTAAACCCGAACACATATGAATTAAACAGGTTCTGAGGCTAATTTAATGCAGAGAAGGCACCAAGTGAGTTGAATTACAATCTTAATCAGCCACAGAGCATGTGTAATTAATATGCATTCAGTTTTAAAGGGATGAGGTGGCAACCCTATCCTGCAAACTCCTGGGACATGGAACATGTCCAAGGGGGTTATGAGTAGGGGGGCCAAGCTGCAGTAATTCTCACCTAGGCAAGTTTTGGCAAAGTAGGCTCTGTAAAAAAAAAAAGTTTAAATCTGTTCGAGAATGGTGCAGGAAGGAGGTGAGCAGTACTTTAATTTTTAGGTGAAGGTCCACTTTAAAGTGAATATGTGCTTTGTTGTGCAGAGCAAAGCAACACGTTTATTTGAATTCCCCAATCTTAAGCAGGAAATAGTTACATTATATTCAGTCGTCATGAGTGAATGGGAAACCCTGTCATCTGTGTCGTAGTCTACACAGTGCTATGTACTCTCCATATGACATCACTGATTGGACCAGCACTTTACATGACCAAGACACATATGTTACTTCACACCCAGGAAGTAACAGGTATTTATTTGGGCTCTTGGCACTAAATGCAGTGGCAGAGTTGGAAATAAACTGTTATGCCCTGTACACACGACCGGTTTTCCCATCGGAACAAACTCAGACGGTTTTACCAACGGAATTCTGCTCAAGCTGTCTTGCATACACACGGTCACACGGTGATGTAAAACACTACGACGAGCCGAGAAAAGGAAGTTCTATGCTTCCGAGCATGCGTCAAATTGTTTCCAAGCATGCGTGGTGTTTATTCTTTTATTCTGTAGGAAAAGCATACAGACGATCGGAATTTCCGATCAAATGTTTTTCCAATGGAAAAAAATGAGAACATGTTCTCTATCTAATTCCGTCTGAATTTCCGATGGGAAAAGTCCGATGGGGCATATACACGGACGGAATATCCGATGAAAAGCTCCCGTCTGACTTTTTCTGTCAGAAATTCCGCTTGTGTGTACAAGGCATAATTGCATTTTGCTTGGGGGGTTGAGGTTGGGGGTTAAAGCAAACCTGTTGCTTTCCTAGACAGTGCCTTTTATGGTAATGTATTTTTAGTGCCTTATTTTCATTGAGTCTGGATGGGACATTTACAATTTAAGTACATTTTTAATGCCTTTCTAATACAGGTACATCCTGACATTTAAAAAGGCAACTGTAGTTAGAAAGTATGGATTAAATCATTTCTGATCTCTCTTTCTGGAAATACCTGGCTGTAAAGCTGATTTAGTGGCTTCAGTGCTTTTAAAGTTCCATATTCAGAACAAGAGGTTCTGACTTCACATTGACTCTCCTGTTCTGAAGCCTTGTTCTTTGTCAATGTATCACAATATTAAAATCATATTAAATAAAATATTAAAATCAGAAAAGCCAGGCATCTTGCAATTTTTTAACGTGAAATAACACTGACAACAGCTTCTGTATTTCTCTTAGTACATGTTTTCTTTAGCATAGACCAGCTGTTTACACAACTTAGAATCTTTGTGATCATCCCTCTAAATGCCCTTTTAGACCACAATTTAGGAACCATAGCAAAGTTGACACCTATAGCTGACTGAAATAATCAGCTATCATCTAAATTTGTTCACTTTTTTTTTTAAATACTTTGTGTCAAGAATGAAAGTAAAGAGACACTACAGCAGGTAAAGCTTGGCTCCAAATTTATGTAAAAACAAAAATTGCAGTGGCCCTGCATGTAAAAATAAATAACTCTGGTTGCAGTGGTTACCTTGATTCCTGTGCTGTCCCACGAAGACTCAGTACACCCTGATCCAGCACCTGTCCTCTTCTGAGTCCTTGCCATTCTGGACACCTGGATATGTGTCATCATGCTGGATAGAGCCCACAGTACCCCTGGGGGTGTGTCATGACACCCAGTGCTGGGACAAGGTCGACCAGTGCCCAGGGCACAAAATGGCAAACTGTGCCCCCTCCACTTCCCCTTTGTGAAAGTGTAGTTTCAAAACAAGAAAATATTTAAAACAATATTTTTTATATTTTTAACAAATTGAATTAGGCTTAATTATTTCAAAACAGAGTCAGTTCACTCACACATAACTACATGTTTAATGCAATAATATATGTATACTATATGCATGTACTATATGCAGGGATTTTTTTCTCAAACAAAAGGTGATGAAACTTAAAGCGGAGGGCCACACAAAAAGTGAGCCTCTGCTTTTCGGAACCCCCCTCCGGTGTCACATTTGGCACCTTTCAGGGGGGTGCAGAGACCTGTATAATACAGGTATTTGCACCCACTTCCGGGAATAGACTCTCGCTTGAGTCACACCCATTACCCCCCCCCGCTGTCTTCTGGGAAACACACTGGTCCCAGGAAACAGCGGGGACCAGTGAGGACGCGTTGCGCCGCTCACGCATGCGCAGTAGGGATCTGGGCAGTAAAGCCGCAACGCTTCACTTCCTGATTCCCTCACCGAGGATGGCGGCGGGAGCAGCCGAGATATTAGCGATTGCTCGGCTTCGACTGCTGACATCGAGGGCACGCTGGACTGGTAAGTGTCCATTTATTAAAAGTCAGCAGCTGCAGTATTTGTTGCTGCTGGCTTTTAATAAAAAAAATTTGGGTGGACCTCCGCTTTAATCACGGCCCCGCAAAACCCCTTCCCTACACACACCCTCCAAATCACATCAAATAGTGAGTGTGATCAGTCAAATTTCACAAAAACAGTAGGAGGGTCTTAAAGGGGCATTAAGTACCAGGATTGCATTACATACAGAGTGCAGAGCTGTCACTTGTAAATACAGAAACCGAACTTCTGTGTTTACAAGTGATTGTGGTGAACAGACACCAAAGGGTCTGAGACAGAGGTGGTGGAACCAAGTTCCACCAAGTTCCCCCTGAAAAAAAGCCCTGACTATATGCAATAATATTCCCCAGCACTGGTGCCAATTTACACAAAATAAACCCCAGCATTGCTGTGCGTAGCAGCAATAAAAACCTCCAGCATAGATGGTAGTTTAAGCAATAATAACCACAGCATTTGTGGCAGTTTCTGCAAAACTAACCCCCAGCATTGATGCCATTTTCGCAATAACCTCCAGAATTGGTGCCAGTTTCGCAATAAACCCTAGCATTGGTGCCCGTTTACGCAAAAATATAACCCCAGCATAAATGGCAGCTTTGATAATAATAACCCACATCATCACTGCCAGTTTACCAATGAATAACCCCCAACATTGGTTTCATTAGCAGCAATAACAATCCTTAGCATCAGTGCCAGTTTCTGCATCCAGTTATATCCTCAGTTTATGTCAGTTTATGCAATAATTAAAGCCCACAGTATTGATGTCAGTAGCAGCAATAATAACCCCCAGCATTGGTGCCCATTTTTACAAACATAACCCCCAGCATGAATAGCAGTTTCCATAATAATATCCACTAGCTTCAGTGCCAGTTTACGCAATAATAACCCCCAGCACTAGTGCCAATAGCAACAATAACCCCAAGCATTAGGACCAGTTTCTGCAATAATAACCTCCCACATCAGTGCCAGTTTCTTCAATAATAACCCCCAGCATTGGTTCCAGTTTTTGCAATAATAATCCCCAGCATTAATCCCCAGCATTGGTATCAGTAACAGCAATAAACAAAAACAGCATTGGTGCCAGTTTCTGCAACAATAATCCCTAGCATCCTCAGCTACAGAATAAAAGGGGTTAATTAACAATGACACTGGTACCACTAATGCAGCACGAATGGGTTAACTAACTGCCACTAGTCACTAATGCATCAGTGACCAGTGGCAGTACATTAACCCATTCATGCTGCCCCTCCCCAAAGAGTTAAACACCCCAGCGAATCCACAGGAAAAGCCTGATTACTAACAGTGTAACACAATATTACACTGTCAATGTCTCAACAATTATTTAGGAAGAAGGATCTGCCAGCCCAGTCCCTGCTTAGGTTATTGCTCACTTGCATACAGATTCCCAGCCGGCGCTACTCACTCTCCCCTCTCATCTCTGGCCTCTGAATGACATCATGCTGGGGCAGAACTAGAAGGCTTCTGTGGGCAGAGATCGCTCCGCCTGACAGAGAAGTTAGTGCCGGGTGTAGGAGAGCACTCGACACACCGGTGCACCTCGGCGCGTGTGATCTGTGAGCAATATGAGTTGGAATTTCACTTGCAAGGCTGTGCCCCCCTGCAATAATTTTTTGCGCACAGGGCATCTGTCCCCTCTGCCCCCCTCCTTATTCCAGCCCTGATTACACCAGCTTAGGCTCGCAGTACTACCGGACAATGTGGGTCCTCAATGTCATTATATAAATACTGCAATGTCTAGCAGGAAGGACCGCAGAGAAAAAAATGTAGGTATAGTGTAAAGCAGGGCTCGACAAATCCCGAGCGCCAGGTCGCCATGGCGACTAGAAATAGGGTCCTGGCCACTTGGCTTGGAAGGGGGGGGCAAAAAAAAAAATGTTTTTTTCTTTTTTGTGAGCTGGCACCATCTGGTGGTGAGCCGTTGGTATTACAAGTTATTACCACCAGATGTGTAAGCTGGTGCCATCTGGTGGTGGCCGTTGGTATTACAAGTTAAGCATTACAAGTTAAACAGCAATTCTAATGTAATTTTTCACTATTTTCATCTTCTTCCCTCTAATTAGAACCCACAAACATTATATATATTTTTTATCCTAACACCCTAGAGAATAAAATGGCGATCGTTGCAATACTTTCTGTCACGCCATATTTGCGCAGCGGTCTTGCAAGCGCACTTTTTTGGGGAAATTTTTTTTTTTTAATATTATGAAAGATAATGTTACGCCGAGTAAATTCATACCCAACATGTCACGCTTCAAAATTGTGTCCGCTCGTGGAATGCCGACAAACTTTTACCCTTTAAAATCTTCATAGGCGACGTTTAAAAAAATCTACAGGTTGCATGTTTTGAGTTACAGAGGAGGTCTATGGCTAGAATTATTGCTCTCGCTCTACCAATCGCGGCGATACCTCACATGTGTGGTTTGAACACCGTTTACATATGCGGGCACTGCTCACGTATGTGTTCGCTGCTGCGCGCAAGCTCGTCGGGACGGGGCGCGTTTTCTGGCTCCTAACTTTTTTAGCTGGCTCCTAGATTCCAAGCAAATTTGTCAACCCCTGGTGTAAAGTGCTAGGCTGGCACAGGAAACAGTGTGAGAAAGTCAGATGGCGCATGTACAATATGTCTGACCGTGAGATGGATCATCAATATATCTATGTGCTGGCATGCACTAAAGCCCAACTCTCTGCTCCCTCCTCAAACCCTCCTCTTTCCCTCAACCTTTGTAACTTTGCTTGATGAAATCTGAAAAACAGAAACCTGTTTAGTAGATAAAACCCTTCTTGCTTAGCAAGTAATGCATCTGTTTTTATATTTTACATTTATTCTGCACCTTCAAAGTATACTACCATAATAATGGTAAGCAATTTTCAAAGAGACATTATTCTGATATTAAATGTGTTTCAAATGAGTTTCACATGAGTTTGGATAGACTGTTGTAAGATTTACATATTCTCTACTTCTCTCTTCTGATTTTAAACAATTTTCCTAATGCAGACCAAAATTATTTCTCAGATGCTTTTAAGCTGTATGCAATGCATCAGTTCAAACTGGTAAATATTCATGGACTAAAATTGTTTTAAAATTTGTACTTAGGAAAAAATACAACTTTAAACTGTGAATTAAGACTGATATAACTGTCATTCTCCAGTGTGAAGTTCCTCTAGTGCTTGTCTGTTATGAGACAATATAATAGTGTGCACAACTTACTGGATTGACTAGGCAAGGGCTTTTGCTCAAAGTCTAGCAATACCGCGCTTATTAATAATTAACTGTGTTATCTAAAAGATGGACTGTTACACAAGCCTGTGTAATCTATATAATGGCATTGACATAAAAAAATATTATTTACTCTCTGTTATATATTTATTTGCTTGTCAGATAATTATGCCATCTACACAATGTTAAATGGTTTTATGTTCTATTAACTGGTAGTATTAAATATAATATAATGTAATGTAGTGAAGGCTGGTTAATTAGAACAAAATTTATGTAATATACATTTTGGCATCTAAATGAGGACACAGAAGATGCTTTACCTGTCAAAAATATAGTTGTATTGTTTGATCATTTTCATGTCACCTTGTTTATTTAACATGGGAGTACTTAAAGAGACCCTGTCAACAAGACATTAAAGTATAGCCATCCAAAAGGCCTGAGACTGCTACTGGGCACTGCTTGCTTGGTTGTCAGCAACTCCGGCAGACTCGAAGCTGTCAAGTATATTATTCCACTTTGCTTCCAACCCCCCCCCCCCCCCATGGGGAGGAGTAGCAAATGATGCAAAAAATATGTCAGATTCTTACTAAATAGATCAAAAATAACCTCCGTTTTTTAACCGGAATTAGACAACTTACAATGTATGATAACCCCTCTAAACCCAGATCATTAGCACATCTGAACACTGCCTACTGGTACATTAATTCCTATAAGCCTGTTATTTCCATGGTACATAGATGTGGCCCTATAATGTTCACCACTGACGTCCTGTTAACTGATTGTTAAGCATGTAACTACACAATCTTCTACAATAAATGTGCCTTAAAACCCTTTCATGAAATTATATTAACCACTACAATACTGGGCACTTTCACCCCCTTCCTGCCCCGGCCAATTTTTAGCTTTCAGTGCTGTCGCACTTTGAATGAAAATTGCGCAGCCATATAAATGCTGTACCCAAACAACATTGTTATCATTTTTTTTAGACAGATAGAGCTTTCTTTTGGTGGTATTTAATCACTGCTATGTTTTTTATTTTTTGCTAAACAATTGAAAAAAGACTGAAAATTTTGAAAGAAATCCCCAAAGTTTTCCTTAGTTTCTGTTACAAAATGTTGTAGATAAGTAATTTTTCTCCTTTACTGATGTGCGCTGATGATGCTGCACTGATGGGCACTGAGAGGATGCACTGATGAGGAGGCACTGATAGGCAGCGCTAATGAGGAGGCACTGACAGCCATCACTGATAGACACTGAAAGGCAGCACTAATCGGCACCACTGGTGGGCAATGATTGTCATCATTGATGGACACAGGTAGGCATCACTGGAGGACACAGGTAGGCATCACTGGTGGGCACAGGATGGCATCGCTAATGAGACTGCACTGATAATCAATGCACTAATTATGAGTGCAGATCGCCCATGTCAGGAGAGCCGCTTATCGGCTTTCCTCTACTTACACGCTGTCAGCGTGAATAAAGGAATGCTGGTAGCTGGCACTTCCTATTTACACTGTGATCAGCTGTGATTGGACACAGCTGATCACGTGGCAAAGAGCCTACGTCATAAGCTCTTTACCGTGATCAGAGATGTGGTGTGTTCAAGCGACATACCGCACCACTGATCGCTGTGCTGCACATCTCTAGGGGCGCACACACGCGACTTGTTCTGAAGGACGTCATATGACAATGGAACCCACGCCCCCAACCCTCATTTTGCTATAGGCGGGGCAGGAAGGTGTTAAAAATGAAATAAGCAATTTATTGTATTAAAATACATCTAAATCTAAAACTTTTGTTAATTTTGGATGAGTATGGAAGCGTTAAAATCATTGTGAAAGTTCCCCTCATTTCCCAAGCTGTAGAAAAATCTGAGGAAGTGAGAGAAAAAACCCCTTTTACACAGTTGCCACCAGGACATGTGTTCGCATTCATTGGTTATATTCATGTTCTGTTGACAACTTAAAACAATTTTAAATGTACTTTTATATTTAATACTGGTGACAGTCGTCACCAGAACAAATAGAGAGGGTGAATCTCCCCAGTCGGTACGCAAAAGGGTTCTAACCCCACTCTATCCAAGGCAAAAAGAGTAGAAGAAAGAAAGTCACCGCTCCAGGTGGGTCTACTATACGGTCACACACTGATACAGGATTCCAAGGGTGCTGGCGGTGCACTAGGCGAGCATAAAAGATAGATGAAGGATGGATGGCCGCACTCCAAAAACCATACAGGTTGTCTTTTATTAAATGAACAGCAAATACATCACCAAATCACAGCAACAGAAACAGGGGAACAGCCGACGTTTCGCACAAAATCAGTGCTTATTCATGGCCATGAATAAGCACTGATTTTGTGCGAAACGTCGGCTGTTCCCCTGTTCTTGTTGTTGTGATCTGGTGATGTATCCGCTGTTCATTTAATAAAAGACAACCTGTACGGTTTTTGGAGTGCATCCATCCATCCTTCATCTATCTTTTATGCTCGCAAAAAGAAAAGTACTGTAATTAAATAGTTACATAGTAGGTTAGATTAAAAAAAGACACAAGTCCATCAAGTCCAACCTATGTGTTTGATTATATGTCAGTATTACAATGTATATCCCTGTATGTTGTGGTCGTTTAGGTGCTTATCTAATAGTTTCTTGAAACTATCGATGCTCCCCGCTGAGACCACCAGCTGTGGAAGGGAATTCCACATCCTTGCCGCTCTTATGCCGCGTACACACGACCATTTTTCATGACGTGAAAAATGCAATTTTTTTTAAATGTCATTAAAAACGATCGTGTGTGGGCTCCAGAGCATTTTTCATGACGTGAAAAATTGGCATTAAAAATTTAGAACATGCTCTATTCTTTCGCGTTGTTTTTCACGTTGTGAAAAACGGTCGTGTGTAGGCCTTAACGACGTGAAAATCCGTGCATGCAGATGGAAGCGATCGTTCTGGTAAAACAAGCGTTTGTAATGGAGATAGCACATTCGTCACGCTACAGACGCAACAGACTGAAAAGCACAAAGACTGAAAAGCGCTAATCGTCTCTCACCAAAATGTTACTAACACAAAATCAGCCCCAAGGGTGGCGCCATCCGAGCGGTACTTCCGCCTTTTTAGTGCCGTTGTACGTGTTGTATGTCACCGTGCTTTGCTCGAGCAGTTTTTATTCACAATCGTGTGTAGGCAAGGCAGGTTTGACAAGAATCAGGTCGAAAAAAAACATTGTTTTTTCTAGACCATTAAAAGTGTATACGGCATTACAGTAACAAACCCTCTACTTAGTTTAAGGTTAAACCTCTTTTCTTCTAATTTTAATGAGTGGCCACATGTCTTGTTAAACTCCCTTCCGCAAAAAAGTTTTATCCCTATTGTGGGGTCACCAGTATTGTATTTTGTAAATTGAAATCATATCCCATCTCGAGTGTCTCTTCTCCAGAGAGAAAAAGTTCAGTGCTTGGAAACTTTCCTTATAACTAATATCCTCCAGATCCTTTATTAGCTTTGTTGCCCTTTGTATTCACTCCATTTCCATTTCCAGTATATCCTTCCTGAGGGCTGGTGTCCAGAACTCAACAGCATACTCTGGGTGCAGCCGGACCAGAGTCTTGTAGAGCAGGAGAATTATCGTTTTATTTCTGGAGTTAATCAACTTTTTAATGCGTGCCAATCTTCTGTTTGCTTTGTTAGCAGTATCTTGGCATTGCATGTTATCGCTGAGCCTATCATCTACTAGGACCCCCAGGTCCTTTTCCACCCTTGATTCCTCCAGAGGTTCTCCCCCCAGTGTATAGATTGCATTGATATTTTTGCCACTCAAATGCATTATTTTCCATTTTTCTACATTAAACCTCATTTGCCATGTAGTTGCCCACCCCATTAATTTGTTCAGATCTTTTTGCAAGGTTTCCACATCCTGCGCAAATACAGAGATTGTATCATTCGCAAGTACAGAGATTGAACTGAGTTCTCCCCATTTATCACCACCCTCTGATTTCACCCTTGTAGCCAGTAGTACAGTAAATGTTTATGGGGAACTGTGTCAAATGTTTTTGCAAAATCCAGATACACCACATCTATGGGCCTTTATTTATCTAGATGGCAACTCACCTCCTCATAGAAGGTTAATAGATTGGTTTGGCAAGAACGATTCTTCATGAATCCATTCTGATTACTGCTAATGTTACCGTTCTCATTACTAAAATCTTGTATATAGCCCTTTACCATCCCATCCAAGAGCTTACATTCTATTGATGTTAGGCTAACTGGTCTGTAATTTTTAAATATTGCTGCTACATTGGCTTTTCTCCAATCAGCTGGTACCATTCCGAACAGTAGACTGTCAGTAAAAATTAGGAACAATGGTCTGGCAATTACTTAACTGAGTTCCCTAAGTACCCTCAGGTGCAAGCCATCTGGTCCCGGTGATTTATTAATGTTAAGTTTCCCAAGTCTAATTTTAATTCTGTCCTCTGTAACCATGGAGGTGCTTCCTGTGATGTGTCATGGGGATAAACACTGCAGTTTTGGTTACTGAAGCGCCCCGATTCCCTTGTGAAGACTGAGGAGAAGAATAAATTCAATACGTTCACCATCTCCCCATCCTTTGAAACCAGATGTCCTTCCTCATTCTTTATGGGGCCAATATGGTCTGTCCTCCCTTTTTTACTGTTTACATACTTAAAGAATTTCTTGGGATTTTTTTTGCTCTCCTCCGCTATGTGTCATTCGTGTTCTTTCTTAGCCGCCCTAATTACACCCTTACATTTCTTGTTGCATTCTTTATAAAGTCTTAATGTTTATGATGATCCCTCAACCTTGTATTTTTTGAAGGCCTTCTCCTTTGCTCTTATATGCATTTTTACATTGGAGTTAAGCCATCCAGTACTTTTGTTCGCTCTTTTAACTTTATAACCCAATGGTATGAATTGGCTAATGCCCTAATTTAATATGCTCTTAAAGAAAACCCATCTCTCCTCTGTGTTCTTTGTTCTTAAGATTTTATCCCAATTTATGCCTTCTAGCAAGGTTCGTAGTTTAGGGAAGTTGGCTCTTTTGAAATTCAGTGTCTTTGTATTCCCCTTATGTTTCCTATTTGTGTGATTTATACTGAAGCCAATTGACCTGTAATCGCTGTTTCCTAAATTTCCCCGTATTTCCACATCTGTGATCAGGGCTGTATTGTTGGTAATCAGTAGATCCAGTAACGCTTTATTTCTAGTTGGTGCATCTACCATTTGACCCATGAAATTGTCCTGCAAGACATTTAGGAACTGGCGAGCCTTAGATAAATGCGTGGTTCCCTCTGCCCAGTCTATGTTTGAATAGTCATTTACAGACTAGTAAATAACAGTTTTAACTCTTTTTGCTAACTTGGAAAAAATGTAACACTGCACTTGTGGAAAAACAATATCCCCCTGGATGCCGTCTCCCTGGATGCCACTAAAAATATTATCTGCACTCTGCGAAATAGCACAGCGCCTAACGATATTATCCCCACCAAACTGCTGAAGGAATGTGCCGATATTTTGGCACCACCCATCAAGCAGCTGATTAACCAGTCATTCAGGGAAGGCATAGTGCCCTCCCTGTTGAAACCAGGGATAATCAAACCCATCTTAAAGAAACCCACCCTTGACTCCAAAGACCCTGAACATCGTCGTCCCATAACAGGCCTGAATGTTTTCTCCAAGGTAATGGAGAAAGTGGTGGTACAACAGCTGCAACAGCATTTAGACACCCATAATTTGCTCGATCCTTATCAATCGGGTTTCCGTCCAGGGTACGGGATGGAAACAGCATTGCTCAAAATATAGGATGATGCTCTTGAGGCTGCAGACGAAGGAGAACTTTGTCTTCTAGTACTGTTGGACCTTAGCGCAGCTTTTGATACGGTTGACCACAAACTATTGCTTATTCGGCTAGCTGAAGTAGCCAAGATCGCGGAATGTGACTTACCCTGGTTCTCCTCCTTTTTGGAAAACCGATCACAAGTAGTGAAACTGGGACCATTCACTTCTGAAAAACGCACAGTGTCATGCGGAGTCCCTTAAGGATCACCTCTATCGCCGGTGCTGTTTAATATCTATCTTCGCCCTCTTTTTGAAATTATCAGCAGCCAAAAGCTGCTCTACCATTCCTATGTGGATGACACACAATTGTATTTTCGTATCTGCAACAAAAAGGATCACCATCTCAATCTAGAGAAATGTCTCTCTTTGATAGAGAACTGGATGACAAAGAGTTATCTTAAACTCAACGGCTCAAAAACAGAACTTCTCCTGTTTCACGCCAATCGGAAGAATCAACTGGCAACAACCTGGACACCGCCGCCCATTCTAGGAAAAATCATCACCCCCAGCACCAAAGTCAAAAGTCTCAGGGTCTTCTTTGACACCCACATGACAATGGATTCACAAATAGGGTCCGTAGTCAGTGGATCACACCATCTGCTACGCTTATTACGCAGACTAATCCCATTTATTCCTAAAGAAGACATAGCAGTCCTGGTGGGAACAATTGTTAACTCCAGGCTGGACTATGCAAATGCCCTCTATCTCGGACTCCCAAAGTACCAAATCACGCGCCTGCAGGTCGTTCAGAACATGGCCGCGCGTCTGGTGACTGGGAAAAAACCATGGGAATCAATCTCCCCTGGCTACCAGTGAAAGACAGAATCACTTTCAAAGCACTCTGTCTAATGCATAAATGTATTTGGGGAAATGCCCCCCAATACCTATGCGACAAAATAAAAGCCTACAACCCCAATCGCGCTCTGCGATCCTCCAACCAAAATTTACTCCAAATCCTCAAAACCAGATACAAGTCCAAAGGAAAAAGAAGATTTGCTGTCCAAGGCCCTCGACTTTGGAACACTTTGCCAACCTCCATTCGTTTGGAGGAGAACCACTTGGCCTTTAGGAGAAAGTTTAAAACTCACCTCTTCTGAGCTCAAGGGAGAAGTGCTCAAACAAGCTCCCAGAGGCAATTCAGTTTGCATGTGTAGCGCTATATACATTTTTCACTCACTCACTCAAAAGCAAAGACAGCAGCTTGCACAATATTGGACACACAGTAAAAAACTAATATAACAAGAGACATGTGCAGCGCTAATCCAAAACTGTCTCAATTATTTCAGATGACCCCAAAAAATGATATAAGCATAACAAGTGACATCAATTAATACCAGTGATCATAGAATTATGCTCCTTCCACACGGGGGAAATTCACCAGGAGTCCGTTTGCTCAGGAGGGGATCTGTCTGCTGATCCCCACTGATCGGACGCTTGGCTGGTCTGTGTCCACTCCACTTATACAGAGTGGACACAGACATAATCTTCTTTCCTCTATGGGCAATCAGACAGGGATTTAAAAGGACATAGTGTCCCTAAACAATACACAGCTGGCCACAAAAAAGATCCAACTGGGACTCTGCTTTTGGGTATAGATAAATACACTCCAAATTGAATGGGAAGTTCTATCCAGAGAAGGTTCTCCAAGTTAGAAACTAGATGAATCTATGAGCTGTGGGTTTTCTCCCCACATGGTCTAAATATTGAGATATTGGGATGTCAAATTCTTTATTAACATTACCTTTTTTTTTACTTTCCCATTCCTGACGGACTACCATTTACCCTTGATCTAATTTGTATCTAATTATTTTTGCTCCTCCTACTCTTTTTTTTGTTATATACTTGATATAATTTTTTATTAACATTTTATTTATCTTTCTTTCTTGACAGAGTGCATGTAATCAACACAGGGCCAATGAGCACCATCCAGATAGAGGGTCAGGGGTTTTGCAGTCTCATAGGATAGTCAGAAATTTCCTCCTGCAAGTTTTTAACCAGTGCTTGGCTGGACACTGATAGAAGTCACAAGACTGCTCTAACTGCTGATGAGAAAGGGCATTTCGCAGTTTATATCTACTAAAATAAATGCATTTCCATGTTCTGTGTACTGTGAGAGACCAGATCTATTGAATGCAGGGGCCTTGTTTTAGTAACACTTTAATCACAAAGTTACACTATTGGAGCATCTAGTTTATCCTTTTTTCAAATACATATCTGTTTGGATGGGATTGGTTATCAATAAGGTGGATGCAAGCTGTGGATTTTTATATCATCAGGTGCCTTCTGACCACTCGAATACAGGGGGTCATGGCTTATTCACTGTGGTAATGTGGACTGAGAAGGAAAAGCGCCATTGGATCTTGCTGCTTTTATAACAGTCTTTTGGACTTTTGAATATTGTATGGACTTATGTGCCATGAAAATTATTGAATTTATGGTTTATTCTGTGATCACCGATCTTAATTGTCCACTTGTCATGTTTATGTCATTTTTTGGGTCACTTGTAGTAATTGAGGCAATTTTCGATTAGGGCTACACCTTACTCTTGTTATTTTAACTGTTTTTGCTAAGTGTACTGTACAAGCTCTTGGCAAACAGGGGAAGAAATGTTTTTTAGCAGATATACTCAATGATTCTTTCAATTGGCATAAGCAGGAAATACAAAAATAGAGTAGTAGGGTGAAAACAGAGTAGCATAGTAGGCTATACAGTATTTGCATGCACCTGGCTACATAAGATAACTTTAGTTTAGTTTTACAAATCCACTTTTGCATTTAAAAAAATACCAAAAAATAAATAAAAATTGATATTTTAAAAAGTACATGTGACATTTAAAAAAAATAGAGTTTGTGTGTGACCATTATTAACATATCAAACATGAGCAGGTCTGAAATAGGTAAAAAGTTGAGCTCTCAAAGTGCAATAGTTGCTTCTCTTCTTCTGCAATAAGTGCATTGCTAGTCAGCATAATATAGTTATGGTGGTGGCACAAAGAATATTTTCTCTCAGTGCCAAACACTGAACAAGCTGCCTGTTGCTTCCCTATTTCAAGGAATTTGATTTTATTGTCAGCGGGTCACATTGAAAGATTTCAACAGCTCACCATTTAAAAACAATATTCTTAGACACTCCACTTCTACTAACCCCCTTTAAAATAATATGTAGCAATGGCACACACTCTCCAGGTAAAATCATATATACACCTTTCTATAATCTCCAACTCTTTTTCAGCTCTTCCCAATATTCACCACAAAGCGGAGGAAGAACTGTAAATAAATGTGGTTGGCTACCTCTAAGTTCTATATCAAAATATCTGACTATGAAATTAATTATTATATAATGCACTGTTAGTTTTTTGTACTAACCCACATAGCCTGAGTATTGTCTGGGCACACTCCCCACTTTAACAGGGGCTGTCCCAAAACTGGCACCTAATGCCACATCTAGTGGAGCTATCCTGTAAGCAAAAATTCTGGCATTCTGTATACCATATCATCTTCACATTATCTGGCTGTTCCCTTGGGGGCCCCTTTTTCACCACTTGACCACTGGGCACTTAAACCCCCTTCCTAACCAGACGAATTTTCAGCTTTCGGTGCTCTCACATTTTGAATAACAATTACTCGGTCATGCAACACTTTACCCATATGACATTTTTGTCCTTTTTTTCCCACAAATAGAGCTTTATTTTGGTGGTATTTAATCCCCGCTGGTTCATTTTTTATTTTTTGCGCTATAAAAGAAAAAAGACTGAAAATTCGGTAAAAAAATAATAATTTTTCTTCGTTTTTGTTATAAGATTTATCAAATTTGTGTTTTTCTTCATAAATTTTGGCCAAAATTTATACTGCTACATATCTTTGGTAAAAAAATAACCCAAATTGGTGTATATTATTTGGTCTTTGTGAAAGTTATAGAGTCCACAAGCTATGGTGCTAATCTCTGAAAATTGATTACACCTGAAGTACTGTTGGCCTCTCTCATTTCTGAGACCCTAACATGCCAGGAAAGTACAAATACCCCCCAAATGACCCCTTTTTGGAAAGTAGACATTCCAAAGTATTTAGAAAGGGGCATGGTAAGTTTTTTGAAGTTGTCATTTTTTCCCACAATTTCTTGCAAAATCAAGATTTTTTTCTTCCCACTCCCCCCCCCCCCCCCACAGAATTGTCATATTAGCAGGTTATTTCTCACACACAGCATATGCATACCACAAATTACACCCCAAAACACATTCTGCTATTCCTCCTGAGTATGGTGATACCACATGTGTGAGACTTTTACACAACGTGGCCACATAGAGAGGCCCAACATGCAGGGAGCACCTTCAGGTGTTCTGGAGCATAAATTTTACATCTAATTTCGGAAAGTAAACACCCCCAACGTATAATCTATGAGGCATAATGAGTCTTTTAAAACACGTCATTTTTTTTCTACAAATGTTTTAAAAAGTGGAAAGAAAATGAAAACGCATTTTTTTAACACAAAGTTGTCCATTTATACAATATTCCTAACACATAGCATGTACATACCAAAAATGACACCCCAAAATAGATTCTCCTACTCCTCCTTAGTATGGCTATACCACATGTGGGAGACTTTTCAACAGCCTGACCACATACAGAGAGGAGAAATATGTCTGCTCCAGGTGGGAACCTAGGTGATGATCCGCTCCACAGAGATCTCAGGTGCAGACAATGCAATCAGCAAGCAGGAATAGCAAAGATGTATTTCTGGACAGCCATAGTCTTGAACAATAGTTGCCTTTATTAAAAATTTGGACAGCACTACATACGGCTCGGTATGGCTAAGTATGGCTGGGTACGGCTCGGTATGGCTGAGTACGGCTCGGTACAACTGGGTATGGCTGAGTATGGCTGGGGATGGCTGAGTATGGCTGGGTACAGCTGAGTATGGCTGGGTACAGCTGAGTATGGCTGGGTACAGCTGAGTATGGCTGGGTACAGCTGAGTATGGGTGGGTACAGCTGAGTATGGCTGGGTACAGCTGAGTATGGGTGGGTACAGCTGAGTATGGGTGGGTACAGCTGAGTATGGCTGGGGGTGGGTGGGATGGCTGAGCATGGATGGATGTATATGAGTATTGCTGAGTAGGATGGCTGAGCATGGATGGGTGGATAAGTATGACAGAGGGATGGCTGAGCATAGATGAATGAGTATGAATGGCAGGATGGATGAGCGTGGATGACGGGATGGATGAACGTGGATGGCGGGATGGCTGAGTCTGGATAAGCGGGATGGCTGAGCGTGGATGGCGGGATGGCTGAGTGTGGATGGCTCCCCCCCCCCCGTCAGAACACAATAGAACAGCAGAGGAGATCGCTGTACTAACATTGGATTGTTAGTACAGGGGCTCCGACCTGAGCTGTTAGTTTTTGTCATTCAACCCAGTGGGTGGTGTGTACTAGGGTCTAGTGTACAACACCTGGTAGTCTTGGCTTTTTACAGTCCTGATTACTTCTAACTCACAACTTGTGTCAACCCATAGCAACCATTTTTCTATTGAAGTCAGATTGCAATCAATACATGGCATTTTTTTTCTTTTTTTATTCTGTTTATTGTTAATAATTAGAATAAGGATCCTTCCTATATCTGGTAAAAATATATATATTTATAAAAAAAAAACATATAGAGAGATCATCCAGAGACCGCAGTGCCTTTGACAATTTTTTTTATTTTTTTAGAATTGCCAATTTGGTGTTGTCTCTAGTAGTCTAATATACTACATCCCCGTTTTGCCCCGAATTCTGAAAAGCTGAGCAAGAAAGAGCCCTTCATCCCACAGTGTAGACAAAAGGTTTGTTTTTGCAGTCCAGGTGGGAATTGTTGGTTAACCTTTAGGCTATTCTGTTTTTATGTTCACAACATTACACCTAAATTGTGACCCATGAGAGACTATTTAATCTTCACCCATTGTTCCTTTGCTTTCCCGAATATCCAGTCTAACATTCTGGCTAATAGAATGTATTCTACAAAGAATGTATCTTTTGCATGTGAAAAGCTGATTGTGTTTTTCTAAAAACAATGGAAGTGTGTAGCAAAGATGTGTATTTCCCAAAAGTGGTTCTGCTGCCATTGTAGCCTGATGTTAAAGAGGACCTTCATTCGCCAATCCTTACTCTATAAACCTGCATACCTAACTAGGGAGGAAATAAACAACCATATTTATCTATATCTTTGTGACTTGCTCTTTATACTTACCCATTTTTGTCCTACTTCTGTGCTGCCTGGGTCTCTGTTCCTGTGACTCCATTCTTGAAATGTACAATGATTTTGGGTATGCACCAAATGAAGTACATGATATCATGCGCTTCTTCTCATGTATGTACCATGTGACATTACTGACATCTGTTGGAGGAAAATCCCTTCCCTGAGATCTTGGGGTGTAAGCTTTTTTCCCCCAGAAAATAAACATAATTTCACATGGCACATGCACGAGATAAAGTGCATGACATCATGTGCTTCATCCTACGCATGCCCAGTATGACAATAATGGCAGATCTCACATGTTCAGTAAGGATTTCCTTGATGGCAATGGTGATATTCTGTGCGACCAAGGATATATCACCACTTCCTTCAGGGAAACCAGGAAGTGCAAGATAAAAAAGGTATGTAAAGCAGGAAAACATGTTAGAAATGTTAGGTCAGCATCATCATAGGTCACAGCAGCATGCTAATGAAAAATTTAGAGAAAGGGGGGAAGGTCCACTTTAATAGGTAGATTCAGTAAGAGTTAGGCCGACTTATCAGTAGATAAGCCGACCTAACTCAGAATCTACGCCGACTTATGTTTAAGCGTATGCTCAAACAGAGATACGCTTGCGCCGTCCTATCTTAGATTGCAATATTTTGGATGGCCGCTAGGTGGCGCTTCCATTGCGGTCGGCGTAGAATATGTAAATGAGGAGATACGCCGATTCACGAACGTACGCCCGGCCGACGCAGTACTTTTACGCCATTTACGTAAGAGATAGGACGCGTAAAGTTAGAGCTAGGCCCTATTGGAATAGTAATGTCAAGTATGGCCGCCGTTCCCGCGTCGAAATTTTAATTTTTTACGTCGTTTGCGTAAGTCGTCCGTGAATCGGGATTTACGTTGTTTACGTCCACGTCAAAATCAATAGGCCCGTGCGGCGTACTTAGCCGCAATGCACACTGGGAAATGTAGGCGCCCGGCGCATGCGCAGTAGAAAAAAACTTAAAAAACGTGAGGTCAAGCGTCATTAACATAAAACACGCCTCCCTCAAACACATTTGAATTAGGCGCCCTTACGCCCGCCGATTTAGGCTACGCCGACGTAACTTAGCAGGCAAGTACATTGTGAATCATGTACTTGCCTCGCTAACTTATGGCGGCGTAGCTTAAATTCCTTAAGCTACGCCGCCGCAAAGTTACGCCAACGTACCTGAATCTACCTATAAGTGTCTATTGACTAGACATGTGCACTACCAAAAAGTTAGTTTTGTTTCCTTTTCGTTTCATTGTTTTTTTATTTTTTTATTTATCGGATCATTCATTATGATCGGCATTCGTTACTTTGGATGCATTCATATTCATTCCCTTCCATTCGTTTAGATATGGCATTCGTTACTTTGGATGCATTCATATTCATTCCCTTCCATTCGTTTAGATATGGCATTCGTTACTTTGTATAATTAATAACTTTGGATGCATTTGTATTCATTCCGTTTAGATACTGTATTTGTTACTTTGGATAATTAATAACTTTGGATGCATTTGTATTCATTTCATTCAATTCGTTTAGATACAGCCTTTGTTACTTTGGATAATTTGTAACATCGGATGCATTTGTATTCATTCCATTTGTTTAGATGCGGCCTTTGTTACTTTGGATCATTCGTAACTTTGGATGCATTTGTATTAGTTACGTTCCATTCGTTTAGATACAGCATTTGTTAGTTCGGGGCTCGGACCCTTCCTAATTCATCTCTCACTCTGTGTCACAAGAAACTCACAAATCCAACAAAACAGTGCCACTGGCCCACCACACCCTGTCTGGACCCTGGATGGAATGCAGTCGGACACAAAAAAAAAAAGAGGGAATAAGGGACAAGCTCATTGGTCACGGATAAAACACTAACACTGCCCATCTGAAAATAGAATGAATCCAAATATATCCAAAAGAAATATGAATACAACTGCATTCATCAACTATTTATTTATATTATTATTATACTATTATATTATACTATTATATATTATACTATTCAGCGATAACGAATAGTCGAAAATAACGAAAATACGACAAACGAAATTATCCGAATGTAATTGATTTGTTGAATTGTAATTGAATCTTTTTTCGTTCTTTCACATTTTTGTATTTTCGTTCTCTCGAATTTTCATTCTTTCGGATTTTCGTTTTTTCGGATTTTCGCTCTGACAATTTGTTTTCCTACGCATTCGTCAAAAGAGTCTTTTGTTTATTCGGATGCTCCCGAATGAACGAATATGTTGAATTGTATCCAAAAGCCAATTCGTTACTAAACTAATTGCACATGTCTACTATTCACACAATTATTTGTGTATTTTAAGCATGAAATCAGGTTCTTGCTGGCAGAGCTGGCAGAAGATTCTGCAGAAAATATACAATACTTGCATTCAGATGTGTTTAGATGCATACAGCATTTAGATGTGTTTAGATGCATACATCATTTAGATGTATTTAGATGCATACAGCATTTAGATGTGTTTAGATGCATACAGCATTTAGATGTGTTTAGATGCATACAGCATTTAGATGTGTACAATTAATTTATTCAACTTAATGGCTACATACTGTATTTACGCATGTACACATTAAGGCTCATTTATGTGCATTCACTCGAAATCTGCAGATTTGTGCAGCTCTGGATGCAAAGATGTCCTACCTTTTTCTGCCCAACACACATTTTCACAGGTAGGTGCATCTGTGTGTATTTGCTTATTGATTGCTATAGTACTGCATTTAGATGTGCATAAAATTATGAGCAGTGTGCATTCACACTGCATTTTTTCTGCCCTTGTGAATGAGCCCTAAAGTTTCTAAAATAAAGCCACAAAGAGTGGTTGTAAGGAACTAAATGATTATGTAGCAGAGTGATGTTAAATGACTTCTTCTATAGCATGGTATTATAAAAGACTAAAGTTCTGCCTGTGTACATGCACTTGCTGTGTTATGTCTGGCTCATGTTCAGGCTTTGCACAACTCATTAAGCAAAGGAAATAAATGCAGAGCTACTGTGCCAAATAAAGTCTGATCTGCAGACTTGCAGAATTAAACATAAACCACCTTTGTACTATTAAACAACTGCTTTAGTCTCAAGGGAATAATGTTTTCAGTTGGCCATAGGACTCTGTATTAACTCTTTTTTCATTTTAGGTTCCATTGCATGTAAAATTATAATTACTTGCTCTTTCACCTGCACAAATGCATGACAGAGAATACCAGACAGCCTAATATTTTTATTTGCTAAAGGCCCTTTGTAAAAAATAAACTTAGAGTATGTCAGAGCAAAATATTTTTTTTTATATATATTTTTGGATATGCAATTATAGCAGAAAGAAAAAAAAATGTTTTGATCAAAATTGTAGCTCTTTTTTGTTTATGGTTCATAAACGCAGAGGTGATCAAATACCACCGAAAGAAAACTCTATATGTGGGGAAAAAAGGACGTCAATTTTGTTTGGGTACAGCGTCCCACGACCGCACAATTGTCAGTTAAAGCGAAGCAGTGTTGTATCGCAAAAAATGCTCTGGTCATTAAAGCAGAGTTCCCCCCCCCTCCCTCCGGTGTCACATTTGGCACCTTTCAGGGGAGGGGGGTACAGATACCTGTATAATACAGGTAATTGCACCCACTTCCGGGGAGAGACTCCCAAAGGAGTCACTCCACTAACCGCCCCCCCCCCCGCTGCCTTCTGGGAAATACACTGGTCCCAGGAGACAGCGTGGACCACTGGGAACGTGCCGCGCTACTCGCGCATGCGCAGTAGGGAACTGGGCAGTGAAGCCGCAAGGCTTCACTTTCTGATTCCCACACCAAGGATGGCGGTGGGGGCAGCAGAGAGACGAGCGAATGCTCGTCTTCTGCTGCCGACATCGCGGGCGCGCTGGACAGGTAAGTGTCCATTTATTAAAAGTCAGCAGCTGCAGTATATGTAGCTGCTGGCTTTTAATATATATTTTTTCGCGGGCCCTCCACTTTAAGGGGGTAAAACCTTCCGGGGCTGAAGTGGTTAAATACTTATTCATGTGGCAGAAATGCACTGAGCTCCTAAGTCCTGTTTTGGGCTGACGACACATTTTGTGCATTGTTGTAGACTCAGTGGTGTCAGCCCTGTCCAGTTTTCCCTTGCTAAACTCTATTACTTCCTTGTATCATATTCTCTACAACATTAGTCTGTAATTCCAAGATAATGCCTAGGAACTCTATATGGTCTCTTTGGGGCTAATTTACAAAAGCCAAATGGGCTGTTCACTTTTCAAGGTAATTTTCCATTAGCTTAGTGAATGAAGTGAATCTCTGTTGACTTCCATTATTTACGGCCTTCTTTAAAGCGGAGTTCCGCCCAAAAATGGAACTTCCGCTTTTCGGAACCCTCCCCCCTCCGCTGTCACATTTGGCACCTTTCAGGTATTTGCTCGCACTTAGAGGCATAGATCGCCGCAGTATCTGTGGCAATCTACGCCATATCTGGCCTGTTCCTCTGGCCTCTCCACTTTCTTCTGGGAGACACACAGGTCCTAGAAGACAGCAGGGACCAGTGAGATAGCACAGCGCGACTCGCACATCTGCTGTAGGGAACCAGGAAGTGAAGCCGCAAGGCTTCACTTTTTGATTCCCTTACCGAAGATGGCGGCGCCTTCATCCGAGAGCTGAGGGACGGATCGGCTTCAGGTGCTGACATTGCAGGTGCCCTAATATTAAAAGTCAGCAGCTGTAGTATTTGCAGCTGCTGACTATTATTTTTTTGGGGGCGGAACTCTGCTTTAACATGGGGCAAAAGGGGCAGCTTCCCAGTGCCCAGCCATCATTGTGGGGCCCAAGGCAGCTTTCATGTGAGCCCCTTGTCATGGAGTCCCGGTCCGGTGGCAGCGGGGTGCAGAGCACTGGAGCTAAATCCGCCAATCCAGTGCTGACAGCAGCATCTTTGTAGTGCGGGCAGGATGGTATGCCCAAACCCCACATATAATCTTCACACAACCAGTGTGTGGCCTCGGGGGAAGGCGAACAGCATGAAGCTGGCTAGGACTGAGAGCCCGGGAGGGAGAAGACCTCCACCGCCACTCTGACTTGAGAAGCAGTGGGCGCTTCCCAGAGCCTGCACTCCTTCTACAACTTCCTCTCTGCTCCCAGCTGTGACATCAACAGGAAGATAGACTGACTGAGGGCTCAAAGGGCAAGGACGGATGGGAGGTAGGTACATCACATACACCTACCCACAGACTGGGGCTGGGACAGGGGGGCACAGGAGGGACTACAGTCAGGGATAGGGGGTCTCTCTCCCACCCCACCTCTCTCCCACCCCCCTCTCTCACAACCCCCTCTCTCTCCCACCCCACCTCTCTCTCCCACCCCACCTCTCTCTCCCACCCCACCTCTCTCACCCCCTCTCTCTCCCTCACCTGATTTTTTCTCCCACCCCCTCTCTCTCCCCCTCCCTCTCCCCCTCTCTCTCTCACCGCCTCTCCCACCCTGCATAACCCAACTCTCTCTCTCACCCCCTCTCTCTCTCCCCCTTTTTCTCTCCCACCCCTCTCTCATGCTCCCTTACCCCCTCTCTCTCCCACCACTCCCTTTCTCTCACACCCCTCTTATTGATCCCCCTCTCTTTCTCACTTTTTCTCTCACCCCACTTCACCCCCTCTCACCCCTACCCCCTTTTTTCTGTCTCTTATCCCCTCTCTTTTACATCCACCTCTTTCTCTCACCCCCCTACTCCTCTCTTTCTCACCCTCTCTCACGCCCTCTCTCTCACCCCCCTCACCTACCCTCTCTCCCACCCCCTCTCTCTCTCATCCACGTCTCTATCACTCCCTTCTCTCTCACTACCTCTTTCTCTCACCCCTCCTCTTCCACCTCCTCTCTCCCACACCCCTCTCATCCCCTCTCTCTCACCCCCTCTCTTGTCCTCTCATCTCTCTCACCCCCTCCCTTGCCCCCTCTCTCTCACCACCCTCTCTCTCATCCCCTGCACTACTTTCTTCTCTCTCTCTTTCTCACTTCCCCTCTCTCCAATAATGTGCATCCCATCATGTGCAAACAAAAATATATATATTTTTTTTTTCAAAGTCAAGTTTCACTACATTCACTAAGCATAAAGAACATTCCTTTGCAGAGTGAACCAGTGTTGTAGCCATCAAAGATATTGATTGATCAAGCTGCAAAACTTTCTGGTGTTCCTGTTGCTCCACCATCCTTGCTGTAAGTTCTTGCTTGTGTGTCACACATTGATTTCCACAATAATAAAAAAGATGGCCACAAGTGTTTGATTCAGTATTTAATTGGGGGAGAAAGAGGTTTGTGGTTAACCTTTTTGTGGCAATTAATAAAAGCAAATTTTGCAAAATTTGAACAGTTTGAATCTCAGCCGGTTCAGCAGAAACCGGACAAGGTTCGAACCATGTATGGGCAGGCTGAATGTACCTAATGTACCTACAATTGATCAACTTGGGTACATCTAGACTGTCAGATTTTATATGCAATTATTGCTAGCAGCTGTTAAAGCCGCTAGAAATAATCACTGTGTTCTCCCAGCGGGGACAGCTCAATGGCGAACACAGTGGCTCCAATAAAGGGATTCCCCCATTAACACTGACTGTTCAGAAAAGAAAATCGCTCCGTCTATGGCTGGCCTAAGTCAAAATATGGGTTACTATGTAATTAGATTTCTAAAACCAACATGTTTGTACTATCTGGTTCTTAAAGTAATCCTGCCAGAAAATTCAAAGCAAAGTGAACATGTAACATAAAAGCAGAGGTTACCTTCAGGGAAAACTTCATGCCAAAACAATCAATAGATCCAGAGATATATACAAGCTCAACTTCTATACAAACAGACAAGATTTGTCTACAGCTTTAGCTGCAGCCATATGTTTTTATCATATTCTCAGTTTGCATTTGCCAGGATTTTGACAGGTTTAATTTAATATACATATTTACTCTACAGAAAAAGAGATTTGGAAATCTTTAATGTAATGTAAGTGTTTCCCATTATGGATTTGTTTTCAGGTAGTAGAATGAAAACTTGAATGTTACAAAGCTAGGATAATCTTCACAAGTACAAACATATTTGTAGGGTCTGTACCTGCAATGTCCTATTTAGTAATGACTCCCTTACTCATGTTATTAACCGCTTAAGCCCCGGACCATTTTGGTGGTCAAAGACCAGGCCAATTTTTGCGATTCGGCACTGCGTGGCTTTAACTGACAATTGCGCGGTCGATGCGACGTGGCTCCCAAACAAAATTGACGTCCTTTTTTCCCACAAACAGAGCTTTGTTTTGGTGGTATTTGATCACCTCTACGATTTTTATTTTTTGCGCTATAAACAAAAAAAGAAAAATTTTTAAAAAAATTCAATATTTTTTACTTTTTGCTATAATAAATATCCCCCAAAAGAATATAATTTTTTTTTTCCCACAGTTTAGGCAATACGTATTCTTCTACATATTTTTGGTAAAAAACATTGCAATAAGCGTTTATTGATTGGTTTGCGCAAAAGTTATAGTGTCTACAAAATAGGGGGACTGTTTTATGGCATTTTTATTATTATTTTTTTTTTTCACTAGTTATGGCGGCGATCAGCGATTTTTATCGGGACTGCGACATTATGGCGGACACATCGGACACTTTTGACACCATTTAGGGACCATTGTCATTTTTACAGCGATCAGTACTATAAAAATGCAGTAAAAACACTGGCAGTGAAGGGGTTAACCACTAAGTGGCGCTGCAGGGGTTGAGTATTCCCTAGGAAGTGATTATTACTGTTAGGGGGCGTGGCTACATGTGACATGTCACTGATGACCATTTCCGATCATGGGGAACGGTCATCAGTGACAGTGTCACTAGGCAGAATAGGGGAATGCCTTGTTTACAAAGGCATTCCCCTGTTCTGCCCTTGCCGACCGCAATCGCGGGACTCCCTGGAACATCGTGTTCCTGGGACCCGCGGCCGCACTCGCGAGGCACGCGGCGGGCATGCTCGTGCCTGCTGGGCAGCAGATTTAAAGG
Source organism: Rana temporaria (assembly GCF_905171775.1). Taxonomy (NCBI): domain Eukaryota; kingdom Metazoa; phylum Chordata; class Amphibia; order Anura; family Ranidae; genus Rana; species Rana temporaria. Next base: position 269,225,824 of record NC_053490.1, on the reverse strand, counting down.
GACGTACCTGTACGCCAATCTGCCTGCCCGTGCCATTCTGTTGACGTACATAGTCGTGCGGCGGGCGGCAAGTGGTTAAGGCAGGGCGATAAGACAGGCTTTATATGCCCTTCATAAACAGATTATTCTGTAGGCTGTTTTTTTTAAATTCTATATTTTTCATAGAGTTCACATTACAATTCCAAATAGTCTTACATGGTCTTAATATAACATTTCTATTACATTCCATTGGTTGTATACATTCTATTACTTCCTGAGTTACTACTTAGCTTAATGTGAACTCCTCTTTTCCTTTTCCCTATATTCCCCCCCACCCTCTCTCTGTACTACCCATCCCCCCCTCCTAATAAAAAGGCCCTTTCTCTTCAGCGCCTCGCTCCTCCTCTTTTCCCGGCCGAACAGCCAGATCCCTTACCCTTCTACTCTTTTCTCCTCCTTGTACGCCATGTACGGGGCCCATGTCTTTCGGTACCTCCCATCTTGATCCTTCATCACCAAAGTGAGATTCTCCATTTGATGAATACAGTAGGCTATATTTTATGCAGACATTAAAGCAGTGGCGACTGGTGCTCAAAATTTTTGGGGGGGCGCAAACGAAAAAAAAAAAATTGCAGCCTCACTGTGCCCATCACATGCAGCCACTGTGCCATCAAATGCAGCCACTGTGCCATGCCACCAAATGCAGCCACTGTGCCATCAATTGTCACCACTGTGCCATGCCATCAAACAGCAACTGTGCCATCAATTGTCACCACTGTGCCATGCCATCAAACGCAGCCACTGTGCCATCAATTGTCACCACTGTGCCATGCCATCAAACGCAGCCACTGTGCCATCAATTGTCACCACTGTGCCATGCCATCAAACGCAACCACTGTGCCATCAATTGTCACCACTGTGCCATGCCATCAAACGCAGCCACTGTGCCATCAATTGTCACCACTGTGCCATGCCATCAAACGCAACCACTGTGCCATCAATTGTCACCACTGTGCCATGCCATCAAACGCAGCCACTGTGCCATCAATTGTCACCACTGTGCCATGCAACACAGCAACTGTGCCATCAATTGTCACCACTGTGCCATGCCATCAAACGCAGTCACTGTGCCATCAATTGTCACCACTGTGCCATGCCATCAAACGCAGCCACTGTGCCCTTTAATTGTCACCACTGTGCCCCATGATGCCACTGTGCCCATTGTCACCACTGTGCCCCATGATGCCACTGTGCCCATTGTCACCACTGTGCCCCATGATGCCACTGTGCCCATTGTCACCTCTGTGCCCTTTGTCACCACTGTGCCCCATGATGCCACTGTGCCAATTGTCACCTCTGTGCCCTTTGTCACCACTGTGCCCCATGATGTCACTGTGCCCCTTTCCCTGTAAAAAGCACTTACCTCAGGATTCCATGTGCTCCCTCGATGTCTTCTGCCGCTGTGGTGAAGCTTCAGCCAATCAGGTTCCTGATAACCAGAATCCGGGAACCTGATTGGCTGAAACGGCCGTTTGTCTTATACAATGAGCGCAGATTGCCTGCGCTCAGAGTATAGACAGCTGAGAGCCGGAGAAAAGCCTATCAGAGCCGCTGGCTTTGATAGGCAGTTCCCCTCAGCCAACCAGCTGCCGCTATTCGGGTAACCGGCGTCCCGCATCCGGTTATCTGAATAGACCAGGCATGGCTGGCAACCAATAATAACATACATTTGTGCATTTATGCACGAATGTGTGTTATTTGTTTGCGAGAGGGGGTGGCGCTGCAGCGCCCTCTATAGACGGCCGCCAGAACTGCGGCTAAAATGTCAAAATGACATTTTAGCCGAATAAAAGTTCTTAAAGGGCCCGTTTTTTTTTTTTTTTTTTGTGACTGTGGGAGGGGGGGGGCGGCGCCCGTGCGTCCCTATGGACGGGCCGCCACTGCATTAAAGTTTGATTCCAGAGACCATGATTAACAACAACTGAGAAGTTACAAGGTCCTTATCTACATAGTATTCTTCATATTTATTGTTAGTTATCAATCAAAAAAATCAAAATTCTACGGTATGTGCTTCTGGAAATATAGCTGTTACTGTGCTTCTAGTCTCTACTGATACCCTTGGCGCAACTTAGATTGACAATTGTGCTGCTGTCTAGTCTCCTCCCCTCTGCTTACACCATCACAGCTGCAGGGTGCATTTACTGATTTATGGTGACATTATATAGCTACTTGCTGACTCTGTAGATCTGTGATCACTGAAGGAAGTCCTTCATCCTCGATTTGTAGCTGTGAGATGTCATGATTGAATTCTAAGAGGTGCAAAGGAAGCTAATGTTAAATAAACCATGTCCTTTAGGGGCATTACATTTTATCATGCTCACCATTAATGTGGCACCATGGCATATTGTTTTGTACATTTTTGCCCCATGGAAATCAATCTCTACCATGAAACGACTAGTTGGTTGTGTTATTCCCCCAGGCCAAAAGTTCTCAGTTGTATGATGTTCCCTCCTCCAGCTCTGTTGCATACTGTACAGTAGTACAGGAAAATCAGACTATACAGATCACATAAACACTGCTTTAAAGCAGAAATACTGTACTTTAGCATTTTTTTCTGTAGCATGGCCAGATTGTGCAAAAGGTACATAGACATAGATTCATTAAAGGAATAGAGCATGGGCACTTTGACAAGCGAATTTTCACTTTGCAACGGATTTTCCACTTAGCTCAGTGAAAATGGGAACCTGTGCTGACTTCAATCATTCAATCATGTGCAGGCAAAAATGCATTTTTTTTACATTTTCCTTGTGGGGTTGGATATCCTTTGCAAAGTAAATTTGGGGAAAATCAGTGCAACTGCACTTGCAAAGTGCACAGTCGGTTTGCCTTGATAAATCAATCCCAGAAAAAACATAGAATTGTGATGGAACGAAAAGACCAAGTTGTTCATCTAGTCTGTCCCTTTTTTCGTTTCTATTTTTTATTTTACTTTTTTTGTCTGAGACCATGCACCATTTTTGTTGCCCATATCTGGATTTGTTCAAAATCTCTTTGTAAGTCAAGTCTCCGGAATTGGTATTCTAAATGAGGTCTAACTCAAGATCTATATAGGGTAATCAGGACCTCCTGTTGATGATACCTTTAATGATGCAAAGGGATGTTATCCTCTTGTCAGGTATTTGTGTCAAACACTGTGGTACCATAATCCTGAAAGCTGTTTGTAAATCAAGTTGAAGGGATTACATTTCCAAGGATCATTTTAGGATTTAAAGAGGTTCTTCAAATCATACAACTTGCGTATGGTCACAAAAAAATAGTTCAACTGGACAGAACGTGGAGATATTGTAATACACTAAATAATGTTAATTGCTAAATGTTAACACTATTTGTATAGATTTGTTTTTTTTTGTAAATGCATTCTTTTCCATAATCCTATTGGTTGTTGATGCCACAAGTAAGTTTATTGTATAAATTTGCCAATCCTTGCTTAGTCTGTACATTAATGCGTATTCATTTAAAACCTATTTCTCCCCTCGCAAACTGTTGATTGTGTACAAATTGTGAAAATGATCAGTTAAAGTATATAAACTAATAATTTAACACTTGTCTTGCTTAAGTAATGATATTTGGATATTGAAATACAAAAATACAACCTGTTACTACATCACGCTTCTTCTGCTTTTCTTTCAGTGGTTATGTCAATAGTGGTATTCACAGTGCTCCTCTGTTTGAAGGATTTCTGAATGCTGTAAGTTTTTATTATATGTTTTTTATATTTTATATTTATATTATTATTTTGTTATATTATACTTTTTCAAAAAACAAAAAGGCAATCACCATTATGGTTATTAAAGAATCTAAATATTTTTTATATAAGTTCGCAGTTTGCAAAATAAAAATGTATATTATATTACAGTATATTATTTGTCTGTCCAAGGATGACCCTTGGAATTAGAAGTGATAACTAACCTGAAGTCTGACAGTTTCTTCTCCAAAAATGTACTTTACTTTGATATCAATTACTTCTCTGTGAGCATAAAACAGTATTACCTAGCAATGCTTTGTCATAAAAAGAATGTAAATAATTAAAGGGCTCTACGCGTAATACTGTAGTAGTTACTTAGGGCTGGAAGACCACATGTGTTATCAGTACAGGTTCAGGCAGCAGACAGGGCAGTAGCTGTCAAACATCAAAGGACCTTTTACCTCTGGCTCTAGCCATTACTTTTGCTTTTCTTATAATATGTTTTTCAAATAAAAAAAATCTTCTGGTACATTTATAAAGACCTGGAATGTGATTTAAAAATGTGGTCATATGACATGTACAATCATGTGCCCAAGCTCTTTTTGCAATGGAGTAATGCTGTAAATTGTTATTAATTTAGTTAAAAACTTTATCCTCAAAGAAAAAAAAAATGATTCTGTATTTGCTTAAAAAATGTTAGCTGGATTTAGGTTTTCATTTGTTAGGTACTAACATGAAGTCCATTTAAATCTACAAGTCCATCTGATACTATACTCTCTAGTCAATGCCGCTGTCCATGGGTATCTTCCTTAATCCTCCATAGATAGAGGAGTCATCCTAAAGCTGGGTATACACAGTTCCTTTTTTGTTCAACCAATTGGTTGAACGGGAAAAAAAACTGACATCCCCACATCCATACATTCCCCTGGCCCACTATTGTATTCTGACAGCGGGTGCTCCTGTCAAAAGACTGCAACCATTGTATTCAATCGTTGATCGAGTGCTGGTTTTCCAGCAGGACTGTTTGCCAGCTTCTGTGGAACAGACAGGGGTACACACCGAGAAAGTTTCAGCCGGTTCCTGCTGAAACTACTGATTTTCGGTATGTGTATGCTGAGCCTAGGACAGGTTGAATCACCAGGTGAAAATAGGGGAAGAATACCTAAAAGCAAAACATTAAATCAGCCACCACATCTAAAAATTGGTAAATTGCAATATATATGGGGTTTATATACATTTTATTCTACACAGGAATCTTATGCCACATACACACGGTTCATCCGATGAAAACGGACCGATGGATTTTTTCATCAGATATCCGATGAAGCTGACTTTCATCAGTCTTGCCTACACACCATCAGTTAAAAATCAGTTTGTGTCAGAACGCGGTGACGTAAAACACTACGGCGTGCTGAGAAAAATGCGTCGACTTAATTCTGAGCATGGGTGGATTTTTAACCGATGGACTTGCCCACAGACGATCGTTTTTTCTATCGTTTTTTTAACCATCAGATAATTTTAAAACAGGTCCTAAGTTTTTTCAATGATGGGGAAAAAAACGATGGGGCCCACACACGATCGGTTCGTTCGATGAAAATGGTCCATCGGAGCATTAGCCTTAGAGAAGATACATATAATAACTGAAAATAATAACTAGCAAATACCCATATTAACATTTTTAAATCAAATGAAATGTAATTGTTATATTTTTTCTTTCAGAATAACGTAGCTTGATAAATTATTAATCATTTTTTTCAATTGATGAAATATTTAAATAAAAATGTTCTAATTATAACATTTTAAATAATTTATATGGGAATTTCAAAGTTTACTCAACAAGCCTTACAAGTACTGTTTATAATTTGTTTAAAGGAGTTCCATAGTTACATCATACACTTTGATTTTATAACATTAGCACAGTAATAGCAATTCAAACAATAGTTAATTCAACAATCCAATATAAGCTTATGGTTATCGCTTCTAACAACTTCCTATATTCCCTGAATGCTTTGCAGCATCTCCTGTGCTGTTTACTTTTGATTTCTAATTACCACATGTGGAAATTAATATATTATACTGTACTATCACACTGGCCCCTAACAATTAAGACACATGAAATTTCCAAAAGATTTAGGGCATTTAAATACTGTAATTAATATAGCCCTGTGATTAGTGGCATAACTAGAACCTTCAGGGCCTTGATGCAAGAAACCATGAAGGGCCCCCCTAACCCCCTGACAGGGCCCTTTCCTCCGAGCCCGGAGACGGAACAACAGGGCCTGGTCTCTAGTGGGTGGCTGCATATAAAGGAACCAATTTCTACAATTTCTCCTCTCCCTCCTGTAGGCATTGAGCGGCTGCAGGAGGAAAATGGAGAGATTGCTTCCTCTATGCCAGTGTTTATCAATCTTTTTCCAGTCAGGGAACACTTGAAGTATACCCATAGGTGAATGGGACTGCATTGCAACCCCCTGCAACTGTGTGCATTGCATGCAGTTGCAGCATAGTAATGATGCATTTAAGGGGTTAGAACAGGCGGTCAACATATTGCCTCTTTACCGGCTGTCAAATGCCTCTGAAAAGCGATCTGAGCATGGGTTGCTTCTCAGAGGAACAGCATTTTTTTGCTCGTACTATGAACAAGCAAGAAAAAAAAATAAGTTCTGATTGTACACATATAGGGGGGTCAGAATTAAAAGCGCATACCTACATGTAAATACAAAGACATACTTGGGGGGCACACCCAAAAAAATGCTATACATCTAAGATGGTGCTGCTATAAGACCAAAGACAGTACAAAACAGATTATACCGCACACACATGCAAAAATGACATTTATCCTGCAAGGCTAGTTTAAAACACCTGAATATATTCAAAAATACGGGGGTTTGGTCACGCTATATGGTCATATAGTGCTAAGCCCACTTACTGCGACAAAGTACCCCAGATTAGTGGGTACTAACCTGTTAATAGAATGAAAGAACCTAGTGTCTCAACCTTGGGAGATAAACTCCTCTATATGGGAGAACTGAAGGGATTCCTCCTATGCACTGGTGGCCACTAATGTGAGGTAATGAAGAGGGGTAGGGGTGCTCCAGCCCAAGAGACTTAACTAGCCTTGCGCAATAAATGTCATTTTTGCATGTGTGCGCTATAATCTGTTTTATAGAAGCACCATCTTATATGTATAGAATTTGTGTGTCTTTGTATTTTGTATAGATCCTGACCAGGTTTCTTGGGCTGGAGCACCCCTCCCCCTCTTAATTTCCTTATATTAGTGGCCACCAGTGCATAGGAGGAATCCTTTCAGTTCTCCCATAAAGAGGAGTTTATCTCCCAAGGTTCTTTCATTCTATTAACAGGTTAGGACTTTGTCGCAGTAAGTGGGCTTAGCATTATATGACCAAACCCCCATATTTCTGAATATGTTCAGGTGTTTTTAACTAGCCTTGCAGGATAGATGTCATTTGTGCATGTGTACGCTATAATCTGTTTTGTACCTACATGTAAACACACACACACATATATATATATATATAACTACACATGTGCACACACATATACATAAATGCACACACATACATACATGCACGCACACACACACATATAACCACACATACAGTAGAGATAACCTTATAAAAAACGTCAGTCCTTTACCTTACCTCTTCCTGCTGGGTACTGCACTGTAGGGGGAGACAAAGGGCACCGCACACACTGTGCTTTCACTTTAGGTCAAATCAGTGTGACAAGCTCCATGCAGTGCCGATTACAGTTTAGCTGAGGACAGCCGCCCTTGCCGCTCCTCCTATTGAGGTATACAGGGGGCCCGGTTACCATGGCGACCTCAGCGACCCCTATACTTCCACCATTGCCTGTGATGATTTAGAAAAGTATCCAGTGATGGTACTTGTGTAACCATAGGTCTCTCAAAAGAAGACTAAAATTGTTATTAATGATAAAGTCTAAATGGGCGACCCCAGGGCAAGAAAGTGACTTTAGGTTGAATGGCCTTCAGATAGAAAGAGGTGTTCTGCTGATGAGAGACTTAATAGCAACACAAGCATAAGGATGTATAAATAATTTGAGGTAGACAGCTGCATAAAATGAACATGCCCCAATTTGGGCAGTTCAAAAGCAGAGAATATAATGAAGTAAGCATAGTTCATCTTAAGTCATAACTACATCTCAAAATACCCCTCACACTTCCTAGGCTGCCTATTTAGTCAGACACCTTGACCAATAAATGGCTATTCAAAAAGTGAGGGGTAAGACAGAGCTCATCATTTTCAGGCCTCGTACAGACGAGCAGACATGTCCGTTTTCATCGGACATGTCTGCTAGGAGATTTTGGTCTGATGGTTGTACACACCATCAAACCAAAATCCCCGCGGACAGAATACGCGGTGACAACGCGGTGACGTGGCAGCGACAATGACGCGGCGACGTGCGCGAACCCGGAAGTTCAATGCTTCCACGCATTCGTCAAATCACTTCGATGCCATGCGCGGGTTCTCGGGCCAGCGGACATGTCCGATGAGTCGTACTAACCATCAAACATGTCCGACGGACAGGCTTCCAGCGGACATGTTTCTTAGCATGCTAAGAAACATTTGTCCGCTGGAAACCTGTCCGCTCGGCCAGGAATCCGGTCCGCTAGGCTGTAAACACGGTCAGACATGTCCGCGGACCAGTTTCAGCAGACATGTTCGGTCGTGTGTACGAGGCCTCAGAGAAGTCAAGATAATGGAGAAACTGAAACTCTTGATAAAAACAGGAACCGAAACCACACTACATAAATTAGAATACCTCAGAAAGGGGCTAAATCTTCGGGGGATAGATAGTTGGATGGAATTAGGTGAGAGTTAAATTCTGCTGGAAGTAAAATTATAGATGCATGTATAAAATATTTCAAATGTGAGCTTTCCAGGTAAAACAGCAAATTGGAATAAAATATGTAGTTTGTTTAGTTGCACTTTAATATAAACTTAGATTTTATAGGGAATTTGCAATATAATGCTAAGCTGAAATGAATTTACCTAAGTTGGTTAAGTCTTATGGTTTGATTGTTCCTATATTGAAGTGAATACCTACAGTACTACAAATGAGCCCTCCAGGAAATAGATACAATGTAAAGATTTTTATTAAGCATAGGCTAACAAGAGACACACGCTGATAGGAGGAGAGAGAAGGGTAACAGAAAGATGAGCTCATAAGTGTGCTGCTTCTCTATTTACTGTCCAGTCACAGGACACTAGCTGTGGGGACTATACCTATAAGTTTTTTTTTGTAAAATCTTTATTTGTGGACGGCATGATAATACATTACAACTTATGTTGTCAAAGGCATCATACATCAAACAATAAGCCATCCATTTTTGTCATTTCTTTTCAACATAACAGAGAAAAAGACAGGGGATGCACATATTCCCACCGGGGCTTAGTAGCCGTACTAACATCACAAAGGGAGGCTGAAGAATCGGGTGGCGGACCGAGGACGGGGCCCACCCCCCCCATACAGTACACCTACGTTGAGATTTAAGATACAGAGGTGGCACACCATCCTCCAGGTATTAAAAGGGGTTTTCCGGAACCTTAAGGGCCCCAAGGAGGGGCCGGGAGCCGAAGGCCGACCCAACCCGTCCGACGGACAAAAGAAAAACGAAACCAATTGCACTGTGCAAGGTATAGGGGGAAGCCGGCCGGGCACGCACGAAGGAAGGGGGGCCTCCAAGGACCTCCAACTTACCTTCCTCCCTGCGGTAATCCTCACCGACCCCCTCAGCAATCGACAGATCCGCCCCGGGGCGGCAAAAAAGGGGCCTCACCTCAGAAGAGGCCAGGCTGCCCCCCCGGGAGCCGGCTGCCGAGTCCGTCCGACCAGTCAGGGCCCCCAGCACCCACCCCCCCAGCGCACCAGCCACCAGGACCCTCAGTGCCACCACAACGCCCTTAGGCCCCTAGGGGGAGAGCAAAGAGAAAGGGGAAGTGGGGGAGGAAAGGGAAGGAACAAGAGGAAAAGATAGGGAGAGAAAAAAGGGATAGAGAAGGGTTAGAATCAGAAGGAACGTACCTGAGACCAGACATCCAGCTCCGCCCCCGCGCCACACGCCACCACCAACTCACAATGATAGCGACTAAAAGAGGACGACACTCAAGAAATTCAGAGCAGCTCAACCAAGGGTAGAGCTGCAGGTTATTGGGCCCGAGGTCTTTGCTTAAGGGAGGGGTCTGCTAACTCCAACAATGCCACATCTAAGCTAGATGACACAAGTCTCGAGTCCAAGAAGTACTCCGTCCAGGCCGACCAGGTGCTAGAGTAGCTCTCCCGCGTATTCCTACAAGTGGCAATCCAGTCCTCTGCCTCCCGTATCTCATCTACTCTACGAATCCATTCCTCCCTGCTGGGAACCTGTGGGCGCTTCCAATATATTGGAAGTAGCCGTTTTGCTGCATTCAGGAGATGAGGCAGTAGACTGCGCTTATATTGGCTCGTCGGCATGGGAGGAATGTGCAACAGAAAGTGGGTCAGGGAGAAAGGGACGTCCAGGTCTAGTATATCCTTAATCTGGGATTGTACATCTAACCAGAAAGGTCTGATCACCGGGCAGTTCCACCAAATATGCAAGAGCGTGCCCCTGTGGCCGCAGCCCCTCCAGCACCTGTCAGACACCGAAGGGTAGATTCTAGCTAAGTCCGCAGGTACACGGTACCAACGCGACAGCAATTTATAATTTGTTTCTTGGGTCTTGGAGTCAATTGAGCTAGATCGGGTGAATTGGTACAGTTGCGTCAGCTGGCTGGGGGTAAAAGTTATTTCTAAGTCTCGTTCCCATGTCCGGACAAAAGCGGGTTTCCGTGTGGGGGTCGCAAAGCTAAGTAAGCGGTAAAGTTCAGAGATCATATGTGGAATCGGTTCCTCTTCAATAAAGAGGCGTTCAAAGGCTTTAAGCGTGGAAGTGTCCCTGATCGAGTCCCCGTGGGTCTCAAAAAAGTGATGAAGCTGTCGATAGCGCCAAAAGTCCATGGGAAAGGACCCATACCGTCCTCTAAGCGTCTCTAAGGTCAAAAGCTTACCGTCTCGCAGCAATTTACCGCAGCTAGCATTACTATCGTCCACCCACGGCCCGAAAAAACCCGCCTGTTCTCCCGGTGCGAACCACAGGAAACCACCCAGCGGGGCTAAAGAGGACACAGGGGGGGCCAACGCCAGCCGAGCATTGAGCCGATCCCAGATCCTCAAGGTCTGGACCGTCAGCGGGGAAACAGAGTCCGACAGTCCTCTATCCCCCCGGGACAGCCAAGGGGCATAGGAAAGGTTCCTACCCGCCATACATTTCTCCATAGAGACCCAGATCTTAGAGGTAGTGTGAAAGCGCCAATTAAGTATCCTCTGTAGGATAATCGCCCTGTGGTATCTGTGAATATCGGGGAGACCCAGTCCCCCTGCCTCTCTCGGGCGCGTAAGCAACCGAAGTGCGATCCTCGGCCTCCGGTCGTTCCATATAAATTTAGAGATCAGAGTGGACACTTGGGTAAAGAAAGCCCTAGGAAGGGACATGGGCAGCATCTGCATATAAAACAGGATGCGAGGCAAGATATTCATCTTCACTACAGCCAACCTCCCCAGCCAGGTAAAGGCCGTCTTAGTCCAATTGGCCAGGTCCTTTTTCACTGTGGCTAGCAAGGGGGGGAAGTTGGCTGCATAGAGGGTATCGTACCTATCCGTCAGCCGGACACCTAAATATTTCAGAGAGGATTTTGCCCAGGTAAATGGGAAAGCCGTCTGTAACCGGTCAGCTAGTGCGGGTGACATCTGTATAGGGAGCATTTCGGACTTCGAGTAATTAATTTTAAAATTTGAAAGTGTTCCAAAATGGTTAAGTTCCCGTAGCAAATTTGGCAACGAGATCAGGGGCTCCGTCAAGTGGAACAACACATCATCAGCGTATGCCGAAAGCTTGTGTTCAGTGTGGCCCACCATCAGTCCTTTAATGTCAATATTTGCCCGGACGGTGCGCAAGAAAGGCTCGAGTACCAGGGCAAACAAGATGGGCGACAGCGGACACCCCTGCCTCGTGCCATTTCTGATCGGGAATCTGTGGGAAAGGAATCCATTAACCTTTACCTGGGCACTTGGGTCTGAGTACAGCGCCATAATCCAGGTCAGCATATGTGCACGAAGGCCCATGGTTTCAAGCACGGCCTGGAGATAGCTCCAGTCCACCCGATCGAAGGCCTTCTCCGCGTCTGTGGAGAGGATAAGATACGGGGAGGAGTCAGTCGAGGTACGTGCCCAGTGAATGAGCTGAATTGCTCTGACAGAGTTGTCCCGGGCCTCCCGGCCCGCGACAAACCCCGTCTGGTCAGGGTGGACAATTAACGGGATCAGGTGTTTCAGTCTGGTGGCGAGAATTTTTGCTAGGATTTTTACATCCACATTCAGGAGGGATATGGGTCTGTAACTTTGGGGCTGGGTCGGGTCTTTCCCATCTTTGGGAATAACTGAGATATGAGCTAACAACGCCTCACTAGGAATGGCGCTGCCTTCTGCTATGGAGTTGAAATAGGCACACATCGACCCAGATAGCAGAGGCAGGAACTGACTATAGTAAGCTTTAGTGAATCCGTCAGGGCCGGGGCTCTTGCCATTGGGCAGCGACTTCACCGTGGCCTCTATCTCCGCGGGGGTGATCGGGGATTCTAATTGGGTGGCCTGTTCGTCTGTCAGCGAGGGAAGACCAGACGCCTTCAGGTAGTCATGTATGTCAGTGAGTCTCGAGTCATTACCCCCGGTGGGGCGCGTCGAGCCTAAGTCATACAGGGTAGCATAGTAATCTCGGAACCCAGAGGCTATTTGGGAGGACCTGACCGCCAGTGACCCAGAGGGCAGGTAGAGCTTGTGTATCAACATTTGTGCACGCTTCTTCCTGAGTGCCCTGGCAAGCATACGGCCACATTTATTACTGTGCTCATAGTATTTATGCGACATATAGCGCAGCTGCCTACGCGCCTGGCGGTCTAGAAGTCGCAAAAATAGTTCCCTCAGATCAGTCAACTCCCGCAGAGCCTCCGGGCCACCGGTATGCTTATGCCGAAGTTCAGCCGTTTGAAGAGCCTGCAGCACCCTGTTGAAGTCTGCCTGACGGGCTTTCTTCAGTCTAGATCCCTGGGAGATCAGTTCACCCCTCACTACCGCCTTGTGGCCCTCCCACACAATGCCCTTACTCATACCCTCCGTGGTGTTTTCCCGAAAATAATGGGTCAAAACTTCCTTCACTCCCGAGACAGCTACCTCGTCGTCCAGTAGGGATTCGTTTAGCCGCCACGACCAGGCCCGACGGGCATCCGGCCGTAGGGCCAACGTGGCTGACACAGGGGCATGGTCTGATATAGTAAGGTTCCCGATAGACGCAGCCTGCAATACCTCCAGAGCTAGGTGGTCTACACAGATGAGGTCTATACGGGTGTAGACGTCGTGGACCTTCGAGTAGTAACTGTAGTCTCTGTCAGCCGGGTGCAGTACACGCCAGCTATCAACCAGTCGGTGAGACTGAAGGGACCGACGGAAGTGTCTAAGGAAAGCGTGCGAATGGGAGGGCCGGTTGCGGGAGGTGTCCAGCTGTGGATCGGGGCTAACGTTAAAGTCACCACCCAGGACCAAGCCCCTTCTCTAAAGTCCGCCAGGGCGTCCAGTGTGCTGTCGAGGAATGAGAGTTGACCCGAATTAGGGGCATAAATCGTGGCGACGGTGAGTGTCTGGCCCAAAACCGATCCCTTTAAAAAAACATATCTTCCCAGGGTGTCTAACTTGCTGTCAGTAACTTGGAAGGGGCAAGATTTGTGTATGGCAATGGCCGTGCCCTTAGACTTGGCATCCGGGGAGTTACTCAGGAACCATTGGCTGTACAAGTGAGTCGGGAGCTTGGGCAGTGACTGGGGCGTAAAATGTGTTTCCTGCAGAAGGACCACCTGCGCCCCAGACCTCTTCAGTTCCCACCACAATTTACTACGTTTACACGGGGAGCAAAGACCTTGGACATTATATGAAATTACCTTAAGTGATGCCATCGGAAGATCTGGTCGCGGAGGGGTGTTTTATCCCTGGGGCGGGCGCAGCGCGGAGGACGGAGCCAGAGGCCGTTCCTGTGAGAAAAGAGCAAGCAAAAGAGAAAGAATAGAAAGATAAAAAAGAGAGACAGCAGTTATCAGAGAAACAAATACACAGAACATACGCTTGCAGGGGGGTAAAAAACCCCTGCCAAAACAACAAGGGGATGTGTCCCGGGTTCAACCCTCCAAAGGAGGGGTCTCCAGGGCCCATTCCCATTTCCAAATAGGAAAATATACCTAATAAGGTACGGCCTACGGGGGGAACGTGGACCTACACGAGAGGGCAGGGTGCAAGGGTCAGTCCCCGCACACCACCGCTTTGCTAACATAGAACATTCAATTAGGAGAGGCAATCCGCTCAGTAAAATGTGATTATAAAAAGAAAAAACCATATAAAAAAAAAAAAAAACAATGAGTCAGGGTTAAGCTAACACCGTGAGAACACACGGACTCGGATGCCAGGGGAATCATCTGACGGGACAGGGCCCGATCAGGACCAGTCTCCAGGGTCGGGGATAGGGAGTCCAGGACCGACACTCGGCATCAACAGTGGCCCCATACCCTACTGCAGGCATTACCAAGGCGCACTGCGCCGCTATGACTGAGGCTTTCCACCCACAACCAGACATCCCCGCAAAGTCCAGACATAAAAGGGGGGGCTCACAGGTAGCAGTTAGTGAGGGCAAGGGGGGAGTGCAAATAGCCACTAAAGAGTAGCAGAAAGGGGCATATAGTGTCAGACCCATCAATGCCCCGGGGAGTCCGGACCCCCAAGTGGGTTAGCAGAGGGGCGTCTACGGTCGCGCCTGCGGTTGACCGACATCCAGGGCTGAGGAGGCTGCAAATGGGGGTGCTCAGACAATTCCCTCCAGTCAGGAAAGTCCACCGGGTCCAATCCCAGCGTATCCAAAAAATGCGGGAGATCATCCTTGTTGCGCAGTGTGGCCTGCCGGCCATCTTTGGATGCTTGGAGATAGAAGGGGAACCCCCAGCGATAGGTCAGGCCTGCTTTTTGCATAGCTTCTAGCAGCGGGCGGAGGGCTCTACGCTGCATAAGTGTGCGCCGCGAAATATCCTGATAAAAGGAAAGTTTAGCCCCGTCAAAGTCAAAGTATTGCTTCCCTCGCATCTTCTGCATAATTCTGTCCTTCAGGGTATACTTGTGGAGCTGGCAAATTACGTCTCTGGGATTATCCACATCCTGAGAAGGGGGTCTAAGGGCCCTGTGGGCGCGGTCGATCTCAATGGGAGCTGTGGCAGGTAGGCCCAGTATCTCCCTGAATACATCTTCCAGCGTGGGGACAATGTCTTTGGGGGCGGTCGCCTCTGGCAGGCCGCGTATGCGAATATTAGCCCTCCTGCTGCGATTTTCAAAATCATCAAGCTGGCAGAGTAATGCTTCAATTTTTTGGTCCTGGGCACTGCATCTGTCCTGTAACATGGAGATTACTGGCAAGGCCTCCTCCAGCCTCTGTTCCACTGACTCCATTCTGGCCCCCAAATGATTAGTGTCTGCCTTTAGCTGTGCTATGTCTGCAGTAAAGGCCTTCTCCACCCTGGCAGTAAATTTTTCTAAATCAGCACGTGTGGGGAGAGACCAAATATGGCGCTTCAGATCCCCATCATTCAGGACGTCTGCCATGTCAGGGCCCTGTCCATGGGAGGTGGAGGATCCCGGGGAGGGAGGGGGAGCAGTGTCACTCACCAGCTCCGGAGAGGAGATCTGTGTGTCTGCCAACTCCTGCTGCTGCTGCTGCTGGAACGCAGCCTTCTGTGCTGCTTTGGATGTCTTTGCTGCTTTAGGCGTCGGCGCCATCTTGGAGGCTTCTGGGCCCGGTCCCCGGGCTCCGCCGAAGAAAGCGTCCAGCTGCTCCTGTCGGGTCCCCTCCGGTCTCGCCTGCTGGGAGAGTGCCCGCCGTCCCTGGGACATCGTGTGAGCTGATTGGGGAGCGGATCACCCCTTTTTGCTGCGATTAAGGCCGCGGTGTGCGAGGAGCTGAGGCAACGCACGTCCTCACTCCTCCATAGCCAAGCCACGCCCCCTACCTATAAGTTTTACCTATCGTCAACATAGAAAAATCAGGTCTTGCCCTGCCAAAAAGGGCTATGTGGAGTGGCAGAGCTCTGTAAATCTTAGGACTGGATAAACAGAAATTCAAATCCATCGGTAGGTAAAACATCTCCTATACAGTACGGTATATGTATTTAATTTGTGTATTTAGTTGTTTAGCTGGAGTTAACCTTTATTTGCATTGGGCATAAACAGAAGAGAAACATAACCATTTCACTACAAAAAAAAATATTTTACCTTTCCCTGTGACTGTAATAGTGGCTGTGAATAAATGCGATTTTGCTCCTCCAGGCAGAATGTAAGTATTTCTAAATGATGAATTTAAAAATGAAGGCTAGATTTGTATAATTCAATGAAACGCTTCTCTCTTTGCTCCTTCTCTTTTGAACTATTCTGTCAATCAGCATGATTTAGTGGAGAGGACAGGCTCAAGCATACTGTTAACTTCTTTCTCATGGCAAGCAAAGTAATGGTTCATTTTTACTACTGAAGAATTTGAACACTCCCTATTTTAAAACAACAACCCTGCTTTATAATTTGGCTGGAGTTCTCCTTTAAACATGCGATTAATAACAGACAGCAACATATTAGGTGGGGGGGGGGGGGGCATTGCCTATGACTGTATTATTTTACAGTATAAGAAATTGAACCTAAACAGTTCAACAGTTTAAAATGATTAAGTAATCCCTCTGCAATCTCATTACCCTTTTCATATCTTGAAGCTTCAATTCAGATTTAATAGGATTACTGTGTCTTGTCAGATAGATCTAAATTGTTTATGAAGCAATGTGTTTTCTTTTTGCCTGCTTATCCTTGTGATGAGTTCTTGTAACATACAGTTTGTGACATATACATACATCATAATGGGCTGGTTTACAAACTGTGTTTCAATATAATTTGCCATGAAGCTGTTAAAGAAATTAATTACCTTGTATATTTTCAAATTATGGTAAGAATACAGCAGTCTAAAATCCACCCAGACAAGTATGTTGGAAGGTTCACGTAATAATTTTAGCTAGGTAATCATCATATTGAAGTAATTCAGTTGTATGCAGGGCTTTTTTTCAGGGGGAACTTGGGGGAACTCAGTTCCACCACCTCTGGCTCAGACCCTTTGGTGCCTGCTCACCACAATCACTTGTAAACAAAGAAGTCTGGTTTCTGTGTTTACAAGTGACAGCTTTGTAACCCCCTGAACTCTGCACTCTGTATGTAATGCAATTCTGGTATTTAATGCCCCTTTAAGACCCTTCTACTGTTTGTGAAATCTGAACAGGTCGTGGTTGAGTTCCTGCACCTATTTTCTGAGAAAAAAAGCTCTGGTTGTATGTGTTGTATGCAATTCCATTACAACACTAGAAGCTGATATTTGTAGGAGTTCTGAAATTGAAATGTCATTACTTAACAATCCTCAATGCCGGTATTAACTGATGCTAGCGACATTCCCATAGGTTTCTGTTGTCATTATTATCACCATACAGATGTCTAATAAATATGGCACTCTTTACAAATAAATCTCATAATCATCTGTTAAGATATCACTTTGGCTCATAGACTGGAATATTATGTCAATAATAGTGGCCTTGGTTGAATCGATGTGTTGCTTTCTGTATTGACGTTGCTTTTATAGCCTATACACACATCTGTCTGTGTTTTTAAAGCCACTTAAGTGATGATGTATATGAATACTACTTGCAATTACATGCAGTACAATATTCCAAACAATTTAGAAGAATTTGTTTCAAAAAGATGTAAAAAAAATAAAATATTGGACATAGGGAAAAACAGACAAATGCATGTGTAGATAACATAACGGTTATTATAGGGCATGTGATCAATACTGTTACGGAGTGAAGATTTTTCGCATTGTACAGCATCAAGGAAGAGTAACTAGTCTATAAACTATACTGCAAATTAGTAGAAATTTTACTAGTTAGAATTGACTAAACTAGAGTTTAAAAAAGCTACAGAGGCTTTCAAATCTTTAGAACCTTTCCCTGAGTAGTTGCTGTGCTTTTAAAATTCATTACATTATGGGGTTCATTTACTAAAGGCAAATCCACTTTGTACTACAAGTGCACTTGGAGGTGCAGTCACTGTAGATTTGAGGGAAATATCTGAAATGCGGGGAAGCTCTGCTGATTTTATCATCCAATCATGTACAAGCAAAAATGCTTTTTTTTTTTTTCTTGCATGTCCCCCTCAGATCTACAGCTACTGCACTTCCAAGTGCACTTGTAGTGCAAAGTGGATTTGCCTTTAGTAAATCAACCCCTATCTTTTCAAAAGACTTTATGTTAAAGAGTAACTCCACTTTCGTTAAAAAAAAAAAAAAAAAACCTTCCCCTCTGGGTGATCTATGTACATTGCAAGGATTTTAACAAACTTTGTTGCAGATTCCTACCTTTTGTTATTCTGAAGAAATGGCTGTTTATTTGTCTGACTGTGTCTATGGGAGTCTGTATGGGAGTGGTTCCATAGGGCCAGATCCTCAAAAGGGATACGCCGGCGTATCTACTGATACGCCGTCGTATCCCTGTTTCTATCTTTGGAACTGATCCACAGAATCAGTTTCCAAAAGATAGGCAGAAGATCCGACATGTGTAAGGGACTTACACTGCCGGATCTTAGGATGCAGTACCTCATCCACCGCTTCGGGTATGCAAATTAGCACTTACGGAGATCCACAAAGCTTTTACGCTTCGTTTTTTCTCCGTAAGTATTAAGTTGCATGTGTAAAATTAGGGCTGCTTTTACAAAGTGTAAACTGTTTACACCTTGTAAAAGTAGATCGTTCTTACCCGCGACGCTGTTTTTTTGGGGGTTTTTTTTCGCCGTATCTTTTTTTTTTTTGACGCAACTTTTTTTACCCGGCACGATTCACAAAACTCGGCGTAACGTAAAACCGCGCTATGCACGTCGGGAAAATTACGTCGTGAGCATGCGCAGTACGTCCGGCGCGGGAGCGCGCCTAATTTAAATGGGACTCGCCCCATGAAAATAGGAACGCCTTGCGCCGGACGGATTTAAGTTACACAGCCGAAAATTTCTAGGCAAGTGCTTTGTGGATCGGGCACTTAGGTAGAAATTTTGCGGCAGTGTAACTTAAATCAGAATATTTAAGTTACGGCGGCTCTTTGTGGATCTGGCCCATAATTATCAATCGGCTGCTGAGGGGCTCTAATGGGGCAAGCTGCAGGGTCTACATCCCTTTAGATATGATTTGACTTTGGGAGTAACTAACCAAAAATGAAATTTTTGTTGCAGGGGATGCCAAAATGTGATTTGCATCTTAAGCCTCGTACACACGACCATTTTTCTCTGCAAAAACCAGCAAGAAAACTGCTTCTTGCCGAGAAAACAGTTTGTGTGTACGAGGCTTTCATGTTTGGAAATCTGGCCAGAATCTCAACGAGAAAAAAAAAGATCATGCTCTCTTTTTTCTCGTCGAGATTCTTGTCGGCCTGTTTCCCGACGAGAAACCCGAGAGTGTGTATACTTACCTGTTGCCGTGGAAACCCGCGAAAGCTCGAAATGACTTTGACGCATGCGCGGTAGCTTCCACTGCATAGGTAGGGTGAAGCAAGATGGCGGCGACGGCATTGAATGTGACAAGCGCATGCTCGTCATACGCGATGACGTCACCGCGCTCTTGCCTTTAAGAGAACCGCGGTTCTTTAGAAAGGTCAGTGTGTACACTCGGGCGGCAAGAAATTCTTGCCAAGAATCTCGTCAGGGAAAACAACGGGTTTTTCCTGACGAGATATTTGCCCGTGTGTACAGGGCCTAAGTGCAGACTTCTTGAAAAATCAGTAGGCCAATCACAAAAGAAAGAAGTTACATATCTGGGAGCATTCTGTACACATTCTGTGAACTCCTCCGGGTAGCCATAGTGCATTGCATTTTACAGAAAATTAAAGAGCTGCAGATTGAAAAGGAAAGGTAATTTTTATTTTACATTTAATTACAATATGTATATGTACGATATTTTATATGATATATTCTTTTTTTTTATTTGCCATTTTTTTGCCCTTGAAATTGGAGTTACTCTTTAAGTGATTTTAATAGAATACTGCAGGTCAGGACGCCCAATATTTAAAAAAGTGCTGCAAAAATTATTGACAATGCAATTGGTGTGAACCACTCCTCAAAGCGGAGCTCCATGAAAACAGCTACATTTAAATTTGAGGTGCATGGATGTTTACTGTTTGAGCTGTAAAGAGTGCACATAATGCTACAAAATAAACAATGTTAACTATAAGACATAAAAATATTTATTACTCATTACCCCTAATTTAAATTAATGTTTAATGCTTACTGGAATGCTGCTGTTCACATTTTTATTGTTTCTTCTTAACAAAAACCTGTATAATTAAAGCGGATGTCCGCTGAAAAAAAATATTAAAAGCCAGCAGCTACAAATACTGCTGCTGACTTTTAATATTAAGACACTTACCTGTCCTGGAGTCCAGCGCCGTCCACAGCAGAGGACGAGCGATCACTTTTCACTCTGCTGCCCCCCCGCCATCCTCGGTGAGGGAACCAAGGAAGTGAAGCAGCTCCGGCTTCACTGCCCGGTTCCCTACAGCGCATGCGCGAATCGCGCTACGCCTGACGATTGGCTCCCGCTGTGTACTGGGAGCCGAGTGTTCCCAGAACACAACGAGGGGGGGGGGGGGGTGAAGTCATGCCCGCAGTTTACCCGAGACTGTGTGGCCGGAAGTGGGTGCAAATAGCCCGCTGTGTGAGATTTGACCTGAACTGGAAGCTCTCAGCCCCTTGTTGCTCAATGGATCCAAGGTGATATTTCAAGCTTTTCTTCCCACATTAATTTCTGTCCATTTAGGACTGTATTTTTATCTACTTTTTGACTGAATAGACTATTAGTTCTTTGCAATCATCATGAGACTACCTGCTCCTTGTGCCATATGAGCACTGGATGTGTATTGTTTGTTTATATAAAAAAAATGTAACACGCTACATATACATTTTCTTTAATTTAATATTTAATATTTCTTTAATATTTTAAATTTTTCACACACACACACACACACACATATATATATATATATATATATATATATATATATATATATATATATATATATATATATATATATATATACATATACACACATACACACAGTATCTCACAAAAGTGAGTACACACCTCACATTTTACAATGTAAAGTAGTTACAGCTTGTATAACAGTGTACATTTTTTATACATTCATACATATATATATATATATATATATATATATATATATATATATATATATATATATATATACTGTATATACATACTCCTTTTTGAAGTGTATGTCAGCATAAAATAAAAAGAAATATGAAGTACCAGTGCCTGGGCAATTTTTTTTTTTTTTTGACACTTTTACTTCACTTTATTGGTTTCACGTAGATAAAGCCTGCTATGTGATGGCAACTTTATAATGAAAAATATATATAAGAGGGTGCCAACCCAAAACTCTCCTATGTGATTTGATTTGCAGCTGCCCCTTTAAGTGTTAAGAACACTAAAAATGTACTGTAGATATGCGCTGCTTTTAGACTCTGCGCCAATAAACACAAGATATAATAAATGTGACAAAATGTGTGAAAGAAAATATATGTTGCAACCACATATAATAATAAACTTTACACTTTTAAAATCACTAAAAACACATCCAAATAGTTTCCATGGATCTGTGGAATAATTCCCATATAAACTATAACACCACATATACAATACAAATAATGTACACAGGCTAATGTACATGCATATCATTTTTGTGTATTAGATTAGTGGATTTTAATAAATGTGCTGCACTATCAATACATTATTTTTTCTGGATCCTTGATTTCTATTGAATGTGGGAGAAGGGCTGCAGAGGAGTGCATTATAAACGCTGAACCCAATCCACCTTCCTTGTTGCCATAATTCAAAGGCTGAGCAGATCTTTATGGCCACATATATCTGATGAGTGGTTTATTTTACCACATGCGGTGGAGCACTTCATTCTGGATTAAAGAGTTTGTCACTGATATTTAAAGGCACGGTGTCTGGGAAACAACTTCACATATTTTTAAAAATTATTTGTATTGTACATGTGGTATTATAGTTTAAGTGGAAATTATTCCACAGATCCATGGACACTATTTGGAGGTGTTTTTGGTGATTTTTAAAAGTGTAAAGTTTGTACCACCGAAGTGCCTATGGATTATTCACTTGTACATGCTCGTTTATCTGGTATCGCTATGTGCATGTGTTATACTGTACCGATTGGGTTACCCTTTGTCGGGTTCCTGATCTGATGTCTTCTGTTTTATCTGTCAAAAATTTTAATAAACACTTATTGAACCTAAAAGTGTAAAGTTTATTGTTATATGTGGTTGCAACATATATTTTCTTACACACTTTTGTCACATTTAATATATTTTGTATTACTTGGCACAGAGTATAAAAGCAGCGCCTATCTTTATAATCATATTTATAATGACAGATTCCTTTTAATGAGACATGATGTTGAGCCTCTGATGTTTCCCCTGCATTCCACTGAAGCTAATGGAGCAATAAACGTGCTCTATTAGCTTCTTCCCTGGTCACAGTGGCCGGGAAAAGTGACAGCCAAAGCCAGAAGTGACTAATATACATTCTTAAAAAAAGGGGGAATAGGGTTGGGACTTTAGATGAGGCACATGATAGAAACTACCACAGGCCTCCATCCCTGTAAATGGATAAAAGGGGGGGAGGGGTTGGGACTTTAAATGAGATGCGTTTTTAGCAGTATGCGATTAAATATATATATATGGAATATAAAAAATGTTTCCATAATAGCCAGACTCAAAGTTACCAACCAAAAAAGCACTCAACCAAATTAATCTGTCTAGCTGTATGCATTAAAAACAGAGGTTTGTTTGCATGTATTTGCAAATACCTATGTGAGCTGCAGGCCGCATCAAGGTACTCTGTGTACTGCCGTCCTAACTATGAATTTTAAAGTCTACTAAAAAGGAGCACTGGCGTACTAATCAATAGATAGGGGGCAGGTGATCACCTAAACCTGCCCCTACCTATAGTTGGTCTAGAAAAAAAGAGCACTGGAAAAACAAAAGAAATGCAGGAGTGGAACCAAACATGCCTACCAAACCAAAATACCACCAAACTAAAGGCGGACCACATCAACCTGCTAGTCAAAAAATTACAATGCATAATTTACTGTCGGTGGTAGATCTGTGGAGGCACTTTATTCCACTCCTAAAAATGCATCTCCATCCCTGGATAGTGTTAAAAAAAGGGCTATTACATTATTAATAGCTAGAGGAAAATGGGTGTTCACTGGTCTACTTCTCTTTTACCTAGTGACACCTGCCATCCTAGTCCTGGGCACACATGTAGGATAGTGGAGCCCATGACAAGCGTGCATTCTGGGGGTCCGTGAAAGATCTGGTGACTATACAGCCGCCGCATCAGTTCCATTTAAAAACTGACAATCGGCTTATCATGATAATATGAATTTCTGGCTGCTGTAGCAGCCAGGAAGGTGTGTAAACCACCTGCTGCTGCCAGTGCCTGCAGGCAGGGCCGCTGATAGAAATCATGGGGCCCCGTACAGCATACCTGACGGGGCCCCCTTCAGCTCCACCCCTGATCCCTCCTTCAGCCACACCCCTGGCCCCGCCCTTGGCCCCTCCCCAGCTCTGCCCTGAAACAAAGTGCAGATTTGTCTCCCGCCATCATGGTCCGTATTTCGCGTCGCACTGTGATTGGGCGTATAGCGGTCATGTGCGGAGGCGGGACTTCTAGACGATCGCAGACAGGCCAGCCCCACGCCGCACATGACCCCTATACGCCCAATCACAGGGCACCGGACACCAAACATGGCGGGTGAGATCGGGGACACAGGAAATTAAAATTAGGAGGAGGCACAGGATGTCGCGCCCGGGGCCCTGTTTTCCAGGACTCTAGTCCGCGGGACCCCAGGACACACTTGGAATTGCGGGAGGGTCCCGCGGAATCCGGGACGGTTGGAAGGTATGTATTTGCAGTGAAACATTTTCCTTAAAGTGGAGGTTCACCCAAAAAAAAACAATTTTTAACATTACATTCAGCCGAGTTGTCCTAATGACAATCGGCTGTTTTTTAATTTTTTTCCCCGTACATACCGTTTTTTCTCCGCCGCTTCCGGGTATGTTTTCTGAGGGACTGGGCGTTCCTAATTGATTGACAGGCTTCCGACCGTCGCAAACTGCGCATCATGAGTTGCCGAAAGAAGCCGAACGACGGTGCGCAGGCGCCGTATAGAGCCGCACCGACGTTCGGCTTCTTTCGGCAACTCGTGACACGCAGTATGCGACGGTCGGAAGCCTGTCAATCAATTAGGAACGCCCAGTCCCGCAGAAGACATACCCGGAAGCGGCGGAGAAAATACGGTATGTACGGAAAAAAAAAAACAGCCGATTGTCATTAGGACAACTCGGCTGAATGTAATGTTAACAATTTGTTTTTGGGTGAACCCCCACTTTAAATGCTACCACTACTCAGTGATCAGACTGTCTTGTTCTCAAGGGTTTCTGCTATGTGATCTTGTACTTTCAGATACAGTGGGGTAGCCAGGCCTGAAATAATAATTAGAGTGAGCCCCCAAACAAGTACATTCTTACCTGTTATCCTGATTCCTGGCCCCAGGACAGAGTCACTTCCTCCTTGATCCTGAGATTCCTGAGTCCTGACTGTAGTAGTAGTGCTGCTGTGCTGTCTGCCTGCCTGGATTCGCTGCCTGGAGTGTCACAAAAAAGTTTTTTTCTTTCTGCAACTGCCGCTGCTTTTTTACCTTCTCTCTGAGCTCCAAGAGAGCGGAGGGAGAAAAATCACTCCGCGGCGCCAGGGAAGGACAAGCTGGCCGGGACTTGATTCAGCAGACTGAGCAGAGCAGTGGAGCGGGCGCGGTAGAGAGAAGTGATACTCTTCCGCGCCCGAAATAGAGGAAATAGTCCCGTCCTGCTGCCGCCTACGAACAGAACAAGCAGGCAAGGTACTAAGCCCAAAAAAAAAACGTAGAAAGCAGGGGGGGGGGGGGGGGGGTAGCGGATGGCTGGACGGATGACTAGCGGTCAGGGCTGTGGAGGTTTTTTTTTTGTTTTTTTTTTAATAACATTAACTAGTTCTGTCGAGGCTGCCCGGGCCCCCCTGCTAGCCGGGCCCGGTACAACTGGGCCAGTTGTACTGGCCTATCAGCGGCCCTGCCTGCAGGGGAGGTTGAAGACCCTGCAAGTAAGGCAAACTAAATGTTGATCTGCCAGAAATGCACTGTGCTTCTAAATCTTGTTTTGGACTGCCAAGACAAAGTGTGGGAAATCAATTAAACTGCTGTGCCACTTTTCTGCTGTTCATTCTCTTGTTGTTAACCACTTCCATACTGGGTCTATTCTGGCACTTCTCTCCTTCATGTAAAAATCATAATTTTTTTGCTAAAAAATTACTCGAAACTCCCAAACATTATACATGTTTTTTTTAGCAGACACCCTAGGGAATAAAATGGCAGTCATTGCAACTTTTTATCTCGCACGGTATTTTGGCAATATTTTTTCAAACGCCTTGTTTCTGAAAAAAAAAAACGGTTTCATGAATTAAAAAATAACAAATCAGTAAAGTAAGCCCAATTTTTTTGTATAATGTGAAAGATGATGTTACAGCGAGTAAACAGATACTTAACATGTCATGCTTTAAAATGACGCACACTCATGGAATGGCGCCAAACTTCAGTACTTAAAAATCTCCATAGGCAACGCTTAATTTTTTTTTACAGGTTACCAGTTTAGCGTTACAGAGGGGGTCTAGTGCTAGAATTGTTGCACACGCTCTAACGCACGCGGCGATACCTCACATGTGTGGTTTGAACGACGTTTACATATGTGTGCGGGACTTACGTGCGTGTTCGCTTCTGAGTGCGAGCTACCGGGGACAGGGGCGTTTGAATTTGTTTTTATTATTATTATACATTTTTTTATTTTACTTATTTTTTTTTGTGTGCAGACTTAACCCCTGTTTTTGAAGCATACTGTTAGACAGGTTGATTCGTTTGTCCACGGACTGGTCAGTAAGTAGGCTTGAAATTTTTCCTTGGATTTATCTATTTGCTATTGCTGTTACTGTTATGGCCAGTCTTAGGTGGGGGTAGTGGACCCCTTTTTTGCAATAGTGAGTTAGTGTGCTATTGTGCGTCTATAGTCAATTTAGAATATCAGTTTAGTGTTAATCAAAGTTCAGTGCAATGGCGGCCCATCTATAGGGAGCACAGGCAGTCACAAAAAAAGGCCCTAAAAAAAGTCCTTTAAGTGCACTGTATTCGGATGGCTAACGTCGGTTGGCTGAATCTGAGCGGGAATTCCACCTGCTGATAATAGATGCATGCACTGTACTGTCACCATTTGAGGAGGCCACAAGGATGGTGAACAATGCATGCATCAGTGACACAATCCCTGTGTTCCTGCTGGAGCAGACTCTGTGTGGCATTATGAACAGGGCACTTGAGGCAAAGCAGTGGGAGGAAGAGGTGGACTTCCTTTCCTCTCAAGGCCTGCTTTATGCAGACATCATTCTTCCTATGCCACAGAACACACAAGAGGAGAGGGAGGAGGAGGATTCTGGCAGTGGTGGAGGCATTGAAGCAGATCAAGACATACGTCAACCCTAAACAAATGGTTTTCCATCCCCAGAATACTTGGGAGTAGTATGTGGCTGGGAGGAGGCAGTTCCAGATACTGCAATCCTCAGTGACCCTGAAGAGTCTGCATCTGATGCCTCCGCAATACTTGTGGTGCATGGGCTTCCTCATTCTTCAAAGCCTGCAAAAGGACCTGAGAATACGTGGCATCAAAGAGAAGAATCACTATTGGTTTGCAACCCTCCTTGACCACCATTACAAGGGGAAAGTCTCTGAACTCATCCCGACCCCACAAGGGGAGCAGAAGATAAAATCTTTTAAGGACACCCCCTAAAAGAGGAGTTTATGTAACACATATTCTGACTCGGTTACAGTATGGTAGAAAACGTAATTTTGAGGTTTCTGTTGGTCAAGAGAGGAGCAGTGGAGAAGGGGGTCACATCAGTGATACCTTTTACAATTTAGTCCTCAGTGCCCAGGGCTGTCAGCTTCCACATTCCATCAGCAGCATCTTCATCATACGGTGGGAGATTATTTAGGGGCGAAAACAGATATAGAGAGCTTTCCAGTTGAGGATCTATGGGCATTCAGTGCTGACGGGGATATTGTGACAGATAAGAGAGTGTGTCTGTCCACAGACTCTGTGGACTGGCTGACAGTAATCAAAATGAATCAGTCCTGGATTACCAGGAACTATCAAGCCTCCAATGCCGATGTTGCTAACTAAATGCTTTCTGGATCTCGAATCTCTAAAAGACTGTTTAGGCTGCCTAGCTTTGTGGGTGTTGAGTTAATCTGAAAGACATTTTTTGGTGTAGGTTTCATAGGCACAATTAACACCCAATGACCAATGTTTCCACATCTGTTTGACAGGTGCATATCGTTGCAATTTTTGACAGCAGGGCCAATCCTTGCTTTTAACAAGAATACCTCTAAAGGGTTACAGTGTGAAGGCACCACCGATACCCAAAGACCAATTTTTCCACAACTGTTTGACAGGTGCATAGCATTGCAATTTTTGACAGCAAGGCCAATTCTTGCTTTCATCAAGAGAACCATGATAGAGTTACAGTGTGAAGGCACCAACGACACCCAAAGACCAATTTATTCGCACCTGTTTGACAGGTGCATATAATTTCAATTTTTGACAGCAACGCCAATTCTTGCTTTCATCAAGAGTACCTCTATATGGTTACGGTGTGAAGGCACCACCGACACCCAAAGCCCTATTTTTCTGCACCTGTTTGACAGGTGCATATGATTTTAATTTTTGACAGCAAGGCCAATTCTTGCTTTCATAAAGAGTACCTCTATAGCAGTGGTTCTCAACTCCTGTCTCTAGGACCCACTAACAGACCAGGTTTGCAAGATAATTGAAATATATCACAGGTGATATACTTTGCTGCTCAGTGATTGCAGTATTCTAGTCTGCATCTCTCCAAGGTAATTCTTAAAATCTGGCCTGTTAGTGGATCCTGAGGACAGGAGTTGAGAACCACTGCTCTATAGGTTTACAGTGTGAAGCAGGGGCGGACTGACCATTCGGGCAATCGGCACTGCCCGAGGGCCCAATGCCACTAGGGGGCCCCATCAGGGTTGCCAGCCAACCAGGGACAGTATGTAAAAATCTGTGTTTTTAAAAAAATCCCAAGATTATAGCTGCCCGCCTTTCCAGGACCTTTTCAGTGTGTGTATGTGTATTCTGTGTGTATGTATACTGTGTGTGTATATTGGGTGTCTGTGCGTGTATACTGTGTATGTATACTGTGTGGCCCCATAATCTATTGCCTGGGGCCCCATAATCTCCTATTGCCCGGGGGCCCCATGAGTTGTCAGTCCGCCCCTGGTGTGAAGACACCACCGACACCCAAAACCCTATTTTTCCGCATCTGTTTGACAGGTGCATATCATTTCAACTTTTGACAGCAAGGCCAATTCTTGCTTTAATCAAGAGTACCTCTATAGGGTTACGGTGTAAAGGCACCACCAACACTCAAAGCCCAATTTTTCGGTATCTGTTGCTTCTATCCAAAGTCTGCAAAAGAGACACCAGTATTTATCCAAAAAATCTTTAATCTTGTTCTGAGTGCACTAAATTGTGGCCTCATCATACAGCCTAGCTCCCCAAGCCGTTGTTTAAAATAAAGAAAGCTTAAATGGAAAATGTCATTTCTTTTGGCTTTATAAATACCACCATCCGATTGGAGTTGGACCACTTAGCCTTCAGGAGAAGGATTAAAACCCATCTCTTCTGAGGTCAAAGGGTTTCACTCACGGAATGGATACAGCGCCCAGAGGCGATTCAGTTCGCATGTGTTGCGCTATATAAGTTTTTCACTCACTCACTCACTCATTTTTGCTGCAGCAGCTTCTATACACAGTACTGATGTGCCACTTTACAGGAAGACTAAGAGGACCCCCCAGGCACTATTTTTACAAAAAAAAAAACATTACTTCACCCCTATAACCGTTGTATGCCCAATTATTTTTATATAAGCCTTCAAAATAGTCACTTTTGATTTTTCAAGGTTCGGGTCCCATTGAGTTCAATGGGGTTCGTTATTCGGTACTAAACTTTTACGATGTTCGAGCGTTCTATCGCTGACCGAACAGGGGGTCATTCCGCAATCTCTACAAACTATAGAGGGATATGCTTTGTTCAAACGTCATGTCTGAGGTTTACAACCAATTGAAAGGTAGCATCTGCTGAAAGAATATTACACCCATCAGCTTTGGGCAGTTGAGAAGCATTGTGGTGTGTATATTGTCAGTTTTAAAGCCTCCAAAAGTTTTTTTATTTTTAGAGATAGAAGAAAGGAGACAAATCCGTCAGGTTTTATTGATGTCTAAAACTTTTCCAAACTTTCTGCTATGGTGACCCTCATACAAGAAAATAGTGGAAGTGTCACAGAGACAGGAAGACAGGGAAAGCAATAAAACATTTGAAGAATTTCTTGTCCATACTCATTTTTTTAAATGTGTTTTTGACTATGTGACCATTATAGAGATTTACCGCTACTTCCTGTGCTGACAGGAAGTTAGGATAGCTCTTCCCAATACAGGCACAGATGGCAAAGAAATCTAACAGAAGCTGCAAGTCTACCATGCTCTAAATGAAATGTTTTGACTGGAATTGGGCTTTAATGATAGGAAGCTATAGGAGTGGAGTTCTTGCTTTGATGTGTAGCAACTGGTATCTGTGTGGTACTGATCCAAGCTTAGTAATATTCTAAGCACTGTGTGAAATATGTAGTGTATATATAATATAATGTATTATATACTGTATCATTTAAATAAAATCAACATTAAAGAAGGATCTGTAAATAAAATATGTAAGAAGTGTTTTGTATGACCTTTATTTCTACTTGGCTGAAGAAATGAATCCAAATAAATGATTGTGCCGATTTGATGAGCTAAAACACAAAGCCATTTGACAGAAGCTTCCCTTCAGCCTGTTTGTATCTGCCTATGCCTTCTGATTGTGACGTGAATTACTGTGACAAGGCTGTATCCAGAATATCTTGTAAAATATCCCTGCTTCTGACCAGTCAGCCACACAGTTGAGCCAATTACTAATACATTTCACATGCAGTTTTTCTATTTCATATGCATACTTCCAGCTTTGTGCAGATTGCTCTAAAATGATTATTTGCATTAAACTGCAGGCAGTGGGTCACTAAGAACCACTCTGATTCATACAGTTCCAATCTAATACAAGAAAGCTATTGGCAATATCTTCACAGTGAGTCAGATCTCTGCGCATGCTAATGTTGCATGTTGGTCTCTGTGACTTCTTTCATGCGTCATCGGCTTGGTGACAGCAGTGACTTTTACTTTCTGTAGAAAATTACTTCTCCCTCATTATCCTTATGAAGTTCTCATATTTCTGTGTAGTATTTATTTATTAATTCTTTTCAGCCATCTAATGAAAGATTTTGTCGTTACTTGCACATAATATCTCCTGGCATGATAACCCAATAAATAGGCTACAAAGTTGCATGAATGATTTTTAGCTAGGCTACAGATGATGCAAAAATTGGCCTCCAAGAACACCCTTAGTCCCACTGATCCATCTGGTTAAATAAAAATTTCTGCAAGCACTAATAAGAACACCAGTATAGTTACCTTTAACTCCGCTGTGAATTAGCACCAGGAAATGGTCACAAGTGGTAAATGAACCTAATGTATTGGTATAGGTTAGAATAAAAATGGTGGTTTGAGCATAAATGATCACAGTGAATTTAGGTTAAGACGCAACCCACTTAACAGTATAATCACTATGCCAAGGCAATATAATAGAGTTCTGTACTACTAGACTGGGTTAAATTCATGATGCGGCAATAAACAGAGCATATGAGAATTAACTGCAATGTGAATAATAATAATAATTTAACTATTCTAGAGTGCGCTATAGGAGAATAGCTAGGTAATGGTACAATGTCCTCTGAGAGGTACCTTTTAGCATAAGCAATGGGTGACGGTCTCAGTGTAGCAGCTGTATAGCTGCTACACAGAGGGACAGGGACAGTCTTTAGTCATAAAGCCAGGTACACACAAGTATTTTTTTTTTCGTTGAACCCATTGGGCTAAACGAAACAAAACTGAGAAGCTTGCTGTACTAACTATGCAACGTTATTACAGTGGTCTCCTTGCTGAGCTATTGTGTACTTAAAGGGGGGCTGCCCCCCTCCTGCCAGGACATACCAGTCAGTGCTCACACTCATTGTCTGTGAGCATTGATCAGATGCAGGTTGACTGCTAGTTTTCCAACATGCCTGTTCGACAGAAGCCAGACAGGATGCTGCGCTCACTGGCCGAATGTCAGTCAGTTTCTGTTGAACCAGCCGATACCGGACAATATTCGGCCCATGTGTACCAGCCTTAACCCTTCAGCTGGTCTCCCTCAAGGCAAGAGGAAGCTGCGTCCTGTACAGCCTGAGAAAATGCAGCTCTTTCCCCTCCTCCTGGCAATTTACCTCTGGGCAGCAAATTTACACTGTTATACAAGCTGTACACTCACTACTTTACATTGTACAACAGTGTCATTTCTTCAGTGTTGTCAAATGAAAATATATAATAAAATATTTACATAAATGTGAGCGGTGTACTCACTTTTAATAGAAAAAAAATTCTCCCTCCCCCAAAAAAATGAATCCCTAGGTTGCAACAATGATGTCGGATGATATGGATGACGTATGTGAACACAATGGGCCGGATTCAGAAAGAATTTACGTTGGCGTATCTATAGATACGCCGCATAAATTCTAAGCTGTGCCGGCGTATCTTCTTTCTGTATTCAGAAAGCAAGATACGCCGAAATTTGGCTAAGATCCGACTGACGTAAAGTCTCTTACGCCGTCGTATCTTAGTTGCATATTTACGCTGGCCGCTAGGTGGCGCTTCCATAGATTTCCGCGTAGAATATGTAAATTAGGTATATACGCCGATTCAGAAACGTACGTGCGCCCGGCGCATTTTTTTACGTCGTTTACGTAAGCCTTTTTCTTGCGTAAAGTTACCCCTGCTATATGAGGCGTACGCATGGACGTCGGGCCAGCATCGAATTTTCCGTTGATTACGTCGTTTGCGTAAGTCGTTCGCGAATAGGACTGCATGTAAGTTACGTTCACGTCGAAAGCATTGACTATTTGCGGCGTAATTTGGTGCATGCGCACTGGGATACGTTCACGGACGGCGCATGCGCCGTTAGTCAAAAACGTCATTTACGTGGGGTCAGCCTTCATTACCATACAACACGCCCACTGCATGGATAATTTGTATTCCGCGGGCTTACGCCGGACCACATACGCTACGCCGCCTTAACTAAGGGCGCATGTTCTTTCTGAATACAGAACCTGCCTCACTAAGTTAGGGTGGCGTAGCGTATCTGAGCTACGCTACGCCCGCACAAATTTACGCCGGGCTTTCTGAATCCGGCCCAATATCATTCAAATTATTTTTTTGGTTCCACGATCTAATCTTGGGTCTGGCACTTACCTGAATAGATAGATCAAGATAGATGGGGGTGTCATCTAGCAGGGTGCAGGCGGCGGCTCCAGGCTAGCCTGGGTGTGGGGTTCGGGCAGTGGCTCCAGGCTAGTGGGTGCTGGGTCCGGGCAGTGGCTCTACGCTAGTGGGTGCTGGGTCCGGGCAGCGGCTCCAGGCTAGCCAGTGTGGGGCCTGGGCAGCGGCTTTAGGCTAGCGGGTTCGGGCAGCAGCTCTAGGGTGGCAGACTTCCTCTCTGGCTCCAGTGGCTTCCTCTCTGGCTCCACGTCAGGCGTCCAATAGGACGGGCCTAATGTTTTGACCAATCAAAAAACAGGTCTCACACCTGCTTCCTGATTGGCAGTATGAAAATAGTGAAAATTCATTCGCTATCATCACACAACTGGGTGGGATCGGGATGCAGTGCTCTGCGCCCTGAGCCCACCCTTTTTTAAATGTAAAAATACAAAGGAAACCCTGGAGTATTTACTCATCTGGTCTTTCGATTAATAACGAATCCTATTGATGTCCATTGTCTGAACTTATCGTTTACCAGGAGGTTCTATCTGCAGAGGCAGCCTTTCTTGGATGTATTGCACCATAAAGCCAGATTGACTCATTAGATACCTATTTGAGTTCAATTTCTCCGGTAAGCCTTTAGTCTGTTTGGTGGTGGATCTGCTATCAATAAGTTCCCTGGCACATCCCTCTGTTTTCAATATACACAGATGCTCAATTCATCTTAGATTATTATAATCAATTCTTTGGACACTTTTTGCATGTTTGATGAAATGCCTTTAATGATTGTTACATCTTTTTGTGCCATGTTATTGTAATATTGGTTTACACTAATATCACTGTTTATATTAACTTTTATGTTAAAATTTTGGTTCACTTCATTTGCTCATCTATATGTATGCATCTCCATTAATTCAGAGATATACCATTCAAGCGCTGCACATATATATTCCTTTTCACCTTTTTTTTAAGCCTATTAGAGCTTTTGGCTCTAATCATGTGCTTCAAAAAACACAGTTTCCCATAGATGCATATATGCAGCCACTTGGCATTAAAGAGACCTGCCGAGCGGTTGCATTTATGCAGCCAGCCAGTTGGCAGTGGTTAATCAGCAAGCTTGCAGTAATCATATGGGGGGTGCACAATTCATGTGAATGTTTCCTTAGGGAAAAATTACAGGAATGTTTTTTTCCCTAATTTTATTTATTCCCAATGAAAAAAAAAGATATAAAAAGACAGTATATGTATCAAAATTCACTATCAAATTAAAGCCCTTTCTGTTCCAAAAAAATCACGGTATGTATAATATATTAGGGTAGGCTACAAATGCAAAAAAAAAACATATTGGGCTAGATTTAGGTAGGGGGACGTACAATTGTGCGGGCGTAGCGTATGTTATTTACGCTACGCCGCCGCAACTTCTAGGAGCAAGTGCAGTATTCACAAAGCACTTGCTCCGTAAGTTGCGGTGGCGTAGCGTAAATGGGGCCGGCTTAAGCCCGCCTAATTCAAATGTGGAAGGGGGGGCGTGTTTTATGTTAATGTGTGATGACCTGACGTGATTGACGTTTTTTTACGAACGGCGCATGCGCCGTCCGTGCACATATCCCAGTGTGCATTGCTCCCAAGTACGCCGCAACGACGTATTGGTTTCGACGTGAACGTAAATTACGTCCAGCCCTATTCGCGAACGACTTACGCAAACGACGTAAAAAAATTCAAATTTCGAAGCGGGAACGATGTCCATACTTAACATTGGCTGCGCCTCCTAATAGCAGGAGTAACCTTATGCCGCAAAAGCCTAACATAAACAACGTAAAAAAATTGCGCCAGGCTGACGTACGTTTGTGAATCGGCGTATCTAGGTCATTTGCATATTCTAAGCCGAAAACAACGGAAGCGCCCGTAGCGGCCAGCGTAAAAATGCACACAATTATACGCCGCCGCATTCAAGTTACGTCGGCGGAGGAAGCCTATTTTTTCAACGTATCTGCCTTGGAGAATCTGCGTAAAGATACGCCGACGCAGATTTGAAATTATGGCGGCGTATCTGGAGATACGCTGCCGTATCTTCTTGCTGAATCTAGCCCATTGTGTGCAACTGAGAACTGCCCAAAAAAGATTCAAGGGGCTTTGGAGAGAAAATGGCCTGGGAACTAAAGTGGTTAATGAACAGCGAACAGTAGACAGCAGATTAAACAATATAAAGCATACATACAAATGTTACCAGTTGTAGTGTCTGCCAGGGAAATCTTGAGACCCTTAAAAAGTAGCTGTTTCAAAAATAAAAAATAAAATATTTTTAAATCTAACACAAATGTCTTACTTTTTATCTGTATCATTCCACTCTTAAGAGAAGGAGCATAAGGCGATGCAGTCAAAACAGCTATTACACACACACACACTTGCAGCAGACATGAAACAATAAACAGTCTGTTGCTGAGCGAGTAGGTTGATAATGAATGTAAAATATGTAGTGTAGAACGATCGCTGATTAACCTGTTTTTCACATCATAATTATAACTTGTATTTATACACCACACTGAAAAAAACTGTTTCATCCCATACTGCAGAGCTTGTACTTAATAGTGAAAACGTGGTATTCTAAAGTATAGAGCTGGGTGAAATTGTACTGAACACATAACTGACAGTAAGAGATAGTACATATAGAGCTTGCACATTGAAACTAGAAAAATAAGCCCAAAAGCATTACCGTCCCGGGTAGAGAAATTAATATATATTCCCAGGTATGGGATAGAGCGTGGGACTGTACGAATGCAATTAGGGTAAAATGACACAGTTATAAGTAGAGAAAAAGGGGGTTGGCTCTAGGACCGCAGAGACCATACATAGTAGACAAGACTTGTATGTATAAAAAAGTTAATTTAATTGGAATTCATCACATAAATACATATAAACAGAGATAAAAGCAATGATCATATGAGATAATGAATTTCACCATATGTAGGATTACAGATTGGTGTATATAGGGTCCGACATGTTTCGCCCATCCGGGCTTCTTCAGGGACATATATGCATAATACACAATCTATAAATAGATAAGGATATGTAAATATAATGGAATTTACAGTTAAACATGGTATATAGAACAAAAACATATTACGGACGTTGGACGTGGCTGTAGTCATATACACTGCGAAAATCTACATGTTCATAAAGAGAACAGGTGAAATGAAGCATACATATGAGATACATTGTAAAAAGCAAAATGCTGTAGAAAGAGAGAAACCTTCAATTTGTTAAAGTCTGCCACAATTTTGTGAACATGCAACGCCTAGAATGAAGTGTGTACCTCAGTGATGATCGCACATAAAGATCCCAGGCGTGTCGGTCAGAGATTGCCAGATGATATTGGCAAAAAGCAGCCAGGTCAAATAGCGCAGGTCACAGACAATCCATTAATCGCACTGGGGAGCATATGGGAGCAGATTATATTGGAGAAATGTATAAAGAAAATACATTTGGGTGTCAGTTTGGAAAATTAAAATGACTAGGTTAAATAGAAATGGGATAATGGGACGTATGTAGAGATGCATTGTGCAAAAAGCAGATTATAGAAAGCATGATGTAGGTTGACAGTGTGTAACTGACAGTGTGTATAGTCACAATAGTGCATGGATGGAAGCTGTATAACATCATTTCTTCAATAACAGAATCTGCTAATGTTTTTTTTCAAAAGGATCATAAATATTTGCAGGCTTATATATACCATAACATGTAAGCCAATATATTAAAATCTTACATACAATTTAGCATGTTAAAGTAATTTTAAAAGTCATTTTCAGATTTAATTAAATCTGCAGCTTTTATGAAAATAATACCTGATTACTTTGTACCCTGTTTCTTTTTATAGGGTGACAATGTTTTCCATGACTCCTGCTTGTTCTCCTGCATTGTCACAGAGTCCCCTTCTCTCCAAATTGAGACTATAAGTAGCCATGCTGACATACATTCACTAAGGAAACCCACTCTGTGAATTGCCATGGAGTCATCACTGGGGTGCAGTTTCTGAAATGAGTGCTGTATTGAGGATGTTTTTTCACATTGTTTTAACTTTGTGGCATTTGATGTCTATCCCATCAAACATATTTTGCTTTTTGTTAGACAGATAACCCTTTAATTTTTTATTTTTTTTTGTAAAACAATTACATGCAATGGGGCAGATCCACAAAGATCTGCCCCGGCGCAGCGTATCTGAGATACGCTACGCCGCCGTGACTTACTTGTCCTCGGTTCGAATCCTGAAAGAATTTGCGCCGTAAGTCACGGCGGCGTAGTCTCTCTGGCGGCGTAACGGCATAATTCAAATCGGCGATTAGGGGGCGTGTTTCATTTAAATGAAGCGTGTCCCGCGCCGAATGAACTGCGCATGCGCCGTCCCTAAATTTCCCGCCGTGCATTGCGCTAAATGACGTCGCATAGACGTGAATTACGTCCATCCCGATTCACGGACGACTTACGCAAAAAAAAAAATCAAAATAAATGCGGGAACGACGGCCATACTTAACATGGCAAGTCTAACTATTCGCGACAAAATACCATACGCCGGAAAAAGCCGACTAGAGACGACGTAAGAGAATGCGACGGCCGTGCATACGTTTGTGGATCGCCGGAAATAGCTAATTTGCATACCCGACGCGGAAAACGACGTGAACGCCACCCAGCAAACGCCAAAGTATTGCATCTAAGATCCAAAGGCGTACGAAGCCGTACGCCTATCGGATCTAACCCAGATGCCGTCGTATCTTGGTTTGAGGATTCAAACCAAAGATACGACGCGGGAAATTTGAAAGTACGCCGGCGTATCAGTAGATATGCCGGCGTACTTCCTTTGTGGATCTGCCCCCATGTTTCTGAGCACATCCTAAAATGGACCTTTCTGCAACTTACTTGTCTGCATTCCTCATGTCACATGCAAGGCAACAGTATCCTTTAAAAAAAAAAAAATATCATAAAAAAAATGTAAGTCTTGATCTCCATTTCGTAACTTTGCCTAGGCAATGATGATGTCATTAGTCTGCTCCAGCCAAGAGGAAGAATATCTTCTCTCCCATAGTGATTACTTTGCCAAAAACAGCCACAGCATTATCGGTTTACATACTTTGATGATGTATTCAGGAGCTCAAGTGTATAGGTGCCTCAACCTACCAAGATAAAAGCTCTGCGTGGTGCTCAGACCTTGAGGCTGCTGACACCTCCAATGTACCAGAAAAAGAATGGGCTAGTCAGCACTCAGGATGACATCCAAAATAGTATTCCTTTATTAAAAACATGTACAGAGCTGTAAAACAGCCTACGTGTTCCAGACGTTAGTCCTTAGTCATGGCTGTATTCAGGAGCTGCTCTCTTGCACCACCATGCCCTAATGCTGTCATTTTAAAAATCCTAAGGCTGTGTGGAGCCACAGTAGGGGGTGTGGAACAGGAGCAGGCAGCTGAAAAGCGACAAAACCATCACACCTGAAATATCTGAATCTATTCCTGGAAAACATTTATATTTAGTAGCTATACAGTAAAGGGTTGCCCCAGACCAGATACCCACACACCCTAATACATAGTTTGTGTCTTCCACATATATGCTGAGAACTATGGGGGTTCGTTTTATTGCCGGTCCCTGCAAAGACAAATAGAATCAGGCAAAAACCTAGAACCAAAATTTTTTATTTTTTGCTGACTTTTCCACATCAGTAATGAACAGAAATGGGTAGACTAATGTACCATGACTCCATAAATACACATTTCTTCAACAGTGGATTAATTTTTCATATCCTAATAGTTGAATATACAGTATAGAATTTGTGCAGTTGATAAATGTATTTCCCCATCTCACCAAAGTACAGTAGAGCTCCATCCTAAAATAACTTTTCTTACTGTTTTAGGGGTTTATGCAGACATTATCAACGGTTTCAGTAAAATCAGCTGTTCAAGATGCCCTGCAGAAAAAACAAATACAGCTTCAAAAAAAATATGGAAGCATAACCGTGGAAATATGGGATGGTCATTACAATGATGAAGAACATTATGCTTTACCGGTAGGTTTTTACATAATGTTAAAAACAATATGGCTTCTAAATACCTAACACAGCTAATGGCCATGCATCAAAACAATAAAGTACAAAAATTTACCTTTGATGGCTTTCAACAGACATACACAGAGAATTCAGTACTGCATGCATAAAAATATTATTTTAAGGGCTAGATTCACGTAGAATCGCGTAACTTTGTGCGGGCGTAACGTATCCTATTTACGTTACGCCTCCGCAACTTTTACAGGCAAGTGCCATATTCTCAAAAAAAAAGTTGCGGCGGCGTAGCGTAAATAGGCCGGCGTAAGCCCGCCTAATTTTATATTGTGAAGAGGTGGGCGTGTGTTATATAAAACAGGCTTGACCCGACGTGATTGACATTTTTCCCGAACGGCGCATGCGCCGTCCGTGGAATTTCCCAGTGTGCATTGCTCCAAAGTACGCCGCAAGGACGTCATTGGTTTCGACGTGAACGTAAATGACGTCCAGCCCCATTCACGGACGACTTACGCAAACGACGTAACTTTTCAAATTTCAACACGGGAACAACGGCCATACTTAACATTGTTACGCCGCACTTACGCCACCATATAGCAGGGGTAACTATATGCCGGGAAAAGCCTAATGTAAACGGCGTAACTGTACTGCGTCGGTCGGGCATACGTTCGTGAATTCGCGTATCTAGCTGATTTACATATTTTGACGCGTAAATCAGCGTACACGCCCCTATTGGCCAGCGTAAATATGCAGTTACGATCCGACGGCGTAAGAGACTTACGCCTGTCGGATCTAATAGATATCTATGCGTAACTCTAAGAATCAGGCGCATAGATACGACCGGCCGGACGCAGAGATACGACGGCGTATCTGGAGATACGCCGTCGTATCTCCTCCAAGAATCTGGCCCACAATCTCTAAGAACCTGTAGCTGGCAACAATTTTAGATTTAATTTTCAATATTTCTTTAATCATTTTTATTGACATACAGTAAGTTACAATACAAACATATAATTATCTAATGCAACAACAAGAAAACTACTAATGTCGGAGTTTGGGGAGGGGCACTCATCTTGTATACCGTATTTTGACATTTAGGTTTTTTTGTTTGTCCAGGCAAATTGGTTGATGAGTTTTTGCAGAGAGGAAAAATGGGAAGTGGGTAATGGGATTGGGACATGGGGTTCGAAAGAGGTAGAATAGTTTTGGTAAAATTAGTATCTTGACTCATATCAATATATCCATTACTTACAATTAAAATTTAGGTAGGTTGCTAAGCTTCTATGGTAAATGTGTGAAGATTTTTAAAACGGTTTTAAAGACTTTTAAAAGGTTTTAAAAGATATTTTTTACCCTAATGCATTGTCTGCATTAGGTAAAAAAAATCCCCTCTACTTGT
Source organism: Rana temporaria (assembly GCF_905171775.1). Lineage (NCBI taxonomy): Eukaryota > Metazoa > Chordata > Amphibia > Anura > Ranidae > Rana > Rana temporaria. The sequence continues at coordinate 269,185,811 of NC_053490.1, read as the reverse complement.
TTCTGCCTCTCCCCATCCCTAAACACTTACCTGACTTCTATCCCAATCAAGCTCTGTCTCAGCTGCATCTCCGCTCTCCTTTCTTCCTAGTTTCACAGGAGACACAGGCTGCAGAGGGAGCCATACTGTTGGTGTCAACAGGAATGTGAGGGGGTGGAGCTTAACAGCATTGTGTTTATCTATGGATGCACACAGCCTGGATCAGGAATGCGCCTGCATGGGTGTTCCCTTAGCACCATGCTTGCTGAGGGGCACCCGAAAGAATGGAGGAGTGGACAGCACCAGCAGGGGACTTCAGAAGAGGAGGTAGGGGACTGCTCTGTGCAATATTGTTGCACACAGCAGGTAATTATAACCTCTTTTCTATTTAAATGAAAAAAAAAATTAACTTTAATATCACTTTAGCTACTTGAGTCCCTGTTCCCTGTCCCAATTTTTTTGCACACGTTTAAATAAAAAAATTTGGACCTGAAGATTACTTAAAACCCACAAAACAATATATATTTTCTGAAAGCAGACACCCTGGAAAATAAAATGCAAAATGTTTTATAAAATGCAAAATTTCTGTAAAAAATATAATAAAGTTGATTTTAAGACACATAAATGCAATATATTATCCAATAATGTATAAAAGATGAGGCTGTGCTGAGTAAATAGATATCCAACATGTCAGGCCTTAAAATTGCAAGCCCCTGTGAAGCGGCAACAAACTTTGGTATCCTATATTTTCCATAGGCAAATTTTTAAAAGCTCCCACAGGTCATCTATTTAGAGTTAAAGTGAAAAATCTGTAAGGTGAACTTACACAGGACCCCCCCCCCCCCCTGTCCCACTGACCTGGACAGTGGAAATCTCCCATACTGAGCCCCGGTATATCCACCTCAAGAAGAAATCGCCTCGGCATCCACACATCTTCTTCATAGCTGACAGGATGGGCTATGGCGCTGACCAATTAGAATGCTCTAAAACGTCTCTCCTGACAAGGTACGTTTTGGACATTCAGCTCAGGGGATTTCTAAGCCCCGCACTCCTGACGCAGATATACCAAGGCTCAGAATGGGAGATTTCTGCTGTCCAGGACAGCAGAACTAGGGGGACAAGGAGGGGGTCCTGTGTAATTTCACCTTACAGATTTTTCTGTAAAAGGAAACTTACCCTTTAAAGATGAATGGGCATAGAACTATTGCTCTTACTTCAGCATAGGCGTTGATATATATGATATACAGGGCACACACAGATCATATCTAGACCATAGATCATATCTAGACTATAGAACAAAACGCAGTGCTATTTGTGTACTTAGAGAAGGTAAAACAAAGGTAAGGCCTTCAACTCTGTGCACCGCATATACATTTTATTATTATGGATTATAAGTTTTGTAAGGGTGCCATAGGTATTGGAATGGGGAGAGAGCTGCAGTAGTGTAATAATTTTGGGAGGCTTGTCAATTTTTACTCTACCCATCCAAGATAAACTATACATGAACCTTGTGTCAAGATCTTTTTGGAGTAATTACATGTATACTGTATAATACTTGTGTGAAAGTGGAGTGATTTCAGAAGTAGATTTATTGCCCAAGTAACGTATAGAAAATTGTTGACAGATAAAATTTGGCTCCTAAATAAGGCTGGCAAGCTTATGTTTAAAGCCCTAGATTTATCCAAATTTACTTTGCATTCGGGGTAATTTGAGTTGGTTAGGTAAGCTAACTTATAGTTCAAACATTGGGAACAAAGGGCCAGATTCACGTAGCCCAGGCGCAGCGCAACGTAACCGATTTAGGTTACACCGCTGCAAATTTTCTGGCTAAGTGCCCGATCCACAAAGCACTTACCTGGAAATTTGCGGCGTTGTATCCTAAATCCGTCCGGCGCAAGGCGGGCCAATTCAAATGGGGCAGGTACCATTTAAATTAGGCGCGCTCCCGCGCCGGACGTACTGCGCATGCTCCCGACGCAAATTTCCCGACGTGCTTTTGCGCGAAATTACGACGCGCCAACGTTTTGTGAATCGCGACGTGAAAAAAAGACTTGCGACGAAAAAAATAAAAATTCAAAAGCGACGCGGGAAAGACGGGTATACTTTTACATGGTGTACTAATTTTACACTTTGTAAAAGGTGCCCTATCTTTGCGACGGCAAACTAACACTTGCGGCGACGTAACGACGGGAAAAAGTTTTGTGGATCGCCGTAAGTGCTAATTTGCATACCCGACGCTGGTTTACGACGCGAACTCCCCCCAGCGGCGGCCGCGGTACTGCATCCTAAGATCCGACAGTGAAAAACTATTACACCTGTCGGATCTTAGGGATATCTATGCGTAACTGATTCTATGAATCAGTCGCATAGATAGAAACAGGGATACGACGGCGTATCAGCAGATACGCCGTCGTATCCCTTTTGTGAATCTGGCCCAAAGTCCCCCGCTTCATTATTTTGTGTGTAATGGTTAGCTTTAAGTAATTTTAGAGGATTTTTGTAGCTGTAGAGGAAAAGAGATCTAATTATTTGTCTATCCTCAAGGAGTTCCAATTGTAATTTGTGTGAGGGTTTCTGTTTATTAAAAACTTTTTTTTTATCTTTTCAACTATTCCTATTTCATGGGCTCTTTTCTTTTTGTAATGGGAGCTAATTTTTAACTTAATACATGTGAGCCTTCTGTGCAAGACCAGAGTGTGTATTGGTGGAGGTTAGGTGAGTCATTCATTTCATAATAAAATTGTTGGGCTTCTGAAATTGGATTTGCATTAGGCTGTGCTAAAGGGAAAGCGTTCAGCTTCTACAGATAATGAGGGACATGGCCGTTATTTTCACTTACATTGACTAACATAGGAGGGTAGTCAGAAAATAAAGTATTACCTACATCAGATATAACCATCCAGTTTAAATACCATTTATCAGTAAGTATCATATAAATTCTGGATTAGAAGAGGTGCAACACCAAGATGCAGGAATAGTCTCTCTTTTATACATGATGACAATGCCCAATGTGAAATGGATCTTGTTTAAAGAAAAAGTAATTTATAGTGGTGGTGGTGTGTCCATAATTTGCTGATGAGTCTAGAATTAGATTAAGTTCTCCTCGTATCAGAAAGAGGCCTTTTTTTTATTTATTTGATTGTTTAATTCGTTTTGAGAGGATCCAGATCAGTTTTACACTAGGTGTGCATGCATTTTCTAAAGTATAAGCAATGCTGTTTAATTCACAGATCGAAATTAAATATTTGCCTTGGCATAATGAAAAGAGAACTGAACAGAGTCCCCAACTTTTCCTTTTTGTTAAAAAAAATTGCTGTAAAAATATGGGTTAGTAAAGGAAGTCTCCTGGACAAGGATGCCCATCTTAGAGGTGATTTTTTTCCCTCCATAATTTGGATCACTTTTGAAGACTATTAAGTGAAGTCCTCTTGCATTCACAGATGTTAATTTATTTAATAGTCATGAATTTAGGGTTAATTCAAACAGAAAGGGATTAGTATCAGGCTAGTGTTTAATGTATATGTGCCACAATATTTCTATAGTTTTATCTGCCACCATGAATGTGCCTGTTCTGCACGTCCCCTTTCCCTATCTGTGATTTGTTTTAAAGGGGGTGCATGTAGTAGGGGAGACTGGTTGGATGAATTCATCAGGGAAAGCAGGCTACCCCTTTGTATAGGCACCTGGGATAGGAAGTTGTGCGGCTGCCAGCTGCATAGCGAGATGGAGGGTGGCTCTCAGTCATTAATGTTTCTCCATGTATTGCCACTACTGAGAAGAAGACTGTGATCTTCCAAGATCAGGCCTTAGTTGTTTTGTGCAGCTTCTACATAGCCTGGGGAGCGTGGAGATAGAATACTGACAGTGAAGAGAGTTATGTGGCCATCTTGCTCTCTGGCTGGTCATGTCCTTCACAACAATTATGAATTTAAATGAGAGAAATTTAGAGTTATCATTTATGAACTCTCTCTGAAAATATTGCCTTCAAATCTATTAGTGTTTTATCGTGGAGTCCTTTTAAATCCTAGGCCCAACTACTGTCTCTACAAGCAACCATTACAGGTACTTGAACGCACTATATTCAAGGCCATGTTAGCTTCACTTCAACAATTGTGTACAAATACATTTATTTGGGGAATTTACCAACCGCTCCAATGGTTAGTAATATAAGAATGTGTTAATTCACATGACTTTTACATATATACTTTTTGTTAATCTGTAACAGGTTGTCAATGATCTTCTCACAATAACAAGCACAAAAAAATTCTTGGCAATGCAGACCAGCAAAAAAGGCAAAGATTTGTCTATGTTAGTGATAGAAAGCCTAGACAAGAAACAGCAGAAACTGCAGAGAAATAGCCCAGAATATCAACGGCATCAACAATTCTTTGAGGAGGCTATGGGAGAAAAGTTTTACGATCTCATAGTAAGTATAATTTCAGTGAAAACATGTTTTTATTCAAGTTTACTAAAAAAAATTACATGTATAGGAATACTACTGGATTTGTGAAGAAATAAATTAATCAACAAATTACAAACTAATTGCAGCTTTGTGATAAAAAACAAAAAAACATGAAATGGTATACTGTTTCTCATGCCTGTGTGATTTGCAGTATGTATGTCCAATAAGAAATAATGAAAGAATATAGAACATGCTGGTAACTGAGATCAAAACATGCCCAGCTTTAAATATTATGGGCCAGATCCACAAAGAAATTACGCAGGCGTATCTATTGATATGCCGCGTAATTTCAAAGTTCCCGCGTCGTATCTTTGTTTTGTATCCACAAAACAAGATACGACGGAATGAGGGATCGATCCGACAGGCGCACGTCTTAGTACGCCGTCGGATTGTAGGTGTATATTTACACTGGCCGCTAGGTGGCGTTTTCGTCGAATTCGGTGTCGAGTATGCAAATTAGCTACATACGGCGATCCACGAACGTACGTCCGGCCGGCGCATTTTTTTACGACGTTTGCGTACGGCTTTTTTCAGCGTATAGTTATAGCTGCTATATGGTGGCGTACTCAATGTTAAGTATGGCCTTTGTTCCCGCGTCGAAATTTGATTTTTTTACGTCGTTTGCGTAAGTCGTTCGTGAATAGGGATTTGTAGAATGATGTCACCGTCGTAAGCATTGGCTTGTTCAGGTTTAATTTTCGAGCATGCGCACTGGGATACCCCCACGGACGGCGCATGCGCCGTTCAAAAAAAACTTTGTTTACGTCGGGTCACGATGTATTTACATAAAACACGCCCCTATCACAACAATTTGAATTGCGCGCCCTTACGCCGCCAAAGATACACTACGCCGTAACTTACGGTGTGCATTCTTTGAGGATTCGAAAAAAAAAAGTAAGTTACGGCGGCGTAGTGTATCTTAGAAACGCTACGCCCGGCGGAAATATGCGCCGCTGTACGTGGATCTGCCCCTCTATCTATCGAAGGAGGTGTTGGTGACGGTTCCTGCGGACGAACTAAATCAAGTTTGGTGTGGAGATGCCTGCCAAACATAAGAAAAGCTGGTGACAGCCCAGTAGTAGCGTGTTTCGTGTTACGGTACATGATCAAGAATTCCAGCAGCTTCTCTTCTGACAGTCCAACCTGGTCCAGAGTGGACAGTAAGTGCTTCTTAAACGTCTGCACAAACCGTTCCGCCAGCCCATTCGAAGCTGGATGATAAGGAGCTGTTTTGTAGTGGTGGACGACCAAGCCACCAAGGAAGGATTGAAACTCATGCAATGTAAATTGAGTGCCATTATCGGAGACTATGGCTGTCGGCAAGCCATATTGAGCAAACAGCTTCTTTAAGACTAGAATGGTAGCAGCCGAGGTAACAGAAGTAATTTGAAAAACTTCTGGCCATTTGGAATGCGCATCTACCACGATCAAATACATTTTATCCCGGATGGGGCCAGCAAAATCAAGATGGAGTCTTGACCACGGGTCCGTTGGCCATGGCCAAGGTTGCAGGGTTCCTCTCTTTTGGGGTCGCTGGGCTTGACAGCACCCAGGGCATTGAGCAACATAATCTTCAATTGCTGTATCTATTTGTGGCCACCAAACATAGCTCCGGGCTCGCTGCTTCATGCGCACCACACCAGCATGGCCTTCATGCAGCATCCGCAGCATGGTTGATTGCAAATACTGGGGTACAATCACTCTATTGCCCCATTGTAGGCAACCAACATTCGTCACAAGCTTACATTTTCTGGCAAAGTACGGACGAAATTCACTTGGAACTCTTTCTGGCCATCCAGTCTGAACATAAGAGAATATCTGAGACAGGAAAGGATCTGTGGCTGCATGTCTGGCACTCAGGGAGGTGGACATGCAAGATCGTGGCCTGTGTACTTCCACTACACGTATATCTCTTGGTGGGTGTCCTCCAAGTGGCAATCTGTAAAATGCATCTGCATTGCCATGGGTATCATGGGAGTGGTATCTGATAGAATAAGTATAAGCTCCTAAAAATAAAGCGTACCTTTGCAAGCGAGATGCAGTCGTGGTAGAAATCCCTTTCTGAGGGTTCAGTATTGACAACAGAGGTTTGTGGTCAGTGATAAGTGTGAACTCCCAACCATAGATGTACCATGACATTTCTTTGTGGCCCATACAATGGCCAAAGCTTCCTTGTCTATCTGGGAGTAGTTTGGTTCCGCGGAGTTTAAAGACCTGGAGGCAAAAGAAATGGGGTGCTCCGTGCCATTCGGCATGACATGGGAAAGCATGGCACCCAGTCCATAAGGCGAGGCGTCACACGCCAAAATGACAGGTTTCTTCAAATCATAGTGGACCAGAACTCAAGAAGACAGAATGAGGTCTTTAGAAAAAAAAAAAGCTTCCTCACATTTTTCTGTCCATATCCATTTAGCTCTTGCATCCAGTAAGCGATGTAACGGGTAGAACTGGTATGCCAGGTTCGGCAAGAAATGGTGGTAGTAATTTAGGAGGCCAAGGTATGACCTGAGCTGGGTGACATTCTGGGGAGTAGGGGCATGGGTAAGGGCTTTTCCTCAGTAGTGTGTAACCCATGTCGGTCCACCGTGTGAGCACAAAATTCCAGTTGAGGCTTGAGAAATTCGCATTTTGAAAGATTAACATGTAAACCATACTTTTGGAGTCTCTCTAGCACCGCTTCAACATTCTTTCTGTGGTCTTCATCAGTGGGACCAGTGATGAGCATGTCATCCAATAGACATTGGGTGAAAGGTATTCCCGCCAGGACCTCATCCATGAGCCGCTGCCAGATGGCTGGAGCTTGGGCTATGCCAAAAACCATGCTGTTAAACTGGAATAAACCTTTATGAGTGTTAATGGTCAACAGATGACGTGAATCCGGGTGTACTTGCAGTTGCAGGTAAGCCTGCTTTAAGTCTATTTTTGTAAACTTTTGCCCTCCAGCCAGTGAGATAAATAAATCCTCAAGTCGAGGCAATGGGTATTGATCCACAAGAAGTTGGTTGTTCAGGGCTACCCTGAAATCACCACAAATCCTAATGTCTCCATTCTTTTTCTTGACAGGCACAATTGGTGATGCCCATTCACTTCTATCAACTTTCGTTATGATCTTTTCAGCCAATAGGTGGTCCAGCTCTGCTTCCACTTTCTTCCGCAATGCAAAGGGTACTGACCTTGCCTTACAAAAACGGGGCGTAGCACCCGGCTTCAAGAGGAGGTGGGCCATCTTTCCTTTTACTGTGCCCAAAGAGTCCTCAAAAACTGTTGTAAAACGGAACTTCAGGGATTCCACCCAAAGGTCTACTTCAAAAAGCAATGTACATTGGGCAATGGCAAAAGGAGGCATGCCCAGGGCTTTGATCCAGTCCCTTCCATATAGCGGAGGACCCCCTTTACTCACAACATAAAGGCGTAGCCTTTGACTGCGGGTGCTTAATGTAACAAGGGGTTGTACATAACCCAAGGGTTGTAGTAGTTCCTTGCTGTAGGTTTGCAGTGTGAGCTTTGTAGGTCTGAGCGGCAGGGACAGACCTGATGTCTTTAAATCAGTCCATGAAATGACAGACACAGCTGCCCCCGTATCAACATCCATGGAGACAGGATAGCCATTGAGTGTGACATCCATTGTAATCGCAGGAGTGCTCCCAGCTACTCGAAACAGTCCAACATGCTGGACACAGATCTCCTCATCAGAGCTGAAACCGTTAGTGTTCGGGGAGCGAGAGCTGCGGCAAACACGCCCAATATGACCAGTCTTTCCACAGCGAAAACAAACGACATCCTTGAACTTGCAAGCAAGCGCACTGTGAGCAGTGTTACCACAACGGTAGCAAGTCGGGGTTCCAGAGACCGAAGAAGTAGGGAGGCGAGATTTAAGTTGAGTGGCAGGGAATGGCCATCTTGAGTGAGGCATGATAGCAGTGTGGAATATTTCCTCACCCTGGCTTGCAGGAGGTTCAGGTGGTGCCTTCAGTAGGGTGGCGTCCCGAGTTGCCAACTCCATGATGGTAGCAAGGTCAGTGGCTTTCGCCAGAGTCAAATCGGGTTCAGTGAGTAAACGTTTCTGTATGGCTGGGTCGCAGAGTCCCATGACGAACATTTCCCGGAGAGCCGTCTGCAGGTAGTCTCCAAACTGACAAGTGACAGCTAGTTTACGTAAAGCGATGATATATGTCTTTATATCCTCCCTGGCCCGCTGCTTCCTACTGTCGAATTTAAACCGCTCTGCGATTTCTAACGGCTTTGGGTTGTAGTGTGTATGTAACGTCTGAAATAACTCAGGGAGGGGCTTAGAGGCCGGCTTGTCTGGAGAAACAAGGTCTCTAAGTTCCATATGCAGCTTGACCCAATGCAGTGAGAAAAACTGCAACTTTCTTTTCAACAGTCACATTATTTGCTTCCATATACTGTTCCAACCTCTCCACCCAAGAGCGCCATGACTCAGCTGCAGGATCAAATGGTTGAATAAACCCTATGAAGGCCATGTGTGCTAACATCCACAATCCTCGTCGCCACTGTTATGTCCCCTTGCCACTCTGTGTCCCCGGTGTTGCTGGCAATGCTGCCAGAATCTGTTCAGCAAGTTACACACACAGGCTGATGTACTTCTTAACCAGAGCGAGGTTTATTACTCAGAATATTATGTCATTCTTACATGGAGGAGTCTTGATCCAAACAGCTACTGTTCTTAACAGATATAATCCCTTCTCCAGCCTCGTGTGTCAGCTTCCAGTCTCCAACACACACACACCGTCCCAACTTCCTGGTACAGCTCCTCCCCCCCCATCATGCATCAGGAGAAAAAGGGCAAGGGTTACAGTGATCTATCACAAACATCACCGTGCCAGACTAACGCCATATAGTTTTGTGTTCAAGTTCAATGCCATTTACTTCTGTGTGCGTTACTGCCAGTTTAACGCCATATCGTTTTTGGTGCAGTACTGCAAGTTTAACGCCATTTACTTATGTGTGCATCACTGCCAGTTTAACGCCATTTACTTATGTGTGCATCACTGCCAGTTTAACGCTATTTACTTCTGTGTGTGTTACTGCCAGTTTAACGCCATTTACTTCTGTGATTGATTGATTGATTTAATAAATTTATAATGCGCCAAATACTGACCCGTCAGGGCAGTGTCTAAGCGCAGAAGACATAACTGCAAATGGATAAATCAAGTCAAGGAGGGAAAGAAATAGAAGGAAAAGAAAAAAGGAGAGCAAAAAAATAAAAAACAGATCACCAGGGAACAAAAGGGAGAACTAACATGACTCTGCCTGCTTTTCCTGAAAAAAACAAGTTTTTAGCCTTTTACGAAAGGACATAATAGAGGGGAGAGACCGAATGGAAACAGGGAGACTATTCCATAGAGCCGCTGCCCTCACAGAAAAGCGTCTGCCCCCAAAGGTAAGCAAACGGGCAGATGGGCAAGTGACATGACCAGCTGTTAGTGATCTAAGTGCTCGTGCAGGAGCATATCGCGTTATCAAGGAATTCAGATATTGCGGGCCCGTCCCATGATAAGCGCGATAGGCAAGACAAAGAGCCTTAAACTCAACGCGATCTACCACAGTGAACCAGTGCAGTGATCGCAGGGTAGGGGTAATATGCTCCCGCCTATTTAGGCCGGAGATTAGTCTAGCGGCCTGGTTCTGGACGAGCTGGATTTTCCTCAGCCACTTTAGAGGCATACCCAAATACACAATGTTGTTAAAGTCAATTCGGGAGTTGACGAGAGATTGAACCAAGACTTTCCGGTGGTACTGAGAAAACAGATTCTTGACCTTTCTCAGACACCTGATGTAATACAGTGCGTTGCGGATACATTGATTGACTTGGGGTATCCAATTCAGATTACAGTCAAAGATTGTCCCCAGGACGCGGACTTGATTCACTGGAACAGGACACGGCCCAAGGCTCGTAGGCCATTTTCCCAGAAAGACAGCTGGATCGATACGTCCAGAGATGAGAATTTCTGTCTTTTTAGCATTTAGACTAAGGGAATTGTGATCCATCCACTGTTTGATGTCCAATAGACAGGAAGCAAGCTGCAGACCAGGACCAGGGTTGGATAGGCTGTCGACGACCAACTGAACATCGTCTGCATACAACCGATTAAACACTGCATGGGTGTCCAGCAGACTCGCGAGCGGCCGAAGATACACATTAAACAGCCATGGCGACAGGGCCGAGCCCTGAGGCACCCCACAACTCAGGGTGCTGATGGCAGATAGGAAAGGACCGGTTTTAACCTGAAAGGTCCTGTGGGTGAGAAAGTCTGAAAGCCAGTGTGAAGCAGAGCCGGTAATGTGAAACTCGTCCCGAAGCCTGGCAATCAACATAGCGTGGTCCACTGTGTCAAAGGCCGCGGAGAGGTCAAGGAGCACCAAGGCAGCCGCTCCCCCCACGTACCTGACTCCGAGCAGCTTCTCTCTGGTAGAAAGGACCGTGAGCTCAATCCCACGGCCTGGACGGAAACCGCACTGCGAGTCGTGAAACAGACCTGTTGTCTCCGAGTACGATTGAGGTTGGAGAAAAATTTCGTATTCCACCAGTTTGGCCAGGAAACCTATAGCAGAAATGGGTCTGTAGTTAGAAAGACAGCCAGGGTCCAAGTTGGGCTTTTTTAAAATAGGTGTAATAATAGCATGTTTCTGTGTGCGTTACTACCAGTTTAACGCCATATAGTTCTGTGTGCGTTACTGCCAGTTTAATGCCATATAGTTTTGTGCGCTACTGCAAGTTTAACGCCATAGAGTTTTATGCGTTACTGCAAGTTTAACGCCATTTACATCTGTGTGCGTTACTACCAGTTTAACGCCATTTGCTTCTTTGTGCGTCACTGCAAGTTTAACGCATTTACTTCTGTGTGCGTTACTGACAGTTTAACGCCATATAGTTCTGTGTGCGTTACTGCCAATTTAACGCCATATAGTTCTGTGTCCATTACTGCAAGTTTAACGCCATTTACTTATGTGTGCCTTACTGCTAGTTTGACACCATATAGTTTTGTGTGCGTTGCTGCCAGTTTAACGCCATATAGTTCTGTGTGCGTTACTGCCAGTTTTTTTTTAACAGTAAAGATTTTTATTTTTGTAGACAAACATACATACAAACCAATGACAGTACAAAAGTCAAGTCAATTGCATAGTTTCACAAGTGTACAGCAAAAGCGTTACTGCCAGTTTAATGCCATATAGTTCTGTTTTTCCGCTGCTTCCAGTTCAATACCATATCGTTTTGTGTGCGTTACTGCAAGTTTAACGCCATTTACTTCTGTGTGCATTACTGCAAGTTTAATGCCATATAGTTCTGTGTGTCACTGTACGTTTGGCACAATATATTGCAGTAAAAGTATTAAAGTGCACCAAACACCACTTTACATTGATTAAAGTGCATCTACGTACAGATTTGCACTTCTTCTTTACATTTGCTTATAAACATTATTATGTAGCGAGCAGCCACCCTATTCCATCACATTCTGCAGCTGTTATCTCCCAGCCCACTCCCCAAAGCTCAGTTGTCTGGGCCTTTTTCAGCACATCTACAGCAGATCACACTGCTATCTGCAAACTGTGTCTCAGGCACATCAAACGTAGCAAAAACAACAGCCATTTGGATACCAGGGCAAGACATTTAACATCCAACCACTCGTTGACAAGAGCACAAAAGGGGCACAAATCTGTGCCTCCTCCTCCTTACCCACTTCAGTCTGCCCCTGCTATTGCGAATCATTACCTCTCAGCAGCCTCCACTGACAGGGATGATGGTATAGCACAGGGTGTCCCAGGTCCTAGCAGCAGTTCTGCCAGCAGCAAACCACCATCTGTAGACTGTAACTGGGAAATTTCTCTGCCCCATCTGCTGCAGCGGGAAAATAAATACAGTCCCTGCCACAAGGTACCACAATGGCGGGTTCCCAGTTGCTACTACTTTTCACATAAGGCTGTTCCAGCTCTCTAACATCACGTGGAAGAGAATGTTCTGGCATTGTTGGGCAAGGCAGTCAGCCATAAAATCCACCTTATTGCTGACACGTGGTCCGGCAAGCATGGGCAGGGATGATATATATTGTTTCACTGCACACTGGGTAACGCTGCTTGCAACTCAAAAGGATGCAGAACAGGGCTCGGTTCTGCAGCATGTTGTGACCCCATGTCTCCATACAGCTGGTGGTGATGATGATTTCAGTCCTGTAAGCTCTACCCCCTCTTCCTCCTCCACCACCTCTATGCCCTCCTCTGCAGAATTGTCCTATGAACATCAGGTACCCCCTAAGCGTTCAAGGGGCTATTCTCAGAGTCAGGCTAAAAGGTGCCATGCAGTGCTTCAGCTGGCGTGTTAAAGGGACAGGAACCACACCGGAGCAGAGATTCTTGCAGCTCTGCAGGGACTGGCCCAGAGGTGGTTCACACCAAGCCAGCTGGAGCCAGGAATGATAGCGTGTGATAATGGCTCTAACCTCCTGTTGTGTTCCTGCTGGAGCAGACTCTGCGTGGCATTATTGACAGGGCACTGGAGGCAGAGCAGCAGGAGGAAGAGGAGGACTTCCTTTCCGCTCAAGGCCCACTTTATTCAGACACCATCATTCCTATGTCACAGAACAAACAGGAGGAGATAGGTTACATAGAAGAGGAAGACATGCATCAATCTGTAAGCGATGGCTTTGCAACCCCAGGACCTTGAGAGTAGTACGTGGCTGGGAGGAGAAAGTTCCAGATGCTGTCATCCTGAGTGACCAGGAGGAGTCTGCTACTCACGCCTCTGCAAATTTGAGGCACATGGGCAACCTCATCCTTCAAAGCCTGCGAAAGGACCCAAGAATACATAGCATAAAGGAGATGGATGATTACTGGTTGGCAACCCTACTTGACCACCGTTATAAGGGGAAGGAAAAATCCATCAGACCGTTCTCATCGGATTGACCGATCGTGTGTGCAGGGCATTAGATTTACCAAAACCATGTAATATGAGGTCAAACCTAAACAATTTTAATTTGTATGCAATCAGGCAGGCCCTTGCACTACATTGTTGAATGTAAATCTAAAAAAAATTAAATGAGAACATTGTATAATGTATAGCTAGCTTAAAGTGGATGTAAACCCCTTACATAAACCCAATGAAGTGAATAGCCTCAGATGATACACAGAGATTAAACAAATCTCCCTACATAAGTTTTACATGTATATCTTCTGTCTACAGCTTTCTATATTCTTTAGAAAGTTAACATTTTTACTTCCTCTTTCAGCAGTGGGAGGGGAGTCTTGGCATACACAGTGTCACAGCTGACAAAAGGGACACCCCCCCCCCACCACTCCACATAGGCAGAGGAAGAAAGAAACATGCAGAGATGTGCTGTGAATAGATCAGCTCTGTGTTAATATATTTATAGCAACCTCCCTGACACAAATTTTCAGCAGCTTTTATCTCCCGTGTGGGAGAGCTTGTCAGAAGGTATCATGCTGATAACAGAGGAACGAAGCAACAGAAAGACATGAAACGTAAGGCTTTGGAGAGAGATAAGTAAACTATAGAGATGTATGTGTCCAAGTCAAATTTCATGAATCGGGTTTACATCCACTTTAGGGGGAAGGAGAAAGGTTCAGAATGGAGATTTTATCTGGGATATTGAAAGAGGTAGACTAAAGTGTGGGAGTGAAAAACAAATTCATGTAGGAACACTATACGATGCATTTTGTGACTTTAGGCATTTGCACACTTTCTGTGTACTTAATTTTTTTGTGTCTTATTACAGGAGATGGGACTGCTGAATGCTGGTTATGGACCTTTATAAGTCTTCTATTCTACAACAATACCTGGAAGGGATGAAAAACTATGTAGCAGTCTTTAAAACCTATCCTTTTAAACACCAGCATGATTTACTATTTATTATTATTGTTTATACTCCGATATTGTATTGCTAGGCAAAGTAGTAGTATTATAGAGTTTTATTCAGATACATTAGCTTATATGTCTTTTCTCTACCACATAAATATTTACATGTGGCCATATTAGGTCAATGATGTCAACAGCATCTCCCCCCCCCCATGTATGTGGAGCTGCAGGGTAGAGAATGTTCCAGGTGGTCACAGCTGATTGGTCCAGGAATGACAGCTGCATTCCAGGTTAGGCTGAACCCAACTCAAGTTTGAAGCAAACCCAAGATCATCTTGCCTCGATAATAGTCTGGTATGAATTATGAGGGGGACCTCCCTTAAAATCCATACCAGACCCTTATGGCTTGTACAGACGAGCAAACATGTACGATGAAACCGGTCCGTCGGACCGTTTTCACCGTACATGTCTGCCCGGGGATTTCTGTATGGTGGCATTACTCACCATCATACAGAAATCCGCGCGTAAACAATACGCGGGGCGTGTCCGCGCCGTCGCCGCGACGATGATGCGGCGATGTGGGCGGCCCTGCCAGTTCAATGCTTCCACGCATGCGTCAAAGTCATTCGACGCATGCGAGGGATGGCGGGCGCTCGGACATGTACGGTAGGTCTGTACAGACGACCGAACATGTCCGAGCGGGCAGGATTCCAGCGGACTGTTTTAAAACAAGTCCAGAAATATTTGCCCGCTGGAAAAAGGCCCGGCGGGCAAATGTATGCTGGAATCCTGTCCGCTCGGGCCTACACACGACCGAACATGTCTGCTGAAACTGGTCCGCGGACCAGTTTCAGCAGACATGTTCGGTCATGTGTACGGGGCCTTATCCTCGCATACAACTTGTAGCCAGAAAACGAGGGGCACCTGTGGTGAGGAAAAGGGGAGGGGTGCGTGAATGAGAAAGGGGTACATAGAACATCAAAAAATGAAACAGTAAAAGGATAAATAAACAGACACCATTAAAAAAAACTTCCTTTTTTATATTTATTTATTTTGTAAAAAATGCCCCATGATGTAATTCCAACATCAAACTGGCTAAGGATGAGAGGATGTGTTTGAGCCAAGTTCTCGTTGAGCTTCCCCTGGAGACCTGCACACAGGCTACCCGTAATGCCGACCCGCTCAACAGCCTCCCGCCCCATGACGGGCAAACACACAGGGAGACATACGGCCAGAAAGCGTCCGGCTTCCGAATCCATCACAAGGTACTTGGTGGCGGATAAAGCAGGTTGCCATGAGTCACACTGGCAGACCCACTCTCTGGTTGCAAGTCACTCAAGCTGCTCGGCTTCTCTACATGCAGCATCCACTCGTCCGAGCTCTCCTGCCTCTAGTGCGTGAGCTCAAACATGAGCTTGCTGGTATGTTCTAGAGCCTGGAGAATACTTTAAAAAAAGAATTATCGGCAGTTAGAACTCATTCTTCCCATGTACTTATTCGGATGGAGGAAACTGAGCAGCACCAAGACTCCCATGAGGCAGCTATTAAAAAGCTTTAAGCCCGGTGACACAGCTAGCGATGGCTCACGGAATGGCATCATATAGGCTAGAAGACCTACAAAAAAAAAAAAAAAAAATAGGAATAGGAGGAATAGCCTCTGCCTGTGCGTTATTCCCAAGGTAATCAAAGATGAGGATCTGCCCGATACGATAAGGGGAATACTCAGCAATATCATGGGACAACCAGATACAAACTAAATTTGTTTTGATCACTTACAGTGCTGGGGCCTTGCGATCTTCCTGCAGAGCAACCTTGAGATGTTATTTGCAGATTACATTACTTTGATGAGCGAACGCCATTATGCAGAAGTTGAGAGGATCGCCAGCAATCGAACTCAAGGGTGCTTCCATTAAAATCTCCTCTTGGACCTTTTAAAGGAGACCCTGGAATGGCGGCGAGCTTTGCGACCTCTCTTAGAAAAACTACATGCAGCGGATGTCACTTATTGTTGGGGTTTCCCCTCCTGCTTAGTGGCTACTAAGAATGGCCACTTTTCTACTCTCAGATTCCCAGAGGACTTACCTAATTTCTGTTCAGATCTGAACATAGATCAACCGGAACTTTTGGGCTGGACAGAGAGTATGTCTAAGTTCTCCTCCTCTCTAGACTCGGTTTGGAAAAAAAACACCAACCAAGAAGAACCAAGGTATCCCAGGGTCATCACAGATGAGGCCTTCCCTATATGTTTATGCCTCAAGATCACTTTTGTGGAAAGTGAACACATTTTTTTTCCTCTCACCTTCTCTAATCATGTTTGAAATAGTTTGAGATTTTTTTTTCCCTTTTTAATGGTGTTTAATATTTTGCTAACCCTAAGCAATGACTTTTCACAAACCATGAGTAAGATATCTTATTTTTTTTTCTGTTAAGGGACACTCTGATGCACAAATTTTAATTCAAGGGACACTCTGATAGACAATTTTTATTTTTAAGGGGCACGCTGATGGGTATATTTTTAATGTGCACACTGATGGGCATATTTTGTTAAAGGGCACACTGATGGACACATTTTGTTGTGCCCATCAGAGTGCCTCTTAACATAAAATGTGCCTATCATGCGTGCACATTCAAAATATACCCATCAGCGTGCCCCTTAAAATAAAATGTGTCCATCAGAGTGCCCCTTAAATTAAAATGTGCCCATCAGAGGTGCCCATCAGCGTGACCCTTATTTTATGTTAATGGCCACGTTGATGGGCACATTTTATGTTAAGGGGGACTCTGATGGGCACATCTGATGTAAGGAGGCACTCTGATGGGAATGCTTGATGTAAAGGGGTGCTGTGATGGGGACACCTGATGTAAAGGGGTGCTGTGATGGGGACACCTGATGTAAAGGGGTGCTGTGATGGGGACACCTGATGTAAAGGGGGGCTGTGATGGGAACAGATAATGTAAAGAAGCACTGTGATGGGGACTTGAGATTCGGCCCTCGGACCAAAGAAAATTTTAGTGACCGGACCTCCTAGAATTTTAATTCAAGACCCCTGCTCTAGAGGATCACTTCCATCTCAGATCATGCCCCTTTTTCTATATGTTTGACTGTTCTGAATCTACCTGCACGGCAGTTTAACTGGAAGCTTAATGAATCTCTCCTTTCCACCTCCATAGCTCAAGCTCTGTTCTTTATAGATCAAATCCCATCTAATCTACCTAAATCAGTGATTTGGGAAGCCCATAAAGAGATTAATTGAGTTTGGTTCCAGGAAAAAGAAGAAGCAATGGCAAAGAGTGGAGGAACTAATACAACAGGTGGCTGACTTGGACTGGGCTCATAAACGGTCTTTGCATAAAATGATATTGGTAGCTTTAACACAGAAACGTGAAGAACTTAAATTTTTATTGGATCTTGATCTTAAAAAACATTATCACAAAATTTCTCAATGATTATATGAATGGGGCGATAAACCGCACAATGAGAAAATGAATATTACCGCGCTTATCAGGGGAGAAAGAAGGGGGGGGGAAGGGGGGTGAGGAGGGGTGAGGGTACAGCTGCGGCACTGAAAGGTGTATCAAACCATACGTAATTGATAATGGGGAAGGTAGTGCTGCGCTAATAGGTGGTGGATGGACAGGTGTATGGGCGAGTGAGGGAAGAAAATGGAAGATGGTATAACTGAGATTGGGAGCAGTATAACCAAAATGGCATAAACAGAAAAGCAAAAAATGATCAGTGAACAATACTGGTGCAAATCATATAACTCCACAAATTTATCTTAATGTGGTAGAATATACTATGAATAAAGTGATAGATGGTGCAAAAAATTATGTGTAACACAACACCCAAATATCTGTGATGGGTAATGGTATTAAACTGGTGATAGACAGTCCATAAACAAGGCTTGAGCTATGTCAGCAAAAAATATATAAATATTTTAAAAGTCCAAAAAATAGAAGTGCTAGTGTAGGTCCGCAATGTGAAGTGGAAGGGGATGGGAATCCAGTGATCCTTTTAATATGAATAAGGATGTCCCCTTACCTTACTGCTGTAAGGTAACAGCATATAGATCCAACCACATAAAATGGTTATCCCGATGGGCTCTGATCCAGAAACGACAGGTCCTCCTTGGAAGTCTCGTCCCAGATTGATCAGTATCTCGCCCCAAAGAAATAAAGCATCGATAGTGTGATACCGTTTTGGAAATTGTAATTCTCATAAATAATAGACAAGGGTACTCACATAGTTTAAAATACAATTAAGCATGTAAAAAGAGGGGCAGTCTGTCGCCAACGTCACCTCCGATACCTCTCAGTGGACTCATGCGCATTCATCACTATCATGTGACTTCCTCAGGAGTGAGGAAGACTCCTGAGGAAGTCACATGATAGTGACGAATGCGCATGAGTCCACTGAGAGGTATCGGAGGTGACGTTGGCGACAGACTGCCCCTCTTTTTACATGCTTAATTGTATTTTAAACTATGTGAGTACCCTTGTCTATTATTTATGAGAATTAAAATTTCCAAAACGGTATCACACTATCAATGCTTTATTTCTTTGGGGCGAGATACTGATCAATCTGGGACGAGACTTCCAAGGAGGACCTGTCGTTTCTGGATCAGAGCCCATCGGGATAACCATTTTATGTGGTTGGATCTATATGCTGTTACCTTACAGCAGTAAGGTAAGGGGACATCCTTATTCATCTTAAAAGGATCACTGGATTCCCATCCCCCTTCCACTTCACATTGCGGACCTACACTAGCACTTCTATTTTTTGGACTTTTAAAATATTTATATATTTTTTGCTGACATAGCTCAAGCCTTGTTTATGGACTGTCTATCACCAGTTTAATACCATTACCCATCACAGATATTTGGGTGTTGTGTTACACATAATTTTTTGCACCATCTATCACTTTATTCATAGTATATTCTACCACATTAAGATAAATTTGTGGAGTTATATGATTTGCACCAGTATTGTTCACTGATCATTTTTTGCTTTTCTGTTTATGCCATTTTGGTTATACTGCTCCCAATCTCAGTTATACCATCTTCCATTTTTCTTCCCTCACTTGCCCATACACCTGTCCATCCACCACCTATTAGCGCAGCACTACCTTCCCCATTATCGATAAACCGCACAAGATAAGAAGGAAAATCACCGCTCAAGCCATGAATAAGCACTAAGTCAGTGCGAAACGTCGGTTATCCTCCTGTTTCTGTTGCTGTGATCCGGTATGTTTTTGCTGTTCGTTTAAATAAAGACAACCTGTTTGGTTTGGAGTGCGGCCATCCATCCTTCATTTTACGCCAAACCGCACAAGATATTGGCCCACTCCTTAAAGGAAAAAAAATCTGTAAATGATATAGCTAAAATATATAGCTAAAATGAGATCTCTCTCAGGGGACTTTGCACACACTACCCCGCGCATTGCAGAAGCTTTCCATACATTTTATAAGGACCTCTATAAAGTGAAAGGGGATTGTCCGGCCCTGTCCTCTGAGGACAAGAGTAAAAAATTATCCATTATTTAAAACAGGTTGGGTTACCTAAGCTTTCTATGAATATTCTTAAAAAAATTGAAACTAAACTAACAAGGAATTTACCACCGCTTTAAAATCTATGCACCTGAGCGAAGTGCCAGGACCAGATCGATATACTGTATTATATTACAAAAAAGTTTCAGAATATCCTAAGTTATACCATACCTGATTTCCTACTTTAACTCAATTGCGTAAACAGCGGGATTTTACCCAGAATCATTAACATCTTACAGTACATTACTGTTCTCCCAAAACCTGGGAAAGATACATCTTGTTGCAGGATTTACCACCCTATCTCCTTACTTAATGTAGATAATAAACTTTATGCCAAGGTGTTGTCTAACAGGTGCCTCTTCTTTGACGGTATCCACTCTGACTAGCTGGGATTCTTTGCATTCCCGATATTCAAGGACTGATGCCATTGTTAATTCTTATTTTTTACCTGGTACTTTAAATAAAGGTTTCAAGGCCATGGTTTTTGGGTGATATACAGTACCTCAACTCCATCACACAATTCAGGACTCTAAAGTGAAACTTTTGAGATCAGTATATGGACCCACAAGATATACTTTTATGGACCAATGGCGACATGCCCAGTTATCACATTTTGTTCACTGTATACCACAGCCCATTCAATTATTAGATGACTTAACCCATGTTGAGGCAATACTACGATATAAAAACCATCCGCAGCACAATTTTTAAAGCTTTCCTGTTCCTACAAGAGCAAGGTTGCCCGGCATATCTTGCCCGTTGCCGTTGTATGGATTTACAGCCCTTTCTTAATGATGTACAAAGGGATAAGATCCAACAATTGTCTCATGTATCTTCCCTCTCTTCCAGAATAGAGCAAGTTTATTATAAACTGCTTGCTAGGGGGCTTTGCACACCTGTAAGGTTGCACGTAATGTTCCATACAAACTCTTCTCTGTGCTGGAGAGAGCGTGGAAGTCGTGCCACCCATGGCCACATCTGGTGGTCGTGTCCCTTTAGTCAAAAGTTTGGGCAGACAGTTACCAACTTGATTTTCATAATACAAAAGGTGGCTGTTCAACTTAACCCATGGGTTATTTTGTTTCACTGCACTTCAGAACCAATATAGGAGGTTGATTACCCCATATTTATTAAATGTTGCTAAATCCTTGATTCCTATGAATTGGAGGCAATTGTACCGACCTTAACTCAGTGGCTTCAAAAAGTATATATGTATCAAGGAAGAACTTAAAGGGTAAGTTCACCTTTACAGAAAAATCTGTAAGGTGAAGTTACACAGGACACCCTACTTACCCCCCCCCCCAGTCCCACTGAACTGGAGTGCAGTGATCTCACGCTATGAGCCCTTGTATAGCCGCCTCACCTGTCCGGGGCTTAGAAATCCCCTTGGCATAATCTCCTAAATGTACCTCGTCAGAAGGTACGTATAGGAGTATTCTAATTGGTTGGTGCCGTCACATGTGCGGTGCCGGCCAATCAGAACCCACGTAGCCCGTCCTGTCACCGCGGGCAAAGAGAGAAAGCCGTGGGATTTCAAATCCCCTGACTGATAAAGCAGCTATATGATCTATCAGAATGGGAGTTCGCCTCACTCCAGGTTAGTGGGACCGGTGCGATGGGGAGGGGGTCCAGTGTAAGCACACCTTACAGATTTTCTGTAAAGGTGAACTTACACTTTAAGTATATTGCTAAGGGCTTGGTCAACAAACACTCCAAGATATGGGCCTGCTGGTTTGAGTTTAAAAGGACTACATTATTTTAAAATGCTATTAAATACCCCTGATAAATATAATATAATACCTTACTATCTTATCATTAAGCTAGTAGAAGTCTATTATTAATGTGTGTATATATATATATCACTGTCCTGAAATAAACTGCAGAGCATCCAACCCCCCTCCCCCACCCTTTTTCTTTTCTTTTCTATTTACTTTCTCTCCCCTATTTAAAACCAAAAATAAAAACGTCTTTCTCAGTATGGTCATCGATAATCTAGTACCTGATGTTGTATCATATATTTCAATGCCTAAGTAATGTTCTTATTTTTTAAGTATGAGGGCTTGATTGCCTGTTTATTCTTTTGTACCTGTATTTTTGTGTGAAATGGCAATAAACAGTAATTAAAAAAACAAAACTGTCTGAGAATGCGGGGTGCCCATATTTGGTCATTGACTTCACCTGTAATGCATGATGGCTTGTTTACCATGTGAAACAAGCCAGCCAGAAGCTGTCATTTAGGGGCAGTAGTGATATCCCAACTTAATGAATGACACCAAGTTGCAGCAGCCAAAAGTTATGGTGGGCTATTTTGTCCACCTATTCAGTGAACTGCAAACAAGCTGGGTTGAGGTCGAACTCATGATCGAGCCAGACATCAATCTCATCCCTATAGGTCAGTGGACATAAAAAAATGTGATGTGGTTATTAGAGATTAACTTATTTTTTTTACTGTACAGAAGTCAGCTGTCATTCCTAGGCCAACCATCTTCAAGCGGGGGATTCCCCAAACCTTAGTTGGCAAGGGGGCAGGGATGCTTCTGACATTAGAAAAAACACAATCACTGGAGTGAGTGGTGGTCGGACTTTGAGGCAAGACGGAAGTATGTCTAAAATATGTTATTTATTACAAAAACAGAAAAAAAATATTTTACAGCACAGATAGAAATTCAATAAAAAAACATATAAATAATTGATTGATTATGAACAAATCCTTTGAAGTCGCCCACGCGTTTTGCTGTTGGGCTTCCTCAGGACGAGACAAGAAGGATTTTTTGCAGTATACAAATATTGTTTTCACAATCTAACACATCATGGTGGACGTGTCCATCCAATCTAGTTCAGGCATTCCTTGGATAGATGCCGGAAAATCAGAAAATCGATTTCGTTTACTATCGATTGTGTCAAAACAAATGATGATCATCGATAGTCCTAGTTAATTACACCTATGGTGATAATCCCATGATGTCAAAGATTATATAGTAGAATGGTACAGTGGTGCAGCACGGTAACAACCAGCAACAAGTGGGTAGGGGCGTTGCCGAACAATCAGCAAGCAATCATATGCCCCATTCTAAAATATCCAGTAATAGAAGTGCAACTGGGGCAGATATTCACAGAGTCAAGTGTAGGCAACAGTGCAATGGAAATCCAACCATAGTCCGCACTTAGGGCAATAGAGCCCAGAAAGCCAAAACGCTCTGTGATAAACAGAGATTCACGTGTGCCCCAGGGTAGCAGCCAGCTGAAGAGAACTGATATGCACCAATATGTGCATTCTGCATTACCACAATTGCTAGTGTAAATGAGCCCCAACACAACACACCGCATGAGCTGCTGTGCACTGCAATCAAGCCTGAATGGTCCCTTATCTAGGTAAACCAGAAGCAATGTTAAAATAGTTCTAAAGGAAAACAAAAATCCTATTTTGTATAGAATAAGAGAGGGTCATAATCAATGTCAGTTTCTTTGCCATCTGTGTCCCATATCTAAAACAGGAAGTGAAAAGAAATCCTTCCAAAGTGAGTGAATCTCTAGTTGTCATCAGGGTCAATAGATTTAATGTCCTTATTGAAAGATTTACCTTATTCCTGTTCTTGTGACAACACAGATTTTATTTTACTTTCCCGCTTGGTGATAATATTAAAGGGGTTGTAAAGGTAACATTTTTTTCCCTAAATAGCTTCCTTTACCTTAGTGCAGTCCTCCTTCACTTACCTCATTCTTCAATTTTTGCTTTTAAATGTCCTTATTTCTTCTGAGAAATCCTCACTTCCTGTTCTTCCATCTTTAACTACACACAGTAATGCAAGGCTTTCTCCCTGGTGTGGAGAAAGCCTCTTGAGGGGGAGGGGGCGAGCAGGAGTGTCAGGATGCTCTCTACTTTGTAGATAGAGAAAGGAGCTGTGTGTTAGTGGGCGTCCTGACACTCCTGCTCGCCCCCTCCCCCCTCAAGAGGCTTTCTCCACACCAGGGAGAAAGCCTTGTATTACTGTGTGGAGTTACAGTCAGAAGAATAGGAAGTGAGGATTTCTCAGAAGAAATAAGGACATTTAAAAGCAAAATGGAAGGATGAGGTAAGTGAAGGAAGACTGCACTAAGGTTAAGGAAGCTATTTAGGGAAACATTTTTTACCTTCTCAACCCCTTTAACAGGAAAAACAGAGAGAGGGCGTATCTCCCTAGCTGGGGTATAGACATCAATGACAGCCTGTCAGATGTTTTAATCCCTGTCCACTCTATCAAAAGCAAATAAAAAGTTTTGCTTTTAGTTATTCTTTAATACTATACAAAGTCATCTAGCACTTTTGACCATAGATCCATATAAACTCAGATGTCTTTTACATGACTGCAAGCCATGCTTTGTGAAATCAGTTTTAAAGTGAATTTACCTATTAAAAAAAACAGCTGACAGGTAGAATTTTTTATGACAGAAGAGACCCAGAAGAGAACTGCTCCTTTCTGCCTGTCAATATTTTTGTATACCGAGCCGCATCTCAGTGCACATTTAAGCCATGGCTCTGCCATGATGATGTGACTTCCCTGCCCATGCGCAGGAGTGGCATCATTGCAGCCATTCAAGCAGCCAACGAGTTGGAACCCAGAAGGAAAACTGGGAGTAGATCGTAGTGCCTGTGACCATCAGGAGTGCTGACACTGTAGCACTTGAAGGGATGGCTTGCCAGGTAAGTCTGCCATAATGTGTCAATATGCTGCCCATACTATCACATTATTTCTAAAAGCTCACGGGGGCCCATTTTTTTATTATAATTTTTTTTTTTTGGGGGGGGGGGTGTTTAATTGTGCTTGTCACCAAATAGCAATGGTGGGTTTGTGACTTTATATAGTATCACAACCTCATCCGCTTAAAAATCTTTTATAATAACATAACAAACTATTGTTCCATCCAAAGGTTTAGGGCCAGATATAGCGTACATCACTGGGGAATATACAGTATGCTAACAAACTATGATGCCCAAAGCAACACCCTGATCAGATAGCCCCAGTTATAAACAATGCTGGTGAAAAAAAAAACATATAGGGGCAGATCCACAAAGAAATTACGCCAGCATATCTATTGATATGCCGGCGTAATTTCAAAATTCCCGCGTTGTATCTTTGTTTTGAATCCTCAAAACAAGATACGACGGCATCTCGGCTAGATCCGACAGGCGTACGTCTTCGTACGCCGTTGGATCTAAGTTGCAATTTTTCGGCGGCCGCTAGGTGGCGTTCCCGTCTAAATCCGCGTTGAGTATGCAAATTAGCTATTTACGGCGATCCACGAACGTACGTCGGCCCGGCGCATTTTTTTCCGTCGTTTGCGTTCGGCTTTTTCCGGCGTATAGTTAAAGCTGCTATACTGAGGCGTACTCAATGTTAAGTATGGCCGTCCTTCCCGCGTACAACATACATGAATAGGAATTTGCGTAGAATGACATCACCGTCGTAAGCATTGGCGGGTTCCGGTTTAATTTCGAGCATGCGCACTGGGATACCCCCAGGGACGGCGCATGCGCAGTTAAATAAAACGTTGTTTACGTCGGGTCACGATGTATTAACATAAAACACGCCCCCATCACAGCCATTTGAATTCCGCGCCCTTACGCCGCGAGAGATACACTACGCCGCCGTAACTTACGGCTCGGATTCGTTGAGGATTCAAACTAAAAAAGATAAGTTACGGCGGCGTAGCGTATCTTAGATACGCTGCGCCCGGCGCAGATGTCTGTGGATCTGCCCAATAAAGTCTGATAACTATATATGACGAAAAGTTGCTTCTTTGTCTCTTTCAGTAATAGATATAAGCCTGCTTTGGCCAATGGTAACTCCTGCCCTGTCATTACTTGCCCTCCCATATTATTTCTAGTGATACAAATTCAGGTAGTCAACAGCCACTATAACTAATCTAACAGCAATCTAGCCAGTATACTATAGTTAAAGAGATGCAAATGAAGCAGTAGTGTAATGTAAATAACGTGTGCTGTGTTTGAATGGATCCATGTACACATCTACTTGTTATACCACCAACCCCCCACTTATAAGAAATGCAAAGCTAAGCAACTATCTAGCAAGCATGTGTTTCTACAATCTTTCTTCAGTCAGGAGTTTTTTGGGCATACTAGATACGTATCTAATCAGCCACTTTTTCCTTTTCTCTCTTCCTGGCCCCTCCCAAGCCTTAAAATGGTTGATTTCATACTGAGGTCAATCTACACCGAACCTGGAAACATTTTAATACGGTGAGACCCAATTTACATGGTAATAACAATGACTTAAGCACTCTGATTAGTTCAGGTACCTCTTTAGATGCAATTAGGGACTCCTAGTGTAAAGATGTTACAGGCCTTGATTACAATTCCTACTGTTTGTATAAACTTCAGTCTCTTTCTGGGTGACTGCCAACACTTCTCCCTCATTTGAATTTGCATATACGGCACTGTGAAGTGACACTTTCTTTTAACAGATCACTCTGGGCTGTTTTGTTTGTTTAAAGCAATAGTGCATGTCATCTCGTTTTACCCGTCTATGTTTTACCCGTTTACCGTTCTTAATTCTTTTCTTTTTATATATATATATATATATATATATATATATATATATATATATATATATATATATATATATATATATATAAAAATCCATTATATATACATATGCTAGATGTACATTCCTTGCTATTGTATAATCTCTCTACTTTTTACATTTTGGAATTTATTCTCATGTTTGTTATATATTCAACTTGTATTAAAACCCAATAAAATTCTTATACCACAAAATTAAAAATACAAAGTAGTATTTCATTGGCTGAACAAACCAGGTGTAATAATGAAACGTCAAATTGACAAAGGTTTCCAAAAGAAAAAAGGAGGTGAGTCTGTACTTTTTTTTATATAATTTCAGATTTAAAAAATCTATCCAGTTTCTAACGCTATTTACTGTTAACTTCACATTTAAACAATTATAAAGCAGTCAGTTTACTGTCTGGTATTTGAGAAGCTTAAAGGGGTTGTAAAGGTTCGTTTTTTATTTTCTAAATAGGTTTCTTTAAGCTAGTGCATTGTTGGTTTACTTACTTTTTCCTTTGATTTCCCTTGATGATGGTGGAAAGCTTACTGAGGAGAAACAGGAAGTGAGAAATTCAGACAAAAAAAAACATTTAGAAGGAAAATTGAAGGAAAAGGTTAGTGAACCAACAATGCACTAGCTTAAAGCAGTGTTTCTCAATTCCAGTCCTCAGGCCCCCCCAACAGGTCAGGTTTTCAGTATTTCCCTCAGATGAAAAGGCTGTGGTGATTACTAAGGCAGTGAAACTGATCAAATCACCTGTGCAAAATAATGGAAATCCTGAAAACCTGACCTGTTGGGGGGGCCTGAGGACTGGAATTGAGAAACACTGGCTTAAAGGAACATATTTAGAAAATAAAAAATGAACCTTTACAACCCCTTTAACATCTAATGACCCTAGAATATAGTGAGCCTTTTATATATACTTTAAAGCGGGGTTCCACCCACGATTTTTATTTATTTTTTAAAGTCAGCAGCTTCAAACACTGTAGCTGCTGAATTTTAATAAGAACCTGTCCTTGATGCCTGTGATGTAGGCACCCGGGGGCCGATCCCTCGATCCTGGCAGCTCCTCACTAAGGGAAACAGGCAGTGGAGCCTTGTGGCTTCACTGCCCGTTTCCTACTGCGCATGCGCGAGTCTCGCGGCCCTTTGTGAATGAGCTGCTGCTTTTGGGATACACACAGTTCCCAGAAGGCAGCGCACACCATTCCCCAGAAGACAACGCGAGGAGGACGAGGAAGAAGACCTGCCGCGGACTAGGAAGAGGCAGATTAGCAAGATCCGCATAGCAACTGCTATTTCTGGTAAGTAAAACATTTATTTTTTTATTTTTTTGTAGGTTTTTGGTGTAAAAAAAATCTTGCGAACAAATATTGGTAGCCAACAAATGAAGCTCAGATCTCCGCTCAGATCTCTGTTAAACAAGTTCTCCTTATCTGATTTGCCGATTAATGCATTTTGTATACAGAGTGCAGAAACTAAAGCTGAAAAATTACATAGACAAGTAGATGAGTCGGAACAGTGTCCCATCTGAATACCTTACCCACCTGCTGTGTTCGGAATTTCCAATGAGAGAGAGAGAATATAAACGCTGTGCTTTCTAGGAAACCCATAAAGCTTGTTCACAGCAGCCCCATAGCCCAACACACAGTCCAACAAATAGAAGAGGAAATCTGGCTTATGCCATATTACACTGCGTTGTTGTATGCTGAGAAAAAAGGACATGTTGCACTTTTGCGCATCTCGTTCTCACATGCTGTAATGCACCTTAATGAGCTGCCATCATAGACATAGAAATGTTAAGTTGAATAAAAAAAAAGAAAAAGTGTTGTGATGTGTTTTATCAGCACATGCACACCAGCACTCCTTAAAATGATTGTAAAGGCTCGTTTTTTTTTATACTTACCTCCTCTGTGCGGTTGGTTTTTCAGCCTGGATCCTCCTCTCCTCGGGTCCCTCTTTGCTGTTCCTACCCACTCCCTCTTTTGAGTGCACCTCAGCCAGCAGCTTGCTACAGGGCACACCCAAGCCAAGTCAGAGCTCCGTGTATCCATTCAGACACGGAGTCCCGATCTTGTCCGGCCCCTCTCTTCCTTGATTGGCAGACTGATTTTGATTTACAGTCGTGGGATCCAATGGCGCCCATGCTCTGTCTCAGCCAATCAGGAGGAGTGTCCTGAGTGGCTGAGGGGATCATGGACATCGCTGGAGAGAGCAGGGGCTCAGGTAGGTAATTAGGGGCGTGCTGGGGAGGCTGCTACACACAGAAGGTTTTTTATCTTAATGCTAGAATGCATTAAGATAAAAAACCTTCTGCCTTTACAACTCCTTTAATGTGGTGTGAACTATCTAATAATGCTCTGCAAATCCCAAGCCATGGATGATCCCTGCAGTATATATTTATTTGTAAAATAAAGATTTTATATAATTAGTAAAAACAGATGCAAAAAATATTTTTAAAACTTAAAATCATATTTAACATTTTAAAATAAAACTGACAAGTACTGTAGTTGTTAGGGTTACTATTCAGATTTTCCCAATGGTGACTTATAGCACTGATTATGCAAATTCTCCAGGGTTCTAAATATTAAAAAATAAAAATAAATTAAATACACGTATTTTAGATTTTCAGTCCTGATCATGTGACTGAAACCGTCCAGGTTAGGAAAATATGTAGGGCAGGTTGGCATGAAATCCTGCACTTGATATGTCAAAGCTGTCAATGCTGACGTTGGCCTCCTGTTTAACCACTAGAGTACCGGGCCATCGTCAAATGACGGCTCCACGGTGACTCTGAATATTCAACAGGACGTCATTTGACATCCTGTATTCTTGCGGCCACTGGGGGGCGCGCGAGCGCGCCGACGGCGGCGCGCGCGCGCCCGACGCGTCCCCGAGATGCCGATGCGCGTGCCTGGCGGTCGCGATGTCCGCCAGGCACTCGGAATCGGCGGCTACAGGGACAAGACGTGGAGCTCTGTGTGTAAACACAGAGCTCCACGTCCTGTCAGGGGAGAGAGGAGACCGATCTGTGTCCCTTGTACATAGGGACATAGATCGGTCACCTCCCCCAGTCACCCCCCTTCCCCCACAGTTAGAACACAATTCAGGTATACATATTAACCCCTCCCTCACCCCCTAGTGTTAACCCCTTGAATGCCAGTCACATTTATACAGTAATTAGTGCATATTTATCGCATTAATCGCTGTATAAATGTGAATGGCGCCAAAAACGTGTCAAAAGTGTCCGATGTGTTCGCCGCAATGTCACGGTGACAGTAAAAAAATCGCAAATCGCCGCCAATACTAGTAAAAAAATTAATAAAATAAAAATGCCATAAATCTATCAGCTATTTTGTAAACGCT
The DNA here is from genome assembly GCF_905171775.1 of Rana temporaria. Classification (NCBI taxonomy): domain Eukaryota; kingdom Metazoa; phylum Chordata; class Amphibia; order Anura; family Ranidae; genus Rana; species Rana temporaria. The sequence continues at coordinate 269,156,059 of NC_053490.1, read as the reverse complement.
ATAACTTTTGCGCAAACCAATCAATATATGATCATTGCGATTTTTTTTACCAAAAATATGTAGAAGAATACATATCGGCCTAAACTGAGGAAAAAAAATGTTTTTTTTTTTTAAAAATTGTGATATTTATTAAATAAAAAAGTAAAAAATAGTGGTTTTTTTTTAAATTGTCACTCTTCTTTTGTTTATAGCGCAAAAAATAAAAACCGCAGAGGTGATCAAATACCACCAAAAGAAAGTTCTATTTGTGGGAACAAAATGATAAAAAAATTGTTTGGGTACAGTGTAGCACGACCGAGCAATTGTCATTCAAAGTGCGACAGTGCTGAAAGCTGAAAATTGGCTTGGGCAGGAAGGGGCGTAAGTGCCCGGTATGGAAGTGGTTAAAGGACAACTCAGACTAAGCTGTAAACGCTACTTAGATAGTAGTTTACAATGTGTGTCATTCATTATTACACATGTGCACACTGAAATATTTTGTTTCGGAATTTCTTTTTTTCAACCCGAAAAATACATTTATTTAGTTACTCCCGAAATTAATTTTTATTTATTTTGTTTTTTGTTAAAAAAATGCATTTGTCCAAAAATCCAAATAATTAAAGTCGAATCTGTCATTGAAGGCTTATGGTGTCTGTTGAATGTTCTAAGAAGATTCGACGGAATCTTAAAAAAAAAAAAAAAAAAAAAAGATTTGACGGAATCTTAAAAAAAAAGAAGATTCGACAAAATCTTTAAAAAAAAAAAGATTTGATGGAGCCCCAATCGTACATTTCCGCCCAATGCAAAAAAAAGTTTTAAAAACTGCAGTTTTTTCAGGAGCAGTGAATTTAATAATGCTTAAAGTGAAACAATAAAAGTGAAATATTCCTTTAAATTTCGTACCTAGGGGGGTAAAATGTATGCCTGTTAAATTGCCCATGTTTCCTGTGCTTAGAACTGTCTCTGCACAAAGTGTAATTTCTGAAGGAAAAAAAGTCATTTAAAAATCACTCGCGGCTATAATGAATTGTCGGCTCCCGGTAATTCAGAGAGAATTCATTCATAAAAAAAAAAAGTGTGGGGGTCCCCCCAGATTAAATTACCAGGCCCTTCAGGTCTGGTATGGATATTAAGGGGAACTCCGCCATCAATTTAAAAAAAAATGACGTGGGGTTCCCCCCAGATATCCATTCCAGACCCTTCAGGTAATTTACTAAGGAAGTGTAAATAATTGTAAAAAAACACACACCCCGTGGAAAAAAGTCCTTTATTAAAAAAAAAAAATCCAGCAGTGGTAATCCACTCTCGATTCCAGCTCCAACGTTGTCAGTATCCAGCGACGGGTAATCTCCTCTCCGCCGGGGTCCAGCGATGAGAAGATCATCCAGGTCCGGGATCCAGAGCGCAGCATCGCCGGCCGCCTGTCTCCACCGGAGACAGCCCGGCGAATGACGTGGCTGGAGCTAGTGACAGTTCTTATTTGGGTGAGGCGGGGCCATCCGTCACGTGACCCCGTCCCCCTCTGACGCACCCTTTGCTACGTCACTGGGGAAGCCCAGGCTTCCCCCTTGCATCAGAAGGGGGCAGGGTCACGTGACGGGTGGCCTCACCTCATCTATATAAGAACTGTCACTAGCGCCAGCTGCGTCATTCGCCGGGCTGTCTCCGGTGGAGACAGGTGGCTTGTGATGCTGCGCTCTGGATCCCAGACCTGAATAATCTTCTCATCGCTGGACCCCGGCGGTGAGGAGATCAAGAGCGGGGATCGAGAGTGGATTACCACCGCTGGATTTTTTATTTTTAATAAAGGACTTTTTTCCACGGTGTGTGTGTTTTTTTACAATGTTTTACACTTCCTTAGTGAAATGGTAGGGGTACAATGTACCCCATTACCAATTCACATAGGGGGGGCAGATCTGGGGGTCCCCTTTGTTAAAGGGATCTTCCAGATTCTGATAAGCCCCCGCCCGCAGACCCCCACAACCACCGGGCAAGGGTTGTGGGGATGAGGCCCTTGTCCCCATCAACATGGGCACATCCTCCCCATGTTGAGGGCATGTGGCCTGGTACGGTTCAGGAGGGGGCCCGCTCTCTCGTCCCCCCCCTCTTTTCTGCGGCCGGCCAGGTTGCGTGCTCGGATAAGGGGTCTGGTGTGGATTTTTGGGGGAACTCCACACCATTTTTTTTTATTTGGGGTGGAGTTCCCCTTAAAATCCACACCAGACCTGAAGGGTCTTGAATGAATATTTGGGGGGAACCCCATGTCATTTTTTTTAAATTGACGGCGGGGTTCCCCTTAATACCCATACCAGACCTGAAGGGCCTGGTAATTGAATCTGGGGGGACCCCCACACTTTTTTTTTTTTTTTATGAATAATTTCTCTCTGAATTGCCAGGAGCCGACAATTCATTATAGCCGCGAGTGATTTTTAAATGACTTTTTTTCCTTCAGAAAAGGAATATTTCACTTTTATTGTTTCACTTTAAGCATTATTAAATTCACTGCTCCAGAAAAACTGCCATTTTTAAAACTTTTTTTTGCATTGATACATGTCCCTTGGGGCAGGACCCAGGTCCCCAAACACTTTATAGGACAATAACTTGCATATTAGCCTTTAAAATTAGCACTTTAGATTTCAAACGTTCGAGTCCCATAGACTTTAACGGGGTTCTAAAGTTCACACAAACTTTTGGTGTGTTCGCAGGTTCTGGTGCGAACCGAACAGGGGGATGTTCGGCTCATCCCTAATGACTAATAATAATTATATTTATTAATTATTATTACTAGTCAACCAACATTAGAATTCTTCTATAGCCTATGGGCAGAGCATTTCACCATAAATGTCCGCTTGCTGCGATCGTATGTTTTTAGCCACTTCGTCGAATCTTCATGTCTCTATAATGTCGAATCTTTTCTCTTTATGTAGAATAATATTGGACTAATAGTGTTAAGGTTAGGCACATTCGACCGCAACGAAAACGAAAATAAAGCATTTGTTTATGTCGGATCTTTCGGTTTTCGTTTTCTGTGCTTTCGTTATCGTTTGTTAAAACGATAAATTAAAAAAACATGAAATTCGGAAGAAAATTCATTCGGACAAAAACGAATGCACATGTCTATTCATGAATATTAATTAGCTTCTATAGGGTCGGTAACATGAAAAGGAAGTCTGACGTAGTTCCACTGATGTGTGACCGCGGCGGACCCCATGCGCCGCCCCCCTACGTCTTGTCGTCAGACCCGAGTCGATTAACGACTCTACCCCGAGCAAGGTACCCAGGTTCGTCGTGCTTGTTGGCACATGTTCCCACCCCACCCTCCCCCTCCCACCCCCCTGATCTCTCCTCTCTCTATGCTTCTAGACTACCTTTCTCTCCCCCCCTTTTTTTTTTCTTTTTTCTTTCCTTCCTCCTTTTCGCTAGCCCCCGCGATGGGGAGGCGTGTAAAATAGAGTAAAAGATAGGACGGAGACCACGAGACTGCATTATCATACCTCATCACCCTGATGACACAATCAAGATCCCCCGGGAGGGGAGAACGACATTAGTTCTAGCCACACTACAGGGCACTAGACCATAGCCATATATGGGATACATCCGAGGCAAAGTGGGAACATAGGACGTTGTATATTGTCTATACGTGCCTGGCTGTATTACGGTGCTACCTGTTCTATCCCTGATTGAATAGCAGTGTAATACTTGTATATATGAACCAGTATTTTTCTTGTGATTGTTACTGTTACTGTTGCGGCCCATGTGGGCCTCTTTCCTAACAAAAATAAACAATTTAAAAAAAGAAAAGGAAGTCTTTCTTGTGGGTAGACAGCATTGTCGGGTCCAAAAATTGAAATAAAATATACATCTGTGAATTAAAGGGGTCAACAGATGTATTATAATTATGTATAATGAATAAGAATAATACATAATACATAGATTGATACATTATTACATAGGAATCAAAGGGAGACTGAATTTTTAGACTTGAATTCCATTTTCAACACTTGCACTGGGCAAGTTAGATCAGAAGCCATGTACCCTAATAAAGTGTTCCTGGGAGATACAGTTATGGGGAATAATACAAACTGCCTAATAATTACAAAAACCTGCTTGCAGATGACCTCCAAAAACAAGTGAGCATTCAAGCAACTTGTGGCGGTATGATAGAGCCTGGAGCGCTGGTGGGGACATGTTTTCATATTGTTTTTTTTTGCACTGTTTGTGGAGGCATATTTACTATATGGTACATAGATACCATCTAAGTGGTAATCTGATTACATGACACAGTGATCTGATTATTGTATATTTAAATAATGTACATATTAATGTTTATACTGATAAGCTGGTGCTGTCTCTGCTTTTGTTTTTTGTTTCTTGCTTTTTGGCTATGGAGATGTTGCCTCGTCCTTCTATTGGATTATCTATTACACTATGTGGCAACTTTATTGTCCTATCTGTTACACTGGCACTGCCCACCTAAAGTGGGAGCGGTTGTTATTATATATAAAATAGTGGGGAGATGGTCGTAAATGTCTTGGCTCTGAGGAAGGGGATGCATTCCCAAAATGCATAAGCCTATCACATTGGGGGACCATTTGGGCTGTGTGATGCCTTCCCAGTGCTTAAGTGGAATGTAAGAAGATGCAATGCCTGTTATTCAGCACACTTGTGAGTACATTTTTGTGTGTTTGATGGTTAATAAAGGTTTATGGTAATGCACTAGGCATTTGCACCCTCCTGTGAGGTTTTTTTTTTTCAGTTTCTTCTCAAAATTCCCCTGTCTGAGAAGGGCCGCATCAGTGGCGCACTCCTGCTTTTGTATTGTGATACCATTTGGATGTCTATACCTCTGAAACCCTGGAGAGTTTGTAACATGTTGTTCAGAAGCAGAAGGACTATGTAACATTGGTGTTCAGTGGAGTTCCCTCAATCATTGTTGTTGGAGAAGGCCCCAAAATATTGATGTGGTAGAAAGAGCCAGCGCAAAAAGGGCCCTTAGGTAGTTTGATTGGAAGAAGAGCCCATTTACTTTATTTCCCCTGAATCAAATGTGTTTTGTGGCTTTAATTTGGCACTTACTCAGTTCAGTGTGATACAATTGGTGCAGAGTTTGTGGTAGTGATGTAATCTAGATGGATCACATGTGCTACATGTAATACACCTAGATGGCATCACTGCCACAAACTCTGCACCAATTGTATCACCTTGAATTGAGGAAGTGCCAATTTAAAGCAATGAAACATGTTTTATTTGTATTAGCAGATGACTCATGTCTATCCTTTGAATGGGGGCTTCTGCAAAATTTAACTACCTAAGGGCCCTTTTTGTGCTGGCTCTTTCTACCACATCAATATTATGTAATTGGATGTTTTACTAAAGCAGATGACTCATGCCTATCCTTTGAACAACCACATTAGGCACTTCTGCCAATTGAACAACGCAAGGGCCCTTTTAGTGCTGACTCTTTCTACCACTTTGTTCACCCACCTGAGAACCACCACAGAGTACCCAGGAAGGGAATGCTTGAGGCATATAGAGCAACCACAATGACATTGTGTGAAGACCGTTTTTCTCCACCCACACATCAGGAAGGCCACGTGTTTCTCCCCAGCTGAGTAACCGCAGCCTCAACACTTCCACATGAACTCCATTTTGACCGTTTTTCCTTTTATTGCAGAAGCACTGTATCTTTGTTTCTGAATTAATCTACTACGCTATAGGGGCTATAGGAGCTCTCCTGCCTCCCTCCTTTCCTTTTCTGATGGAAACTCTGAGCTTTACCAGAAACCCTGGCAAGGTCCTCAGGATGTTTTGGTGTGCTATCTACTACCACACCCCAGACCTCATTATCTTGATGTCATTTTTTTGGTGTCAGTGGAAAAAGGGCCCGCATTCATTGGTGGTTGGTGGTTACTTTTCCTTAAACAGGAGCTCATATTGATATGCTGATTTCTACACCTTCTGCACAGGAACTTTGAGGTACAATCAGGTAGGTAGTGTACAAAGACCCAGAATCTGTCCAGTGTACTTTCATTCACCAAAGCAGGGACATACCCTTGTAATGGGTTCCAGGACCTTAGAGGCCCCTTCATGGGCTGCCCAGCTCTGATATTCCACAATTGGCTGCAGCAGAAGGCTAATCTGTATCTAATATTTGTGAACCAAGACATGTCCAGGCATCTTTTTTGGCATGACTGTGTCATCTCTGAGCCAACATCTCTATCCAGGAAGTAGACTAGACAGTATAATACCTGAACAAAGACTGAGCTGTCCTTCTTGAGTGAAATGCATATGAAGGCATTGTTAGGGAAAATAATGTAATCTATAGTAAAAGATAATAAATATCTGTAAGTAGGTAGAGGTTAACAACATTTTCAACTGAATTAACTAAACTAAATTGGAGTAAATCTTTACTTTCCCCCATTGATCATAAATTGCGGGGTCTAACCCCTTCTACCCACCTCCAGTTGGTCAATCAATTTAAATACTTAGAGGTGACTGTCTCTAAGAACATAAAGGGATATGCCATCGTGAACCTCTCCTCAGTCTTACAATAACTAAGGAAGAAATGCTTGAGCAACTTAATAAAGATGATCTTCATTCCTAATTTATATACATGTTCAGGAACAGCCCCATATGTCTCCCAAAGGCCTTTTTTACCAAGCTTACGCAGGTGCTATCCTCTTTCATTTGGTCTAGTTGTACCCAAAGATTGTCAGTCCCTACCCATCACTTTTCAACTACAGGAGGGGAATTAGCTGTACTAAGGGTAGCTGTGTTGTAACAGTGTTACACCTCTTTTGAAGTAAAAAAGAGTGAATGGTTAGTTTATGGGAGAGTGTTTCTCTATAATGTGTGAACTCACTTTTGTAAAAAGATTATATAATTCCAGAGTGAATTTTGTGTCACCTGTTGTTTCTGTGGATGATTTAGTTCATAATCAACACAACATCATACCGATTTTTTAAACTAGGTCTATTGGTAATTAAAGAGTTCCACCTGATAACCAATTTAGGTGGGCACTCATAAAAAAAATACATACAGGCATACCCCACTTTTAAGTACACAATGGGACCAGAGCATGTATGTAAAACGAAAATGTACTTAAAGTGAAACAATAACTTTTTTCACTTCTAGGGTGTAGTGGGGGGTCAGGGGCTGTAGTGGGGGTGTCAGAAGCTGTAGTTGAGGTCCCAGGGGCTGTAGTGGGGGTGTCAGGGGCACACTGGAACAGGGTGGGCTATGCTCTCGGAGCTTCAGCTCCTTCTACTGTGGCTGCAGATTTTGTACTCTCCCGTTTTAATAAATCAACCCCCATATGTTTGGATCCATAAACAGGTACTGTTTTTTCAAAGTTATTGTATCTGTTAGGAATGATTACTACATGCAATGTTATGCTTATTTAACAATTTTGCAAATTGGTCAACAAGAATATAGGAATATAAGTAAAATGCAGGATCCTGCGGTGTATATTTTAAATGTTTTTATACTGTGCCGTGTTAAATAATGCAATTAGGTTAATTTTTCTTTTATGTTTCTGGGTAAAATGTCCAAGTTCCACCAGGTTTAGGACCCTTGAGTCACACGTGGTCATGTCACCAGATTTTGACCGTAGGCTGGTTGACCTGTGATGTGCATTACCCTATTCACCCTTTTTTTTTCCTCTCTCTCACTTGCCCCTTCTCATTTTCACTTTCTTCTTTCTATCATTTTTCCTCTTTCTAATTAGTTCCTTCAGTGTCGGAATACATATCATTAACCACTTGCTCACTGGGCACATAAACCTACTTCCTAACCATACCAATTTTAAACTTTCGGCGCTCTCACACTTTGAATGACAATTACTCAGTCATGCAACACTGTGACCATATAACATTTTGTATTTTTTTTTCACACAAATAGAGCTTTCTTTTGGTGGTATTTAATAACCACAGTTTTTTTACGCTATAAATGAAAAAAGACAGTTTTTTTTCATTTTTCTTCATACATTTTGGCCAAATTTTTTACTGCTACATATGTTTGGTAAAAAATAACCCAAATCAGTGTATATTATTTGGTCTTCGTGGAAGTTATAGAGTCTACAAGCTATGGTGCCAATCACTGAAAATTGATTACACCTGATGTACTGATGACTTATCTAATTTCTTGAGACACTAACAAGCCAGGAAAGTACAAAAAAATCCCTTTTTGAAAAGTAGACATTGCAAGGTATTTAGTAAGAGGCATGGTGAGTTTTTTGAAGTTTTAAATTTCTACCACAATTTTTTGATTTGATTTTCTTTTTTTTTTACAAAATTGTCATATTAACAGGCTATTTCTGTCCCATGGCATATCCATACTTTCAACTACACCCCAAAACACATTCTGCTACGCCTCCCGAGTATGGCGATACCACATGTTTGAGACTTTTAAACAGCCTGGCCACATACAGAGGCCCAACATACAGGGAGCAATGTCAGGCGTTCTGGAGCATAAATTACACATATCATTTCTTGACTATCTCTAAAGCCCTGTACACACGATCAGTTTGTCTGATGAAAACGGACCGATAGACCGTTTTTATCAGGCAAACCGATCGTGTGTGGGCCCCATTGGTTTGTGTTCCATTGGTGAAAAAAAATAGAACATGTTTTAAAATTTTCCTATGGATAAAAAACCAATAGAAAAAAAACGATCATCTCAAAATCAAGTCAAGGCATGCTCGGAAGCATTGAACTTAATTTTTCTCAGCACGTCGTAGTGTTTTACGTCACCGCGTTGGACACGGTCAGATTTTTGACTGATGGTGTGTAGGCAAGACTGATGAAAGTCAGCTTCTTTCGATGAAAAAATCCATCCGATTAGATTCCATCAGATATCCGATCGTGTGTACAGGGCATTACACTTTTGAAGCCCCTGGAGCACCAGGACAATGGAACAGCCCCAAAAAATTACCCCATTTTTGAAAGCAAACACCCCAATGTATAATCTATGAGGCATTATCAGTTTTTTGAACATGTCATTTTTTTCCAAAAGTTTTTGGAAAAAGGAGGAAATAAAAGGAAAACAAAGTTTTCTAACACATAGCATGTACATAGCAAAAATTACGTGATTATGTGATACCACATTTGTTAGACTTTTCCACAGCCTAGCCACATACAGAGGTCCGAAATGCAGGGATTACCGTCAGGTGTTCTGTGGGGAATACATTTCAAATCTAATTTGACAACCTATTACACTTTTGTGAGGCACTGTAGTGGCACTGATAGGCACTGATGTGGCACGGATGAGCACTGATGTGGCACGGATGAGCACTGATGTGGCATGGATGTGGCACGGATGAGCACTGATGTGGCATGTATTGAGCACTGATGTGGCATGGATGTGGCACGAATGAGCACCGATGTGGCACGGATGAGTACTGATGTGGCACGGATGAGCACTGATGTGGCACGGATGAGCACTGATGTGGAATGGATGTGGCACGGCACGGATAAGCACTGGTGTGGCATGGATGAGCACTGATGTGGCATGGGTGAGTACTGATGTGGCGTGGATGAGCACTGATGTAGCATTAAAAAATACAGATTTGTTGCGCTTAGAGAACAATGGATAAAGAAACAGCTGCTGACACTATATTGTTGGGTACAATAGAAAAAGTATAGGATAAAAGGTGTAGCGCTATAAAATGGTGATAATAAACAAGAAGTTCATATATAGAAAGTTCAATAGTGTGAAGATGCCAGATCGATCAAAACAACATCCACCATGGAGAAATTCTGTGAGATAAAGGGAGAGAAGCCATCACTAACACCCAATATAACTGACCCTTACCGTTAGTGTATGGGGTATACACAATGAATATGTTAATAGATGGTAGCATTCACGGTTCTTCCTGTTCATCAGACGGACCAATACATGAATAATAAAGAGAGCCTTCTTCCACTGACCCACCAGGTATGCACCAAACTTAATCTCGGCAGAACTTGGCTACAGGTGTTCTCCCAAAGTAAAGCCCGATAATCACATGTGTAAAAGGATAAAAAGAACACGCTAATCGCACAGACCTCCAAGCAGGACCAAATTTATTAAATAAAATCTCCAAATAAACTCACATGTTAAGTAAGTGTTACAGACTTTACTGTTAAAAAAAAAAGTAAGTGTTACAGGCAAAAGAAAGTGTCCAGCGCTTACTACCGACACCAGTACATCACACGTCCCTTGCTCCACCCAACGTTTCATCACAAACGTGCATCCTCAGGGGCGTGGTCATGACGTGTGACGCTTCTATTTATATGGGACAGATCTGGACAGAAAACCGGAAATTGGGTGCTTTCCAAAAGGTGGAAGTCATCACCTCCAATCCACAGGACCACACCCACCGGAAGAAAACAAGCCTAACAACGTACAATGCGCTCCACAGGTCGGAAGTAACACACGTCCAAAGTCCGGGAGCACACTCAATAGGAGAGGCTAACATTAATTAATTAATAGAAATAGGATGCGCTCCAAAAACCGGAAGCTTCACCTCCCAGGTCCCGGAACGCAATGCCCACTGTAGGCCAGCATATGTGAGCACACAATGCACTCCACAGACCGGAAGCAAACACTTCCGAAGCCCTGGGGAACTTCCAATGCGAAGAGCCAACACTGCTGACACTACAAAGGCCCCGTACACACGAGAGGATCTATCCGCTGGAATTGATCTGCGGATCAGTTCCAGCGGATAGATCCGCTGGTGTGTACATCCCAGCGGATCTTTTTCCGCGGATTTTTTTCGGCCCGACCGATTTCCAGCAGATACAAATTTCTTAGCATGCTAAGAAATCTATCCGCTGGAATCGGCTTCAGCGGATCGATCCGGTGGTCTGTACAGACTCACCGGATCGATCCGTCCGATTCCCTCCCTCGCATGCGTCGTAATGATTCGACGCATGCGTGGGTATCCTTATATGACAGCGTCGCGGACGTCGCTGCGTCATCGCGATGGGATTTCGGCGCAGATTTCGATCCGATGGTGAGTACACTCCATCGGATCCAAATCCGCGGAAATCCTCGAGATCTCGATTCAACCCCCCTGACGATCTCCAATGCAGAGTTTGCCGAATCTTTCATATAACAAGTGAAGAGACTTTATCTGCTGACTCAGCTGTCAAAAGAAAATATCCAGGCAGTCTGCCAAGTTTAGATCAAAAGAATAAACTTCTTTGTGTGTAAAGAAAAAATCTGGGCAGTCTGCCAAGTGTGTAAATGCAGGAAGTTTAACCACTTAAAGTCCAAATCTTTTTCTGACACTTGTTTAAAGGATCACTAAAGGAAAAAAAATTTTTTGCTGAAATGACTGTTTACAGGGTATAGAGACATAATAGTTAACTGATTCCTTTTAAAAACGATTAAAAATAGATAAAAATCTATCATATAATGTGCCTCTTATATGCAAAAACTAAACTGAAACTAGTTTAGTCTTTGCATGTTATTTTATGCCTCTGTGCTGGACAGTGCCATAGAGAGTCATGGCTAGGAAAACTAAACGAAACTCTCCCATGACTTTTTTCATAAGGAGCCAGACAACCAGGAAGTGTCCAGAACGGAGGAGTATTACAGCAACATCAGAGCAAAAACGAGAAATGAGGACATGAAAAATTCCTTTAGTGACCCTTTAAGTTAAAATCAATATTTTTTGCTAGAAAATGACTTGGAACCCCCAAACATTATATATATTTTAGCAGAGACACTAGGAAGTAAAATGGCAATTGCTGCAATATTTTATGTCAAACTGAATTTACCCAGCGGTCTTTCAAATGCAATTTTTTGGGGAAAGATACTTACTTCAATGAATAAAAAAACAAAAACGAAACAGTAAAGTTAGCCCAATTTTGGGGTTTTAATGTGAAAGACGTTACGCCGCGAGAATCGTGACAGAATCGTGATCTATCTTCTAAGCAAAAAAATCGTGATTCTCATTTTAGCCAGAATTGTGCAGCTTTACTCTTAAATGGACTCAATATAAAAAAACATCAGTTGAAAGATGAATATTAAATTCTAGCAAATCTAAATATAAGGGAGGAGGGATTGTGTGCACGTAAAGACAGCATAAATATACATTTTTGTGTGTAAAGCAGAACTACGATGCGTCGACCTCTTGACATCCCATTCGATATTCATACCGAATATGGTGTACGTCTGGGCCTGATAGATCCACCTTGATTCTAAATGAGAGACCTCTCTCACTGTGTTACTCCCCCTCCAATGGCCAGAAAATGTATCTATACCCAGTAGATAGTGCCTTTTGGGTTGCAATCGTGTTTCAGGGCGTAATGTTTTGAGAGGCTGTGTTTTGGAAAGCCACATCTAATGTTAGCCACATGCTCATTAAGCCTTACATGTAGCATACGTATAGTTTGCCCTATGTATTGTAAACCACGTGTGCATTTTATCACGTAGACCACAATTTGTGGTAGAACACGTGATAAAAGGTTTGATCGTGAATATTTCATGGGTTGAAGTTAACTGAACGGAATTAATCCTGCTCCTATTCGCATTCAGTTTACAGATAGGACATTTCCTGCAGGGGAAGAAACCTCCCATGTTCTGAACGAAGGAAAGCTCCTCTATAGACTACTTGAGGCATTTCAGGTAAACTTGAACCCAAAACCATATCACCTTTAAGCACTTTCCAATGTTTTTGCATGATCTTTTTGATATCAAAATGCTGGTTGGAATAGCTAGTAATGAAAGAAAATTTAAAAGAATAATCCCGTTTTCTCGGCTTAACAACCAATAAGGGTCCTTTCAGACGTCCTTTCAGTTTGTCCTGTCCGCTCCGTCGGCTCAGCGGGGATCCCCGCTGAGCTCTCGGCGGATAGGGCGATCCCCGCACACAGTGCAGGGACCGCCCTATCTCAGCTCCGCTCTGCCCTATGGGGAACCGGATGCAGACGGACCGTCTGTCTGTCTGCATCAGTTCCGTTCCGCCGGACGGAAGTAAAATAGGGTTTTCTTCCGTCCGAAAACCGGATCCCGACGGACGCGGACGCTAGCGGATGCTCCATCCGCTAACGGACGCGTTCCCATAGGGATTCATTACAAGTCCGTTAACGGACTTGTAATGAACGGACAGGCGGAACGGACATGTGAAAGGGGCCTAAGTCTTTTCTATTCCTTTCTTGTGCCAGTCTAAATGCTCCATCAAGATCACTTGTACTGATGTAGCATGGATGTGCCACGGATGAGTACTGATGTGGCACGGATGAGCACTGAGGAAGGCATGGATGTGGCATGGATACGCCTGGATGTGGCATGGATGAGCACTGATGTGGCACGGATGAGCACTGATGTGGCACCGATGAGCACTGATGTGGCATGGATATGGCACGGATAAGCACTGATGTGGCATGGATGTGGCACTGATGAGCAGTGATGTGGCATGGATGAGCAGTGATGTGGCACGGATGAGCAGTGATGTGGCACAGATGAGCAGTGATGCACATGCTTAAAGACATATTTTCCAAATATGTTTAGGCCCATTTAGGTGCTTCAGATGTTTTTGTCTTGGATAGAGAGGAGAGGGATTAGAACATGTCAAGTTTTTAATGCTATCTGTGTCCCTATTAAGGAGATTCACCCCTTCCGTCTGTTCAGTTTACCATGATCATCGAAAATGAAAGTAAAAGAAAATCCAAAAGATGGAAGGAAAATGTTCCAATAGCAACACATTTCTGGTGACCCTCACTTCCTGTTTTGGCAATGGGACAGGAAGTGAGGGGAAAATATACACAATGGGACACAGAAGGCGAAAAAAAATTACAGGGATAATAACCGTCCTTTACTCTATACAAAATGAAAAATTAAATATTGCATATGCTTCATTATTTACATGACTGGGATATTAATATTCCTGGCTATGCTATCTTGCAGAGAGACAGGGTGACACAGAGGGGTGGTGGTGTCCATCGTTAGGTGAGAAGTGATCTCAAAGTGAGTGTGAAAGAGGACCTAGTGACCTAGTTGATGGAGAATGTGATGAGGCTGAAGCATTATGGTTGGAACTGCATATGGGTATGACTATGCATATTAGAAATATATAATATACATATATCATAAAATTGACCCAAAACCACTTTATTTATTCCCTTTAATCCTCTGAACCATTACACTAAACTCCCCCCTCACGCTTGATAAATAACCCTACTCTTTCTTCTTCCAGTATCATATAAAATCAGAGCTCCAGTGGCAAGGAATGTTTTTTTGTTTTTTTCCCAAAATATGCTTCCTATGCATAGTCAAAAGTACCGACTGCCACAAAAGCCTTGGGTTTTAACCTAAATGTTTAATGTTTTACACCTCTGACATTAGTATTGTTTTCTTACATTCATGGTGTTAGACTTATATGATTTACTGACACCTGTTTGTTTGTATCTTGCTTCCTTTCTGTTTTGCAAGGTTAATGCAGCTGCATTTACAGAGCAGGTGACAGGAAAGCCTGTCATCTGTATGTAACAGATGTAACTAATTACATTGTAACAAAATAGTAGCTATTAGGAATAACTGTAGCAAGCTGTTACAGTGATCCTCCCATTAAATGCCCAAGGTCTGCATGGGTTTTTCTACTTTATTATCAGACACCCTGTCTGCTCCATTGGCCAAAGATGATAATGATTATGCTATGCTCTGGTGCTATTTCACCCTCAGAAATAGAGGAAAAGTAGGTGAAAGTACTGATCTTTATGTGCAGATGGATGTCTTAATAAACAATAGGTCTTTTTTTTTATTTGAAGCATTTTTGCAAAGCTGTGTCAAGATTCCTCTTTCATGGCTTTAAAGCGGAGTTCCACCCAAAATTGGAACTTCCGCCTAAACCACTCCTCGCCCCCTTACATGCCACATTTGGCATGTAATCTTTTTGGGGGGGGAGTGGGGGCTTCAGGAGGAGTGGGACTTCCTGTCCCACTTCCTCCTTCTGCCGAGGGGCTGCTAAGGCGAATAGCCTAATCGCCTTTCTGCAGCCCCTCCCTGTAGGCGATCGCCTGGGACACGTGACAGGTCCCAGGCGATCGCCTGTCCAATTGGATGGCGCGGCGCCGCTCGCGCTCGGGCAGTGGGTGCCCGGCCGTGAAGCCGAAAGCTGTCACGGCCGGGTGCCCACACTTGGAATGAAGACGCCGGCCAGAGAGGGGGGGAGAGGAGCGGAGCCCCGGCCGGCGCGTCGCTGGAACGTGGAGCAGGTGAGTGTCTGTTTATTAAAAGCCAGCAGCTACACTTTTTGTAGCTGCTGACTTTTAATAAACATAAAAACTGACTGGAACACCCCTTTATTGGTAAAGTTTGAAACATTTAGCAATGGATGCCTGGCCACATATATACAATCCTTTTTTATATGCTATAAAGTGCCTTGAAAAAATATTCATACTCCTTGAAATTTTCCACATTTTGTCATGTTACAACCAAATGTGATAGACTAGCATAAAGTGGCACCTAGTTCTGAAGTGGAAGGAAAATGATAAATGATTTTCAAAACTTTATATAAATAAATATTTGAAAAATGTGGCATGCATTTGTATTCAGCCAAGTTGTATGCAGTCAATACTTCTGTATAACCACCTTTCGCTTTTGGGGTTTGTCTCTACCAGCTTTGCACATCTAGAGAGTGACATGTTTGCCTATTCTTCTTTGCAGAATAGCTCAAGCTCTGTCAGATTGGATGGAGAGTGTCTATAAACAGCAATTTTAAAGTCCTTCCACAGACTCTCACTTGGAATTAGGTCTGGGCTTTGACTGGACCATTCTAACACATGAATATGCTTTGATCTAAACCAGTGGTTCTCAACCTGGGGGTCGGGACCCCCTTGGGGGTCAAATGACGATTTGCCAGGGGTCACCATATCCTGGGCTGTTCCTGAAGCCCACACTGCTCTCCCAGCCTTTTTGCAGCCAACCAGAAGGGCTGTCCCTGGAGTCTGTTGACACCCAGCTGGGCTGTTCCTGGAGCCCACAGCCACCCACTCAGCCTCTTCGCAGCCGCCCATTCAGTTTACGGCATGGCTTGGGGGCAGAGACTAGAGGTCAGCTGACTGGTGAGGAATGTGAAGTGGGAGGGGCTGGAGGAGACCCTATCTCTTGATTTCGGCATAGGTGTCACTGCTACGAAACACCACAAAGTCGGAGACACAGTGAGTAACACAACCTGTGATTAGAGTTGCCATTAAAAGTCCCCACTACAGTTCTCAGATCAGTTCTCAGGTGACCTTGATCAAGAGCACCTAAGTTGGCTGATCAGAACTCCCCCCAACATTGCCACTCATCCCAACTCCCCGCAAGCACTGCCACTCATCCCATTCCCCCCACCCTCCACCAATGAGTAAGAGAAGGAATAATGTAAGGGAAAGGAAAAGAGGGGGAGCAACAAAGAAAAAGAATAAGAGAAAGAACAAGAAATACGGTTAGAGAGAGGGATGGGGGAAAAAAACAAGAAATTAGGATAGAGAGAGATAAAAGGGAAAGTAAGGAGAACAAAGAGAAAGAGTGGCACATCCTAAAATGTACCAGAAGGGGTTTTAATACTGTACAAGTGGAAGGGACTCGGGGAGTGCTAAATGTCCATGGGTTGGGGGCGCAAATTCCTTTTCTTGCCTTGGGTGCTGACAACCCACGCTACAAAAATAATTTTACTGTTAGGCCCCGTACACACGACCGAACATGTCTGCTGAAACTGGTCCGCGGACCAGTTTCAGCAGACATGTTCGGTCGTCTGTACAGCCGAGCGGACAGGATTCCAGCGTACATTTGCCCGCCGGGCCTTTTTCGAGCGGGCAAATATTTCTAAACTTGTTTAGAAACATGCCCGCTGGAATCCTGTCCGTCGGACATGTTCGGTCATCTGTACAGACTTACCGTACATGTCCGAGCGGCCGCCATCCCTCGCATGCGTCGAATGACTTTGACGCATGCGTGGAAGCATTGACCTTCCAGCGTCGCGCACGTCGCCGCGTCATCGTCGCGGACACGTCACCGCGCTGTCTGTCCACGCGGATTTCTGTCTGATGGTGTGTACAACCATCAGACAGAAATCTCCGAGGGGACATGTCCGCTGAAAGCGGTCCGGCGGACCGTTTTCAGCGGACTGTCCCCTCGTCTGTACGAGGCCTTAGGGGTCCCACAACTTGGAAAATGTTATCAAGGGGTCACGGCACTAGAGAGGTTGAGAACCACTGATCTAAACCATTCTATTGTAGCTTTGGCTGTATGTTTAAAGTGGAGGTTCACCCTAAAACAATTATATAACATTACATCCAGCATACATTTTTTTCGCTGTACATACCCGCGGGACTGGGCGTTCCTATTCAGGGGGTAGATGATTGACGTCTGGTGAAAAACTTCCCAAGGCGCATCACCAGTTTTCCGTAAATAGCCTATAGAGCCGACTCGCAGGTCGGCTATTTACGGAAAACTGGTGACGCGCCTTATGCGCCTTGGGAAGTTGTTCACCAGACGTCAATCATCTACCTCCTGAATAGGAACGCCCAGTCCCGCGGGAATCAGAACCCGGAAGCCGGGGGGGAAATAACAATATAACGGTATGTATGGCGAAAAAAAAAAAATACCAGCATACTGTTCATGTCGCAAGTATGCTTTATGTAATGTTATATAATTGTTGTAGGGTAAACCTCCACTTTAAGGTCACTGTCCTGCTGGAAGGTATCCCAGTCTTGAGTCTTTTGCAGACTCTAACAGGTTTTCTTCTAAGATTTCCCTGTATTTAGCTCCATCTATCTTCCCATCAACTCTGATCAGCTTCCCTGTCCCTGCTGAAGAAAAGCATCCCCACTACATGATGCTGCCACCACCAAGTTTCATGGTGGGGATGGTGTGTTCAGGGTGATGTGCAGTGTTAGTTTTCAATCACACATAGCTTTTTGCTTTTAGGCAGGGCCGGTGCAAGGATTTTTGTCAACTCAGGCGAAGGTGCATTTTGATGCCCCCCCCCTCGGCGACGCACGTATGGACGCACAGGGCACAACACATCAGCGTACAGTGCACATCAGGGCACAGTGAACATCAGGGCACATGAGGGCACAGTGAACATCAGGGCATAGCACATCAGGGTACAGCACACCAGGCCACATCAGGGTAAAGGGCACAGCACATCAGGGCACAGGTCACAGTACATCAGGGCACAGCACATCAGGGCACACGACATTGAGGCACAGAAGACTGGGGCACAGGACATGAGGGCACGGGACATCAGGACACATGGTACATCAGGGCACTTGGTGCACATCAGGGAATATTGGTACACACCGGGCCATATTGGAGCACATCGGGGCATATTGGAGCACATTGGGGCACAGCGTTTACCTGGCAGCCAGTATGCAGGAAGCATCTGTGATAAGTTCTCTCTCATGTCACGCTGCCCCGGCGGCCTCTCCTCTCTTCTCGTCCATCCCAGATGATGTCACAAGCAAATGGGGATGGACGAGAAGAGAGGAGGGGCCGCCGGGGCAGCGTGACATAAGCAAGAACTTATCACACACACTGCCAGTGTGGCTGCAGAGCTCCCCTCCCCCTCTACACTTCACACACAGCAGGCATCTCCCGCTGTGTGTATCGGAGCTTAGTGTGAAAACTTTGGCCGCGCTGTGAGAAAAGTCCCGCCCTCCTCCTAGATCAGCTTGTGTGATAGACGCATTGTTCTGCATATCACACGAGCTGATCTAGGAGGAGGGCAGGACTTTTCTCACAGCGCGGCCAAAGTTAACACACTAAGCTCCAATACACACAGCGGGAGATGCCTGCTGTGTGTAATCCTGGGACTCACAGAGATGAGAGAGACACTGACACAGTGACACTGTCAATTTTCCACCTTTTTTCCCCTGGGGCAGTAAGGCAAGTGCCCATGTTGCCTTGCGCTAGCGCCGGCCCTGCTTTTAGGCCAAAAAGATCAATTTTGGTCTCATATGATCAGAGCACTTTCTTCCATATGTTTGCTGTGTCCCCCACATAGCTTCTCGCAAACTGCAAACAGGACTTCTTATGGCTTTCTTTCAACAATGACTTTCTTCTTGCCCCTCTTCCATATAGGCTAGATTTGTGTAGTGCACGACTAATAGTTGTCCTGTGGACAGATTCTTCCACCTGAGCTGTGGATCTTTGAGGCTCCTTTAGAGTTACCATGGGCCTCTTGTCTGCTTCTCTGATTAACGCTCTCCATGCCCGGCCTGTCAGCTTAGGTGGACGGCCATGTCTTGGTAGGTTTGCAGTTGTGCTATACTCTTTCCATTTTTGGATGATGGATTGAACAGTGCTCCGTGCAATGTAAACAGCTTGGGATATTTTTTTTATAACCTAACCCTGCTTTAACTTCTCCACAACTTTATCCCTGACCTGTCTGGTGTGTTCCTTGGCTTTCATGATGCTGTTTGAGGGCTTCACAGAACAGCTGTATTTATACCGAGATTACATTACACACGGGTAGGCTCTATTTACTAATTAAGTGACTTCTGAAGGCAATTGGTTCCACTATATTTTAGTTAGGGGGATCAAAGTAAAGTTATCATTTTCCTTCCACTTCACAATCATGTACCACTTTGTGTTGGTCTATCACATAAAATCCCAATAAAACACATTTATGTTTTTGGGTGTAACATGACAAAATGTGGAAAATATCAAGAGGTATGAATACTTTTTGTATCTGAAAAGTGTGGCATGCATTTGTATTCAGCCCCCTTTACTCTAATGCCGCGTACACACGATCATTTTTCGGCATGAAAAAAACGACGTTTTTAAAAACGTCATTTAAAATGATTGTGTGTGGGCTTCACATCGTTTTTCGGCTTTCGAAAAACAACAAAAAAAAAAATTCGAACATGCTGCATTTTTTCACATCGTTTTTTAAAATGTAGTTTTTCGGGTTGTAAAAAATGATCGTGTGTGGGCTAAAATGACGTTAAAAACCTGTGCATGCTCAGAAGCAAGTTATGAGACGGGAGCGCTCGTTCTGGTAAAACTACCATTTATAATGGAGTAAGCACATTCATCACTCTGTAACAGCCAAAAAAGCCAAAGGCGATTAGAACTTCCCCTTTAGAGTCCTGTCGTACGTGTTGTACGTCACCAGGTTTTGTTCATCATTTTTCAAAAACGATGGTGTGTAGGCAACATCGTTTTTAAAGATGAAGTTGGAAAAACTTCGTTTTTTGAACATGCTGAAAAATTACATTTTTTTTAATGCCGAAAAACGATCGTGTGTACGCGGCATATTATCCCTAACTAAAATCGAGTGGAACCAATTGCATTCAAAAGTCACCTAATTAGTAAATAGAGTCCACCTGTGTTTAATTTAATCTGAGTATAAACACAGCTGTTCTGTGAAGCCCTCAGAGTTTTTTTTAGAGAACAAGGAGACCAAGGAGAGCATTTATCAGAGAAGCAGCCAAGAGGCCCATGGTAACTTGCGAGGAGCTGCAGAGATTCACAGCTCAGGTGGGAGAATCTGTCCACAGGACAAATATTGGTTGTGCACTCCAAAAATCTGGCCTTTATTGAAGAGTGGCAAGAAGAAAGTCATTGTTGTGGGGGACACAGAAAATATGTGAAAGTGCTCTGGTCAGGTGAGACCAAAGGTGAACTTTTTGGCCTATAAGCGAAACACTGCGTGTGGCGGAAAACTAACACTGCACATCACCGACCCCACCATGAAACATTGTGGTGGCAGCATCATGTTGTGGGGGGTGCTTTTCTTCAGCAGGGACAGGGAAGCTGGTCAGAGTTGATGGGAAGACGGATGGAGCCAAATACAGGGCAATCTTAGAAGAAAACCTGTTAGGCCTCGTACACACGACCGAACATGTCTGCTGAAACTGGTCCGCGGACCAGTTCCCGCGGACATGTTCGGTCGTCTGTATGGGTGAGCGGACCAGATTCCCATCCGACCGGACAGGTTTCCAGCAGACTAATGTTTCTTAGCATGCTAAGAAACATGTCCGCTGGCACCATGTCCGTCGGACATGTCTGATGGTCTGTACGACTCATCGGACATGTCCGCTGGGCCGCAATACCTCGCATGCATCGAAGTGATTTGACGCATGCGTGGAAGCATTGACCTTCCAGGGTCGCACACGTCGCCGCGTCATCGTCGCGACCACGTCACCGCGTTTGTTTTCCGCTGGGATTTTGGTCTGATGGTGTGTACAGCCATCAGACCAAAATCCGGCAGCGGACATGTCCGATGAAAACGGTCCACGGACCGTTTTCATCGGACATGTTCGATGGTGTGTACGAGGCCTTAGAGTCTGCAAAAGACTCAGGACTGGGGCAGAGTTTCACCTTCCAGCAGAACAACGATCCTAAACATAGAGTCAGAGCTACAATGGAAGGAATGGTTTAGATCAAAGCATATTCATGTGTTATGCCATGTACACACAACCGTTTTTCGGGTTGTAAAAAATTACGTGTTTTTTTTATGTTATTAAAAACAATCCTGTGTGGGCTCCAGAGCATTTTTCATGATGTAAAAAATGGCCATTAAAAATTTCAAAGGCCTCGTACACACGGCCGAGGAACTCGACGTGCCAAACACGTCGAGTTCCTCTGCGAGTTCAGCCCTGAAGCCGCCGAGGAGCTCGGCGGGCCGAGAGCTCCCATAGAACAACGAGAAAATAGAGAACATGTTCTCTATTTTCTCGATGAGTTCCTCGGCGGCTCCATCGGGCCGAAAGTGTACACACGACAGAGTTTCTCGGCAGAATCAGGCTCTGACCGAGTTTCTCGCCGAATTCTGCCGAGAAACTCTGTCGTGTGTACGAGGTCTTACATGCTCTAATTTTTCACAATGTTTTTAATGTTGTCGTTTTTAACGTCGTAAAAAATGGTCGTGTGTGGGCTTTAACGACGTGAAAAAAACGTGCATGCTTAGAAGCAAGTTATGAGATGGGAGCTCTCGTTCTGGTAAAACTAGCGTTCATAATGGAGTAAGCACATTCATCACGCTGTAACAGACTGAAAAACGCGAATCGTCTTTTACTAACACGAAATCAGCAAATGCAGCCCAAAGGGTGGCGCCATCAGAATGGAACTTCCCCTTTATAGTGCCGTCGGACATGTTGTACGTCACTGCGCTTTGCTAGAGCATTTTTTTTTCATAATCATGTGTAGGCAAGGCCGTTTTTAACGATTGGGTTGAAAAAAACTTAAACCATTAAAAATATAATTTTTTACAACCCAGTCAAAGTCCAGCCCTAAATCCAATTGAGAATCTGTGGAAAGAGAAGCGAATTGCTGTTCATAGATGCTCTCCATCCAATCTGACAGCTCATGAACTATTTTGCAGAGAAGAATGGGCAAAAATGTCACTCTCTAGATGTGCAAAGCTGGTAGAGACATCCCCAAAAGACTTGCAGCTGTAATTACAACGAAAGGTGGTTCTAAAAGGTATTGAATCAAGTGGGCTGAATACAAACGCACACCACACTTTTCACATATTTATTTGTAAAAAAAATTGAAAACCATTTATCATTTTCCTTCCACTTCACAATGATGTGCCTCTTTGTGTTGGTCTATCACATAAAATCCCACTAAAATATATTTACGTTTTTGATTGTAACATGACAAAATGTAGACAATTTCAAGGGGTATAAATACTTTTTCAAGGCACTGTATATATATAGCAATACCCCGCAAGGACTGCTGGTAACTGGCTCTACCTTTTTCTGCACAGCCAAGCAACACACATTTTTTCACTTGGATCCAGACACAAGAAATCAGTCCATGGGCTTGTTTTTGTTGTTTTATTGGGGAAAACAACTTGGATATGGTATAGGGATTATGGAGTGCCCAATTTGACTTGAACCATACATGAGGACACCTTCCTTCCTATGTACAGAGAAAAAAATTCTGGACTGCTCTCCTTGCTAGAAACACCCAGTCTCTTGGATCAGTGGCAAAGTTCCTTACAGACCAGGAGCTCTCAATCCCTTTTGGAAGATGGCACACTATGTTGCAAAACTACTTGCAGGAGTATCTCCTCTCCTCTTGTAGAATTGCCCCCAGCTCCACTGCCTGCAGTTACTACCAGGCCAGCCCTCCTGGCTACTTGTCTTCTAGCCCACCTAGCTGCTCTGAAGCTCTCCCAAGACAAGGGATAAAGCTTACTACATGGGGCAGTCTCTCCCCTTGTATATCGCTGGGTGTGCTGATGTAGTCATTCTATCCTCCTTTCTCCCTGCTGCTCTTAGGAAAGATTCCTACTTAAACCAGATGCTGAAAATATTATTTCTAAGACAGCCTGAGCCCCAGCCTGGAGACAGAGCCCCCCTATACCTAGGCCACCTACAGCCTCCTCAGCACTCCATCTTCCACCTGTTTCGAGTGTTAGCATGGCTCTCCCATATTTAAGGGCTGCTCCAGCCACCCTACCATGATATTTTGCGTGGGGATTGGTCAGACTCCCCTAAGTATGCAGATAAGGACCTCCTGGCCTCAGCCCCGCTAACCTCCAGAAGTTTCTACCAGCTTCTGTATTCAGGGGAGGTACCAAAGACCTGCAATGTAGAGCCACCCAGCCTGACCTGCAGTGACCTAACCTAATTAGACTCACACAGTTACCATGAGTTATAAACTTAAATTTGTCTATATTAAAACTAGCAGCACACTAGAGGGTGATGTATATGTATATATATATATATATATATATATATATATATATATATATATATATATATACACACACACACACATGTACTCATACGTTTACATACCCTGGCCGAATTTCAGATTTCTTGCCCATTTTCCAGAGAATGAATGATAACACAAAACTTTTCTTTCACTTATGATTAGTGTTTGGCTGAAGACACGTATTATCAATCAACTGCGTTTCCTCTTTTTAAATCATAATGACAACAAAAACTACCCAAATGACCCTGACCAAAAGTTTACATACCCTGGTGATTTTGGCCTGATAACATGCACACACGTTGACACAAAGGGGTTTGAATGGCTAATAAAGGTAACCATTCTCACCTGTGATCTGTTTGCTTGTAATTAGTGTGTATGTATAAAAGGTCAATGAGTTCTGGACTCCTGACAGACCCTTGCATCTTTCATCCAGTGCTGCACTGACGTTTCTGGATCTGAGTCATGGGGAAAGCAAAAGAATTGTCAAAGGATCTGCAGGAAAAGTTAGGTGAACTGTATAAAACAGGAAAGGGATATAAAAAGATATCCAAGGAACTGAGAATACCAATCAGCAGTGATTAACCA
The DNA here is from genome assembly GCF_905171775.1 of Rana temporaria. Taxonomy (NCBI): domain Eukaryota; kingdom Metazoa; phylum Chordata; class Amphibia; order Anura; family Ranidae; genus Rana; species Rana temporaria. The sequence goes on along the minus strand of NC_053490.1, from coordinate 269,131,852 downwards.
CTTAAGCCCTGTAAGAATTGGCCCCTTAATGACTAGAGCACTTTTTACAATTTGGCACTGCGCTGCTTTAACTGGTAATTGCGTGGTTATGCAATGCTGTACCCAAACGAAATTTGCGTCCTTTTTTTCCCCCACAAATAGAGATTTATTTTGGTTGTATTTGATTGCCTCTGTGTTGTTGTTTTTTCTTGTGATATAAATGGAAAAAGACCAAAAATTTAAAAAAATAATGATATTTTCTGCTTTTTGTTATAAAAAAAAATCCAATAAACTAAATTTTAGTCATAAATGTTATGCCAAAATGTATTCAGACATGTGTCTTTGGTCAAAAATTTTTAATAAGCGCATATTTATTGGTTTGCGCAAAAGTTATAGCGTCTACAAACTAGGGTACATTCTCTGGAAATTCATGCAGCTTTTAGTTTATGAATGCCTATCTCATTTCTTGAGGTGCTAAAATGGCAGGTCAGTACACCCCCCCCCCAAATGATCCCATTTTGGAAAGTAGACACCCCAAGGAAATTGTTGAGAGGCATGTTGAGAACATTTTTTTTTGTCGCAAGTAATTGAAAAAAAAGACTAAATAAATTCATCAGTGTCACATATCAGTGCCTATCAGTGTCACATATCAGTGCCTATCAGTGTCACATATCAGTGCCTCCTTATCGGTGTCACATATCTGTGCCCTCTAGTGCCGCCCTATCTGTGCCTCCTCATCAGTATAACATATTAGTGCCCATCAGTGAAGGAGAAAAATTACCTGTTTGCAAAATGTTATAACAAACTATAAAAAAAAAAAATTGTCAGGGTTTTTTCATTTCTTTTGCAAAAAATAAAAATACCCAGTGGTGATTAAATTAAATACCACCAGCTGGGCACTTGTTTTGCCACCCCCGGGCGGGTGCGTTGATCGCTGTGGAGGTCGGTTGGAGTTGCTGCGGGTGGGGAGGTAAGATGGAGGTCCATGGAGGCCCCCCTTCCCTCACGCGCACTCGGCCAGTTTACCTTTTATTTTGCACAGCATATACTGTTTCACTTGTTGTCCGTTAGACTGGCTGGGTTGGCCTCCGGTCCTTGCCCCTCCTTCAGCGAGTACCCAATTTTTTACTTGATGAGATGCTGGAGATGTGTCGCCCCTATACTTTAAGCTCCAGTTTTTGCATTTTGTATGTTGGGGAGATCTCCACTTTCAGCTCGCTACCTGGCCCTTGGGCCCCTGTGATACTATTATGAGTACTAGGTCCCAATGTGTTTATGTGCACCTTCTTTTTCAAAGTCTACCTTGTTTTTTATGTTATGTTGATAAAACAAAAATGGATGGCTTATTGTTTGATGTAAGACGCTTCTGACAACATGAGTTCTGATGTATCGCTATGCCGTCCTCAAATAAAGATTTTACAAAAAAAAATATTAAATACCACCATAAGAAAGCTCTATTTGTGTGAAAAAAATTTGATAAAAATGTAATTTGGGTACAGTGTTGCATGGCCACCCAATTATCATTGAAAGTGCAACAGCGCTGAAAGCTGAAAGTTGGCCTGGGCAGGAAGGGGGTAAAAGTGCCCAGTAGGCAAGTAGTTAAATACAACAGAATAAATAACAGACTTAAAGCGGGAGTTCACCCTAAAAAAAAATGTTAACATTAGATTGATGCTCATTTTGTCTAGGGGAATCGGGTAGTTTTTTTAAAATCGAAGCAGTACTTATTGTTTTAGAGAGCGATCTTCTCTGCCGCTTCCGGGTATGGTCTTCGGGACTGGGCGTTCCTATTTGATTGACAGGCTTCCGACGGTCGCATCCATCGCGTCACGAGTAGCCGAAAGAAGCCAAACGTTGGTGCGGCTCTATACGGCGCCTGCGCACCGACGTTCGGCTACTTTCGGAAAATCGTGACGCGATGGATGCGACCGTCAGAAGCCTGTCAATCAAATAGGAACGCCCAGTCCCGCAGCCCATACCCGGAAGCGGCGGAGAAGATCGCTCTCTAAAACGGTAAGTACAGCTTTGATTTTAAAAAAACTAGCCGATTCCCCTAGACAAAATGAGCATCAATCTAAGGTTAAAAATGTTCATTTCCAGGTGAACCTCCACTTTAATAAGCCTACAAAGTAACGCTCAGAAACATCTGAGACTGGGTTCACACTATTGCGAATTGGATACGCGTTTTTCTCAGCATCCAATTCGAATTGGATGCGGAGAAAAACGCGTATCCAATTCGCATGTCAGGAGAGTGTGATCTGCATTCAACTGAGCCGGTTCACACATCTCTAGGACAGCTGTGAATTGCACAGAAGCCAAAAAATGTGGGCTGAAATCGGACCGGACCGGATACGGTGAATGGAAACGCATCGGACCCCTGGTGTGACCTGTTCTGTACGGCAGTGTGTACCCAGCCTGAACAATGACCAGAGATGTTGGGCCACACTGATACTCAAGCAGGGCCGCCATCAGGGGGGTACAGGCAGTACACCTGTAAGGGGCCCGGATGGCAATCCCCTTTAAAAAAAAAAAAGGGGTCCGGAGGTTCCCAGGGGCCCACAGGGCCCCAGATGGCAACCCCCCTTTTTTTATTTATTTTTTATATATTTTTATTTTTCTATATTATATATATATATATATATATATATATATATATATATATATATATATATATATACACATATATATATTATATTATATTATTAAAGGGCCCAGAGGTCTCAAGGGCCCTGGATGGCAACCCCCTTTTTTTTTATTTTTTATAAATGTTTATTTTTTATTATGTTATTTTTATTTATTTTTTAATTAAAGGGCCCAGGGGTTTCTTTTATTTGTATTTATTTTTATTAAAGGGCCCAGAGGTCCCAGATGGCAACCCTTTTTTTGTAATTTATTTTTATAAAAAATAATAATAATTTGTGTATATATATATATATATATATATATATATATATATATATATTTTTTTTGTTTGTTTGTTTTAATTAAAGGGCTCAGAGGTCCACAGATGGCAACCCCCCTTTTTTAAAAATAAATAAATATATATTTTTTATTTCTTTTTTTCTTTTTATTAAAGGGCCCAGAGGTCCCCAGGGCCCCGGATGGCTACCCTCCTTTTTTAATATATATTTTTCTTTATTTCCTCCTTTTGTAAAGGGCCCCCCCCCCCTGCTTCTCAATTTTATTTTAGGCGGCAGCACCCCCCCCCCCCCCGGTTCTCTGCTCCAGGAGGGCCCATACCTGAAGCTGTGTAAGGGGCCCCATAATTTCTGATGGCGGCCCTGTACCCAAGCATTCAGAGAACGCAAGCAGAAACGTACATTTTTGCCTGCGTTTTTCAAAAACATGCACAAAAAAAGAGCCAAAACGCGTGTGGTGCTGTTATTTATTAATGGCGCTCCAAATGCAGGTCCTGCGTTTTGTCGTAAAAAGAAAAAAAAAAAAGCACCTTGGCTCAGTGCAAAGAAAAAAAAAGAAGGTACATGAGCTAGTTTGGTGCATGTGTTGTGCATAGCGAAACCCGTTTAAATAAAGTTGCCCTATTCTGTTGCACTACAAGCGACCGCTGTGTCGCAAAGATGTGCACAGCCTGAATACTCAGCATAGGAGCACAGGTGACTGTATAATAGAAAGGCTTTGTATTTGTAGAGAAGTTTGGGAAGCCCCCTTGTGTAGAGCAGTGGAGGAGCCGCCCCTCAGTGCAGGTACTGTACATGCCCCTAGATGAAGACACAATGAAGTTATCTTTAGCCGCCTGCGATGTGCTCAAAATAACTTCCCAGGCTGGGCTACAGACTTGTATTAGCGCTGTGTCACCAGCGAGCGGCGCGGAGTTCCACCAAACAGCTTCGCCCCCTAGCGGCACCCTCTTGTCACTACTTTCCCAAGCCTCCCCCCCTCTCACTCGCTTAGTTTTCCAGTCTACAGCCTAGACCAGCCAATCGACCGCGCCGCTTCCCAGTCACATGATGCAACTCTAACCAATCGCCGGCGAGAGGCCGAGCAGCCACCACGGCCGCCATTAAAGAAAGGAATCTGTAAATTCAAATGGGAAAGCTGGCCCGACATTGATCGTATTATTGGTAGTTATCGGCTCCCATCGCTGGGATTGATCTGAGAAGAAGCGGAGAGGAGCCAGGAAGGCGAGCCCTAGCGGAGGGGAAGAGCGGCTCGTGTGTGCGCAGGAGCGGAGAGACACAGGGAGGAGGAGGAGAGGAAAATGGCGAACCTGTGAGGAAAAAGAAGCCGACAAACACCCGGAGACCGGCGGCGTGTGGCTGAGCGAGGACTCGCCGCTCTTCCTTTGTGTCAGACGCCTCTCCCTCATCTTGCAGGCCCCAGCGGCCTCTCAGCGCTCAGGTGTCCGGGCGGTTCCCGCCATGCTCTGCGCCCCGAGTAGGGGGACCAGCGGCGGGGGAGGGACGACTCAGACATCGCCCGGAGACCGGCGCCTCTAAAGCACCGGATCGGCTACTCATTGCGCCATTTCCACGGACATTCCATAGAAGGGCACGATTATCCCCCCACCCCCCTCTGATCACACGTGCAGCTATTCCGATCAGGATGATGGTGTAGTGTCCGGGCAAGTGGAGGAGGAGGTCGCTGGCTGCTCACAGCTGTGTGTGTTGTGTGTCTCTTTCTTGTTCGGGGTGGGATAATGGCGTGTGTTCCCTGACTGTGAGGATGAGTTCATGTTTTGTGCCGAACGGGGCCAGTCTGGAGGATTGCCACTCCAACCTCTTCTGTCTGGTGAGTAGATCGGGGAGACACACTCCTATACACATGTCTACAATCAGAAGATCTCACTCCGTGTGTGTGTATACACATCACACCGGCCTCATCTACATCTAATGTGATCGGGGTACACACTGTACATCCCACAATATACAACACTCATACTCCTTATGTGACAATCTACAGACACTGTCTTCCCTAGGTTCCTCTCTCTCTGAAATCTGTGTGTTGGTAAAGGAGGGTAGTTTCCAAAGACTGGCTACCAATCCACTTTTAGCTTTAATTTTCAAAGCTTAACTGGACAAGCTGAAGCTAGAAGCAGATTGGTTGCTATGCACAGCTGCTCTAGATTCTGGCTGCTGATTGCACAATCTCCTCCTCCTCCTTTAAGTAAGCTATGCAATCTGATTGGACAATCTCTTTTAAGTGAGTTATACAATCTGATTGGACATTTTCCTTTTTAAGCAAACCATACAATCTAATTGGATAAACTTTTTTTAAGCGTCCAATTAGTTTGTATGGCTCGCTTAAAATGGAGATCATCCAATCGTATTGTATAGCTCAATCTCCTTTAAACAAGTTATACAGTCAGATTGGACAATCTCCTTTTAAGCATCTAATAAGATAGTATAGCGTGATCTATACTATCTAATTGGACAGTCTCCATTTAAGCAAGCTATACAATCTCCTTTTAGCGGTCCAATTAGATTTTATAGCTCAATCTCCTTTTAAAGAGGAAGTAAACCCCCAATGGGTTTTACTTCCTCTTTGTTTCCCTGCAAAGGTAAAGCATAATAGTAGCCCATTATGTGACACTTACCTGCAGGAAAAGCCCGTGATGTCCCCGTCTTCCACGCTGGCAGCGAGCGTCCATTCTTCAACCCTCTTCCTTCCGGGGCTGTGTACTCTGGCTCTGTAACTGGCTGGAGTCACGTGACGTCACTCCCGCGCAGGAGCCGCCAGTCACGGCATGACCCCAGGTTGCAGCGGCGCATGCGCAGAACACCGCATCGCTTGGGGACATTGCAAATATCTCCTAAACCGTGTAGGTTAAGGAGATATTTCCAGAACCTACAGGTAAGCCTTAATCTAGCCTTATCTGTAGGTGAAAGTGGTCTGTATGGGTTTACAACCACTTCTAGGCCCCTTTCACACAGGGCAGATCAGTAATGATCCGCCCCGTGAACCTCCGCTTGCTCAGCGGGGATCGCTCCGTTGATCCCCGCTGAGCCGGCGGATGACAGGGCGGTCCCCGCACACTCCCCTATAGGGGGGATCGGATGAACACGGACCGTCTGTCCGTGTTTATCCGATCCGCCAGACGGATGGAAAAGTAGGTTTTTCCTCCGTCACACTTTGCCGGGTCGGATGTCAGCGGGCATGTCACCGCTGACATCCGCGGCTCCATAGAGGAGCATGGAGCGCCCGTTCAGGTCCGCCTACAACTGTACAGTCAGGTTGCACTCACTTTAAGTGAGTTTTACAATCTGATTGGACAATTTCTATTTAGCGATCTTATCTATACAGTCCGATTGGACAGTCTCCACTAAGCAAGCTTTACAATCTGATTGGACAGTCTGCACTAGGGATGAGCTCCGGGGTGTTCGCACAGTCCATGTGCAGAGCCCGCCAGGAAGTCTGCACGGTGCTGTGCTAACTACAGGCAGGAAGACATTGTCCCGATGCTCGGCTGCAGAGATCGGGAAATGTCTCCCTGCCTGTGATAAGCGCAGCACCGTGCAGACTTCCTGGCGGGCTCTGCACGTGGACTTTGCGAACACGCCGGAGCTCATCCCTAGTCTCCACTAAGCGAGCTTTACAATCTGATTGGACAGTCTCCACTAAGCGAGCTTTACAATCTGATTGGACAGTCTCCACTTAGCGAGCTTTACAATCTGATTGGACAGTCTCCACTAGGGATGAGCTCCGGTGTTTGCACAGTCCATGTGCAGAGCCCGCCAGGAAGTCTGCACGGTGCTGCGCTAACTACAGGCAGGAAGACATTGTCCCGATGCTCGGCTGCAGAGATCGGGAAATGTCTCCCTGCCTGTGATAAGCGCAGCACCGTGCAGACTTCCTGGTGAGCTCTGTACGTGGACTGTGCGAACACGCCGGAGCTCATCCCTAGTCTCCACTAAGCGAGCTTTACAATCTGATTGGACAGTCTCCACTAAGCAAGCTTTACAATCTGATTGGACAGTATCCACTTAGCGAGCTTTACAATCTGATTGGACAGTCTCCACTAAGCGAGCTTTACAATCTGATTGGACAGTCTCCACTAAGCGAGCTTTACAATCTGATTGGACAGTCTTCTTTAAAACTTTGAAATAAGAAGACACATCCACTAAGTTTGTATCACATCAAGCAGGCCCTCGCACTGCATAGGTGATTTTACAAGCAGATTATATAGTGTATGACCTCCTTTAGAAATAATAGCGGCTATGTACTGCAAGAATCTACCTGTCTGGACAGTTTGGTAAATTATAAATTTGATGGTATGGTCCAGGTATAATGTGTAGGGTGACCCTTATAAATGGCCTATTGACAAGGCTGGAACTTTTCTTTTTTCTTTTAAAAAAAATAAATAATAATTTGCATGAAATATTAAGCTGTACAACTTTTATTTTGAGTTGCCAAAACTATGTATTATGAGGAAAATAGTTTAACAATCGGTTTAAAAATCAAGAAAGGTCCTTATGCTACATAGTTGATGGTAGTTCTAGTACAGCCCAATTGTATAATTATTTGGTTGGTATTCTACTGCATTTCCATGGGATTTAGAGGATTATCGCTCCCCTTCATTTATTTGTCTTGTATTGTACATTATTCTGGATTTTTATGGTGCCTACAGTGTGCACGGAGCTTTACAAAAAAAAAGCAGAGCGTACAGTTACAGCACCATGCAGACGAACAAGGGTTAGGAGGGCCCTGCTCATGAGCGCTTACAAGTTACTAAATGTTTGTTTTGCAAACCATAAGTGTAAGTGTGTATATATAATATGTGGCCCAGTTATTTCATCTTGATTGCAGTCTTCCCAGAAGTCGTGACTTGTTTGTAAATGTCACACAGTTGGGTTATCGCTCTTGAAATGCACTTTCTATTCAGCTCAGAGTCTGGCCTCAGCAGACCTTATTTTGCACTGTCTGTCCAATTCCTCTGATCCAAGGTTACTTGTGTTTTCAGTGCTTCGGCTGTATTCAGCCCTTCCTATTCTCTCTGTGGGAGTGGAGCCTGGGAAGGAGGAGGCAGGAAGCAGCCATTTTCATGGCTCTTATGATGGGCCTGGCCCTGACTTTTTAGGATATTCAGTGTTTTGTGTTTTCTGCCTAATGTTTTTTAGCGGACTTGCCTACTATATCTTTTTTTTTTTTTTTTTTTTTTTTTTTACACAAGTCTTTTTGGTATGACAACGTGTATGACTTGTTCTAACAGCGTGCTTTCATCTGCGTGTTTTCATCTTCTTTTGTCTCTTGCAGCTTCCCCTGTCCTCAGATAATCCCCTCATGTTGTAATCTGTTGCTGTTTACATTTTTACATTCACTCGTCTTTTTTTTATTTTTTTTTCTATTTACATTTTCTTTTTAAGTTTTGAGAATTATTGCAGTTGACTTTCAACGGTTTTGCAAACTTGTCTGGCACTTATGCTTTATTTAATTTTTACTAAAATGAATAATTGTGCAACATTTATATATAACCTAGATAATTACCTAGGCAGGGAAATGAGTGATCTACTAAGGGTGTTTTTTGTTTTGTTTTCCTTGAAATTGGATATGCTGTAGCAGCCTGCAGCACACAATCTTTGATAGCATGAAACCTAAACTGTACAAGTGGAGAATCTGAGTAGGTGGGTCTTCCTGGGATTAGTTATGACTGACACAAACAAAAACCAAAACATAACACACACACACACACACACTGATGGCCAAACCACTGGTTAAAGACCAGTTATCATGCCACTCAAAGTAGCTGCGTGCCTGGCCTCATTATCTTTGATGCCAGCCACCTCCTAGTTCCAGCTTTAGTGTAGCTTGTAAAAGTGTAGCGTGTGATGTTTCTGAAAACCCTTTCTGTACATGCTGGCAGTCTGTAACCTAGTTGTGATGAATGAAATGAACACATTTACACCCATCCCCCGTCTTTGTCCCTGTGAAGGAAGATAAAATGAGGCTGAATTCCAGCTGTTAGTAAGTGATCAGTGGTAAACCTTGAAATTTTTGTATTGTTGCCTTTCAAGTAATTATAGCTCAGGAATGTGCTTCTGCCAGCTAGGCCACTTGTTCATAAGTGAAGTAGTAACAATATTTTTTGGTTTATCTTTACAGAATCTTTTTTTCTGCTTTCTATATTTTTTTTTTTTTTTGTTTGTCTTGAGGTTTAGCATTTCAAGCTATATAATTTTATGTTAATCACAGTAGTCAAGTACAGTCAGCAGGCAGTATTGGATACATTCAAGAAGCCAGGTGCTTGTTTTGAGCATTATAGTTTATTTATTTTTATTGTTTCAATGGTTATGTTTTGTTCACTGGTTCCTAAGTGCCGGTGACTTGTCCTGAATGTTCCCCTATGGGGGAAGTTCCTCCACTGACTGCGCAGGCGCAAACTTCCCGACGGAAATCCCCGAACCTCGCCCGGCATCCAGGCTCATTCTTTAACATCCCCGTGGATTGGAGGATGTTAAAAAAAGAGCCAGGAGGCCGAGCGAGCGAAGCGAGCCGTCCGAGCGCAGCGAGGACGTGAGGCCGACTGGCCACTTACCTCACTATCCACGTCGCCCTGGATGCCGGCCGCCGTTCGGGGATTTCCGTCAGCAAGTTTGCACCTGCGCAGTGCTTGAAGGAACTTTCCCGATGGCTGGAACCATCTCAGCGCATCAGTTCGCGCATGCGCTGGAACTTCCACGATAGCTGGAACCAGCATGTCAGATCACCGGTTCACACTACAGCGACTTGGGATTCGACTTGTGTCACCCAAAACGAGAAATTCCATTGAAGTGAATGAGAGCCATCTCAATGTACACTACTGAAGTCGCTCCGACTTCAGAAAAGGTTCCTGTACTACTTCTAGGCGACTTGTACCCATAGATTTCAATGGAAGTCGCCTCCAAAGTCGGATCCCTGTCTTTACTGAAGCAACTTTACAGGAAAAGAAAATAGTTTACTCAGGCAAACCCCTCCCTCCCACAGAGCTGATTATTCTGTGATTGGCCAAAGTCGCCTGTCCTGGAGGCAACTTTAGGTTGCGTTGTAAGTTGCTCCAAGTCGCGCTATAAGTCGGGTTGCCCCTTAAACGTCACGTTTTTGCGTGTGCAGTGATTTCTATTTAATGTGAATTTTTTTACTACCGGTAAGCTTGTGTTTCCCTTTTGAAGTAATTTCCATCTTCTTTATTCTTTGGGGCTTTATTGTGATCTGCATTGAGTTGTAGTGCATTTGCATGTGTTTCTGTGCAGAAAAATGCAGCTTGTAATACTACAACCCCCCCCCCCCACTGCGCGTATGAACTATGCCCACAGAGTAATCTGGATTTTGGACTGTCTATGCAGTTAAAGCGGAGGTTCACCCTAAAAACATGTATATACCATTGCATTCAGCATACTTCCGACATGTACAGTATGCTGTTTTTTTATTTTTTTTTTTTTATTTTTTTCGCTGTACATACCGTATTATTGTTCTTTTACACCCATCTTCCGGGTTCTCACTCCGTTCCTATGCAGCGGTGCACTGTCACCTGGGACTTGGCCTAGATGATTGACGTGCTTGATAAAAACTTTCCCCCGACGTATAAGGCGCGTCACGAGTTTCCGAAAATAGCCGAACTGGGAGTCTGCTCTATACGGCGCCTGCGCACAGACTAGGAGCTGTGTAGAGCTGACTGCGCAGGCGCCGTATAGAGCCGACTCCCAGTTCGGCTATTTCCGCAACTCATGACGCGCCTTATCCGCCGGGGGAACATTTTTATGAAGCACTTCAATCATCTAGGCCAAGTCCCAGGTGACATTGCGCCGCTGCATAGGAACGCCTACTCTCGATGGAGCGAGTACCCGGAAATCGGGTGGAAAAGAACAATAATACGGTAGGTACAGCAAAAAAAAAAAAACAGAGCATACTGTACATGTTGGAAGTATGCTGAATGTAATGGTATATACATGGTTTTTAGGGTGAACCTCCGCTTTAACTTAGGCTGGATCCACACCTATGCATTTTTACTGCTTTTTGCAGGTTTGCACTACAGAACTTGTTCCATAGGAAAACATGTTAAATGCACTGTAGTGCAAATCTGCAAAAAGCACTAAAAATGCATAGGTGTGAATCTAGCCTCAGGGTTGCACAGTTATAGGTTTCAATGCCGATACTTAGGGCCCTTTCACACAGAGCGGATCAGTAATGATCCGCTCCGTGTGTCCGCAAAGCTCAGCGGGGATCCTCCGTAAAATCCCCGCTGAGCTGGCAGCTGACAGGGCGGTCCCCGCACACTGTGCAGGGACCGCCCTGTGTTTCCTCCGCTCTCCCCTATGGGGGATTGGACGAACATGGACCGTATGTCCGTGTTCATCCAATCCGGCAGACGGAAGAAAAATAGGATTTCTTCCGTCTGCAAATGCGGATCTTTGCGGAGGCGGACAAATTACGGGTGTCAGCGGAGTTTAAAAAAAAAAAAATGTGTGTGTGTGTGTATGTATGTATTCAACTTTTTCAAAATTAATAACATGAATTTATTGTTGGCTGTTATCGGCACCTGTGGCTCAAGAAAAATGCATCCCTTTAAATCCTATGCGTGTCTTCACACTGGTCACAGAATCGATGTCGCGTGCCGATCGCAGCCATGTTGTGTTGCTAGGACATGGCGCGACCCCATGCGGCTCTTTAACCATGTGATCGGCTGTGACCAATCACAGCCGGTCACATGTAAATGCAGAGATGCTGGTAATCGGCTCTCCTTGCCTCACACTGACAGTGTGAGGCGAGGAGAGCCGATCAGCGTCATTTCCTCACAGGGGACAGCTAGGTATGTAATCGGGCACTAATCATCAGTTCCCTGATTACAATTAGGTGCCCACCAGTGCCAGTAATGATTGCCCACCCCTGGCAGCAATCATTGGCCAATAGTGATGCCAGTCAGTGCTGCCCCAGTGCGGCATATTCGTGCCGCCTCATTAGCGCCCATCAGTGAAGGAAAAAAATTACTTATTTGCAAATTTTACTGACAAACTAAGAACTTTTTATTTTTTTTCAAAAAATTTGGTCCTTCCAAAAAAAAAAAACTAGAAGTGATTATATACCACCCAAGGAAGCTCTATTTGTGTGAAGAAAATGATACAAATTTCACATAATTACGATGTAGCATGGAAGCTGAAAAATGGCTAGCGCAGGTATTGAGGTTAAAAATGCATCCCACTGCATCTGGTGTGTAAGAGCCCTAAAGCTGGCCATACACCCAGAAATCATCTGCAGATTTTCTACGGTTGGATGGAAAAAGTGCAACATATTTCTCCATGTACGCTAAACTGTGGCCCAGTGGGACATTCCTCCATCCACAATCTTCAGTATCTTGCTAGTCGGCCCGCTGGCTTTCAACCTAAACAATGCCTGCACCCAATCAGAATGTTCAGGTATTGTGAGAGCCAGCGGGGCCGACTAGCAAGATATGGAAGCTTGGGCCAGTGGGAGATTCTTCAATCCACACAGTTCAGCGTAGATGGAGGAATCTGTTCCACTTTTTTCATCTGACCATAGAAAATCATGGAAGCATTGCGCAATAAAGCTGGCCATATACCTATAGATTATCTGCAGATTTTCTATCAAGTTTTCTGTTGATTTGACCACTCCTACTTGAGATTTAATTTAGAGAAAAAGAAAATGTTTGCACTAAGATGCTTCTTTTTTCGCAGTTATGCTTAAAGGGTTCTTTTGCCCACTCACAAAACATGAAAAGTGAATTTATGCCACCCTTCTGGTCCACACTGCTAGTATGTTATATCATTGACATTATCTTCTGACGTACTCCCCAGCGGGTGTAAAGCTGGCTATAGACGGTTCGGATCTCTGTCCCTGCGGAATCTGACAAGATTCAAACCATGTATGGGCAGGCTGGTTGTACCCAAAATAATTAATCAACTTGGGTACAAGCAGCCTGTTACATTTTTTCATGCAATTATTTCAAGCGGCTAAAACTTCTGGCAACGATCGCTGTGTTTTCTCCTGGCAGGAATGGCTCCTCCTGACCATCCACTGGGAGAACACAATAGCTCCATGAGAGGGATTTCCCCATCAACACTGTGTTGATGGGGAAATCAAGCAAATTTCTTCCTGCAACCACCCTCTATAGCTGGCTTAAGGGTCAGGCACTTGAAAACTTCATGAATCAATGCTTGAGGCTGTATAGCAATAATTTAGTGCAAGGGCCTGCAGATTGATTGGATTGTGTAGGAAGGTCCTCATATTACATAGGTTTGGTAAATTTTAAAATTGATTGTACAAAGTCAGATTACAATGTGTGGTGATATTTCCACTTCCTTTCTATGCAGTAATTTGTATGTTGTGGTAAGGTTGCCTTAACAAAGGTTTTAACACACCTGAAGCTTATTTATTTTAAAGGGGGTTGTAAAGGAAAACATTTTTCTTCATAATAAGCATCCTTTACCTGCAGACATTCCTCTTTTCACTTCCTCATTGTTCACTTCCTGCTTGTCTGATTGTTACTCACCACCGTGAAGGGAGGCTTTACTGCGGTGGTCAGCGACATGCTCACCCCCTCCTGGGAACTACATCTGTGCGGCAGGACGCTCTTTACGTGTTAGAGACTTCATGGAGGTGTGACTTACTGGGCGTGCCGCAATGCATACTGGGAAATGTAGTTCTTACATGAACGAGTGCCGCAAACCAGGAAGTGAATGAGAGAACCGAAATTAGAACGCTGGAGGTGATATAGATGAAGGAATTTAATAGGTATTTACTCGTTTTTTTAACAGAATCATTACACTATTCTGTCGGTCTACCTTGCAGACATTAATTTTAGGCAAAACATTTTTTCCCTTTAACTCTCCACAATGCACAGATGGTTGACACTGTGGGCTTAACTGTACAGTTCGCTTTCTAGTTGTATTGGGGTGTAATTTACATTGCATGATGCAGAGTAGGGTACATTGCAGTTATGTTACTGCAGTGCCCAGGTCTGATTAGGTGCTTCATGTTTGTGGTCCAATTCTCCCTTTTGTTGCAAATCCTGGTATTGTAATGAAGTATTGATCACTTTTTACTTTTTTATTTTTCTCCTCTGTAATTTGCTCCCTTGTGATTGTCTGTCTGGTGAAAATGTTGAAATTTTGCCTGCTGTCATTTGGGATTTTGTAGACCCAGCTGTGTCCATGAATTATTTCAGTATACAAGATTTATAGGTAGCACTCTGTTGACAGCTGCTCGATGACAATTCCCATTTGAACTTCTTCTCTTGGGTTAAATTAAAGATGATCTCCAGCTTTTTTGTGGAGTCTAAATAGTTTGTGTGGACCAAGCTGGTCATAACAAACTATTACCTTCACTACTAGATGTGCCTGTTGTATGAAGCCTTGGATACTAGTATACAACACTGTGTTCCAGCAGTGAGATGGGAACTTCTCCTTTCGCTTCTGGTACAAAATCAACTTGAGCCAGACAGTTTCCTCTGAATGGCTGAGTTTGAGATTGTAATGTCATCCACCTGCCTCTCCACCACAGCCAATCATTGGCAGCTCTGTATTCGAGGGCTGGTTCACACCAGGTATTGCAGGGAAATATGCATGCGCGTGGTGCATTTTGACAGCCCGTTTATTTGAATAGGCTGCAAAACGCATCGGACTGTAAAAGGCACTTGCACTACTTTTAAAAAGGCACTGCACCAAATTGCATAGTACTGTAGTGCCTGCAAATGTACTTTGTTTGCGGTGCCATTAACCATAGATTGACACCTGCATGCAGATCGCAAGGGCAACGCTCTGCAGGAAATGTGCACAGAATGCACCTTTCCCACTGGTGTTAACTGGCCCTCCATAGAATACAAAGCTCCCTGGAAATGGCTGTGCGCTGCTCAGCCAAACTCAATCTTGTTTGGGGAGTGAGACTCTGCAAAAGGGGAGCACAGCGCTGTATACTGTAAGTAGCCAAGGCTACACACTGTTTATACAGTGTACACAGCAAGCACATCTAGTAGTGAAGGTAATGGTTAATTTGGACCAAGCTAGTCCAAACAATTTAAACTTAAAGGGTCACTAAAGGAACACCCCCCTTTTTTTTTTTTTTTTTTTATTACTGTCCTCCCTGGCTCCTATTGTATATACATGCTGGGTATCTGAAGCAAAAACAGAACATTTTACACAATTTATTTTGGGCATATGGCAAATCCTGTGTTGCAAAATTCTTGAGATATTGGGTTGATTTTTAGTGTTCAAATACAACATTTTCAGGATTTGGTTTACCTGTTTTAAGCAAGTACAAACATTTGTGGATGGTTTTGTATTATTGCTCTGGCTATATGTTAATATTTAATTTATTTTTCCAGGCTGACCTTACAGGAATCAAATGGAAGCAGTACGTATGGCAAGGTCCCACTTCTGCTCCAATCCTCTTTCCAGTCACAGAAGAGGATCCCATACTGAGCAGTTTCAGTCGATGTCTGAAGGCTGATGTGCTAAGCGTATGGCGACGAGATCAACGCCCTGGACGTAGAGAACTTTGGATATTTTGGTGGGGAGATGACCCAAACTTTGCTGATCTTATCCATCATGACTTGAACGGTAAACTCTTTAGTGTGGTATTAGTCGCTCCTACAGTAGTTTATGCCCTTTTTGTATTTTTTTTTATTTTATGCCATTACAAAGTAATACTTCTTAAAATGGGGAGGTCTAGGGTGTTGCTGAAGCAGTAAAGAACTGCTCACATAATGTATCTTTACATCTTATTTCAGCTTTTTGTTTATTAGCTTGGTACTTTACTGGGGTAAATTTGTGTTGTGTAAAGCAGCCTTTCTCCTTACATTCATTCTTTACCTGCACTGAAAAATCACAGCTATAACTTGGTTACTGTGAGCAGCATAGATTATAGTGTTTCAGAGACGCTGGATTTATTGCCTGGTTCTGCTTCTTGTGGAGGAAGACATTGTTCTGTCAGTGACTACTATAGAGTCCCACAATACCCATACCTTGCATAAATAGTCATAAATATCACATTTTGTAGTGTTTTTAAAACCTTGACTTGAAAATTACTTTATTAGAATTAAACTCTTCGATTTATTTATAAAGCAGCATGGTTTTTAAATTTGTCCTTGGTTACCTATAACATTTCTAACATGTCACTTCTCTGAACTTGCGTTTTGGTAGGGTACGTAACTCTAAACATCACCAAATCCCACGACTGTCCGCAGCACTTAAATGGGCATAGAATTCCAGTTGGTCTCTCCTCCTGCCCACCTGCTATCCACACCCAGGTTACCACTTGAATTAAAGATGGTTACTCACGGCTCCAATGTCGAAAGACATTTGCCTGTTTAACCACTTAAGACCGGGACCTTTAGGCAGCTAAAAGACCCGGCCAGGTTTTGCGATTCGGCACTGTGTCGCTTTAACAGACAATTGCGCGGTCGTTCGACGTGGCTCCTAAACAAAATTGGCGTCCTACCCCCCCCCCACACAAATAGAGATTTCTTTTGGTGGTATTTGATCACCTCTGCGGTTTTTATTTTTTGCGCTATAAACAAAAATAGAGCAACAATTTAGAAAAAAATGCAATATTTTTAACTTTTTGCTATATCCCCCAAAAATATATAAAAACATTTTTTTCCCCCAGTTTAGGCTGATACGTATTCTTTTACCTATTTTTGGTAAAAAAAATTGCAATAAGCGTTTATCAGTTGGTTTGCGCAAAATTTTTAGCGTTTACAAAATAGGGGATAGTTTTTATTGCAGTTTTATAAAAAATTTTTTTTTTTTTTTACTACTAATGGCGGCATTTTTTTTTATTTTTTCGTGACTGCGACATTATGGCGGAAACTTTGGCAATTTTGACACATTTTTGGGACCATTGTCATTTTCACAGCAAAAAATGCATTCTTTACTGTGAAAATGACAATTGCAGTTTGGGAGTTAACCACAAGGGGGCGCTGAAGGGGTTATGTATGACCTAATGTGTTTCTAACTGTAGGGGGGGGGTGTGGCTGTAGGTGTGACGTCATCGATTGTGTATCCCTATAAAAGGATCACACGATCGGTGACGGCGCCACAGTGAAGAACGGGGAAGCTGTGTTTACACACAGCTCCCCCCGTTCTTCAGCTCCGGGGACCGATCGCGGGACTCCAGCGGCGATCGGGTCCCAGAGCTTCGGACCGGGTCGCGGGCGCGCATCCGCGACCCACGGCTGGGCACTAGCACAGGACGTACCTGTATGTGCCCAGCCGTGCCATTCTGCCGACGTAAATGTGCAGGAGGCGGTCCTTAAGTGGTAAAAAAAAAATTGCAAACCTTCGGGGTGTGTGTGTGTGTGTGTGTGTGTGTGTGTAGATCAGTCTGTCTGACAGAAGCTGACAGTTTGACCTGGTTTTTGTTGGACGAGTTTGCTGGAAAACAGCAGCCGACTAATGGCAGTGAGTGCTGATCGGAGTGTTCTGGTGGGGGGCATCTCCTTGTCAGCACTCAACAGCTCAGCAAGGGAGATCGATGTACTAATGTTGGATAGTTCAGCGTCTGTCATTTTTATTTAGTTTTTATGGCAGAATGACTCTTGGCTACTTAGGTTAGCAGAGCACGGTTGGTATCCGCAATGTTCAAGTCTTGCTACAAGTACATGGTTGAATTGAGTTCTGACTGGGCCATTCTCAGACATGGAGGCGTTGGTTCAATACCGCATGAATTTTTGCCTTAAAATTATATTTATCTCATCAGTAGTCTTATCAGTGTTCAAATAACTAGACATGCCTTATTTAATGGATGAGTTGACTTTTTCTGTTTTGCAGTGTTTTTTAGCAATTTTAGGTGTTTTAATAAACTGAGAAGTTTTGTTTCAGTTCTCAGAGGAAAATGATCTCCTCTGCAGCCGGTTTAATAAACTGAGAACTTCAGTTCTCAGAGGGAGAACAGAGAAGTGTTTCCTCTGAAAACGGCTGAGATCTGTGTAAAAGTGGGTGGGCTGCCTGTAATCTCGTGAGATATTGTGAGATTGCAGAGCAGCCGAGTTCAAAAAGTGAAACTAAAGTTTAAAAGAACATGTCATTTGTTAATATTCATTTATAACCCCCTGATGCTGATATTGGGAAGAAATTCCTTCTTCCTCTTATCGCACCAGATTCTCCACCTCTGAGCTGGTGAATCTGGAAGGGAGATATTTCAGTGGAAGAGCTGTGAGATCTTCAGATCTCCGTTTATTAAACTGGCCGTTTGTGACAAAAAAGCCATGTGCTGTGATGAGAAGGGGAGAACATGTTCTCTGCTCCTAAACTCCGTTTATTAAACTGGCAATCGTCTGAGATAAGCCGTGATCATCATGGTTTATTAAACGTACACCTGTGTGTGTGTGTGTGTGTGTGTGTGTGTGTTTTTTTTTTTTTTTCTCTCCAATCTTTAACACTGCATTAGTGAAGACACACTAAGGCGGTGTTGCTTTTCAGAGATCATTTGACAGGCCGCAAGTAGGTCGTCTCCTACCTGGCTGTTGTAACCCTGAAATTACTGACCTTCTGCACTGCAACCATGTAAATTGCATTGCCATGTGGCCCCATAAACTTAAAACGGGCCATGTTTGGAGGTGCTGCTCGCAGAATGCGACATTTGTGTTTTTTTTTTTTTTTTGCTGTGGCATGTTTGCAGCCCAGAACGGCTGTGTGTCCATGTTTAGGTGGGTGGTAAAAACGCAGCTCAGTTGCTACCTTTTACCACACCCTAGCTGCATTCATCGAACAATCTCCCTCTGATGCATAATTGCAAATTTTTTGCATTCTCACACTGATGCATTGGATTTTTCTTACTTGCTGGCTAGTGCAGAGCTGCGTAAAGTGGTTGTAAACCCTATTATAAAAAAAAAAAAGACAAAGGCAGAATGAGCTAGTATGCATAGCATACTAGCTCATTATGAATTGCATAACCCCCCCCCCTCCCCTTCTCGGTCGGCGACATCTCTCCCGGGGGTTACTTCCTGGTATCGCTCCGATGGGCTGGAGCCGCGATGACGTCCCTCCCATGCATGCGTGAGCCGCCGGTAACGACACGCTCATTGAAGCAATGGTACATGGGTGCCATTGCTTTAGTTTGCCCCAGTGCGCATATATTGATGACATCAGCACATACAGGGGGATATCTCCTAAACCGTGCAGCTACAGGTAAGCCTTAATATAGGCTTACCTGTAGCATAAAGTTGCCTGTAAGGGTTTACAACCACTTTAAATACTGAATGCCTGTACCGATTAAGTGTATTAACTAATTTATTTATCTTGCATATTTTATCAATTAACAAAATGCAAGTAAATGAACGGCATCAATTCTGCTACGTACACTTGCATGCAGTTTTTGAATGAATTTGGCAGGTAGAATGTTCTAAACATCCTGGAGAACTAACCACTTATCTGAGGATGTAGGCTGCCTCATATCCTTCTGTCTCCATGTAATCCTACCCAGGCAGACTTGATGATGACATCAGGGCTCTGTTGGGGCCAAACCATCATTTCTTTTACTCCTTGCTCTTCCTTGCACTGAAAATAGTTCTTAATGACATTTGCTTTATGTTTGGGGTTATTGTCCTACTGCAGAATAAGTTTGGGGCCAACTGCATGTCTCCATGATGGATTCCTCAGTATAGGGGACACCATTGATCTTGACCAAATTTCCAACTCCATTTGCAGAAATGCAGCCCCAAACTTGCAAGGAACCTCCACCATGCACCCCAGTTTCTATGTTTTCATTCATAGCGCTCCAGCCTTTCGTTAACACACTGCCTTCTGCTACAAGGAAATATTTCAAATTAGTGTTGCTTCCACGTTGGCTTTTTGGCCACACTTCTTCCATGGAGACCACTTTTGGCCAGACTTCTCTGGACAGTAGCTGGGTGTACCCACGTCCCACTGGTTTTCACCAGCTCTGTGCTGATGGCACTGCTGGACATATTCCAATGTTGCAGGGAATAGGCATGATTTGTCTTTTTTTTTTTTTTTATCTGCTGCATTAAATTTTCCTGGCTGACCACTGTGTCTACGGCCATCAATGCTGACTTTCTTTGTGTTTATTCAAAAGAGCTTGAATGTCACATCTTGAAACCCTATTCCACCTTGAAATCTTTGCCTGGGAGAGACTTTGCTGATGCAGTATAACTACCTTGTGTCCTGTTGCTGTGTTCAGTCTTGCCGTAGTGTATGACTTGCAACAGGAAACTGACTTTCAACCTCGCCTTTTAGAAGCAGAGTTTGGCTATTCCTCACTCCGTTTTAAGCTTCCTACACAGTTGTTCCCTTTTAGTTAATGGCTGCTTGTTGTTTGTTAATCATACACCTGACTCTAATCCTACAACATTGCAAACTTTTAGGCCTCATGCACAATGTATGTTAACCACTTCTGATTCGCGCTATAGCCGAAAGACTACAGCGTGGACCAGAATTGCCGGGAGGGCGTCCCTGGACGTCGTCCTGTGCTCGAGCGGCCTGTGCGCCCCCCTGTGATCAGCGAGTCAATGAGACTCGTTGATCGGAGTAAGGGGTCGATCCCTGCTTGCTGTGGGGGCACTCAACAGGAGGGAGGGGCCAGGAGCACAGAAGAGGGACCTGAGAAGAGGAGGATCCAGGCCACTCTGTGCAAAACTAACTGCAGGTAAGCATGACATGTTTAAAAAAAAAATAAAAAAAAAATAGAAATATATATATATATATATATATATATATATATATATAATGTGTGTGTGTGTGTCTGCTTGCTCTTTTTGGGCAAACCTAGCTTATCTAGACTCTCTTTAAAGGGGTTGTAAAGGTACAATCCCCCCCCCAAATAGCTTCCTTTGCCTTAGTGCAGTCCTCCTTCACTTACCTTATCCTTCCATTTTGCTTTTCTTATGAGAAATCCTCACTTCCTGTTCTTCTGTCTGTAACTCCACACAGTAATGCAACACTTTCTCCCTGGTGTGGAGAAAGCCTATTGAGGGGGCGAGCAGGAGTGTCAGGACGCCCACTAACACACAGCTCCTTTGTAATGATTTTGTGTTTCAACAGATATATATATATATATATATATATATATATATATATATATATATATATAATCATTTTTTTTTTTTACTTTAGCATTACTGTTAAGATTGAGGATTACAAATGCAAATTAGTTCACGGATAATCACATAATTATGTTTTTGTGTAAAAGAATAAGCTATTCATATCTAAAAGTGTTAAATACTTGAAAAAAAAAAAAAAAGTCCCCCCCCCCCCCCCCCCCATTTAAAAAAAAAAAACTAAAGCAGAACCTTATCACTAAAATGCAGGTCTCCAGTCAGCCTAGCCTGAGATGATGTTACCACTCCCATCTCCAATATGTCACTGAAACTTTGTAGCAGTCAGAAAACGAGACACAGCAGCAGCTGATCGGTGTCTGGCATTTGTGAACACAACCAAAATATGCACAAGTACCAGGATCTACATGATTGTGTAATCTGAGTCAGCATCATGAAGTAGACACTGTCCCTGAATAACTTCTGAACAAAATTAACTGTCCTATTCTAGAGAAAGAGGATAAAGGAATTGACAGCAGAAATACTGTGTGCAGGATGTACACAATGTTTTGTCAGATACCAGGGACTTTATACAGGGAAACACTGTTGGGGTGTGTGTGTGTGTGTGTGTGTGTGTGTGTGTGTGTGTATGTATTGGAGCTGCACGATTCTGAATAAAATAAAAATAAATCTCAATTCTTTTTTTGTATTTAAAAATTTTTTTTTCTTAGAATAGAAGATCACGATTCTCGCGGCGTAACATCTTTTACATTTACATTGGGCTAACTTTACTGTGTTTTTTTTTTTTTTTTAATTGACGTACATTTTTACCCCCAAAAAAATTGCCTTTGAAAGACGCCTGCGCAAATATAGTGTGCCAAAATATTGCAATGATCTCCATTTTATTCTCTAGAGTCTCTGCTAAAAGGCCTCTACTTAGATAGGTGCTAGAGGTAGTTTTATGGTTGGAGCAGGTAACCTTAGGCAGGCCTAGCCTATTTGTTTTGATCTGTGTAAGCTGGGAGTGGCTCAGAGTAGGCTTTTGACTCACAGATGGCATCACTTTCCAGTTGCCTTACTCTTGCTTCTAGAGGATTCGTGATGAGAGGGAGTAAGAGCAGGTGGGGCCGTCTGGGGTGTCTCAGGGAGCCCTGACCAATCCCCCCCCCCAACTAGGATTGGCAGGGGGCAGACCTCGATATACTTGAGGACAGTCCAGCTGGGGTGGAGATTGTGAGGGCACTCCCCGTTTTGGGGGGAGGGTGACCTTGGGCTCTGGGGTTCGGATGCAGGGTTGAGCTCTTCTGGAAATCAAGAAGGATCTGGTCAGGAGGCACAGAGAGCAACCAAAGGACAACAGGAGTTGGTGTTGCCGGGCAAGTCTTCAGAAGAGAACCACAGTTTTGCAACCAGGAAGGCTGGTGAGTGACATGGGCTATTGGGAGGACGGGAGAGGCATACCTGAGAGGAAACGGAGTTGGGTGTAGAGCCAGTGAGGATTGCCATGTCACAGGCAGTGTGGTGGAGCAGCTGCAGCCAGGAGGGCTGGCAGGGCCAGAAGAGGGCTGACTGGGAGCAGTAGTCCACCATAGGGCAGCTAGCACTAAAGACTTCCTATTCTTGCTACATTAAAGGGGCCTGCAGTCCCTTCCTGCAAATGGTGATTGCCAAGGCTTGACCGAGTCAGTGTTGGGCCTAACCATGTGCTAGCTGTACCTGAAAGAGGAGAAATGGAGAGGCACATAATGCAAGCAAGTGATGTGGCTGGAGTAGACTGGAGCTGTAAAGTAAATAGAAGTTCCTATTGATCCAACCATTGATCTCTGGGCATCCCATCAACCCCTTACCCATCCAAGTTCAAATCCTCTTACCTCCTCTTTTAACCTGAATTAGGGAAATACTGTATTAAGCAACTCGGGATACCGAGTTTATATTGATGCACAGAATGCCTTTTTAAAACGGTTTAAAAAGAAAAAATGATATATAAAACAGTGAGTTTGTGAAATTAGGTTACTAGTTTCAAACGCATGTGACTTGACTTTTTCCAGTGTGGAGCAGCCAAGCCTTAGAAACCTATTAAAAGCAAATGGCTTTCCAAAGGTCAAAAAGGGTCACACTGGTAAAACATCTCCAAATGTAGGGGTAACGTCCGAGCTGTATAGTGACTTACTGCAAGCAGCAACTTGGCAGGGTAAAAGACTGCTTAGTGCGCTCCTGTACCTTTTAAGAAGTGGTGGGCTCCCCTTCAGTCCACCTGCCTTCACCTATCCATCAGAATGCATGTGCCTCCACTGTGGGGACACTCATAAGTTAGTGTTGGATACCACAAATACCAGGGTGTCGTGGCAGGGCTCTGTGGCTTACGCATGCATTTGCGTGCAGACTAAACCCCCGCTTTTAACGCATACTGTTAGACAGGTTTAATTGGTTGTCTGTCTGCGAGCTGGTCGGTAAGTGGTCTTGGTTTTTCCCCTTGGATTTATCCTTGGCCCTGTTTATATCTTTTGTAGCCTTCCAATGCTGCTTACTGTGATTTGCCAGCTATAGATGGGGGCAGTGGCATCTATTTTTTTTTTTTTTTCTTTTTGTAAAAGCTCAACGGGCATAGTAACATTTTTTTTTTATTTTCCCTCACCATTTATACCTTCTGAAGAAAAAAGTCCCTCAAAACCATATGGGGGGGGGGGGGGAATAAAAAAAATTGCATAGTAAGAGCCAGTCTGGTCAAAGAGTATAACGATCTTGTCAAAGAGTATTAAAAGGATAAGTTCTCCCTGTGCCGGTTTTCACTTTTTGAAAAGAGCGCCCACACAGCCACCTCATTCATTCAGTTTCCTGACTACAAGTACCGTCTAACACCGCGGCAGAATGACTTGTTTTAATGGGCTGCAAGGGTGGTAATGAGCACTCCTCGTAGTCCATGGACATGTCCTCCAGCAAAAAACCCGTACAGAGGCCCGGGCTGAAAGATAGAGGACATGCTTGGAGGAGCCTACATTGCACCTGTGATCTACTGATCGTGGCTGCAATGCTTTCCAGGCTCTAGAAGGAAACAATTGCACATTTTGTTTTTTCCATATGGGTAAACTTATCCTTTTAACAAGGAGACTGGAATTTGTGCACAGTCTAAGTAGACCGAAATTATCTAGATCCCGTCTACATCATCTCCAATGCAAAAAAGAGTATGTAAACCCAACATTTTATTTTCCTGATGTGTGACTGCTGTACCTCATACAAAACTGCATCCTGTTATCTTTGTATGAAATCCCTGGTATTCCTGCCTGTCCCTCTGCTTTCCTATACAAACACCGCACTGAGCAAGAGAAGACACCTGGTCTCTAGCTAGGCTGGGAGCTCAGCTTGCTCTCCTCCATGATCAGACTTGTTCTGACACCACCCCAAATTCTAAACGGGCTTGCAGGGTCTGGTAATCGATATTAATAGGAAACCTCACAAAAGTCAAGGGGGGGGGGCACACACACCCCCCCCCCCCCCCCCAAAGATCCATACCAGACACTTACCCAAGCACATGCAGCCTGCCGGGCCAATAGGTACATTAAAAGGACTTATAAAATTAAGTAATCAAACTTTCTTCTTGATAACTCCCTCAATACAGTCTCAAGTATACAATTGGGGTGGGGTGCCCCCCTTTAAATTCTTGCCTTTTTTTTGTGTGAGTATAGTACAGAAGTTTTAGGCAAGTGTGAAGAAATGCTGTAAAGTAAGAATGCTTTCAAAATATATTTAATTTTTATCAATTTACAAAATGAGCAAATAAAGGAAAATGCTAAATCAAATATTTGGTATGACTATCCTTTTGCTTAAAACCAGCAAGTGTGTCCATGCACACATAAGCTGTTTTTGTCTGGGGCTTTTTTGGCTGTAAAAAACAAACAAAATAAAAACAGCACTTCTCGACAGAACACCGGCATGTAGATGAAGGACCATTTAAAGACCAAACCTTTTCTGACATTTGTTGCTTATAAGTAAAAAATCATTATTTTCTGCTAGAAAATTACATGGAACACCCAAACATGATATGATTTATTATATTGTATATATTCTTTAGCAGAGACCCTAGAGAATAAAATGGTGGTTGTTACAATATTTTTTCACACCGTATTTGCACAGCGGTTTTTCAAATGCAATTTTTGTTTGGGGAAAAAATACTTTTATGAATAGAAAGAAAGAGAAAAGTTAGCCCTTATTTTTACACAAAAATGAAAGATTACCTTGCGAGAATCGTGATCTTTATTCTAAGCAAAAAAATTGTGATTCTTATTTTAGCCAGAATCGTGCAGCTCTACTTTAATATTATACATATTTTTATTTTTGCCTTATTTCACTGGTGCCACAGAATAAGTTAACTGTAGGAAAGCAAAAGCACATTTTAGCAAATATTTGTAATACTGATTTGCCCTTTTTGAAAGCATGAATACAGCTTGTCACTGAAAGACGTATAATTTTATGTAAGAGAATGATGTTGAAAGATGGATCGGTTTATTTGTGTGCTAACTCTGCATTTAAAGCTGGTTGGACTTGCTTTGAAATATAAAGGTCACACCAGTTTCATTTCTATACTATCTGTATTTAAATGGGGTTTATTTTAACTTATTAGGCTTTTATTGCTTTCTGTGACCCTATTAGGGAGATTCACCCTATTTTTGTCCTGCTTACCATTAGCATTGAAGGTTTAAGTAAAAGAAAATTCCACAATTTGGGTTGTCTCCAAAATAAAGTAATCAAGGAGACGGCATCTAATGGGGGCACTAGTTCTGGTGACCTGGGAGGGTTGGGGGTGGCTAGGAATTCCCTTTTAATTTGCAGGGATTTCTTGTTTTGTCTCGGACAGGAAGTGAACCAAAATCTCCACAATGGGACACAGATGGCCAAAAAAACTGACTGGTTATAACCCTCCCTTAAGCTGGCCATACACCATACAATTTTCTCATTCAATTTTCTTTAGATTTACCTTAAACTATGAAGTTGAAGGGCCTGCCTGATTGCATACAAATTGAAAGTGTTTAGGTTTGACCCCCTATAATATGGTTTTGGTAAATCTAAAGGAAAGTTGCACAAGAAAATTGTATAATGTATGGCCAGCCTTACTCCAATCCAAAATGAAAATCATGGCCAATTTGCACCATTTGACAGACGCTTTACTGCAGTGTAAAGGGTACACAGGAAACCATTGTTTTCTATGGGTCTCATTCACACTGCAAGCAGCCTAGTGCTGTGGTAAAATGCACACATGGTTATTTACATTCATGGATTTTGATTTCTAGAACATGTTTGAAAATTAAAACACGGATTTTGATGCAGGGGGTGAAGCCTCCCTTTTTCATCACGCTAAGGTGACTTATTATGAATTTTTATTGTGTTGCAAGTAGATGCCAAAATGCAGGGTAACTCCTTTTTATAGGAAGTCAAGTTAGGCTACATTCTGATTATTATTTTTATTTTTTTCTCTCCTATAAATTTTTGCTTTTTGCCAAGTGAGACCAAGTTTTGGATAGAATGGAGAGGGGTTAAAATGCCTATCAGGGACATTCATCCTCTTTACCATGGTTTTTCCATTATTACTGAAAGAAAAATGTTTTTGGGTTGTCCCCAGAACAAAAATAGAGGGGAAATCTTCCAGTGGGTTCGGGTGACAACCAGGGCTTCCTTTACTATGAAGGGATTTCCTCTCGCCTCCTGTTTTGGCTATGGAACAGGAAGTGGAGGGACATCTCCCCATTGAAACACCAGTGGAAAAAATAAAACTGAAAAGGAATAAAGAAAAGAGGGCGCACCAGCCTTGTGCATTATCCTTTTTTTAATTCATTCTTATAATAAACTTATCAACTACTCAAGCATCGGCGGCTCTGAGGAAGAAGGTAACCCCCTTCGAAACGCATCAGCCAGCAGTGGTTCGTATGTCCTCCCCCTTCATCACCTGGAGACTGTCACTATCGGACCGATTGCCATCAGTTTAATGCTGCGTACACACGATCAGTTTGTCTGAAAACTGTCTGATGGACCGTTTTCATCAGACTAACCTATCGTGTGTGGGCCCCATCGTTTTTTTATCCATCGGTCAAAAAACTAGTAACTTGTTTTAAAATTATCTGATGGATAGAAAAAAACGATCGTCTGTGGGTACGCCCATCGGTTAAAAATCCATGCATGCTCGAAATCAAGTCGACGCATGCTCGGATGCATTGAACTTCATTTTTTTTTTAGCATGTTGTTGTGTTTTACGTCACCGCTTTCATCAGACGAACTGATCGTGTGTACAGGGCATTAGGCTTTCACATTGTGGCTTTTTTCCACATGCTTGTGAATTTATTTTAATTAATTCTTATAATACACTTATCAAAGGATAATGCACAAGGCTGGTGTGCTCTTTTCCATCTTCCTTTTCTCACTGCTAGGATATCCCTATCCTGGAGGACAGCAAGGCCTGAGACATTATCCAGCCCGAACTTTAGATCACCTGATCGGCACACTTGTGCGCAAGAGTATTTGTTTGCTGCTATTACAAAATAAAACTGACGGTTTATCATTCTTCTTTATGCTGTCTTTAAATGAAAAAATGACTTTTTAGATCTACTTTAATTTCCTTCTCTGTGTCAGATTAAAAGCTCTCATCTGAAGAGCACTAGCATGAGACCCAGGGATTGTGGGATATATAGTTTCTTCATAGGAAGTGTCCTTTTATAGACTGCAAGTAGAGGTCATGCATTATACTCCTATAGTGCCATGCAGCATGCTTGATCACAAACAAACTTCTGACAGCAAAATTTGTAAATGTAAACTGCTATAGGATGTGCGTACAGGCCAATCAAATGACACCCTGAAACTGCATACAGGCATACCCCGCTTTAAGTACACTCACTTTACATACACTCGCGAGTAAGGACATACCCGTGAGTGTATGTAAAGTGCCTTACAAGGACTGTACAGACATTTTGCAGCCACAGTAGAAGGAGCTGAAGCTCAGAGAGCATAGCCCGCCCTGTTCCAGTGTGCCCCTGACACCCCCACTACAGCCCCTGAGACCTTAACTACAGCTCCTAACACCCCCTGACCCCCCACTACACCCTAGAAGTGAAAAAAGGTATTGTTTCACTTTAAGTACATTTTCGTTTTACATGCATGCTCTGGTCCCATTGTGTACTTAAAAGTGGGGTATGCCTGTACTGTATTTATCGGCGTATAACACGCACCCTAACTTTAAGGCCTTGTACTCACGGCAGGACATGTCCGATGAAAACGGTCTGCAGACCGTTTCCATCGGACATGTCTGGCCGGGGACTGCCCGGGGACTTCTGTTCGATGGCTATACACACCATCGAACAGAAGCCCGCGCGTAAACATTACGCGGGGCGTGTCCGCGGTGTCGCCGCGTCGATGACGCGGTGTCGCCGCGACAATGACGCGGCGACGTGGGCGGGCCGCCTTAAATATGCTTCCACGCATGCGTCGAAGTCATTCGACGCATGCGAGGGATGCGGGCGGCAGGACATGTACGGTAGGTCTGTACAGACGACCGTACATGTCCGGGCGGACAGGTTTCCAGCGGACTGTTTTAAAACAAGTCCGGGAAACAGTTGTCCGCTGGAAACCTGTCCGATCCGTCCCAAAATGGTCCGCTCGGGACAACACACGGCCAAACATGTCTGCTGAAACTGGTCTGCGGACCAGTTTCAGCAGACATGTTTGGTCGTGAGTACGGGGCCTTAGAGGGAATTTTCAGGAAAAATTAATTCCACAGCCCCCTGTGTGTAACACGCAGGCACAGTTTACCCTCTATTTTCAGGGTAAAATAATAAGTGTTATACGCCAATAAATACAGTAATTTACTTCTTCTGCCAGTGAAAAGCACAAATGGCAGATAGGAAGGTTCATACAACTTTTAAGTGTGTTGGGGGCCAGAACATCCAAATATGACAAACTAGGAACTGTTCTCTATAATTCATGGCCTGTCCAACCACTTCTACTGTCTTCATATTTCAGTGTGCTTAAAGCGGGGGTTCACCCTATATATAAAAAAAAAAAAAAAAATGTTTTCCCTCTAGCATTAAATCCGGCATAGTAGCGCGAGCTACACTATGCCGGTCTTAATTTTTTTTCCCCGTACTCACTGTTATAGCGTACATAGAAAATTCCGGGGAATGGGCGTTCCTATGGACAGGGAAGGTGATTGACGGCCGGCCATGGCACGTCACGCTTCTCCGGAAATAGCCGAAATAGGCTTGGCTCTTCACGGCGCCTGCGCATAGCCTGTGCGCAGGCGCCGTGAAGAGCCGAGACCTACTCCGGCTGTCTTCGGGGAGCGTGACGTGCCAGAGCCGGCCGTCAATCACCCTCCCTCTTGCTAGGAACGCCCATTCCCCGCGGCAGACGGAATCGTCAATGCACGATATAACCGTGAGTACCGGGATAAAAAAATTAAGACCGGCATAGTGTAGCTGGCGCTACTATGCCGGATTTTATGTTGCATTGTTCTTAAGGAGGGTGAACTACCGCTTTAACAGTAAATGGAACCCTTTTACAGAGGTTTCTTTGCAGTGTAACATGTCATGTTGAATATATAACGGTGGGAATTTTAAGCAAGATATCATCTGCTAAAATATAGCTTTTAATTTAAATGCAAATAAATGGTAGGTTAATATCGGACTAGGTGTGTGATTTAAAATGTTGGCAATTTGATCAAACCTTTTAAAGCGGAGTTCCAGGCTTTTTATGTCAAGTCAGCAGCTACAAAAAGTGTAGCTGCTGACTTTTAATAAACAGACCTTTTGCCTGTTCCATGGTTCCAGCAATGCGGCCGCCCGGAGCGTCGCTCCTTTCCCCCTTCTCTCCGCCGACTCCTCCATTGACACTGTGGGTACCCAGCCATGACAGCTTTCAGCTTCACGGTCGGACACGCCTGTGCTTTTGGAGTGGACAGGCGATCTTCTGGGACCTGTCACGTGTCCCAGAAGATCGTCTAGAGGAAGGGGTTGCCTAGGCGGTCTGTAAGCAAAAAGAGAAAGTGGGACAGGAAGTCCCACTCCAAACGAAGCCTCCACTCCCCAACAAAAATGACATGCCAAATATCTCTGCAGTGGTAAATCTGAATAACAAGCTATATGGTTGGGGAACAAAATATCTAATCCACTCTGAGAATAACAGAAGATATATACTATTAGAGGTTAAATCTCTGGTACAAATCAATTTATTTAAAGAAAAAAAAAATTAAGACACTGTTTTGCAGATTTTCAGACAGGAGTGTAATATAATATTATGCATGACAGACTCCCTTGTCATAGGCAGGTAGCTTGATGCAACCTGCGCCTATTGTCACTTATGCTGGGCACACACTAACCATTTTTTCCTTTTTTTTTTTAAATTTTAATTTTAAAAACGTTTGTTATATTTTTCTAATCATTAGTGGGATTCACATTTAGTTTGCGACCACAGCGATGGGAAAATTCGAAGGAGCAGAATAGAAAAACTTTTTGAGACTATGTGGTTTTTGTTCAAAAATTACATTAATTTTAAAACTGAATGTTAAAAGGAAGAGGAATTTTAGAATGTGCACATATTCTCGCCTGAAAATCAATGTGTATGTCCAGCAAAAGGCATTTAGTAGCAGCAGCATGCTGGTTACCGTATATATTTGTATTTTATTTTTTTTCCCTGGCATGGTGGAGTTAAGCCCCCCCCCCCCCCCCCCTCAAATTGGCCCTTTTTTATTGTACAAAAACAGCAGATAATCACTATAAGAGGTTCATTTATTATGTGAAACAGTATATGTGTGTATTTATATTAATAGATGACCATCTCCTTTTTTTATTTTTATTTTATATATTGTGTGTGTGTGTGTGTGTGTGTGTACCGTACATATAATATAATTATAGGGCCAGTAACACAATGGGGTTTAAAAAAAAATGGGCCCTTTTTATAGTACAAAAAGAGCAAATTGCTACTGTAAATATTTCACTGTCCCACAGTAAAACATGAACCCCTTACAGTAGATTATTTTATTTTTTTTTGTAGTAAAAAAAACCCATTATGTTACTAAACATCTCAGGCCTGGGTCACACCTCCTGTTTTTTGGTGCTTTTTGCAGAAACACAACACAACACACTACAGTTTATTTACATGGTTTACTATGGGACACGTTCACATCTATGCTTTTTTAAGCTGCTGCGTTTTTGGAAAGGGCAACAACTGTGCCATTTAGTTTTTTGGGTTCAATATACTTCAATGAAGAAGCTGCAGTAATTGGTGACCCCTTCTTTTGTGTTTATAAAAACAACAAAAAAAAAGTGTTCTTGCTTGCTCTGTGTAATGGTTTTGCACAGAGCAGCCCCGATTCCCCTCTTCTAGGGTCCCCCCACCGACGCTTCTGGCTCCTCCTGCCTTGAGTGCCCCTATAACAATCTGCAAAGTATAGTATAGAGTGCCCCTATAGCATTGCTCTCAGGCACTTGCTGACATGTATGGATGGTGTACTGATTTTCATAATCGATTATGCAGATTAGCTGTTTCAGCCCTAAATAAAACATTGTACGTTTTTTTTTTTGAGTGCAGTAATTTGATGTGCTTATGAATCTATACGCATGTTGTATGATACATTTTACAAGTTTATGTGCACTTTAGCATGGTTTTTACGGAATCTTTTACTAAGGATCTTAATGTCAAAAAGATCTTGAGCATACACAGCAGTAAATTATTACATCAGTGTGCGATTGGCCTTAATGTTGCATAACTTTATGAAGCTTGCCAGATTTTACATCTGCCAAACATCAACACCGCAGATTTTCTATAATGTTTCACATATACAGTAACCTATTAGGTAGGATTCAGATTATGTGGGTTTGCGGATTCCTCTGCAAGCTTCCGCTAAACCTGCAGTTGACATTTGATTCAAATGAGAAGGCTTGGTGTGCTGCAACTAACGATTCTTTTCATAATCGATTAGTTGGACGATTTTATTTTTATTTTTTATTGTTTTGATTAATCGGTTAATAACTTTGCGATTTTTGCATTTTTGCCAATTTGTTGGGCAGATTAAAAAACAGATTTCCGCAAAAACGCATTACATGCTTTTCTGCAGCTTCTCCATTGAAGTATATTGAACCAAAAAACGAATGGGCACCGTTTTGTCCTTTCCAAATAGGCAGCAGCTGAAAAAAAGCATAGATGTGAACGTGTCCCATAGGAAACATGTAGTGTGTTTCTGCAAAAAGCAACAAAAAAGCTGTGACCCAGGCCTAAGGCCCCATGCACACGGGACGCCGGTGCAAACTCTGCTAAACACGTTTTTAAAAGCTAAAACCGGCGTTTAAAAACACCCGTTTTGCCGTGAATTTTGCGGCGTTTTACCGCATTTGTGTTTATAAGCGTTTAGTTAAGAAACATAAGAACCTCCCTAAGCTCAATAAACAGTATTATTTAACCATTTCAGCCATTTTGGGAGACCAGAGTGAGTAGCAGCTGAGAGAGCAGCAGTGTACTTGTATTTAGCGTGTCACTTGCCACATCACCTGCCACAAGCTGCGGACTGTCCACTTTCCACGTCATCTGCCATGTCACCTGCCACAAGTTGTGGATTGTCCACTTGCCACGTCACCTGCCACAAGTTGTGGACGTCACCTGGCCACGTAACCTGGCCACAAGTTGTGGATTGTCCACTTGCCATGTCACCTGGCCACGTCACCTGCCACATCACCTGGCCCCAAGTTGTGGATTGTCCACTGGCCACGTCACCTGGCCACGTGACGTGCCACGTAACCTGCCCCAAGTTGTGGATTGTCCACTTGCCACGTCACCAGGCCATGTCAACTGGCCACGTCACCTGCCACACAAGTTGTGGATTGTCCACAATGCAATGCAAGCAATTACAGTTTTTATGTTTTTAATGGTTTTTCATCATTTGCCATCATTTTTGAGATTTCTAATGTAAAAAAAAATAAGTCACCTTTAAAAACACCTATAAAAGAAATCGCGGCAAAACGTGTTTAGCGTGTGAAACGCAAAAATGTTTGCGTCTGTTTGTTTGCTTCTGGAAAAACGAGGTTAAACGCAACTGCCTAAAAACGGCAATAAACGGGACTTTGAATGTGTTCAGGGGCAGTTGAAAAAGCTGTCCAACTGCCTCTGAACACGTGTTTACCAGCGTTTTACCAGCGTCTTGTGTGCATGGGGCCTAAGATGTTTAGTATGTTTTGTTTTGTGTGTGTCCTGTTTGGGCCATTTTTTTCCTTTTAACTTCCTGTTTTAAAATTAAAACGGGAATAATAAGGAAATTCGAAAGTGGGAGTGGCTTTTATTGTCAGCAATATGTTCGGATGGACAATCTGGTATGATTATAAGAGAAGTGTGGGTATGAAAAAACAAATGTAGGTTCTACACCACCTCTAAGACCGAGAACTGAGCGATCAAAAACTGCTGATCGCTTAGTTCCCAGTCTTCAGTGAGCCAGTGACTGTCAAGTCACCAGCTCTCTGCCCCTCCAGTGCTCACTGGAGTGGCCCCAGGCTGTTGAGGTGGTGGGAGCAGCTGGCTCTCAGCAGTGCGCTGAGAGGCTGAGCCAGCTTACCAGTCAGGTACATTGGTTGATCCCAACATTAAAGGGTCACTAAAGGAAATTTATTTTTTTTTAAGCTAAATCGCTTCCTTTTACCTTACTGCAGTCCTGGTTTCATGTCCTCATTGTTGGTTTTTGCTTTGATGTTGCTGTAATTCTTCTCTGTTCTGGACACTTCCTGGTTGTCTGTTTCCTGATCACCACAGTACTAAGAGATTCTAGTTTCATTTTCCAAACCATCACTGCTCTATGGCTCTGTATAGCACAGAGGCAGGATAACATGCAAAAACAAAGCTAGAGGTACATCATATGATTGATTTTTACCTATTTTTAATCAATTTTAAAAGGAATCGGTTAACTATTATGTCTCTATACCCTGTAAACGGTAATTTCAGAAAAAAAAATGTTTTTCCTTTTACAACTCCTTTTTAAAGGTGGAGTCTCTCCAGACTCTGGGCCAGCTAAGTGATGTCAGTTCGCTGTCTGCTGACAACAGGTCAAAGAATTGAAGAAATTAAGTGCACTCTTGTGATCCCCAGGAGATGTGGGACCAAAAAGATTTGTCCCTACTTATTTGAAGGACACCTGGTAGCATTCAGTTTGATCTGCAGGTTTGTGACTGTCTCAGTACAAGGCGTTTTTTTTTTTTTTTTTTCTCCAGCTGGCACACTGTTTATTCAGCGAAGAGTAAGGAAGTAATGCCATCTTGATCTAAAAGTGGAGGAGTGGATTCTAGGAGGGGCATGTTCTCATGCTGGCTTGACCTGGGAGTGGGGTTAACTGTCTCCTTAACTCCATAACAGTGCTGATGTCACCTAGATAGATGGATAGATATCATACACATACTTTTTTTTTTTTGTCTTAATCCAAAAGACTTGGCCAATGATATCTTGCATGCATAATACTGTTTTGGTTTAAAATCTTTGTATGCGATTTGTGCCATAACAATTTCAAAGCACATTTCTATAATACAAGAGTAATTTGATCACAGAACAAGCTGTACTTTTATTATGCCCCTGCCATTGCTATATATCCAAACTGTAGTATCGTGTGTCCTATGTGTAATTTTTTTTTCACAGTTTAGGCCACAGGCCTATGTAAATTATTACAAGTGGTTAATATGCAGCGACCTTCAGGTGATTAAACGCAGGGACACCCCCCCCCCCCCCCAACCCATAGCTTCTCCCAGCTAGATTCTGTTTTTGCTTGGGTGATTGACTTTTCTCTGCTGAGATAAGCTTACCTTTTTACGTGGCTGTTTTTTTTCCTTCTTTCACATAAGATACTTCTTTCATGGTTGGGCTACTGTGACTTTTCATGTAGATTCTGGGTGTTGACTTATTGGCGGAGCCTTGGGGACCATACGCAGGCCCCACCTGTTGGAAAACCTGGAGTAGGCCTGTAATGTTGCTTTATACTAGATCATGCCATGAGTGCTTCTTGGCACATAGTGCAGTGTGTGTGGATATAGCCACAGAATACTTCACAGGTCAAGAACAGTGGTCTGCCTGGTACGAAGCCTGTCTCTGAAAACCCCTCTGTGGGTATTCCCACTGTGGAGGGTGAAGCCTGAATAGGGTTGAACCCCTGTTTTATCCTGCTGCTGAATTTTGGTGTGTGTGGGGCAGAAGCCCTTTTAACATTCTTCCAGGGTGTCCATTTTATTCCTCTTTTTTGAGCTGTTCTGAGACTGTTGTCCATTCTAAGGTGACATGGTCAAACCTTTCAGGGTTTAATGGCTTTGGCACCTGTTTTTCCATGTCCTGCCAGAGGGCACCTGATGGTGGTACCGCTTGCCTTTTTTGTGGCACTGTACTGAGCCTGCTTTGCCATAAGCACTTTCTAAGCATGTGCTGGCTCGCTTTGAGGATAGTAACTACGCACCTTGCCCTTTCCTTTTTTGGTTAAGCAGCATCTCCTGGCTCCCCCATTTCTGCCCTTGTTGAGGCCTCAGAATTCAAGAGTCATGGCCATGCCCCTTCTACCTCACTTGCAACTTCAGTCTCTTGACGTTTCCCCTTGATTCAGACCTGGTAACAGAAAAGGAGGAATCTGCTAGAGAAGAATCCTCACCCTCTAAAGCAGTGGTTCTCAACCCTACAAGTGCCGTGACCCCTTGATAACATTTCCCAAGTTGTGGGGACCCCTAACAGTAAAATTATTTTCGTAGCGTGGGTTGTTGGCATCCAAGGCAAGACAAGTAATTTGCACCCCTAACCCACGGACCTCCACTCGTACAGTATTCAAACCCCTTATGGTACATTTTAGGATGTACCACTCTTTCTCTTTGTTCTCCTTTCTTTCCCTTTTAACTCTCTCTATCCTTCTTCTTTTTTCTTTTCTTTTTTTTGTCCAACCCCCCCCCCCCCATCCCTCTCTCTAGCCATCTTTTTTGTTCTTCCTCCCCCCCTTTTCCTCTCCCTTCCATGTATTCTCTATTTTTATTCCTTCTCTTACTCCTTAATGGGGGGGAAGGGGATGAGTGGCAGTGCTGGGGGGGAGTTCTGATCAACCAGCTTAGGTGCTCTTGATCAAGGTCATCTGGGGACTGTAGTGAGAGATTTTAATGGCAACTCTAATCACAGGTAGTGTTACTATTAGGGGTGTTGAATTTAATCGTTGCATCGATGCATCGAGATTAGATGGGCCACGATGCTGCATCGATGCTGTCACTTTAAGTAATCGATTATGGAGGATGACGTCATCCTCGCGCCGTGCAGCCGCACCATGCCCTGCCTCCAAGTGGAGCCGAAGGTTACATGCCGTTTTTTCCCGTCTCCCGCTGACGTTATCCCCCTGTGCTGCGCCTGCGAGGAGAGAAGGCCTTCTATCAATCCCCTTCCCTCTCCTCTCATCAGCCAATAGCAAGTGATTCCAGGCAGCGTAATGCGGAAGTGAGGAGCCCACGCGGTGTGCAGGTTGGCTGGAACATGGAGTGCTGTGGCTGGAGCTGTCCCTGCTGCTGACAAGAGTGCCGGCGGCCAGCTTATGGAGCACGGAGCTCCGAGGAGGAGAGTGGAGCCGAGCCGCGCCATCCGTGCTTTTGGTCCTGGTCGCGGCGTATCCAGCCGGAGGTGTGATGGAGGAGGATGAAGCGGAGCTGCAGGAGAGCCAGAACAGTGGTAGAGCCAGAACAGCAGTAGAGCCAGGTGAGGGGGCCGTGGGGAGGACACTGAAAGGACTGACATGGTAAGAGGGGAGGCAGACTGCATCCATAATGTAGATAGGGCAATACAAACAAAAAGTGAGCAGTGCTTTGCGGTGATAAATGTACAAAAGAGTCTTATTAAGTAGTGAACAAATATAGTCCTGAAATATATTTATATATAAATCTGATCTGATTGAAAGAAATCTTCTGTGTATTCAAAGTAATTCCAGTGCTGAGTGTGCTCTGCTGTGTTTAAATCATTCACCAGAAATCAGGAATGATTTAAACACAGCAGAGCACACTCAGCACTGGAATTACTTTGAATACACAGAAGATTTCTTTCAATCAGATCAGATTTATATATAAATATATTTCAGGACTATATTTGTTCACTACTTAATAAGACTCTTTTGTACATTTATCACCGCAAAGCACTGCTCACTTTTTTGTTTTATGGTCTATTTAAAGTTGTATATTCACTACCTTGTGCTAGCTGCCAACTAATCATACAGCAGCAACTTTATTTTGTCTTTAATGCAGATATGACAGCATGTTCCCCAGCTGGCTGCCAAACTGCCTAATGTCCTTCACAGCCCCTTCCTCCCCCCCCCCCCCCCCCCCCAGGTCCCACTATCTTTCACCCAACTTCCCCCCCCCCCCCCACCTTTTATATATGTCACAAACTACTCCTGATCACTCAAACTACACATCAGACGCATATGGCTCCCAGCCCATTCCTCTTCCTCCTCCCTATTCAAACCAATGGCCACCGCATAGCCCTCACCCAACTCACCTCCATTCACAGGCTCCAACCCCCACCCTAAACCCTAAACAATAATTCTATAATAACAAAATGATCTCTGGACCTACCCCTCCATCCTTCAGTTCCTATCACCCCCCCCCCCCCCCAGACTCTTTCATCTAATAATATTCTTGGACTCTTCCAGCCTTCCATTCCTATCCTCTGATTCTTCCATCCTTTTTTCCTTATTCATGGATTCCTATTTCCCTATCACCGGATTCTTCCATTCTCTCTCCATGGATTTCACCATCTTTCAGTTCTTATCCCTTGACCCCTCAATCCTTCAGTTCTATCACTGGACTCTTCCATCCTTTAGTTCCCAACTCCGGACTACTCCATCCTTCTTTTCCTATTCTTGAATTCATTCTTCCCTATCTCCAGACTCCTCCATCTTTCTAATCGTGATGCATCGCGGAATCGAATCGAATCAAATCGCTGACATGATAATCGTAATCGAATCGTGAGGCCACTGAAGATGCGCACCCCTAGTTACTATGTCTCAGACAAGGTGGTGTCTCAAAGCAGTGACACCTATGCTGAAATCAGGAGATGGGGTCTCCTCCAGCCCCTCCCACTTCACATTCCTCACCAGTCCGCAGACCTCTAGTTTCTGCCCCCCAGCCATGCCGTGATCTGGATGGGCGGCTGCGAAGAGGCCGAATGGGCCGCCGTGGGCTCCAGGAACAGCCCAGCTGGGCGGCCACACGCTGGGCAGCCGCAAAAAGGCTGGGAGAGTGGTGCGGGCTTCAGGAAAAGCCCAGGATTTGGTGACCCCTGGAAAATCATAATTTGACCCCCGAGGGGGTCCCGACCCCCAGGTTGAGAACCACTGCTCTAAAGCATCTGATCATGATGCACCTGCTATGGAAATCTCTCCAAAACTACACTGAAGACCGTACACGCCTGTTGGAACACCCAGAGTTTGCTTGCCCTGAAGTTGTCTAGTATGGGATCCCTAAAATACCCTATACCAGCTAAGACCTTTCTGGATCATGCATTGGTTGAGCCTTTCCTCTATGGTGATTGACCACACCCGGAGAAGATTTTTCTCCCCATACACATTTTGCCTACGGGCCCTTTCACACGTGCGGACCGTATGTCCGCATTTTCATCTGTCCGTTGCGGATGAAAATGGGACATACATTGGTCCCTATGTGATTACGGGTGTCAGCGGATGACCATCCGCTGACACCCGTAATCGTCCGCCTCCGCAAAGATCCACATTTGCGGACGGAAGAAAATCATATTTTTCTTCCATCTGCCGGATCGGATGAAAACGGACATACGGTCCGTGTTCATCCGATCCCCCATAGAAGAGAGCGGAGGAAAGACAGGGCGGTCCCTGCACAGTGTGCGGGGACCGCCCAGTCAGCTGCCAGCTCAGCGGGGATTTTACGGAGGATCCCCGCTGATCTTTTGCGGACACACGGAGGCGGATCATTACTGATCCGCCCGTGTGAAAGGGCCCTTACCGTATCCCATTGGGGAATGTTTGTTTCCTTTTGGAAGTGGCCAGTTCCTGTTAGATTCAACCATTTTCTACCTTGACATTTAATCCCAGTGCAGGATAATCATGCGTTTAAAGATCCTGTAAATAAGAGGTTGGTGGCCTCCATTGAGGCTGTATCTATGGCAGTTTGTTAGACCATTGCTGTCTGGACTAAGTGCACGGCTCAGAATCCCTGCTCCAGTAATGCAGATTCCTCTGTACATGGTCAGCTAGAACTTTTGCCTTCTGCCTTTCCAAGATGGGCCTTCTCTCTATACACGTGCAGAATTCTCTGGCTTAATCTCTGAACTCCCCTGCAAGAAATGCCTTGAGCTCTTAAAAAGCAAACACCTGTTTAATCCCTCATTGAAAAAGTACATCCAGAACAACATGTTGGGGAGGCTGGGGGTTGGTTAAGGATACTCTATCCTTAACCAAAAAAAAAAAGGGTTTGCTTCCCATTGGATTAGAATGGGTCTTTTTTGTTGTCCCTTTTTTTCCCAAGTCTTTGACAGGAATACACTTTCACAAGAAGACTAGTCCTGGACACAGTGATGGGGTGCCCATACTTCTGAAAGTGAGTGTCTCTTGACTGCCTTGGCCTTCTCTGCCTTCTGGTTTCAGAACCTCTGAGTCATGAGTATTATTTCTTGAGCTACAAACAGCTTTTTTTTTCTGCCTCCTCTCTGCTAAATGTTCTTCAATTTTGTCTCCTTACCTGCCTTGGTGGGTGAGTTTGCGTTCAGCTGTCCAATCCCTTTTTTAGCTGGGGGTCATTACCCCCGTACCTCCCCAGAGTGGAGGATTTTGACCCATTCTGGATTTGAAGACTTTAGACTTGATCCTATGGGTTCTAATGTTGTTCATGGGGAAAATGGCAGGTTAGTTGCCCCCATTTTTTTGGCTTCAATGAACATCCGAGATGCCCATCTGCACGTTCTCTCCTATTTTCAACACTTTTGTGGTGGACGATCAACATTACCAATTTGTCATCCTTTTTGACCGCTTTAACACCTAGAGTTGCTTGCCCAGGTTGTGCCTGTGCTGTGTTCTGTTCTCACAGTATCTGCGTTGTGGGCTACGCAGAATATCCCCATTTAAAGGAATGCTAGCTGACAGAAGGCATGTATACAACAGATGGTACAGGTTCGGCAAAGCTTCAGTTGGTTCCTCAACCTGG
This sequence comes from Rana temporaria, assembly GCF_905171775.1. Classification (NCBI taxonomy): domain Eukaryota; kingdom Metazoa; phylum Chordata; class Amphibia; order Anura; family Ranidae; genus Rana; species Rana temporaria. The sequence goes on along the minus strand of NC_053490.1, from coordinate 269,091,751 downwards.
TGACAGGTGATGTGGCCAGTTGACGTGGCAGGTGACGTGGCCAGTGGACAATCCGCAGCTTGTGGCAGGTGATATGGCAAGTGACACGCTAAATACAAGTACACTGGTCTCACAAAATGGCAGAAATGGTTAAATTATACTGTTGTTTGAGCCTAGGGAGGGTCTTATGATGATTCACTGAAATTTGGGAGTGTATATAGCCTAGAGATGTGTTTTTCTTCAAAAAACACTGCCTAAAGCTAGCGCTAAAAAAGTGCAAAAACGCTAATGCAAAACGCGGTAAAAATCGCGTTTTTAACACTGATTTTTCCAGGAGTCCTACCTAGCTTTACAGCTCGTTTTTTAAAAACGTCCATGGAAATGAGGCCTTAAGGCTGCATTCACATGTGGGCTTTTTCAGCTCGTAAAAACGCTCCTGTGAAAATTTCCAAACAAGCAAAATCCCATTTATTTCAAAGACACCTGCTCACATGTGAGTGTTTTGTAGCCTGTATATGCTATATATGTATATATGTATATCAAAGTATATGAGCTGCTTTTTTGGCAGATTATAAGCATTGTTGCCCCCATAGACTTCTATAGAAATGCCTGAGTTGAGCAGAAAAATGCTAAAATGCTAAAAATGCTCAAATGGCATCTCTCCACCCCTAATTTCCTCTCCCTCTCCGCCCCCCCCTAGCGTTTTAATTGGCTAAACAAAAACGCCTGAAGCTGTGAAACTGCTTGTAATGCACTTCAAAAACGCTTTGAAAAAGCTTGCAAAAAAAAGCTTAAACGATGCGCTCAGGCGTGAATGAAGGTTGGAGATTAGGAAGCTACCAGTCCTAAGAGTCGGTTCACACTGGGGCGACTGGTCGGGCGACTCAGCCGCCTGACAAGTCACGTCCCATTCTATTCACCAGAACCTTTCCAATAGGAGCGACTTGCGTCGCTCCGACTTAGAAAAAGGTTCTTGTACGACTTCGGGGGCGACCCGGGGAGACTTGCATTGACTTCTATACAGGAGTTATTTTGCAAGTCGCCTCTGAAAACGTCTTCATGACGCCTTTCTGGGTCGCCCCCGAAGTCGTGCCGCCACAGTGTGAACCGGCTCTAAGGACTGGTAAATTGCAATTGTATTACATTTTGTTTTTGGATTCAGATGCTTTGTGCTTCCTGACATTTTGTTTTGAGGACTTGCAATGTGGGGAAGTGAAGAAAATGTTTTATCATAAGACATTTTCCTCTTTGGCTTGATATGTAAATAGGTGAATGCTAGGCAAACCAGCCGCTCCCTCCCAGGATTATGTGTCTGTGTATACTTTTTCATGCTATAAAGGGAGCTTCTAACACATGCAGTAGACTGCCTGCATACTGTGTTCTCACCACAGCTTGTGTCGTAAAGCAACAAAACAAACAGAATGGACTCCTTTTAAAGGGTGTTGAGACTGATCTTGTAGATTCTTTTAAACTTTAATGACGGTGTTCTGTACAACTTGGGTTTTGACTTGACACAGTGTTTATCCATTAATATGTATAGCACTTGTCATCTGTCTTTATGTATACATTTGTGTGTGTGTAACCTAATCTAGTTATTTCAAAATTTGAAATGGGATTAACTTTAACCGAGAGATAGATATGTATGTGCATTGCTTTACTGTAAATAATAAACTAAACTAGTTTCAGTCTACAACCCTGATTGTTGGTTGGTTCCACCAGTTTAGGTGTGTGTGCCATTTACAAAGCACAACAGTATTTTGACAAAGTAGGGCGCAGAGGCAATTTTTTATTTTATTTTTTGCACAGAATAGCCCTGATCCTCTTCTTCTGGGCTTCCCCTCCAGCGCACCTGGCATCCTGCCCACTTTCTATGGTAGCATTCGTGCAAGCTTGCTCATCATAGGATTTGATTGACCGCAGTGGGAGTCAATGGCTCCCGCTGCGATCAACCTGCACAATGAGGAAGAGAGCCGGGAGAGCCACTGCTCCCATGCACGTTGGTTCGATTTCGGGCTCAGGTAAAGTATAAGGGGGGTGTAACGGGGGATCTTCTGCAACAAAGGTGTGTGTGTATGTGTTTTCTAATGTATTGAATGCGTTAAGGTAAAAAACCTGCTTTCCTTTAAAACCACTTTAAATGCATTGGAGGTGGAAGTGAGATTTCCTGCTGAACTTTCTGGCGCTAGCCAACTAAAAACGATGTGGTTTAAAAAAACATTTAATAGTCACGATTGATTTTGGTTATTTCATAAGTGATATTTTTTTTAAAAGTGTAAACATCACTTATTTGTCTGGAGTTGGGCCAATCGCATTAACATAGGCTGTCTCCGTATTTTTATTTTTGCGCAGGATTTCTTTGGACATTAGAGAAATTTGTGAATTATGGTGGGGGGGGGGGGGGGCTTACCCGTATTTTCCTCCATGGGAAAATAACTGCTGTGTAATTAAAAATGTGTACTTTTATTGATGCTAGAGGCTACAGCAAGCGCTGTACTTTCAAAGGCTTTAGCGCTCGTACACAGAAGACATACTGTCATTCTTGTCCATTCCCAGAAAGCCTTGTATTTTGTGTATGTTTAACAGAGTACCAGGCTTTCTGTGATTGGACAAGGGGAGATGGGGGATGAATACAGAGGCATAACTAGAACCTTCAGGGCACCGGTGCATAAAACCATGAAGGACCCCCCCCCTTTTCATTTTAGCCCCAGGATTCCAGTTCCGAGAGGGCCTCCATGAACATCCTCCCAGAAACGTGCCCCCTGGGGTGTGCATTCAGCAGGCTTTGACTGCTTTTCACAGATCACAATAAAGGGCCAATCACGGCAGCCCTTTACATGTGATCAGCTGATCACCTGGTAAACAAACTTGCTGGTTATTGGCAGTTCTTTCCTCCTACACTGTGTCTCTGGAAAGGAGGGCCGTTAACCGATAAGACTATTGTTACATTGTTTACATTGATAATCGGTGCCTCCTCAGCAAGACTCTGCGCTAAGAGCGTCTCTCTTACAGCCCAGAGCCTGCACTGACCGCCCCCCCCCCCTTCCCTCGCATGGATGGGAGAAGAGAAAGCCGATCTGCTCCTTCTCCTCCCGCCCTTCTCCTCCTGTGTGCACCCCAGGATGTGTGAAGCTCGGCAGCTAAATTTGATCATTCATCTGCTGGGCTTCACACTTTCCACGGTGCACACATCCGTGTGTGTGTGGGGGATGTCCGTGCAGGCTCTGGGCTGCGTGTGAGAGAGATGCTCTCAGCTCCAGATCCCCAGATCCCTGCAGCCAGCAACCCTGCTGCGGCCCCCCTGCAGTGGCAGACCGCCAGGGCCTGTTTACAAGTTCAACCTTTGCGACCCTGGTAGTTTCGCCACTGGGTGAATAAGAAAAATGAAGAGTTGCAGCTCTGTTAGTATCGAGCCTGCTGTACTTGCTGGCATTTATGATTGCCCAATTTTTACAAAAGACAGCTGTGATCTGTGGGGTGAATATTAGAGGTAACCTTTCATGTCAAAAATCACATCTCCTGCCTGGGATTTTGCTTTTAAGAAAAATGCTACTGATCTAATATCTGAAGTGATTCTTTTTAGAATGTGATCACCACTTGCCATGCTCATGCTTTTCTTTTCAGAATTAATTGTATAAACGTTTGTTTTTCTTTTTAACAGTGGAGGAAGATGGAATTTGGGAAAATGGTCTTTCCTATGACTGTCGTACTCTGCTATTTAAGGCTATCCACAATTTGCTGGAGAGATGTTTAAATAACCGTAACTTTGTGCGGATTGGGAAATGGTTTGTGAAGCCATATGAAAAAGATGAAAAACCAGTTAATAAAAGGTGAGTTGTTCATTTTTGTAGCTTCATCCTGCTGTAAGCACTCCAAACATTAAGGCTGACCACAGATTGCCACATGTTTTACCAAGAATGCCTTGGAATGAATCCTCTGCCTCCAGATTTGCTGAGGGATCCATTTTATTTTACCTTCTTTCTTAAGAAGAATAGGACCGCACTTGGTTAATAATTTTATTGTTCTTTTTTAGAAAGGTAAATAAGCGGCAGTCTTAAAGAATTCCAGCCATGCCGGTTTCTTTTTTTTATTTTTTATTTATTTTTTCATAGTTTTGGTCCAGCTTGCACCAATGTAACTATGTAATATACCATAACTGACTAATGGACTTGGAAGCTGGAAATAGCTAAAATAGATGCCACTACTCCAATGATCTCCACTTGCTTCTATGTCCCCTGCTGAGTGGTCAGTCTAATGCATTGTGGTTACTGAAGGTGGGCTGCTCGGCACAAGCGCCATTCAAAGAATGCGTTTTCTGATTAAATGCAAATGTGTATTGTATAGGTGATGCAGGTAAGCCATGTAGGAGTTCTGTTAACCACTTAACCTCCGGACCATTTTGTTGCCAAATGACCGGGCCACTTTTTGCGATTCGGCACTGCGTCGTTAAATGGAACGTGTATATATACGTCCTTCTGCCCAGGAGAGCCATTGTGTTGACGTAAATGTGCGGTCAGGAAGCGGTTAACATGGAACTGGTCATGGTTATGTCCTTTTTGATGTCGCAAGCAAAAGCACAAAATACGTTTTTCATAGCTAGCTCACGCTGAAAATAGAAATGTATACAAATTTTTGTTCTCTTGGTATGCCTGATTAATATTCTCAGAAAGGTACTTTGTGATGAATTGGAAGTGGCTAAGAACTGGAAGGATGCTTTAAGTAGGACAATGTAGGATAAACAGCAGGAACTGAAAGCTGTGATCACGTGAATAGCTAGTGTATTAGGTTTCTATTAAAGGGGGTTGTAAAGGTTCGTCTTTTATTTTCTAAATGGGTTCCTTTAAGCTAGTGCATTGTTGGTTCACTTACCTTTTTTTGATTTCCCTTCTAAATGTTTTTTTTCTTTGTTTGAATTTCTCACTTCCTGTTTCTCCTCAGTAAGCTTTCCACCATCATCCGAGCGGTGGAAAGTCATTTAGAACAGCTTACTGAACAGCTTACTGAGGAGGTACAGGAAGTGAGAAATTCAGACAAATAAAACAAAGAAAAACAAAAAAAAAACCTTTAGAAGTGAAAATTGAAGGAAAAGGTAGGTGAACCAACAATGCACTAGCTTAAAGGAATCTGTTTAGAAAATAAAAAACGAACCTTTACAACCCCTTTAAGGCATACATGCATAAAAACAAAGCAGAGTTGCCTTTTTCTTGACTTTTTAAAAATGTGGAAGTTGTGAGAAATATGGTGTCTAATGGATTTTTATGGGAACCTATTATGTAAACCAATGTACCTTTTCTCTAGTCGTCTTCCAGGACGGCACCCTGAGAGATGACTGGCTTCTCCTGACAGGAAACACAATCAAAAAGAGGTTAAAAACCCCGCCCCTTCCCGTGCTCCTCAGTTCTTGATTGTGTTTCCCCACAGCGAAACGTTTATTTTTTTCTGACCTAAGGCCTGGGGCTGGTGGTCCCCCCCTGGGAACTGAACCGCAGGCACTGGGTAGCCTTTGGGTTTAGCGAAGATTTCCATTCCTAGGGGGTCCCTTCTTGCTCAGGGGGGCCTCACTATGTGGGTTGAAGAACCCCCCTGAGTGCTGGAGTCTCCTGGGGATAGGTGGCTATTCTGGAGCTCCAGGGGCTGATCCACTCTCTCTCTCTGAGCTTTCCCCTTACCTTGGAGGTCTGTGGGTCAGGCTCTCTCCGGTGGTGGGGGTTTTCTGTGCGGTCTGGGGCTGCGACTGGGTCGTCCTGGATTCCCTGGAGCGTTCATTGCCGTTTTTGAATTTGGCGCCAAAACCGGCGTCTCACAGAGCCGGCGGCGCAGGGCAATGACGTCACACGCGCGGCGCGTGTCACTTCCGGGTCGGCTCAGCAAAGATGGCGCGCTGCAGCTCCAACACGCCAGTCGGCTTCCCACGGCACCGGAGACACACGAAAGGGCAGCAGCAGCCGAGAGAGAGCGGCGCCTTCATCCTCACGCGATGGAGCGAGAGGTCCGGTCGTCTACGACCCCGGCTGCGGAGGAGACCACAGGGGGTGAGTCTTCCTGGACACAGGTATGGTGGGCTGGGACCCAGTAGTTGTTCCCTAGTATTTACATACATGCCTGTGTATCCTTTTCTTTCTAGGGGAGGATTTTGTTGCCCAGGGGGGTGCTAGTCGTTCAGTTAAGGACACTAGTCGCTCCAAAAAATGTGGCTATTGTAGTTGCAAGTTACCCTCAGATTATTCCAAACCCTTTTGTGCTAAATGTATCATTAAATTGGCAGGGAAGGAGACCTCTGAAATTCTGAAAGGATTTCTTGAGGTCCAGTCTGAGATGCTCTCTACTCTTAAAGAATTTCATGTGTCTTTAAAGAGCAAAGAGCCTGAAGCCCCCATCGCAGGGCCCTCTTCTCAAGAAAGTTCCTCTTCGCAGATTTTTAGAGTCCGCCAGGAATCCCTTGGTTCCTTAGTATCTGACTCTGAAGATTCAGAGATTCCTCCCCAGGAGGAAGGTTCTATTGGTCAGGCGGAAGAAGAAAATGAGGATACTAGGACAGGCAGATATGTCTTTGCTGCCGACGACATGGAAGGTCTCCTTGAGGCAGTGTACGCCTCCGAGGAGATTCCACAACCTACGGAAGAAATTTCCACACAGGATAGGTTATACCAAGGCCTGTCTAAACCTCAGGCCAAAGCTATTCCGGTACATCAGTCCCTTAAGGATATCATCCTCAGGGAATGGGCAGAACCAGAGAAAAAGCTTTTAAGATACAAGACCTGGAAACGACGTTGCCCCTTTAAAGAGGAGGAGGAATCTAAATTTTTTAAAATACCTAGATTAGATGCTCCCCTCGCGCAAATTTCCAAACAGTCGGACCTCTCCTTTGAGGACACAGGCAACTTGAAAGATCCTATGGATCGGCGGGCAGAGACCTCCTTGTGTAGGGCCTGGGAAGCTAATGCGGCTGCCTTGAGCCCCGCATTGGCTTCGGCCTGTATTGCTAGGAATGCTAATTCTTGGATCTCCAAGTTGATGGAACATGTGTCCCAGGGTTCAGACTCTAAGGGGATTCTAGAATCCCTTCAGCTCATAGGGAGCGCAGTAGCTTATTTAGCAGACACCTCAGTAGAGACGGTACGTTCTACCGCAAAGACAGGAGCCCTCCTCAACTCTGCCAGAAGAGCAGTATGGGTCAAGATGTGGAATGGGGACCTTGCGTCTAAGAACCGCCTTTGTGGTCTTCCCTTCGAGGGCTCCCTTCTCTTCGGTACGGGCCTGGATCAGGCCCTGACTAGGTCCTCAGAAAAAGGGGTGCGTTTTCCTACTAAGCCTAGACAAAACAAGAAAAAGTTTTTTCGAGGCCCCCAGGGGGGGTTTGGAGGTAAGAACCGTTCCTCGGAGAAGAAGGCCCCTTACAACAGACGTTGGGGTGCTGGGAAGGAAAAACAAAAAGGGGGTATCCTTTTTTCCAATCCAAAACCCAGCGACAAGGACTCCAAATGACGGGAAGGTCGGGGGAAGACTCTCCCAGTTCCTTCCCAGGTGGGAGAGTATTACTCAAAGTCCCCACATTCTCCAAATCGTAAGGGAGGGGTACAAACTAGAGTTCCGTCAGCTTCCCCCTCCAAACTTTATTCTGACTCACTTACCCAAGGACCCTCTCAAGTCAGCAGGCCTTCTGCAAAATGTCTCAGAACTGGCACAACAGGGGGTCATAGTTCCAGTCCCTGTGTACCAGAGAGGGTTGGGAGTGTACTCCCACATCTTTGTGGTCCCCAAGCCTTCAGGCAAATTTCGATTGATTATCAATCTGAAACCCCTGAATACCTCCCTCCTCCACAAGAGGTTTCGAATGGAGAGTATTTACAGCCTCAGGAGGCTCCTACTAAGAGAGGTATTCATGGTCACCATCGATTTAAGAGACGCGTACCTCCATGTCCCAATCTTCTTGGGTCATCAGAGGTTCCTCAGGTTTGCGATCGCCTCCGCCCAGGGAGTACAGCATTGGCAATTTGCTGCCCTTCCTTTCGGACTGGCCTCCAGTCCAAGGGTCTTTACCAAGGTCCTGGCGGAGGCGATCGCTTTCCTGCACCTACAAGGGATAGCGTTAGTTCCCTATCTCGACGACTTGATACTATACAATCAAAGTCGAGATCTCCTTCTTTCGGATCTAGCCACTGTGATGACTACCCTCGAGTCCTTGGGTTGGATCATCAACAAGGAGAAATCCTCACTCCTTCCAGAGCAGAAGAAACTCTATCTAGGGTTTCTGATAGATTCCTTGGAGAGGAAGCTCTTTTTACCCAACGACAAGATCCGGGGTCTCATGTCAGTGGTCAGATCAACGTTAGAAGGAGTAGAGTCCTCCTTCAGGGACATCATGAGAGTTCTAGGCCTAATGACCTCCTGTATTCCAGCAGTCCCGTGGGCTCAGCTCCACTCCAGACTCCTCCAATTTTTCCTTCTTTCCTCCTGGGACGGAAGAAGGGAATCCCTAGAGCTCAGAGTCAGTCTCCCAGAACCAGTGAAGCTCTCACTGGGCTGGTGGCTCATCCCACAGAACCTACAGCAAGGTCTGTCGTGGGGCCAGATCAATCCGGTCAGGATCACCACGGACGCCAGCTCATGGGGGTGGGGCGCACATCTGGACGATCTCCGTGCCCAGGGTACCTGGGGACAACGACAGAAGGGGGCCTCTTCAAATTACCGCGAGCTATTAGCGGTCGGAGAGGCTCTGAAGGCATTCGAGGACAGAGTCTTGGACCAGGAGGTCCAGATCATTTCCGACAATGCGACCGCGGTGGCCTTCCTCAACCATCAGGGGGGCACCAGATCTCGCACCCTTCTAGACTTGTCCTTAGAGATCCTGGGCTGGGCCGAGCAGAGAGTTCTCTCACTCTCGGCGGTACACCTGAAAGGGACCCTCAATCTGGAGGCAGACTATTTAAGTCGCCATCCCATTCTCCAGGGAGAATGGGAACTAAATACAGAGATTTTCAGTCTAATATGCCAGCACTTTGGCAGCCCAGAGATAGATCTCTTCGCCCGCAGGGCAAACCGGAAGGTGAAGAGGTTCTTCTCTCTCTCCCGAGAACACGGCTCGGAGGGGGTGGATGCACTGGCACAGGTATGGAGGTTCCAGCTAGCCTATGCCTTCCCTCCCTTGAGCCTGATTCCGAGAGTCCTGCAGAAGGTAAATCTAGCAGTAGGGAAGTTCATTCTCGTCACACCCTGGTGGCCCAAGAGGGCCTGGTTTCCCGCTCTAGAGCGAGGGTCAGTGTTGCCTCCCCTACTTCTCCCTGTCCGGGCGGACCTTCTTCGTCAGGGTCCGATTTATCACCCAGAACCCGGCTTCTTCAAGCTGACGGCCTGGTGCTTGAGAGGCGGAACCTGAGGGAGAAGGGCTGCTCCGAGAGAGTTATTGACACGCTTCTAGCCAGTAGGAAGGTAGTCACTAGGCGTATATATGCCAAAACCTGGGGTATCTTCTCTCGCTGGTGCTCAGAGAGACAGAATTCTCAGCAGGAGACCTCGGTCATCTTAGATTTTCTCCAAGATGGAGTAGACAAGGGGTTAGCCACAAGGACTCTAAGGGTTCAGGTGGCAGCCTTGTCGTATTTTTTGGATAGACGTCTATCCCTGGACCCCCTGGTCAAAAGGTTTCTTATAGCCAGAGACAGGTTGTCCCCAGTTCAGATCTCTAGGGTTCCACCCTGGGATCTTTCGTTAGTGTTAAACCAACTTACCAAGGCTCCGTTTGAGCCAATTGACACTATCCCCATCAGGTTACTCACCTTTAAATTTGCCTTCCTCTTGGCAATCACGACAGCCAAGAGGATAGGTGATATGCAGGCGCTCTCCATTAAAGAGCCATTTTTTCGCTTATTTGAGGACAGGGTTGTTCTAAGTCAGGACCCCCTTTATCTTCCTAAGGTAGTGACAAAGTTCCACAGGTCACAGGAAGTAATCCTCCCTTCTTTTTGTTCAAATCCCCAGAATGAAGGAGAAGCTTCCTTTCATTGTCTGGATGTTAGACGATGTCTATTAGCTTACTTAGAAAGAGTTACAGTCTTTAGACGTTCTACTCATCTATTAATTTGTTTTTCGGGTCAGAAAAGAGGCCTTCAAGCGTCCAGAGCCTCTATTTCTAGATGGATTAGGCAGACAATTTCCTTAGCTTATGTACAAGCCGGTAAGGTAGCTCCTAATGTTAAAGCACACTCCACACGATCACTAGCAACCTCCTGGGCAGAAAGGGCCGGAGCTTCGGTGGAGCAAATTTGCAGAGCAGCGACGTGGTCAAGCCAGAACACGTTGCTGAAACATTATAGAGTTGACCTACTGTCACCTCAGGACTTGGTTTTCGGGAGAAAGGTCCTGCAAGCAGTGGTCCCGCCCTAAGGTAGGCCTGAAGCTACTTGCTTCTCTCTCAGGGTGCCGTCCTGGAAGACGACTAGAGAAATGACCAGTTACACTTACCGGTAGCTGTATTTCTGGTAAGTCTTACAGGACGGCAGGCCTACTTCCCACCCTTGTGATACATTATTGGTTTGTATTATATTTTCTGTGGTGTTTTTTCCCGTGCACTGGTGGGTTCATACTTTATCTCAAACTGAGGAGCACGGGAAGGGGCGGGGTTTTTAACCTCTTTTTGATTGTGTTTCCTGTCAGGAGAAGCCAGTCATCTCTCAGGGTGCCGTCCTGTAAGACTTACCAGAAATACAGCTACCGGTAAGTGTAACTGGTCATTTTTTTTGTTTTCAAGTGGCCTGTAAGTTTATTATGGCAGCACTTGCTTTGGGGAGGTGACAATGTTCAGACATGGCTGCCAAATTTAACCCTGCATATTTTTTCATCTTTATAGTCGGCTATTACAAAACTTGCTTGCAGATAACCCCCTGTCAGTATGTAACTATTGTATTGTCCTCCCTAATTGTGGGCCAGACTCTTCCCATCCCCACCTACGAGCACAGCAATAATCTACACTTCGCCTAGAGGTTTGATGAACAATTCTCCTACAAAATAGTCCTCTTAGGTGGCAGTGATGTAGTATGTTTGCACCTCCTTTACAATTTTTAGATTCATAGAAGCTCATGTTGCCCATTGCCTCTTTTTTACAATAGCAAACCAATCAGACCCATCTTTCGGATCGGACTCTCCAGTCTCCTTCTATAGAGTGGGGGGAGTCAAAGGACATGTGTCCATTGACACCCACCAACAACCGGTCTTGTCCGCTAAAAGTAGACAGAAGGGGATCTGTTCTCATACTGTCTTGCGGATTAAAGTCGGGTGTAAACGGACAGGTGGTCTGTTTTTACATCCAACCACCCATAGAGGAGAGCAGAGTGGAAACAGATCAGTCATCTGCCTGCTCAGTGGGGATCAGCGGACAAATTCCCAGCTGAGCAGGCGGACTCCAGAGATGCCCCCCTGTGTGTAAGGGGCCTCCATGTTGAATCACTCTTAAACTAGCTAAAAATCTACCCAAGAGAAAATGTTCATTGTGTAGTATATCAAAAGAGAACATGCAAACTGAATTGGCATTTTGGACACAACTTTTACAGAGCAACTTGTACTGTGTTTGTTAAATTGGAATGTACAGCTCTGGTGTGTGTTTGTTAAATTGGAATGTACATGAATTTGGTTGGTATAACAACCAGACAGATTTCTTGTTTTTTTAGTTTTTTTTCACTTGATACTAGAAAGCTATGTTGCTATCTGAATGTATGGTGGTGATGCGATTTTTTACTTCAAACGGGTGGACAGATTGTAGGTGTGATGTTCTCTGAAAAACTTGTGTGTGTGGTGTGTTTTTTATTTTTTATGTAGTGGTGTGCCTGTATGATGTAGCATGTACAGCCAAACATTTTACCAATCGTCACTTGAAGAATCCTTGGCTTTTTTAATGTTGAGCCTTGAGAGAGGAAAATCTTGTATGGGGAAATATCGTGTTTTGGTTGATGTAATAGGAAAATTACAAGATTAGAGCAAGAACAAGCATGATCAGGATAATACACAGGTGTCAAACACAAGGCCCGCGGGCCGAATCCGGCCCTCCCGGCCATTTCATGTGGCCCTCGCCCTCCTCGGGTCCTTCTCAAGACCCTTACTTTCTGCTTTTAAGCAATGCATGCAGCTTCTTCTCAGCAGCAGCTTAAGGAAAGGAGGTGCACTGTGAGGTAAGGGAGAGTGGGGACTCAACTTCTGATGGTGAGTTGGCTCTTAAAGGGTCACTAAAGGAATTTTTTTTTTTTTTTTTTTTTAGCTAAATAGCTTCCTTTACCTTACTGCAGTCCTGGTTTCATGTTCTCATTGTTAGTTTTTGCTCTGATGTTGCTGTAATCCTTCTCTGTGAACACTTCCTGGTTGTCTGTTTCCTGATGAAATAAGTCATGGGAGCTTTCTCTCTGTGGTCACTAATCAAGGAGGTGTACTGTGATTACTGCGTGTCTAAAACCCCTTGGCACCAATCGGTTTCGTTTTTACAAACCATCACTGCCCTGTATTGGCTCTGTTTCTCTGTACATCACAGAAGCGGGAAACGGCATGCAAAAACGAAACTAAACTGTAGGTACATTATATGATTTTTTTTTTATCTATTTTTAATCCTTTTTAAAAGGAATCAGTTAACTATTATGTCTCTATATCCTGTAAACAGTCATTTCAGCTAAAAAAAAATTCCTTTACAACTCCTTTACCATATAATGTAAGGGGAGGGGATGCAACCGGCCCTTTTGAGGGCAATCATAATGCTGATGCGGCCCTCGATGAATTGGAGTTTGACACCCCTGAGTATAACCTGGCATCATAGTAACAGGGCCTATAAAATAATGGCAAGTTGCCTGCAACCTCTGTGTCCTGCCTGCAGTTTTTGATGGTACTCTTCTGCTGTAATTTGTGGACTTTTGAGCATCTGACCATTAAAATATACAGTATATGCACGTTTATCTCCAATCACCTTCTCCCTCATCAAAGCAATATTTTATAAAACTTAACAGTTGTGTTTAAGGCTTATCTAAATAGTCTTGATCTTTTTCCCTGTGGTGTGTGTGTGTTTGTTTTTTTGTTTTTCCTCCCCTTTTTCCCTTTTTGCTCCAGCATTATAGTATGTATAGATATGGTAAATTTGATTTATACGTGCAATTTAGTGTGTGTTTTTTTTTTTTTGTTTTGTTTTTTAAGCACCGTAACAAATATACTGTAGCTTGTGTAGGCTCTTATTTTATTTTTTTTTGTCCTTGGTAGCTTTCCAGCATCTTGGCAGCTGTTGTGAACCCCACCCCCCTTCTTTTTTTTTTTCTGCTGTAATAAGTAATGTTTTACATGATCAAATGTGGTTCTGCACTGTCAGAGCACACATTCTAAAACATTAGTCACTATGTAATTTATTGCTGCATCCAGTTCAGATGTGAACACCGATAATCCGTTTTTATATTCTTGGCAAATATGCCAATTTTAACTAGCAAGATCTAGAGAGCAGGAGACTATAAAGGGTAACACTGCCTATTTCTTCTTTTTTTTTTTTTTGCAAATATTAAAATACAGACAAATTTATACAAACAAAATCAAATTGAACAAAACACAACCCAAGAAAAGCATATCATCCCAGACCTCCTCGGGGATAGAACCGATATCTTTTTCCCAGCCAGCCCTAGAGCGAATGGGAAAGTTCAGTAAAAACTAATACCCTATATGTAGCAGAGGTAAGACCTTTTGTTGATCCTGCCTGTACTATCTTAAGAAAAAGGATAGGCCTATTAGCCCCTTCCCGCCTTGCGTACGCACATGTGCGCAAACCAAATCGATAAACGCTTATTGCGATGTGTCCTCGACTTTAGGGGGTTATACCAGGATGATGCCCACAGCTGCAGGCATCGTTCCGGTATTGTTTTTTTGAGCGGGCCATCGGCTTTCCAGGGATAACAACCAATGCGGCTAAAAGCATTCCCCCCCCCCCCCTCCCGTCGCTCTGACCGGGCCTCCCGTCCCACCGGGAGACCGGGTACTTCCACCGGCTAGCCACACACTGGAATAAACACTTCTTCTGGTTTACCCGGCTGCCAATGGCGCCGGATTTAAAAAAATAATATATACAGTTTGAAGTGCAAAGGAGGGATTTGGGGTCTTTTAGACCCCCTGATCCCTCCATAAAAAGTACCTGCCGCCTCCTATTACTGTCACAAGGGATGTTTGCATTATAAAAGTGATCAAATGTATTTATTTTATTTAAACCTAGTTAAATAATATAAAAATAAAATATTGCAACAATCGCCATTTTATTCTCTAGATTCTCTGCTAAAAAATGTATATAATGTTTGGGGGTTAAAAGTAATTTTCTAGCAAAAAATACGGATTTTAACTTTTAACACCAAATGTCAGAAATGGGTTTAGGCATGAAAGGGTTAAAGTACTCCTATGCTGTGGATATTTTTGCCAGGAGCTGGTAGATGCGTGAAACATGCTAATTTTGGCACATAGTTAGACATAAGACTTATAGAAGTGTATGTGCCTAAATTAATTTACTGGCTAGAATATTCATGTGCAAACTATGCCATTAGGCTCCTTTTTCGAGTGTAAGTTTGGGTTTTTTTTTTTATTGCCCTTGAATGTTGCTCAAAAAATATGAATCTAAATACCACAATGTGCACAAGAAAACCTTAAGCCTTTACAACTACTTTAATTTGTCAAACATGGGCCTCTTTAGAAAGTCTTGCTTCTCTCCTATTGGATGAAATGGAGCTGCATTCAGGTGCAAAAAAATAATTTAAAATGCCATTAAAAGCAGCATGTGCATGAGGCCATAACTGTGCTTTTTAAAGCACAAAAATGTTCTACTTGAATTGAACTTCTTCACCATGAATGCTTATTAGTTTAGTTTTGGTTAACTAATGATGTCAGATTATGTGCAACTGTAAGTTGCTATCTTTTATGCCAGGGTTTGACAAATTTGCTTGGAGTCTAGGAGCCAAAAAAAGTGCCCTGTCCCGCAGAGCTCACGCGCAGAAGTGAACGCATTCGTGAGTAGCGCCTGCATATGTAAACAGTATTCAAACCACACATGTGAGGTATCGCCGCAATCGATAGAGCGAGAGCAATAATTCTAGCCCTAGACCTCCTCTGTAACTCAAAACATGCAACCTGTAGAATTTGTTAAACGTCGCCTATGGAGATTTTAAAGGGTAAAAGTTTGTCGCCATTCCTCGAGCGGACGCAATTTTAAGGCGTGACGTGTTGGGTATCAATGTACTCGGCGTAACATTATCTTTCACAATATAAAAAAAATTAGGCTGACTAATTTACAGGTGTCTTATTTTTTTAATTAAAAGTGTATCCCCCCCCAAAAAAAAGTGCGCTTGTAATGCCGCTGCGCAAATACGGTGTGATGGAAAGTATTGCAACGACCGCCATTTTATTCTCTAGGGTGTTAGAATAAAAAAATATATAATGTTTGCAGGCTTTAACCACTTAAGACCCGGACCTTTAGGCAGCTAAAGGACCCGGCCAGTTTTTGCGATTCGGCACTGCGTCGCTTTAACTGACAATTGCGCGGTCGTGGAACATGGCTTCCAAACAAAATTGGCGTCCTTTTTTCCCCACAAATAGAGCTTTCTTTTGATCACCTCTGCGGCTTTTATTTTTTGCGCTATAAACAAAAATAATGACAATTTTGAAAAAAATTCAATATTTTTTACTTTTTCTATAATAAATATCCCCCAAAAATATATAAATCCTCAGTTTAGGCCGATACGTATTCTTCTACCTATTTTTGGTAAAAAAAATCGCAATAAGCGTGTATCGATTTTGGTTTGCGCAAACTTTATAGCGTTTACAAAATAGGGGATAGTTTTATTTTTTATTTTATTTTTTTTACTACTAATGGCGGCCATCATCCTTCTTTTTTTTTTTTTTTTTTGTGACTGCGACATTATGGCGGACACTTCGGACAATTTTGACACATTTTTGGGACCATTGTCATTTTCACAGCAAATAATGCATTTAAAATGCATTGTTTACTGTGAAAATGACAGTTGCAGTTTGGGAGTTAACCACAAGGGGGCGCTGATGGGGTTATGTATGACCTCATTTGTGTTTCTAACTGTAGGGGGGGTGTGGCTGTAGGTGTGACGTCATCGATTGTGGTTCCCTATAAAAGGGAACACACGATCGATGACAGCGCCACAGTGAAGAACGGGGAAGCTGGGTTTACACACAGCTCTCCCCGTTCTTCAGCTCCAGGGACCGATCGCGGGACTCCAGCGGCGATCGAGTCCCGCGGCCATGGAACGTCAGACTGGGTCGCGTGCACGCGACCTCATGGCTGGGCTTAAAGAGCCACGTACATGTACGTGCCCAGCCGTGCCATTCTGCCGACGTACATCGGTGTGAATGGGTCCTTAAGTGGTTAATTAGAGGGAAGGAGATGGCAGTGAAAAACACATTAGAATTGCTGGATTGCTGTTTTACTTGTAATGCCAACGGCCACCACAAGATCACAGAAGGAAGCTTAGGCCTGCAGAAAGCCGCGGCCTCAATTACCAGCTGGTGCGGGCGATCGGGCGGCGGGGGAGGTGTGGGTGCACGGAGACATAGGATCCTGTGTCTCCGTGCACCCTCGCCTCCTGCGGCGGGCCCGCGCCAGCTGGTAATTGAGGCCTTGCGGCCTTCTACAAGCCTAATTATTCCCGGCGCCAGGTCACTATTTCTTGCCGCAATTGCGACCGAATGCCCGGATTTTGTCGAGCCCATAACTCTGTCCCATACATGTCATGGAACTGTGTGCAGGTTTGATGCAGTATCATTCATTGTAAATGCTGACCGCATCTTGACAATAGGCCAGCACAGCATGTGGCAATGCACTAACATGCATTGCACTGACACATTTGTGGCATAAATAAGAATTACATTTTTCTATTTTCTATTACTTAGTTTAGCTCTCCCCCCCCCCCCCCCCCCCCCCCCCCGGTTGTGGACCAAGACCAAATGCCCTTTCTAAATATAGCACACAACCAGCAGTTCTGTAGTGAAGACCGTTAAAGAATAAAATAAGGTAAGCCCCCCCCCCCCCCATTTAATATTAGACTAGGTCCCTTTTTTTTTGTTTTTTTCGGGTCTTCCCCCACCAGGCCATGGAGAGCAAAGTGGAGCTGTCAGTCAAGGATCTGATCTGCCTCATGGGCATTGCTGTCTATGAGGCAGATGAGTGTAATATGCGCATTATGGCAGCAACCTGCAGAGGCTCTGAGCCAGCAGATCATTGCACCAAGTAGGACAAGGTGTCTAATGGATGGCAGGATCACTGGGAAATGTCTTCTAACAGAATACTTTAATAAACATAGAGAGGGCACATAGCGATGGCAAAAACCGGTTTTGGTTTTTAGTGTCGCATTAAAGGAAAAAGGTGCAAAGCTTTCTACCAGAAGCATAATTTGTCTTTTTTAAATGTGACAAATGATAGAATATTCACATTGGATCCTACATAAGGGGTCATTCCACTTGATTTCCTTTTGTGAAACCAGAGGCCACTAACCCTTCTTCTCTTCTGGGCATGGGTCTGATGCAGTTCAGTTAATCTCCTGGGATATTATTGGTGTGTTCTTTTCCTAGGTTCCAGCTGCCAGTTGGTTGCATAACTGTTGGCAGGAATGGGAGCTGTGCCTGTTTTTGAATTTGGCAGTGGTCTATTTTCTGAGATCTGCACTGTTCTGCTCTTGCATGTATCCCCTCTGTGGTGGTCATATTGCATATGCGCGTTTTTTTTTTTCTCTCGAGTCTGCAGACCCTGTTGACTTACTGCTGTCTTCAGCACAGATTCTACAATCCTCTGGACAGTGTCTGAGCTTCCTGCTGCCTTACCAGTGACCTGGTTACAGACAGCATTAACCCTTCCTGCTCTGGCAGTGACATTGAGTATCCTTGTGGGCTGTTTCTTGCCCTGTTCTAGTATGGCTGATAAGCACAAGGGCAGCAGTACTCAATGCCTGGCTAGCTTCAATACATTAGCAGTGCTGGTGGGGTTGCGTTGGCAATACCCTATGGAGGAGGGTTCTCAACGAAGTGGTCTGTTCACTTGTTGACCCAGCCATTTCCTATCTCAACAAGACTCTGACTTGCATTGTTGAGGACATCCGTGTGCTTAAAAAAAAAAAAGGCTCGCTCATCCATGTCTTTATGGACCTTGTTTGTGCACTGGTGCGCAGTCATGTTGGAACAGGAAAGGGCCGTCCCCCCAAACTGTTCCCACGTAGTGGTCCAAAATGTCTTGGTACGCCTTAAGAGTTCACTTCATTGGAACGAAGGGGCCAAGCCCAACTCCTGAAAAACGGCCTCACACCATAATTCCCACGCGCCCCCCCCCCCTCCACCAAGTGATTTGGATCATTGCACAAATCAAAGTCCATAAAGACATGAATGAGCAAGTTTGGGGGGGAGGAACTTGATTGGCCTGCAGAGTCCTGACCGCAACACCTTTTGGGATGAAATAGAACGGAGACTGTGAGCCAGGCCTTCTCATCCACATCGGTGCCTGACCTCACAAATGCACTTCTGGAAGAATGGTCGAACATTCCCATAGACACACTCCTAAACCTTGTGGACAGTCTTCCCAGAAGAGTTGAAGCTGTTGTAGCGGCAAAGGGTGGGCCAACTCAATGTTAAACCCTACAGACTAAGACTGGGATGCCATTAAAGTTAAAGGGTCACTAAAGGAAAAACATTTTTAAGCTGAAATGACTGTTTACAGGGTATAGAGACAAAATAGTTAACTGATTCCTTTTAAAAATTATAAAAAATAGATAAACAATCATATAATGTGCCTGCAGTTTAGTTTTGTTTTTGCTGTTGTTTCCTGGTTCTCTGATGTACAGAGCCAGAGCCAATAGAGGGCAGTGATGGATTGTAAAACGAAACTGGATTGGTGCTGAGGAGTTTTAGACACACAGTAATCACACCTCCTTGATTAGAACACAGTGAGAAATCTCCCAGTACTGTGGTCATCGGGAAACCGACAACCAGGAAGTGTCCAGAACAGAGAGGAATTACAGCAACATCAAAGCAAAAACAAACAATGAGGACATGAAACCAGGACTGCAGTAAGGCAAAGGAAGCTATTTAGCGAAAACCTTTTTTTTTTCTTTAGTGACCCTTTAAGGTGTGTGTAAAGGCAGGTGCCCCAATACTTTTGACAACATAGTGTATGTATGTGTGCACACAGATTTTATTTAACAGAATAAATTTACTAAGCTCTTGTTGAACTTTGTTAAAACCTGTTCTTTTTTTTTTTTTTTCAGTGAACATCTGTCTTGCTCTTTTACGTTCTTTCTTCATGGTGACAGCAATGTTTGCACAAGTGTGGAAATTAACCAGCACCAGCCAGTATACATTCTCAGTGAGGAGCACCTTACTCTTGCCCAGCAATCTAGTAGCCCATTTCAAGGTAAGAGATCCGTACTAGTTTTTGGAATAGTCATGCCCCCGTTCTTCCTGATTTTCCTCAATGTGACACTCAAGTGAAAACAGAGATGTTTAGGACTATGTAGTGTTTCCCTGTCTTCATTGAGAAAAGGAACTACACTACATGTGCACTTCTGTCTTCCTGCCTGTTATTCTGAGGAAAATATCTATTTTCTGTGTGAAGCCATACTCTCACTGCTCTGCGATTGAGGTTGGGTTCACACATATGCGATCCGGGAAACAACGCGATTCCTGTGCGGATTACCGCATTGCATCTAACTCGCAGGCAGTTCACACTGCTCTCTGCGAACCACTGCGGGTGTCAATAAAAAAGTTAATGACGCCCCCAACTTGGTTTGCAGAACGCAGTCCAGCCGGTGGAATAGATTCCAGTGCAGACCAAAAAAGGGTCCTGCACCATTTTGGTGCGAATGTAATGCATTTCAACCATACAAACTGGCTGAATAAGCATTTAACAGACATTGCATTGCGGTGTGACTCGCATGCGATGTTTGACCCCAGCCTTAATGCTAGCACTAAAAAAAATGTGTTTTTTTTATTTAAATTTAAGAATTGCCTAGAGGTACTAAAATTGCTGTTTTGATATAAGTCGTTTTAACTTGATCGTGTTTCTAGTTGTAATTTTTTTGATTTATTGCATTGTTTATTAAATGTATGCAAAAAATGTGTGGTGTGTTTAAAAAAAAAAGAAAATAGTATGGAGACCAGCTTTTACCAGGACACTTTGATGCTTTCCTCAACTTAAAGGGGTTGTAAGCTAATCATATGCATTAAGGTAAAAAAAAAAACTTCTGACAGTGACTGGCCTCTCTGCTCAAAGTAGACTGATAGCAGCGCAGCCATTGGCTCCTGCTGCTGTCAATCAAATCCAATAATGCCGGGGGGCAGGGCAGAGTCCTACATTCGGCGTCTACGGACGCTGAATGCTGGACTCGGGAGCACGCCAGCAAGGTAACCCCCTATTAGTGCTTTATCATTCCAGTGGGTGTTTGCTTAATTTTCATACAAAGATTCAGGGCTTACCAACTCCTGTCTTAATGGCTCACATATTGCATTGCACAAGATTTTTATGTGCATAACCAGGCTTCCACAAGGTGCCCTCTGACTCTAAGGCCGGGTTCACACTGTTCCGACAAACGCTCCGACATTGGGAGCTCATGTCGCATGACAAATGAAAATCAATGTTTTTCTATGAGAGCCGTCTTAACTGGTCCGACACAAGTCGGTCCGACTTTGAAAATGCTCCCTGTACTACTTTGATCCTACTTCCGCCCATTGAATATCACTGAAGTCGGACCAAAGTAGGATCCTTGTTCTTACTATTCGACTTTTGACATCCGACATTGTGATTACAGCAGCAGTAAAAGGAATTTATCTCACACTGGGATTGTTTTGATTGGTCAAAGAACAAGTCAGACTAGCACAAAGTTGGACCAAAGTAGTATCCTGTTCATTTAAGTCGGATGGATGTAGGATCAATGTAAGACTGATGTCGCAGAGCAAAGTAGGATGAAAGTCGTATGACTGTCGTATCGGTGTGAACCCGGACTAATTCATAGTTGGACTTGTAAAAACGTCTACATCTGGGTCTAATTCTCTAATGGCAGAGAAATTCTTTCCCTCCGCCAATGCACTTTTGCAGGTTAATTTTCTTCCTGTCTGCTTTTTCTTGCCCTTACATTTTAGGTACAAGATGATTTTCCTGTTTGGTAATGTTTGGGAAAACAGCTTTGCGTAGTGGGCTATTAAGAATACATCATCCTGAGTTCTATACTTGTCCCTCATTCTATAAACCTTCACCAGGCCATACTTTTGGCATTTCATATAGAACCCTGTAGACCCCATCTCTTGACACCTTGCACTAGTAACCTTCTGCTACACAAGATTCTTCCTTTTATCAACCACATCTTAATCTATCATTGTGAGAGGGATTTCCTTTTGGGAGGAGACTTTATGCTCTGCTTATCCCAATAATGTTTTTTTTTTTTTTTTTTTTTGTCTCTCCCTTTAAAACCTGCATTTTCTTATGTCCTGCCAGCTGGGATAACATTTTGCCATTTACGCCCTTAGCAGTTAGGGATCGAGTATGGCATCTGTGGGTCATTTCTTCCCTCCTTTGCCATTACAACAACATTTTTGGGTTCTGGTGCCTATACAGCAACTTGTGTCACAGCCTAAATTCTGCAGGATCTTTACTGTTGGAAAGACATGTGAGCACTCCCTGTGACAGGATAGGTGACCTGACCCCTGTGCTAGAACACACCAGTGTGTGTGTGTGTGTGTGTGTGTGTGTGTGTTTTTTTAAGACTGGAGAGTGCAAAATCTGGTAGAGCCGCATATGGTAACCAATAGATTTTAGCTTGTTCAATTAAAGCGAGGGTTCACCCTAAAAAATAAATTTCTAACATTACATCCATCATACGAACGACATTTACAGTATGCAGGTCTTTTTTTTCCGCCCTACATACCGATATAGTGTGATTTTTCTCCCCGGCTTCCGGGTTCTGATTCCCGCGGGACTGGGCGTTCCTATCCCTGGGTTAGATGATTGACGTGTTGTGAAAAAGTTCCCATGTCGCACAAGGCGCGTCACCAGTTTTCCGTAAATAGCCGAGCTGCGAGTCGGCGCTATACGACGCCTGCACAGTCAGGTCTACATGGCGGGCGCAGGCGCCGTATAGCGCCGACTCGCAGCATGGGAACTTTTTCACAACACGTCAATCATCTAACCCAGGGATAGGAACTGCAGTGCATTCTAAAGCCCTGATTGGATAAAGCCTTACACCTGACCGCTGGTCAGGTGCAAAGCTTTGCCAATTAGGGCACAGAGCACATCCGTCTGACTACAATGAACGGGATCCGACTTTGATCCCAACAATTCCAGGCACTTTGTCTGGTATGAATCTTTAGGGAAAACTCCACGCCAAATTTAACCACTTGCAGACCGCCCGCCATCTTTATACAGCGGCAGTTTGACGAGGGATATCAGATTTGTTATGGCAGCAGCTAGCTAGCATAACCTCAGTATTAGAATTTTGCAGGGGGATACAGCATAATAAGTGCTTCAGCCCATACAGTGGGGATCGAAAGTTTGGGCACCCTAGGTAAAAATTTGTATTAATGTGCATAACGAAGCCAAGGAAAGATGGAAAAATCTCAAATGCATCAAATTACAGATTAGACATTCTTATAATATGTCAAAAGTTAGATTTTATTTCCATCATTTACACTTTCAAAATTGCAGAAAACAAAAAAATGGCGTCTGCAAAAGTTTGGGCACCTTGCAGAATTTATAGCATGCACTGCCCCCTTTGCAAAGCCGAGACCTTCCAGTGTCATGGATTGTTCTCAATCATCGTCTGGGAAGACCAGGTGATGTCAATCTCAAAGGTTTTAAATGCCCAGACTCATCTGACCTTGCCCCAACAATCAGCACCATGGGTTCTTCTAAGCTGTTGTCTAGAAAACTGAAAATAGTTGATGCTTGCAAAGCTGGAGAAGGCTATAAGAAGATAGCAAAGCGTTTTCAGATGTCAATATCCTCTGTTCGGAATGTAATTAAGAAATGGCAGTCATCAGGAACAGTGGAAGTTAAAGCAAGATCTGGAAGACCAAGAAAAATATCAGACAGAACAGCTCGCAGGATTGTGAGAAAAGCAATTCAAAACCCACGTTTGACTGCACGATCCCTCCAGAAAGATCTGGCAGACACTGGAGTTGTGGTACACTATTCCACTATAAAGAGATACTTGTACAAATATGGTCTTCATGGAAGAGTCATCAGAAGAAAACTTCTTCTACGTCCTCACCACAAAAATCAGCATTTAAACTTTGCAAATGAACATATAGACAAGCCTGATGCATTTTGGAAACAAGTTCTGTGGACCGATGAGGTTAAAATAGAACTTTTTGGCCGGAATGAGCAAAGGTACGTTTGGAGAAGAAAGGGCACAGAATTTAGTGAAAAGAACCTTTGTCCAACTGTTAAGCATGGGGGTGGATCAATCATGCTTTGGGGTTGTATTGCAGCCAGTGGCACAGGGAACATTTCACGAGTAGAAGGAAAAATTGATTCAATAAAATTTCAGCAAATTTTGGATGGTAACTTGATGCCATCTATGAAAAAGCTGAAGTTAAAGAGAGGATGACTTCTACAAATGGATAATGATCCTAAACACACCTCAAAATCCACAGGGGATTACATAAAGAGGCGTAAACTGAAGGTTTTGCCATGGCCTTCACAATCTCCTGACCTCAACATAATTGAAAATCTATGGATAGACCTTAAAAGAGCAGTGCGTGACAGACGGCCCAGAAATCTCAAAGAACGGGAAGACTTTTGTAAGGAAGAATGGGCAAAGATACCTCAAACAAGAATTGAGACTCTTGGCTGGCTACAAAAAGCGTTTACAAGCTGTGATACTTGCCAAAGGGGGCAGTACAAGATATTAACTCTGCAGGGTGCCCAAACTTTTGCAGACGCCATTTTTTTGTTTTCTGTAATTTTGAAAGTGTAAATGATGGAAATAAAATCTAACTTTTTTTTTGACATATTTTAAAAATATCTAATCTGTAATTTGATGTCTTTTTGGAGATTTTTCCATCTTTCCTTGGCTTCGTTATGCACATTAATACAATTTTTTACCTGGGGTGCCCAAACTTTCGATCCCCACTGTATGCTTTTTTTGATGCAAGGTATAGTTCTACCTAGACCGCATGGAGAAATTATTGTATGCTCAGAAACCGGTACTGATTTGGGCAGAAACCTCAAATCTTTTACAGGTATGCAGACTATTGTAGTTGCTTGAATGGAGTTTAAATTTGCCACTTTAGGTAGATACTGTACTATGAAGGATGAGATAACGGGTACAATATTCTTCTCTTCTTCTTTTTTTTTTTTTTTAAGATAATATACCATTGTACAGATAATAGAAAAAGTATAGCTTCTTGCTGTAATGCTTGCGTTTTTTCTTTTGTCTTAGTTATCCTGAGCCCTTTTGGATTAAATGGCACCCTCACGGGGCAGTCATTCAAGATGTCTGATTCCGCTACTAAGAAATTAATTGGTGAATGGAAGCAGTTTTACCCCATCTCATCCAGTGTGAAAGAGTGCCCAGAGGAAAAGCAGGAGGAAATGGATTGGGAAGATGATTCACTGGCAGCTGTTGAAGTATTAGTTGGTAAGTATCCCTATTTGTAGCATTAAGTTTAAAGGAATCACCTGTCGGGCCAGTGCTATTTGACCTGAGTTTTTTTTATGGAAAATGTATATGCAGAGTTTTTATTTGACATAAACTACAAGTCAATAGAGCCAGAGTCGTGTGTTTATATTTAAAAAAAAAAAAAAAATCTCCAAGCTTGCCTAAATCTGTTACAAAAACAGGACTTTTATATAGGTGTATACTTATAGACATGCTGTTTTTTCCTTTTACCAACTGGGGCAGGACACATGGTTAGTAGTGCTAGTGAACATATATTTGTAGTAGATGAAGTCTACAGATAGTGCTATTTTGGTGTAGACAAAAGATCTGTGACCTTCATGTAATCGTGTTCAGTTTGCAGTCTGTTAGAACTAAGAACACATTGTACCTGCACTGTGCTTGTACTCCGCTGCATTCATTGTACATAGAGGATCAGAATATAATCGAATGAATGCTCAAAGCCCAAGTTTAAACTGTTGATTTAATTGCTTTAGATGGTACTTTTATTTGTGTGTTCTTGTGGTTAGCTTTTAAAAGCTATCTTTCTTTTGAGAAAAAAAAAAAGAACTGTGCTAATGAGAACTGAACAATTTTTTCACTGTGAAGCTAGCGTATAGAATAGAAGCAGTGTTTTCTATTTCAGATCTGTCGGGGTGAATGTTTGTTGTGGTGTTGTCTTTATTTTTCTATATGCAAGGACTGAAGTAAGTTTATGCGTGGATAGAGATTTAAATCTGGACATTCGCCTTGCACATCTATATTACACTGGTACTAGGATTTTGTAGAGCGAGCTGAACATGTTGCTCCTGTCCTCTGAATTCCACACGTAAGCTTATGTATTAAATGCCATACAGCCTTGGCTAGAAACTCATTGGAGAGTGTTGACCCTTTCCCAGTCAAATGTATTTCCCCTATAGAGGAAAAGCCTTTTACAGCCCCAATTCCAAAACGGTTGGGATGCTGTGTAAAATATACATAAAAGCAGAATGCAATGATTTGCAAATCTGCCACCACTCAGAGAGCACCTTATATTTTTTAGAACCAATAGAATGCCTTCTCTCATCGGATAAGGTGGAGATGCGGGCTGATGCCAGGATCGCCACCTTGTCCAATCCCTTGTTCTCCTGTGTTCAATGCAGTATGGCAGCCACTCTGATGCCTACCTCAATAGTTCCCAGCTTCCACAGGGATCCCACAGGTATGGCACTATATAAACATTTACAGTACCCAGACTTTACTTTTAATAATGAGGCACTGATTGGAGTGAGACCTGCATTCCCAACCTTTCTCACTGACCATACAGGATCCTAATTGTCGCTGTCCAGCAGGCGGCTATACATTAGAGGTCGACCGATATGGGTTTTTCTCTGGCCGATGCCGATTTTTAGAAATTGCGGTGGCCGATGGTCGAATATATGCCGTTTTTTTTTTTTGGGCTGATATGTTAGGCCGATTTAAAAAAAAAAAAAAAAAAAAAATCCCCTTCATCTCATAAAATCTAACAGTTGGACCCCTTTCACACTGGGGTGTTTTTTAGGCGCTTTTGGGCTAAAAATAGCACCTGTAAAGTGCAGTCTCAGTGTGATGCCCGAGGGTGTTCACACTGAGGCGGTGCGCTGGCAGGACGTTAAAAAAAAGAAAAAGTCCTGCAAGCAGCATCTTTGGAGTGGTGTATACTGCTCCTGCCCATTGAAATGAATGGGCACTGCTGCCGAAGCGCCTGCAAAGCACTTCTGCAGTGGTGCTACACAGGCGCATTTAACCTCTTCATCGGCTGCTAGTTGGGTTATAAGCGCGCCGCTAGCAGCTGAATAGCGCCTGCCTGCTCCAGTGTGAAAGCAGTGGAGTCCTGCCAAAAAAAAAAAATATTAAGTCAGCAGCTACAAATACTGCAGCTGCTGACTTTTAATATATGGTCACTTACCTGTCCCGGGCTAACTTTACTGTTTTAGTTGTTTGTTTTTTCATTAAAGTGTATTTTTTCCCCAAAAATTGTGTTTGAAAGACCGCTGCGCAAATACCGTGTGACATAAAATATTGCAACAATCGCTATTTTATTCCCTAGAGTCTCTGCTAATATATATATATATATATATATATATATATATATATGTGTGTGTGTGTGTTTTGGGGGTTCTAAGTGATTTTCTAGCAGAAAATACAGAATATTTAATTGTAAGCAACACGTGTCAGAAAAGATTTAGTCTTTAAATGGTTAAACTGAGAACATCTACACATGTCAGTTCTTTGATAAGTAGCAACATTGCATCTTTTCTCACACTTGGCAGGCTGCCCAGAGACAAGTCGCTCCACGGGGAAACTTCAGGCAACTTGCAAATGACTTCTGTATCATAGAAGTCAATGCAAAGTAAATCGGCTTTTTTTTTTTTTTTTTAAAACAATTGGCCGTTGCCGATTTAAAGTGCCAAAAATCGGTCGCTATATCGGTCGACCTCTACTATACATGAACCTAAAATATGGTTGGTTGAGCAGGGACTAGCCGAATTTCGTTCAATGTATGGGCAGGCTGGTTTTACACTAGTCGATCTAACAATCGACTTGTGTACAACCAGCTTGTCTGGTTTTTCCCCAACAATCCGTGCCACTGGCTGTAACCAGGAACACTAATCCATTGTATTCTGATGGCAGGGAAATCCCACCACTGTCAAAATGCAATACCACAGCAAGAATGTGTGGACCGGGGAATGTACATATTTTTATTTCTAAAGCTTGAGGCTGCACAGTGGTTAAGTGGTTGGCACTTTCACCTAGCAGCACTAGGGTCGTCTATTCGTATCCCAACCATGCCTGTAGTTTGTGGGTTCTCCCTGTGCCTCTGTGGGTTTCCTCTGGGTACTCTGGTTTCCTCCCACACTCCAAAGAAATGCTGGTAGGTTCAATTGGCTCCTGTATAAATTGGTCCCAATATGTATGATTGTGAGTAAGGACCTTGGATTGTAAGCTCATTGAGAACAGGGACCAATGTTAATGTACACTATATGTAAAGCACTGCGTAAATTGTCAATGCTATGTAAGTACCTGTCATTTTATTTCAGATACTTTGTATAGCACCATCAATTAACCCTTTCATGCTGACATAACACATATATGCTTTTTTACGCGGGGCTGCATACTTGTGTTTCTCAGTTTGTACTAAGCGCGCGCCACATAGAATTAAACCTTCCAAGGTATTTAGAGCAGCAATTATTTTATTTTTTTCCCTGTGTACACTTTCTATGACATTTGAATGATGTAGGTGCTATGTTTTTTATTTATTTTGTTTGGGGTATGTCTGTGGGTGCAATGGAACCTTAACATCAGGAGGTGTTTTTACGTATGAAGGGTAATAGTTGGGTTTTCTTCGCTAAGATTTTGTGATCTGTTTTGGAAAGCGTTGCCTAAATTATACGCATTAAAATACAGCGGCCTTTAGAACTTTTATTCTATGCACAAAACCAAACTGTGTTTGTACATTTGACCATACATTATCGAAGACTGGTGTAAAATATGTAGTATTTCTATTTGTTGTGTTCATTGCTCAAATATTTATCAATTGTATTTTCTTTTTCATAATTTGCCTGATGTGTTGTGTGAATATTTATCAATAACATTCTGTATTTCTTTATAGCTGGTGTTCGAATGGTGTATCCAGCATGTTTTGTGCTAGTCCCTCAGTCTGACATCCCCACAGTTAGCTCCTCTGGGTCCACTCACTGTACAAATACCTGTCTAGGTGCTCAAGTGCCTGCTTCCTCCAGAGATCCAGTCATGTCTTCAGTAACGCTGACCCCACCAACATCCCCAGAGGAAGTTCAGACAGGTATGACTTTAATTTTTTTTTTGCTTTGTGCATATAGCAAATTCCTTTAAAAAATAAAAACTGTTTTTTTTAGATACAAGTCAGTTTTCCATACATCCTTCACACATGACTGCATGTTTACATAAAGCATTTTGTATTTTTATATATCAATTTAGAACATAGACTAACATAAAAGAGAGAACACAAAAGGGCAACTCCCCAATGAATTTGAAGTGGGCCACTGCCTTTCACCATATATAATACTTGCAGGTTTTTATCTGAGTTCCCAGGTCGGGTCGAATTGGGGCATGCTGCATCCCAGGAACTGCCTCAAATATAAATAGATTATATATATATATATATATATATATATATATATATATATATATATATATATATATATATATATATATATATATATATATATATATATATATATATATATATATATATGTGTGTATGTATATGTGCCTTGCCAAAAAGTATTCGGCCCCCTTGAACTTTGCGACCTTTTGCCACATTTCAGGCTTCAAACATAAAGATATAAAACTGTAATTTTTTTGGAAGAATCAACCACAATGAATCAAAATTTATTGGATATTTCAAACTTTTTTAACAAATAAAAAACTGAAAAATTGGGCGTGCAAAATTATTCAGCCCCTTTACTTTCAGTGCAGCAAACTCTCTCCAGAAGTTCAGTGAGGATCTCTGAATGATCCAATGTTGACCTAAATGACTAATGACGATAAATAGAATCCACCTGTGTGTAATCAAGTTTCTGTATAAATGCACCTGCACTGTGATAGTCTCAGAGGTCCGTTTAAAGCGCAGAGAGCATCATGAAGAACAAGGAACACACCAGGCAGGTCCGAGATACTGTTGTGGAGAAGTTTAAAGCCGGATTTGGATACAAAAAGATTTCCCAAGCTTTAAACATCCCAAGGAGCACTGTGCAAGCGATAATATTGAAATGGAAGGAGTATCAGACCACTGCAAATCTACGAAGACCTGGCCGTCCCTCTAAACTTTCAGCTCATACAAGGAGAAGACTGATCAGAGATGCAGCCAAGAGGCCCATGATCACTCTGGATGAACTGCAGAGATCTACAGCTGAGGTGGGAGACTCTGTCCATAGGACAACAATCAGTCGTATACTGCAGAAATCTGGCATTTATGGAAGAGTGGCAAGAAGAAAGCCATTTCTTAAAGATATCCATAAAAAGTGTTGTTTAAAGTTTGCCACAAGCCACCTGGGAGACACACCAAACATGTGGAAGACCGTGCTCTGGTCAGATGAAACCAAAATCGAACTTTTTGGCAACAATGCAAAACGTTATGTTTGGCATAAAAGCAACACAGCTCATCACTCTGAACACACCATCCCCACTGTCAAAGATGGTGGTGGCAGCATCATGGTTTGGGCCTGGTTTTCCTCAGCAGGGACAGGGAAGATGGTTAAAATTGATGGGAAGATGGATGGAGCCAAATACAGGACCATTCTGGAAGAAAACCTGATGGAGTCTGCAAAAGACCTGAGACTGGGACGGAGATTTGTCTTCCAACAAGACATTGATCCAAAACATAAAGCAAAATCTACAATGGAATGGTTCACAAATAAACATATCCAGGTGTTAGAATGGCCAAGTCAAAGTCCAGACCTGAATCCAATCGAGAATCTGTGGAAAGAACTGAAAACTACTGTTCACAAACGCTCTCCATCCAACCTCACTGAGCTTGAGCGGTTTTGCAAGGAGGAATGGGCAAAAATTTCAGTCTCTCGATGTGCAAAACTGATAGAGACATACCCCAAGCGACTTACAGCTGTAATCGCAGCAAAAGGTGGTGCTACAAAGTATTCACTTAAGGGGGTATGTTTTGATAAAGAGCTATGATGTAAAAGTGAATATATATATATATATATATATATATATATATATATATGTGTGTGTGTGTGTGTGTGTGTGTGTGTGTGTGTGTGTGTGTGTGTGTGTGTGTGTGTGTGTGTGTGTGTGTGTTTTTTTATCCTGGTCAAGGGCCGTCAGCTACTGTTTCCATGGATTCCACCAATCTTGCCCAAATACTGGGAATTTATTTTTATTTTTTAGGGCACCCCCTAGCATCATAAGCCTTTCTGTATAGGGTAACCTTGGGGTTGACCAAAGATTTCCAGGCCGATAACGTAAGGATATTTGTCCGAAGCCAATGTATGGCAATTGGCTTACAGACATAAAAAAAAAAAAAAAACAATCGTAAATGGATTTTTACATTTTAATCCAACAATTGGCTCATCCTCTATAAACCCCGCCCCCCCTCAAAGACGGTTATGGCTTTTACATGCTCTTTTAACTGTAATGTTTTATCACCAATATAAAAAAAAATGGGTTTCAAGTTTAGACCCTTTACAATTCCCATAATATCCTCTAGTAGTTATTACTGTAGATATGATTAAAGTGGTTCTAAACTCCAAAAGGTGTGTGTGTGTGTAACCTTAAAGTGGAAGTTTAAAGTGGAACAGTCCAGTGTAGCTGGAAGTGCTCTTGGGTCTCGGCTTAAGTCTACACTTATGCCGCGTACACACCATCACTTTATGTGATGAAAAAAAATGACGTTTTTAAAAACGTCACTTTAATTGACTGTGTGTGGGGGAAAACGTCGTTTTATGTCTTGTAAAAAACGACCAAAAAAAATTGAAGCATGCTTCAATTTTATGTGTCGTTTTTCAAAAGTGCACTTTTTACTTCACAGAAATTGACCGTGTGTAGCAAAAAACGTCGTTTTCTAAGACGTTTTTTCATCCACGCATGCCCAGAAGCTACTTATGAAGCAAGCTTCAATGGTAAAACGTGGTGGAACGTAACCTCACTTTGCAAGATCATTGTGAGAAAACGATGGTGTGTAGGCAACTTCGTCTTTGAAAATTGAAGTTTCAAAAACGTCATTTTTTACTTCACAGAAAGTGTCGTTTTTTTTCATCACATAAAGTGATGGTGTGTATGCGGCATAAGGCTCTGTTTCCACTAGTGCATCTTGTCATGTGACTTTGGACACAAAGTTGCATAACAAGACACGGCCTATTGATTTCAATGGCACCCGTTCCCATCTATGCGATTTTAAAAATCAGCAACTTTTTAAAGGTACCTGCAATGCTTTGATGTGACTTTGATCCAGATACTGTAAAGTCAAAATTGTGCAACTTTGTGGTCGCAATAGTGGAAACGTGAATTGTCATGCGACTGTGTCCAAAGTCGCATGACAAGTCAAACCATTGATCTCGATGCTACTCGAAAAATAGAGCTTCCTTTTGGTGGTATTTGATCACCTCTGTAGTTATATTTTGCCCTAGAAACAAAGAGTGACAATTTTGAGAAATATATATTTTTTTTTTACTTTCTGCTATAAAATATATCCAGTAAAAAAAAAATCAACATTCTTCATCAATTTAGACCAACTTGTATTCTGCTACATATTTTTGGTAAAAAAAAAAAATTCTAATAAAAGTTATGTCTACAAACTAGACTATTTTTATGTAATTTTAATATTTTAATTCATTTATTTTGCTGTATTGTGACGGACAAATCGAACACCTGACACTTTTTGGGGAACCAGTGACATTATTACAGTGATCAGTGCTAAAATTATGCACGGTTACTGTACTAATGACACTGAAAGGAAAGGGGTTAACACCAGGGGCAATCAAAGGGTTAAGTGTGTCACCAGGAGGTGCTTGCTAACTCTAAGGGATGGACTGACTGGTGGAACACATCTGTTGTCCTGCTTAGCAGGACCACAAGATTAGTCTTGTTTACATAAGCAGATCGCAGTTATGCATCTCTGGGGAACAATCGTCGGTTCCCGGCAGACATTGCATGCACTGGACCCCCTCATTGGCCCCCCCTCTGGCCAATCAGCGTGCACACCTCTGATGTCTATTTCACAAAATGACGTACAGGTACATTGCTTCGTGCAATAGGGCCAACAGTATATCTGTGGTGGGTGGTCTTTAAGTAGTTTGAAGCAAAACTTCACTTGAGTAACTTCACTCAAATTTCAAGGCCCAAACAAAATAGCTATCTACTACTTGAAATGAGCACTGCACAAGCTGCTGCTTTAAATGGTCTTGGTCTGTGGCTATAGGTTACTGATTAGTGTGCAGGTCTCTCTCATAGCCATTATGCTCAGTACTTAAGGTAGACCGACTCACTTTTGTATTAAGCTTAGTTTACCTAATCTGTGATAATTCTAAAGGGAACTGTTTTACTCCCGGATTAGATTACACATGGAAGGCAAAAAAGGCATTTTAATTTTTGAATTGCTGTTGGGGCAGTATACATTTATACATTTGCTTAACATGATTACATCTTCTTTTTTCTTTTCTTTTTTTTTTTAAGCAGTTGATGTGCAATCGGCGCAGAAGTGGATGAAGTTTCCATCAGTATCAGATTGCTTTAATTCTGATAGTACTAGTCATCATGGTGGAAAAATACCAAGAAAATTGGCTAACCAGGTCGTGGATCGAGTATGGCAAGAGTGCAACATGAACAGGTCTCTGAACAAGTAAGTATGTTTGATAAAGAGCTATGATGTAAAAGTGAATTTAATACTACATAATTGCCTCTTCATGAAACTTGCATCCATTCCAATGATAAAGATTTGTCAACACTTAAAATGTTAAATCCATTAGAACTTCTTCTCTAAACAGAGCTTGGTTACATGTATTGCTTGTGAGGGTTTAACCCCAGTGCATGTGGCTCTGGTGTTTAACTGCAGGACACATGCTGCCAGCAGCCTGTCGAACTCTGAGGGGCTTACTTATGAATTTGGACAGTGCATCTAATGGTACAAACCTTTAGAGCAGTATGCACACAGGGATAACTGCCAACAATGTAGCAAGTCTGCACTTGACAGAGTTGACATACTTCTCTGTGAGGCTGGCCTGTACACCAGTCCCTGCAGCTAAAAATCAGAGCCCCATGCACCAGGGCTAAATGCCCTTCTATGCGTTCTGTTGCAAAACAGAGCGCTACATGTTAATGTGCCGAGATATTGTATAGGGTGGTTTGTGGCAAAAGTCACTAAAGTTGATCTAACCCTTTAAAGGGCATAAAATGCCTTTTATTTTGGTGGTAATTTTTGTTTTACTTTGTTTCACTTTTAATATTGCAACTATGTCTGACAGTTGCACTATTAAATTGTTGTCTCAACAGATGAACACTTCAGCCTGAGGGTGGCAGTGTTTAGCAGAGTGTTTTCTTTTTTTTTATATAAATGAAGCGCATCAAATCTGCAGAACTTTGCACTCCCATAGTTGTTGGTGAACAACATTATGCATAACTAACTAGTTTTAATTGTTTTAAGCCTCCCTGGTGTGACCCCCTTCGTCTGTGAACCTAGCTACACTCTGAGTGACTTCATTTTGAGTTCTGCCCCATTGGGTAGTGATTGATGGTATGCTGACTGACAATGTTGGCTTTAGGTGCTGCAGCTTGCAGTTTACAACATGAGTGTCCATGATTCTCAGAAGATGAATTTTACATTTTAATTTTTTAGGCTCAGAACGGGTTCCCTGTGTCTTATAACTTTGGTGTGCAGTATTTCTGATGTGTCTCATCTGTATTAATGTACAGTTCAGTTTTTTTTTTGTTTTTTTTTTTTTTAAAAAGAGAAAAAGACAGTTCATTGCATTTGTTTGCTTTTAGTTTGTTTTAATTTTGTGTCTCTATGTTAGAAGGAAATATTCGGCTACTTCTAATGGAGTGTGTGAAGAAGAGACCTCTGACAAAATTCCATCCTGGGATTTTGTGGAAGCCACGCAACGAACAACATGTACCTGTTCAAGGTAAAAAAAAAAAAAATAGAAGTTCAGTAGGATTTAACATACTTTATAGCTCTTAATAGTATTTCAATATGTTTAATATCCATTTGCCTTCTCAGAAAAAGTTGTACACCCTACCCTGGTTCCTCTACATCTGTTTTAACCACTAAAAACATGCATCATAGCTGCAGTATGTGCACATCCCAGTCTGCTTCCTTTGCTGCTTAAAATCGTTCTAAAGGCTTACGTTTTTTACCCTAAAGCATTCTCTGCATTAAGGTGTTAAAAAACAAAAAAAAACACCTGTGACCAGGGCCTCCAAGTCCCCTAAATACATGAGCCCAATCTTGATCCAGCACTGTGTCGTATAGCAGCGGTGCATTCTCTCCCCCCACAGGACACAGAGGCAGCAGCAGGATCCCGACAGACAGCAGCAGGAGCCGTTGGCTCTTGCTACTGTCAACCAAATCCTGTGACAAGGGGGCAGGGCCAAGCTGCACTGTATACCTATGAATGCAGGCAGTGCGACTTTGAGTCAAGCCTGCTTTAGTTTCCCCATAGGAAACAGCTTCATGAAGAAGGGGCCCTCGCTCCTGGCACCTTTTTGTTCGGCGCTGACAGGGGACCCCGGAAGAGGATGTTCGGGCTGTTCTGTGCAAAATCATTGCACTGCGCAGGCAAGTATGACATGTTTATTAAAAAAAAAAAAAACAGAAAACATCTTTAGAATCTCTATTTAAAGGTAAGCGGTTGGGGGTAGTAGCAGTGAGGCTAAACCACATGTGTGTTTTAATAAAAAAAAAAGACCTTGTGCTCTGGGCCTAAATAGTCCGAACTTGTTATTTCTAAAGGTTTTAGATTGAGAATATGTTCTTAAAGGGTAACTTCACTTTTGTGCTACACATTTTAGACTCTCTGCGATTTAATGAGATCCACCAAGAGAGAAATATATCTACAGGGATGCAGAGCCTGCGGCTTTAGCATTCGAACACATAGCAGTGAGCAGCTGATTAGGATGATTCAGTCCCTCCTATTCAGAATCCGTATCCAAAACCACTAGTGAAACGTCTGTCTTCAGAGCAGCAAAATGCAAAAATCTGCAACAGTTTTATTAAAATTCATGCAATCTACATTGATCCCTTGGAGGGGATTTTTATTTTTTGTCAAGAGTGGAGTTAATCTTTAGGATTTTATGATCTTTTGTTTCAGCTATTGATTTCAGCAAAATTGTGTGGCTAATTACTTTTTCTTTCCACTTTTCAGGCACAAAAACCTTAAACAGAGAAATTCAGGTCAACAGGGGCAGGCGCCTCCTGCAGGGCCCCAGCAGCAAGCAGCTCAAAAGCACAAGACTAATGAAAAGCAGGAAAAGGGTGACAAGCCTCAGAAGCGCCCATTGACTCCTTTCCATCATCGAGTACCTCTTTTCGATGATAATATAGAAACAGACGCTGCAAACCAGAGACTTGCCATTCGTTCTCAAGACAGTCGAGGACGTTTCTCAAACGTTCGACCTAACGATGTAGCAAAAACACCACAGTTGCATGGCAATGAAATGAGCGGCTCACCTCCACCTCCTCCCTTAAGTCCACACCCTTGTGAGGGTCTTGATGAGGGAGGGGAGCCTATTAAAAACCCATCTACACCTCAGAGTCAACATTTTTATCAAATGCCAACACCAGATCCACTAAACCCAGCAAAAACAATAGATGAAAGATTAGATGGCTTATCTCAAACCTTTGCTACAGCATTCACTGAAGTCATGGAGCCAACAGTGTATATTGGCACTGCAGTTCATCTGGAGGAGCAAGAAGCAGACCATACCTGGATGTATTACAAACTCCCAAAGAGAAAAGAGTCAGAGTTTCTGCCTCCACCACTTCCAAGTGATAAGCTGAAAGATGATGCCTTTAGTCTTTCTGTAAAGGAAAACATTACTTCAGTCACAGAGTAAGTCCTATATGTAAATATATGGGGGTCTGGCATGGGATACTTTTTCAATTGATTCCTGCTCATGTCTCCTGCCTTTTTAAATTTGGTATGCTACCAGCCTACTGATTCTACTGTGACTAGTAGGTTACTCCTCATAAGTTTGAACGTACCTGCAGTTTGCCAACATCGTGCACTGTATGTATGTGTGCCGAGATATATCTATATTTGTGTACAAAGTTTTGCCCTCGCACTTGATTGCTTTTGTCTAATTGCAAGTGGGAGGTGGATACTGACTTAGGTGTGTGTTTTGAATAGGCCTAGACGGCAGGGGCTACACACTCTCCCAAATGCTAGGACAGCCATGAATGCATGTAAGTTTAGAGAACTTTTTACTATAAATGATCACATGGGGTTCTATTGGCATTTAAATGGTAATCGGTGTAGAGAAATTGAAGGACCCAAGCACTGAAAAAAAGTCCAGAAAAAAAATGTATCATCATTACAGTACACAGAGCATCTTCATATCCATTGTGATAGGGTTATGCTGACACTTTCAAGTAACTGGACCCTGGCAAAAAAAATGCAGGATGTATTCTCCTTGACATAACCATTACATGTTAGGCAAAGCCTAAAGCAGGGCAGTTAATCAGCTGAGGAGTTGAATCCCTGAAGATCCTTGTTGCAGTGCCTGCTGTGATTGGTAGAAGTTGGATGCTCCAGGGTGGGCCCTCTCTTGGACTTTGAATGACTATGCGCGGTCATGCAACACTGTACCCAAATCATTTTTTTTATAACTTATTCCCCCACCAAAGGGCTTTCTTTTGGCAGTATTTTTAATCACCTCTGCGTTTTTTATTTCTTGCACTATAAACAAAAAAAGTGACAAGTTTAAAAAAAACACAATATTTTTTACTTTTTGCTATAATAAATATCAATTTTTTTTTTTTTTTTTTTTCCTCAGTTTAGGCCACTATGTATTCTACCTAATTTTGATTTATAAATTGCAAAAAGCTTATATTTATTGGTGTGCGCAAATGTTATAGCGTCTAAAAAAATAGGGGATGGATTTCTAGCCTTTTTTTTTTTTTTTCACGGTTTTCATGCAGGTATGTTGTGAACTAACTGTTAAACGGGAAAATAATTTCCCATTAGTACATGAGGTAACCATACCTGCATCGCCTATACATTTGCAGCTAGACCCTCTAAGGGTATTCTATTCTAAGCAGCAGTAGTTTGGAGCCAAGTCCCAGTATGAGAAACGGTGAATAAACTAGGTGAAAGCGTATGACCTAACTTGGGAGCCTTCCTAGCCTCCAATCTTGTCCCGCAACTCAAAATAGATTTATGCCGGGTCACCATGTAAGATGGGTGAGTAATTCTTCACAATGCTTTTGACTGCCCTAAATGTGCCCAATCTCATCTGATTCCTGAGGCTCAGCAGGTTCTACCCACCCCATAATGACAATCAAACCTGGCCATATTCATATGCTCTCAAATATACCCCTAGTGTTTTGGTGTGAATATTTTTGACAAAAATGCAATATTTTTTGCTTTTTGCTATAATAAATATCCCCCAAAAATATATAAAAAAAATATTTTTTTCCCCCTCAGTTTAGGCCGATACGTTTTTCTTCTACCTATTTTTGGTAAAAAAAAATCGCAATAAGCGTTTATCGATTGGTTTGCGCAAAATTTATAGCGTTTACAAAATAGGGGATAGTTTTATTGCATTTTTACAATTTTTTTTACTAATGGCGGCGATCAGCGTTTTTTTTTCTTGACTGCGACATTATGGCGGACACATCGGACAATTTTGACACATTTTTGGGACCATTGTCATTTTCACAGCAAAAAGTGCTTAAAAAATGCATTGTTTACTGTGAAAATGACAATTGCATTTTGGGAGTAAACCACTAGGGGGCGCTGAGGGGGTTAAGTGTGACTTTGTATGTGTTTCTAACTGTAGGGGAGGCAGGGCTGGACGTGTGACGTCATTGATCGCCTTTCCCTATATCAGGGAACAGACGATCAATGACAGCGCCACAACGAAGAACAGGGAAGGTGTGTTTACACACACCTCCCCCCGTTCTTCAGCTCTGGGGACCGATCGTGGGACTCCGGCGGCGATCGGGTCCCACATCACGGAACTTTGGACGGGCTGGGCACTTAAAGAGGAAGTACAGGTACGTGCTTGTGCCCAGCCGTGCCATTCTGCCGACACATATATGCAGGAGGCGGTCCTTAAGTGGTTAATGTGCTGTAATATTTGAGGTTTTTTTCTTTACCACTGAGTAACAATCAATGATGTTTTTCTAGGTCTTGGTTGTGGTTGAGACCTTATGTGTTTCTCTTGGGCCCCTTTCACACATGCGGACTGTTCAGAACACTCCATGCAGTTCTACTGAGCGACGGATGTCAGGGGTGACATGTCCGCTGATATCCGCTCCGCTTAATTCAGACGGATGAAAACTGACAGGCAGATCCATTTTCATCCAATCCCCCTCTGGAGATCTGACAGGTCTGTCTCTCCACAGTAAGCACCTGCCGGTGACTTGTCCTGAATGTTCCCCTATGGGGGAAGTTCCTCCACTGACTGCGCAGGCGCAAGCTTCCCGACGGAAATCCCCGAACCTCGCCCGGCATCCAGGCTCATTCTTTAACATCCCCGTGGATTGGAGGATGTTAAAAAAAGAGCCAGGAGGCCGAGCGAGCGAAGCGAGCCGTCCGAGCGCAGCGAGGACGTGAGGCCGACTGGCCACTTACCTCACAATCCACGTCGCCCTGGATGCAGGCCGCCATTCGGGGATTTCCGTCAGCAAGTTTGCACCTGCGCAGTGTTTGAAGGAACTTTCCCGATGGCTGGAACCATCTCAGCGCATCAGTTCGCGCATGCGCTGGAACTTCCATGATACATGGAACCAGCATGTCAGATCACCGGCTCAGCGGGGATTAATGAAGCGATGAATGATTTTTCTAGGGCTGCAACTAACTATTATTTTCATAATCGATTAGTTGGCCGATTTAATCGGTTAATAACCTTAAATGTGTGGCCATACAACAATGTCTTCATTCAAAAAAATATATATTTTAAGAATGTTCGTTCGATTTTCTAATCGTCAGTGGGGTCAAACCGACATTCTTTTTCAACCACAGTGACGGGGAAATTTAGAAATAATAGAAAACTTCTTGGTCAAAGGAATTTTCAGAACGTGTATGTGGTTTTCGTTCAGAAATGACTGTACATTGTTTTAAAATTAATGTTAAAAGCAAGTGAAAACTTCAAACAACATTCTTTCATTCGGCGAATGTACAAAGATTTTTTGTATTAATATACAGTAAAACCTTGGTTTGAGAGTAACTTGGTTTGAGAGCGTTTTGAAAGACAAGCAAAAAATTGCAATTTTGACTTGATATACAAGCGATGTCTTGATATAAGAGTAGAGTCATGTCACAACTGAGTATAAGAGAGAAGAGAGCAATATGGTTACATTTAATAAAGGTACAACTTCGCTTTGATATACAGGCGCTTTGGATTACAAGCATGTTTATGGAATGAATTCTGCTTGCAATCCAAGGTTTTACTGTAATATTAACAGTAGTGATTATTTGCTGGTTTTGTTCCATAAAGTGCTAATTTTCGTTTTTCCCATTTTATGTTACTGGCCGATCGATTATGAAAATAGTAATCGATTAATTTCATAATCGATTAGTTGTTTCGGCCCTAGATTTTTTTCATCTGTTTGGGATGCATATATATTTTTGCAGTTGTAGGTTTCATCACGTATGGCTGTTTTGGCTGTATTGGATCATATATAAGCTACCTTGCCTAGGGTGCAATACATTTCATATTATGCATTATTGTACTGTAGGCTGGCTCTATAGTACTTCTCCTGGCTGGGTAATGTTTTCCTATGGCTGATGTTTAACCACAGATGGGTTCTCCCGCAAACTGCCTCAACGATTAAGGACACTAGGGAGAAAAATATGTCTACGGAACCTCTCCTGTGGGTGGAATGCAGAGCTGAAGCAATCTTTCATTACCTGGTACAGATTTGGTCACAGTGAGTCGGTGCCCTGCATGACGATCAGTTGCCATTTTTCTTGTGGTAATCAGGTGTTACCCTAAATTGGCCTACTGCTATTCGGGATTCAGATTCACTCCTTTTTTGTGCTTCCTGAAGGCCTCCAAGGTAGGGGTAGAAAGGTAGCTTCCAAATCTATCACTTCTTGATTGATCGACTTATTTCTTTAGGCTTATGGTCTAAAGAGTAAAGTTATGCCGTTTTGGTGACAGCTCACTTTACCAGGAGTTCTGCGAAACAACATGTTGAATACATGATTTGTGAGGACCCACTATACTTTTGTTCCATCTAGTGGGGCATGCCAAGTATTGGTGACACGCATGTATTGTTGTTCTCAATTTGTATTTTAAATCTAAGTTCTGGCATGTATTTTGTGTCTAACATGTTATGGCGCATAGTGATACCCCATTTTTTATATCTTTTATATATGTATATATATTATACATGCGTGCCTTTGCATATTGTCTAAACTGGTACTGAGGTGGCCCATATTTTTCTGCCTGTGGGTGGGTGACCAGTAATAGGGGACTGGTCTCCATTCTCAAATTCCTTCAATGTCTTTTGGCTGATGGTACCTCCAACTTTCCTATGTAGTTACCTTTAACAGAGGGCCACTCTTTTGCTACCAGGAGTGTTGGTGCTTCCTCAGCTATTCATTATCGGGCTTTGGTAGCTCAAGTTTGTAAAGCCGACCTGTTCTTCGGTGGATGTTGGCCGACATGTTTTGTAGGCTGCTGCATGAGGTTCTAAATCGTTTTGGTTTAGTTGTTTGGGACCAGTTGCCATGTTGCCCTCCCCTTCTTCTCAATGCTTTGGGACATCCCCATCATAATGGATTTGAAGATGTCCTGTGATGTGATAAAGAAAACGGGATTTTTGGTTTAACTTTCAAATTCTTATTTTGGAGTACATCACTGGACACCGATCCCCTGGACCTCTGTATTGTGGTTTTATGGTCTGCTTCAAAGCTAAAGCCTTGCTTAATGGGGAGGGTTTATGTCTAAAATGGGACCTCCCCCCAAAACCCTCCCTTCTTTTTTTTTTTTTTTTTTTTCCAATTACCTCAAGGTGGCAGCATATT
The DNA here is from genome assembly GCF_905171775.1 of Rana temporaria. Lineage (NCBI taxonomy): Eukaryota > Metazoa > Chordata > Amphibia > Anura > Ranidae > Rana > Rana temporaria. Next base: position 269,050,416 of record NC_053490.1, on the reverse strand, counting down.
ACCCTGTTATAAAAGATCTAAAGATGCTCTGTGTCCCATTAAGTACGCCAATAAAATGCTTTTACACGTAAACCATAAATCCATTTTTTTGAGCCTCTCTGTATATGTACGTAACCGCACACACTGTGGGTTCCTACGTTTTAAAAATGTTAGGGTAAAATCTAAAACATGCCTGGTGTGGGTTTGTAGAATTGAGACATTGAAGAGATGAATAAACACTCTGGGACTCAAGTGTCTTATGAGCCTCTGTCACACTTGTGATTGGGGCCAACTGTGATTACCTGCCAGAGACTCTGTGGTTCCCTGCGATTTAGGTGCAGGCAGAAATCCCCATTCAAAGCCATGGGAGCTATTCCTGGCTGTTTGACTGTAAATCAGTCATGCAGTGATTACCTGCGGCCCTAGGTGCAGAGGGGAAAGAATGCCTTGGGACTTGTGTGGATATTTAATGCGAAACCTGTTTTGATAAGTGCAACTGAAACGAAACCTGGTTAATCCTGCTGCAAGTCTGGTACTGTGCTGTGTATTTTACAGTGTTGGTGACAGGTAGAAGAACCGCCTTTGGGGGGGGGGGTAGCTTTGATGTTTCATGTTATACCCCAAATATGGAATATGGGTGACGTTGCCCTTTAAACGTGGGTGCTCAACATTCAACTCCTGCATACTTTTTTTTTTTCACAACAGGTTGGTTTTCTGATGGTCTACCTTTTTTTTACTTTTCAGGTTAATGGTGCACTGTAAAAAAACGCTGAAGATTTCAGATGAGTTGCTCCAAAAGTATCAAAGTAAAAACCAATATATACCAACAACTGTATTAGACAGTGAGCAAGAACCTGATCCCTATGCATTTGTGGATGGCGATGTGGAGTTTGTCTTTGATGCTAAAAAGGAAAGGCAAAACGGTGAAAGAGAAGTAGGGAAAAAACACAAGGTAGGTTTTATGTTTAAATTCAGTGTTGATCAGTTCATGTTTGTTTATGCTTGCATGGTTATGGATGAACAAAAGGTGTTGCGCTAACAAGGAACAAAACATATTGCCTTAACCAGTACATTGGTTCTCTCCTTGCATAGTTTGATTTTCTAATTAACTTCTACTATTGAATGTTTAGAACATTACAATCTCTTGTGGGGATTGTTTGCCTAGATATGTAATCCAGCCAGAAGATATTATGGTTTAGCAGTGGTTGATCTTCGTTACCCAATGTTTGAAAGATTCAACTCATGGTGGTTTCAGTTTAAACCCACTTCCTCCTTTAGCGGCTATATTTTAGTGTATATGACATGACAATGAGAAATTGAGTTCATTGCAAGGAATTACTGTTTCCTCCCCCATGAGTGTCTACAGCCTGTTTCCCCTCTAGTGATGCTAATGGATTTAAATACATCCGCGTAATGTATAAGGCTGTGCGTGGGAACCTGCTCTGCCCTTTCAGCTAAACAAGTTGTCTTTTGTTACTCATCATAGACATGCAAGTTGGGTGTGGTAGATCACTCTGTGAATTAATCTCCTCCCCTTTGCAGCAATTATCAGTGCAGTGTTCGACTTTGTGAAGTATCAGATTGCATTAATATGCCATCATTTTTCTGCTATGTTTTGTTTCTGTTCATTAATGCCTTGTAAGAATCCTTTATCTTAAAGGCTCTATGCATACTGGGCTTAAAAATAAAGTATGTTCTCTTGGGAGTAAAAAAAACTAAAACTGTTGTATTACTATTTTTATTTGTGCTTTATTGTGTATCTTTGAAAAATACAATAAAAAACATTTGGGGGAAAAAAGTTTTTTTTATGGGGTTTTTTTTTTTCGGCCAGTGAGCTCCAATCAGAAATGCGAATCGGAATTTTTTTTCTACCCCTGCCTTTAAACCAGGGCTCGACAAATCCCGGTCACCAGGTCGACTAGAAATAGCGTCCTGGCGACTTGGCTTGGAAGTCCCCAGCTCTTCCTTACGTGAACTGGCGCCATCTGGTGGTGGCCGTTGGTATTACAAGTTAAGCATTACAAGTTAAACAGCAATTCTAATGCCATTTTTCACTGCCATCTTCTTCCCTCTAATTAGAACCCCCAAACATTATATATATATATTTTTATCCTAACACCCTAGAGAATAAAATGGCGATCGTTGCAATACTTTCTGTCACGCCGTATTTGCGCAGCGGTCAAGCGCACTTTTTTTGGGAAAAATTTCACTTTCACTTTTTTTTTTAATTAAAAAATAAGGCAACAGTAAAGTTATCCCCATTTTTTTTAATATGAAAGATAATGTTACGCTGAGTAAATTCATACCCAACATGTCACGCTTCAAAATTGCGTCCGCTCGTGGAATGCAGACAAACTTTTACCCTTTAAAATCTTCATAGGCGACGTTTAAAAAAAATCTACAGGTTGCATGTTTTTGAGTTAGAGGAGGTCTAGGGCTAGAATTATTGCTCTCGCTCTACCAATCGCGGCGATATCTCACATGTGTGGTTTGAACACGGTTTACATATGCGGGCGCTACTCACGTATGTGTTCGCTTCTGCGCGCGAGCTCATCGGGACGGGGTGCGTTTTCTGGCTCCTAACTTTTTAGCTGGCTCCTAGATTCCAAGCAAATTTGTCAAACCCTGCTTTAAATGTTGAACTCAAAATGTGCCTCTTAACGTCCTAATGTGCAAGGACGTATAGGATAACATTGAGCCGCTTCTACAGGCAGAACACAACTCCTATAGAAGCAATGTTTTTTTAACCACTTTCCGACGTCTAAAGATGTCCTGGGCTTTGTGGGGGTATATCTGAATGATGCCTAAAACTACAGGCATCATTCAGATATCGGCTTTTTCAGCCAGCGACTTCCTACACCATAGGAAGGATCATATCGGCTGATCAGCCCCTTGATCGTTCTTTCGGGCTGCGAGAGGGGACATCCCTCCCGCCACCCTCCAGTGCTTCTTCCAACTCAACTCTGTGATCGGTGAGCCGGAGAACAGATCCGCCGTCCCTGGATGTTCACAATAGAAATTTCCGGCGGACCAGATGATCGCCGGAGTCTCTATGATCGTCGGAGGTTGGGCGCGATGTTATGTCACGCCCGGCGCCTGCATTAAAAAACGGAGCCGCCTTGGCTCGAAAGCTGAGATTGTGTTTGTGTGTGTGTGTGGGGTTATTTATTGGAAAAAGTTTTTCATTGTAGAACAACAAATAGGACAGAAAAACCCACTATGCTGTCCAACCATACATCCAGACATTCTACAATATAACAGGCCCGATTGGCCGCCCAACAGACAGGATAAAAGGGACAGAGGCGGCAGTCATAAGGAAATGGGCACCATTTGGAGAAAAAACTAAATGCGCAGGAGCACATTTATCTTTAACACACTGACTCGGCCCTTCCACGAGAATACCTCCTTATCCCACCGGCGCAGGTCTGGGACACTCAACAATATAATCTTAGACTTTGTGAAATAAATTTTGAAATTGGAAAGGGAGCCGAAAGTCTGCAACTCCGTCATAATGTTGGGGAGGGAGATCAGGCCGCTACATAAGAGGACATCATCCGCGTATGCAGAGAGTTTGTGTTCATGGAAGCCGACGCAAAAATAAGAGGGGACAACGGGCAGCCTTGTCTGGTCCCATCCCCAATAGGGAAAGAGTCAGAAAGAATTCCATTGACCTTAACTCGGGCCTCAGGACTACTGTACAGTGAGGAGACCCAGGAGAGCATTTTCGGGCCAAGCCCCAATCTAGACCATACCGCACGTAGGTACGTCCAATCCACCCTGTCAAACGCCTTCTTGGCATTAGTGGATAGGAGAAGACAAGGTGGATGGTCAGCCCGCCTCTGTACCCGTTGAATCAACTGAATGGCCTGGTTCGAGTTATCCCTCGCCTCCCGTCCAGCAATAAACCCCGTTTTGGTCAGGATGGACGAGGAAGGGAAGAATGGGTTGTAGACGATTCGCAAGGATTTTTGCTAAGATTTTGATGTCGGTGTTCTAGAGCGATATTGGTCTATAATTACCAGGAACTGCGGGATCCTTCCCCTCCTTAGGCAGCACAGATACATGGGCCAGCAGGCCCTCCTTGGGCATAGATGCGCCAGAAGCCAATGTGTTAAAGTAAGTGCACATACGGCCCAAGAGCAGGGGAAGGAAGGAACGGTAGTAAGCATTCGTATAGCCATCAGGGCCAGGACTTTTACCCCGTCGGCAGGCCTTTTACAACAATTTCTAACTCCTCTGAAGTGATCGGGGTTTCAAGGGCTTTACTAGTTTGGAGGGAAAGTTGGGGGGCTCTGGCTTCAGCTAAGTACTCTAGGATGCGGTCCTGCTTCTGCACCTCTGTCAGACCAGGGAGTGTGGCAGGTAAGTGGTACAATTGGGCATAATAGTCTCTCACCGGAGGCCCCGCCCCAACCTGAAGCTTATGCACATGACCCGAATCGCGCTGCCTCCTCAGAGCCCTGGCAAGTAGGCGCCCACATTTGTTACCGTACTCGTAAAATTTATGTGATACACGGTGTAAGCGGTCACGTATACGGGTATCCAACAAAGTAGCAAGCTCCAGGCGAAGGGCCTCAAGGCCGGTCGCCAGCTCCGGCGTTAAGCGTCTCTTGTGTTCAATTTCCGCTAGTTGTATTTTCCGCAAATGGGATTGAAGGTCCCCTTCCCGCGCCTTTTTTCAACATGCTCCCTGTGATATAAGCTCCCCCCGAACTACAGCCTTGTGGCCCTCCCAAATCGACGCCGCAGAAAAATAGTGAGTGATGGTGTCGGAGATGCTTTTGAAGGCTATATCATCATTCAGGATATTCTCGTTTAGACGCCAAGTCCAGGACTTGGCACCAGAAGCAAGTGGATGTATAGAGAGAGACACCGGGGCATGATCTGACATGATAATGGAACCAATCGACACACCAGACAAAGAATCCAGGGTAAACTGGTCCATCAGCAGCAGATCTATCTGGGTGTAAACCGCATGGGTCGCCGAATAGTAGCTAAAATCTTTCACTCTCGGGTGGAGCACTCCCCAGCAATCCACAAGGTGGGTGGGCTTGTAATGTCTTCCGAAAGTGCTTGAGGAAAGCAAAGGAGTGGGCAGAGCGTCCCGCAGACGTATCCATCGCGGGGTCTGGGCTAACATTGAACCCCCTTAAAATCAGATGCCCTTACCTAAAGTGGGAAAGGGAGTCCAGAAGGGAGTCTAGGAAGGTGAGCTGGCCAGAATTCGGTGCGTACACGGTTGCAAAAGTAAACCTACGACCCATAATGCTCCCCTTAATGAAAACAAATCTGCCATTTGGGTCTGTTAACTGGTCAGACAAAATAAAGGGGCAGTTTTTGTGCACGGCTATAGCTACCCCACTCGATTTAGAACGAGGTGAGTTGCTAAAGAACCACTGGGAGTAGAGGTGTGTAGGCAGGCGGGGGACCAAGTCGGTGCGAAAGTGCATTTTTTTCTGCAAAAAAAGAACAGGTATTTAGTCTCGAGCCACAACTTACTGCGCTTGTTGGGGGATCCCAGCCCTCGGACGTTATCGGAAACTAATTTCAGGGAAGCCATTGGGTAGAATGATCGTAGAGCCCTCCCCAGTCAGGAGGGGGGAGAGACCTGCAGGAACCGATCCAAGATGCAATAAGTACTGGAAAAAAAAAAGTGACAAAAAAAAAAAAACTTGAGAACAGGACACACCGCAATCTCCATAAGGAAGACGCTTCAAAAGCCCCCCAGGGCATCCAAATCCGGCAAGCCAGCAGGGGGAGAGGGTCAGCGAGCAACCCGGAGTCCCAAACATGGGACATGACTCCATAGAGTCGGTCTATGTGGGGGGAAAAAGCGCAGCATGAGGTGCGAGCCCGTCCATAAAGAGGGAGCCCGCCTCATAGCATCAAATGGGCACAGCAACCACAGGGGTGCTGCAGCCCAGTTCTTAAAAATAGCCCCTGTCCCCTTGTGCTCGCTTGCAGAAGCAAACACATATGCAAGTCTCGTCCACATATGAAAACGGTGTTAAAACCACACGTGCGAGGTGTCGCCACAAACGTTGGAGCGAGAGCAATAATTCTAGCACTAGACCTCCTCTGTAACTCAAAACATGTAACCAGTAAAAAAACATGGTCACCTATGGGGATTTTTAAGTACCAAAGTTTGGCGCCAATCCACAAGCGTGTGCCATTTTTAAGCGTGACATGTTTACTTGGCGTAACTTCATCTTTCACATTATGTCAAAAAAAATGGGCTAACTTTACTGTTTTTTTTTTTTTTGCATTAAACTGTTTTCCCCCAGAAACGCGTTTGAAAAATTGCTGCGTAAAATACCACGCGGCATAAAAAGTTGAAATGAGAGCCACTGTATACTCTAGGGTCTCTGCTGAAAAAAAAAACATGTATAATGTTTGGGGGTTCTATATAATTTTCTAGCAAAAAATATTATTTTTACGTGTAGGAGAGAAATGTCAGAATTAGCCTGGGTGGCAAGTGGTTAAGCCAGTGTGCATGGAGCCTTCAGGAGTTGTAAAGTCAGAAGATTTTTTTTATCTTAATGCATTCTAACAGCCACCTCAGCACCCCCCCTAATTACCTGAGCCCATTCTCTCTCCAGCGATGTCCGGGACACTCCTCCTGATTGGCTGGCTGAGACACAGCAGCAGTGCCATTGGCTCCCACGGCTGTCAATCAAACTCAGTCAGCCAATCGGGGGAGAAAGGGGATGGGGCCAGGTTGGAGCTCCGTGTCTGAATGGATACATGGTGCTCTGACCTGGGTCGGGTGCCCTCCATAGGAGATTGCTGACTGAGGGGGCACTCGATAGGAGGGAGGGGCCAGGAGCAGCAAAGAGGGACCCGAAAAGAGGAAGATGCAGGCTACTCTGTGCAAATCCAACTGCACAAAAGAGGTCCATCCCCATATGTGCCCCATAATATATTCCCTCCACAACCCGATGTGTCTGCTGTTAGAGACTGGGGGAGAGCAGCAGAGATTAAGTGTACAGAGAGACAGTTGTGGTGGAGGGTACATGGTAGTGAATCAGATTGTAGTAACAGCGGGAAGTAGCTGATGACAGGCAGGGCACACTGTGCAGTGAGAGACCGTCACAATTTTTCTCAATAGCTGCCATCAGTGTCTTGTCAGCCACTGGTCACAGCGATTTGTGAATAGGCATAGTCTAGGTCTAGTGTTTCTCACACTTTTTCAGTTAAAGGGTCACTAAAGGAATTTTTTTTTTTTTTTTTTTTAGCTAAATAGCTTCCTTTACGTTACTGCAGTACTGGTTTCATGTCCTCATTGCTCGTTTTTGCTCTGATGTTGCTGTAAAACTGCTCTGTTCTGGACACTTCCTGGTTGTCTGGCTCCTTATGAAAAAAGTCATGGGAGAGTTTAGTTTCGTTTTCCTAGCCATGACTCTCTATGGCACTGTCCAGCACAGAGGCATACAATAACATGCAAAGACTAAACTACTTTCAGTTTCGTTTTTGCATCTAAGAGGCACATTATATGATAGATTTTTATCTATTTTTAATCGTTTTTAAAAGGAATCAGTTAACTATTATGTCTCTATACCCTGTAAACAGTCATTTCAGCAAAAAAATGTTTTTCCTTTAGTGATCCTTTAAGGCACCCTTTAAAACTATTCACAATCTGGAGGTGCCTCAATTTAAAATGTAAAAAACACATTGCAGCAACATCCATGCATGTGAGACACCCAACATTAGGGGTAATTTTATTTTTACAAAGCAAATATTAGGTTTGGATATTGCTTGTTCTAGATGTGGACTTGCTGCTGCAAATCTTCACGTGGAACTGTCCAGGACTTCATTTGTTTTCTTTGAGCACAAGATTATTTTTCAATACCTCAGGCCCTGGAAGTTGGACTTTTAGGTGTACTAAATGTAAAGTCATTTTATTACATTGGAAGGACACGGCCCAAACTCTTTACTGTAATGTTCATGGGGATCTACCTGTATTTGTTTATAAAGGTAGGGCGTGCCCTAAGAAGTTTACCAAAATATTGTAACCCTGGCTGGATATTACTGATGCATTTTGGGGTGATGTCCTGTCATCCCAACTTAATTTAAAATCTGCTCCCAGATAGTACATGGTGTGGACTGGGATGTGGGTTATTTTATTTTTTTATTTTTTTTCAACAATCACGATGGACATTGTGCAGTTGTTTGGGGTATGTATGTATGTATGTATGTATGTATGTATGTATGTATGTATGTATGTGGTACGGGTATGATTTGTGTATGTGTGGATGATGCTGGGGTTCTTGGCACTGATTTTTTTTTTATTGTTGCATTAAATGCTCTCACCTCTTATTAATCCTTTATCTGTGCGGGATCCTGGAGGGCCTCTAATCCTTAGTGGTTGCGTTTACTCAAATGTGTCTGAGTAATAGTTGTGCTCATTTTCAGTTTTCTAAAGCCTTAATTTATTTTTTATAGGCGGATGACGGCATGTCAAATGTTGCAGTGTTATCGCAGGCTGAAGATGCCATGTCATTATTTAGCCCAGCAGTTAAACAAGGTTTGTGTAGCCGTTTTTCAGTTTTGAAACGACAGAGCGAAAGATTAGTCTGTTAACCTAAGGACATTTGTAACTGTTAAACGCCAAAGGTGGGACAGCAGGTACTTCTAGGTATTTGCACATATTTAGCTGACAGGTGGAGGGCCCTGTAAGCCTGAAAATTGGGGGTTCCTCTATTTTGTTAATGTTGGCACTTACCCAGAACATCTGTTGGGACCTTATTGCTATCTTTATTCATGGGAAGATTACTCTTTGCTTTTTCGTGACCACACAATCTCCCCAGGATTTAAAAACTTTGAAGGTTCTAACCCCTCACTCAATAAAACTCAATGTGATGTCACTTGCGCTGTTAACCAAAAACTGTAATGAGTGAAATAATGTTCCCAGCTGCAGCTCCTAATGTGCTCCTGCACATACGTGATGAATTAAAATTAAAAGTGAGCTGCTCAGTTTTGAGTGTCATGGCAAAGGCTGTGAATACTTTTGTACATGTGATTTATAGATAGATAGATAGATAGATAAAGATTTCAAAGAAACTCCTTTCACGTTGTCATTATGGGGTATTGTTTGTAAAATTTTGAGGAAAATAATGAATTTAATCAATTTTTGAATAAGTATAATAAAATGTGGAAAAAGTGAAGCTCTGTGAGTACTTTCTGGATGCACTGTATTAAACGACTTCTCTCCAATACAGAATACAGTTTGCCTCCCAGATGCCTCTGACCAAGGAATACACAAACCACAACCCAAAAATCATTGTGCAACAAGTTTATGCCTCAAATTCCAAAATTTTAATAACATAGCGCCCTCGCATATTTTTGTGCCCTCCTCATTCCGGCTATCTCACATCCTCCCTATGGAATGCACGCTGGTTAAGGTAACCAGGAACAGCGGTGGTGGGGAAGTAACCCACATTTCTGAATATACAAAGCGCCAGGAAGGGCACAAAACAATCTCAGTGCTCTAAGTTTTTTAACTTTCTAAATTTTGAAGAATAAATTTGTTGAGCAATTTTTGTGTTTATGGATTCCTTGGTCTGAGGTATCTATAGTCCCCCTGTGCTCTGGATTGGAAGAGCATAAATCCTGAGCTTTGTATCCCTGACCCAGAAGAAGTATGCAAAGTTATGACTTGTTGATCTGATTTCTGGGTCTGCAAATTAGAAAATATGGAAGCCATTAATTTCACATTGCAGCCAAGCAACTAGCATTTTTAGAATGAGGGCAGAAATGGTTGCCTAGTATTTACCCTATGGCAGGTTAGGTTTTAATAAAGACTATTAAAAAAATATATATAATATTTAAAATGTATACATATTGTTTACTTCACCATCACTGGTTATTTGCAGAGTCTCAGCGACCATCTGCTCATGCCAGAACAGCATCTACTAGTCTCTTTCATGAAACTGACCTTGTTGTGTCTTATAATGATCTGGATAACCTTTTCAATTCTGATGAAGATGATCTTACGGTATGTAACAACTTTATGGTCTGATCCACATTTACAGTTCCTATCTTTTGCTTTCAGGAAAGATGGGGGGGGGGGGGCAGACGTTGTGGGGTTCTTTAGCCCGTTATTCGTTAAATGCTGGTAAAAAAATTAATTTGAAACTTGAAAGTTTAAAGAGGACGTAAACCCACTGGAAAAAAGTAAAAATAACACCACCTGCAAGACAAAGGCACAATGAGCTAGTATGCATAGCATACTAGCTCATTATGCAATACTCGCCTCAGATCGAAGCCCCCGCAGCGATCCTCGTTCACTGTTCGGGTGGCCGACATCTCCCCCCGGGGTTACTTCTGGGTAGGGTAGCGCGGCCACAGCGATGTGATTGGCCGAAGCCACGATGACATCACGGCATGGCCTCCTTTTGCAACGGCACGATCGCTGTTCCTAAAGTGCGCATGTCCTGTAGACTTCGGTGCCCGTCCTTTTTTCTAAATATCTCCTAAACTGTGGAGGTTTAGGAGATATTTCAATCACTTACAGGTAAGCCTTAATCTGGGCTTACCTGTAGGTAAAAGTGGTTGTAAAGGGTTTACAACCACTTTAAGGGTTTTTATTTAATTTTTTTCTTGTACAATATGAAGTAATGTGAGCGTTCCTAATTTTTTCTTCAGCCTGGATTAAAAAGGAACCAGAACACCGATGACAAGAACAAGGACTCAAAATCTGTAAACCTAGACCCCCTGTCCTGCATAAGTAAGTACTTATATTTCTTACGTTTTTATATTAACAGGAAAATGGATTTAACGTTGGCATTCTGAATTTCTGTACAGATCATGTTTTTATTAGAATGCAAGAAACCATGAATAGATAGGAAATATATTAACTGGAGATGCAAATTAAAAAGTGGGCATTTCTGGCATCACTTTAGCCATGCATTCTGCAAGTCTGTGGGAAAGCTAGCTTCAGACACCTGCACATATAAAGAGATCTGGGATACTTTTTCTTAGATTGTAAGCTCACAGAAGCAGGGCTCCTCTAACCCTCTTGTTTTGAATTGTACTGTTGGTGTATTGTCTCCCTTTATTAATATTATTTAGGATTTATATAGCACCAACAGTTTACGCATCACTTTACAATATAAAAGGGAGACAATAGTTATAATAAAATACAAGAGGATTAAGAGGTCCCTGCTCAAAAGAGCTTACAATCTAATAGGGTGGGGCAGGTGGTACAAAATGTTGTAACTGTGGGGAATGAGCTCTTTACATTGTAAAGCGCTGCACAAACTGTTGTCGCTATATAAATCCTGTATAATAATGATGATTATCTTTACACCTTGAGTCCAGTTCCTGAAAATATCTTTTAGAAAATAACAGAAAAATATTTAAACTGATGGGTAATTCCAGAACGGCTCTAAAGACAGAAAGAGAAGATGTAAAATATTGTTTTTAACTTGTACATGTTTAAAGTTTGCAAGGTACAGCATTTAAAGTGCCCTAATTAGGCCAAGTCTATAGCCATACATAAATTACTGTGGGCTGTTAGCTTTTCTATACCCAGGTTGCATTATGCCACCTGTTTTTAGCACCGGTTGCTATTGGTGTGATGATAACCTACATATCTCATCCCGAAATACTGTGTAGCTCAAAATAATTCTACCAAATTGTTCTCTAGGTACCGCTGATCTTCATAAAATGTATCCCACTCCACCATCTTTGGAGCAACACTTTATGGGATTCTCTCCTATGAACATGAACAGCAAAGAATATAACAGCATGGACTCCACACTAGGAGCAACACTTGATGGAATAACTGCTCATTTTAAAATAGAAGTTGAGGAGGGATTCTGCAGTCCCAAGCACACTGAAATTAAGGTAATTGGTGTACGATATTGCAGTTAACTGAAATCTGATTCTTGACACACAATTTTGCTTTGCACTGTATGATTAAAACTGATTAAATAGATTCCTCTTTGCCTACCATGAAGTTTATAAAACATACCTTGGTAGACAAGTGGTTAATGAATGTTCACAGCTGCAGTAGGTAATACCAGATTTAAGAGCTGGCAAAGGGATTTCTAATGAAAGTAATTGGGTGGTTAACAGCTGTCATTCTTCGGGTAGTGTAACCGAGAAGGCACCTATTCAAACGCAATCTGTTTTTGACTAATAGTCCCCCCATGTCTCGATTAAAAAAGTATCTGTTACCTGCCCACGCCATCGCATAGGGGGCTTGTTGGCCCTTGTGATATAAATAAACATAAAATACAATTTACCTATTCTTTTAGCTGAAAAATTAAAGTGATATTAAAGGCAACCATTTTTATTTTTTAATAACAAACATGTCATACTTGCCTGCTCCGTGCAGTTATTTTCAACAGAGCAGGGAAACGGAAAATGTTTTTTAACTTGATACAAACCATGCATTAAAGTGGATGTAATCCCTCCATATGCCCAGTGAAGTGAACAGCCTCAGATGATGCACAGGGATGAATAAAATCTCCCTACACAACTTTTACATGTATATCTGCTGTGCTCGCCTTAATATAATGTTTATAAAGTGCACCTTCTGTTAGAATTTTCACTTCCTGATTCTCCTGTAGGAGGAGATCATTGCTAGACACTGTGAGAAAGCCGATTGGAGGCAAGGCACACACCCCCCTCCCCACACATGCAGAGGTTGCCTGTGTATAGTTTAGCAGTGTGCTAATCTATTTATAGCAACCTCCTCCAACACACATCTCTCTCCAGGTCTCATAGCAGAGACCTTGTCAAAAGTTCTCAGGCTGATAACAGACAAACGGAGCAGGACAAAGCTATGAAACACAGGGCTTAGCAAAGAGATAACAAAACACTACAGATACAGTGCCTTGTGAAAGTATTCGGCCCCCTTGAACTTTGCGACCTTTTGCCACATTTCAGGCTTCAAACATAAAGATATAATAAAACTGTAATTTTTCTTTTTGAAGAATCAACAAGTGGGACACAATCATGAAGTGGAACGAAATTTATTGGATATTTCAAACTTTTTTAACAAATAAAAAACTGAAAAATTGGGCGTGCAAAATTATTCAGCACCTTTACTTTCAGTGCAGCAAACTCTCTCCAGAAGTTCAGTGAGGATCTCTGAATGATCCAATGTTGACCTAAATGACTAATGATGATAAATAGAATCCACCTGTGTGTAATCAAGTCTCTGTATAAATGCACCTGCACTGTGATAGTCTCAGAGGTCCGTTTAAAGCGCAGAGAGCATCATGAAGAACAAGGAACACACCAGGCAGGTCCGAGATACTGTTGTGGAGAAGTTTTAAAGCCGGATTTGGATACAAAAAGATTTCCCAAGCTTTAAACATCCCAAGGAGCACTGTGCAAGCGATAATATTGAAATGGAAGGAGTATCAGACCACTGCAAATCTACGAAGACCTGGCCGTCCCTACTTTCAGCTCATACAAGGAGAAGACTGATCAGAGATGCAGCAAAGAGGCCCATGATCACTCTGGATGAACTGCAGAGATCTACAGCTGAGGTGGGAGACTCTGTCCATAGGACAACAATCAGTCGTATACTGCACAAATCTGGCCTTTATGGAAGAGTGGCAAGAAGAAAGACATTTCTTAAAGATATCCATAAAAAGTGCCTCCCACAAGCCACCTGGGAGACACACCAAACATGTGGAAGCAGGTGCTCTGGTCGATGAAACCAAAATCGAACTTTTTGGCAACAATGCAACGCGTTATGTTTGGCGTAAAAGCAACACCGCTCATCACCCTGAACACACCATCCCCACTGTGAAACATGGTGGTGGCAGCATCATGGTTTGGGCCTGCTTTTCTTCAGCAGGGACAGGGAAGATGGTTAAAATTGATGGCAAGATGGATGGAGCCAAATACAGGACCATTCTGGAAGAAAACCTGATGGAGTCTGCAAAAGACCTGAGACTGGGACGGAGATTTGTCTTCCAACAAGACAATGATCCAAAACATAAAGCAAAATATACAATGGAATGGTTCACAAATAAACATATCCAGGTGTTAGAATGGCCAAGTCAAAGTCCAGACCTGAATCCAATCGAGAATCTGTGGAAAGAACTAAAAACTGCTGTTCTCAAACGCTCTCCATCCAACCTCACTGAGCTCGAACTGTTTTGTAAGGAGGAATGGGCAAAAATTTCAGTCTCTCGATGTGCAAAACTGATAGAGACATACCCCAAGCGACTTACAGCTGTAATCGCAACAAAAGGTGGCGCTACAAAGTATTCACTTAAGGGGGCTGAATAATTTTGCACGCCCAATTTTTCAGTTTTTTATTTGTTAAAGTTTGAAATATCCAATAAATTTCGTTCCACTTCATGATTGTGTCCCACTTGTTGATTCTTCAAAAAAAATTAGTTTTATATCTTTATGTTTGAAGCCTGAAATATGTGCCCAGCTCAAATTTCATGAATCGGGTTTACATCCACTTTAAAGCGGATGTGCCATGGGAACAAAATATTAAAAGTCAGCAGCTACAAATACTGCAGCTGCTGACTTTTAATAATAGGACACTTACCTGTCCTGGAGTCCAGCGCCGATCGCAGCAGAGCACGAGCGATCGCTCGTCACTCTGCTGCTCCCCCCGCCATCCACGCTGAGGGAACCAGGAAGTGAAGCGCTGCGGCTTCACTGCCCGGTTCCCTACGGCGCATGCGCGAGTCGCGCTGCGCCCGCCGATTGGCTCACACGCTGTGTGCTGGGAGCCGAGTGTTCCCAGCACACAACGGGCGACAGACGGGATGTGACGGAATGCCCGTCTTTCGCCCGTAGCGTGTGGCCGGAAGTGGGTGCAAATACCTGTCTTTAGACAGGTGTCTGCACCCCCCTCCCCCCTGAAAGGTGTCAAATGTGACACCGGAGGGGGGGAGGGTTCCGATCAGCGGGACTCCACTTTAGGGTGGAGGACCGCTTTAAGGTAAAAAAATATTTTTAGGTTTAGTAACACTTTAACTGCTTCCTGTCCTTGTTTTTAAACCAATTTACTTTCTGGATATATCCAGTATATGTAGTTTTAATGCTAGTCTGAATGGAAATTTTGTAAAACCTATTATTGTATATACAATAAAGTGGACTTTATTTTATATTTGCTATAGTATCTATATATTGGCATCAGTATAGATTTATATTGAGGTTCTGCCTATAATACACATGGCCTTTAACTTTCTTTAATTTGGGGGGTGTAAAGAAAAGTTTGTGTAGTCTTCCTCTTATATTGTACCTACAGGTAAGCTTATAGTAAGGCTTACCTGTAGGCACTGTAAATATCTCCTAAATGTGCACCCTTCACGAGATATTTACTATATATGCTGAGTCATTGACACATGCACACTGAGGGAATGGCCCGCATGTGCCGTTTCTTAATGACCCGTGCCGTGACCAACGGCACCCGAGCGGATGCGCAAGAGTGACGTCATTAAGGCTCTGGCCAATCACAGCGCCCGCAAACCCAGAAAGAAACTCCAGGAAAGATGTCGGCCGTATAAGCAGCACTGGAGGGCAACGGTCTAAGGTAAGTATTTAGTAATGAGCTAGTATGCGATGAATACTAGCTCATTATGCCTTTTTGTCTTGCAGGTTTTTATTTTTGGAATTTTTTTTTTTCAGTTTTACAACCTCTTTAAAGAGCCTTAACATACTGAAGAAAAAAAAGACTTGTTTTTTTGGGCGACACTGTGATCTTTGTGTTGAAGTTCATGTATTTTATATAGTTTGTGCATTAGGGTGCTATTCAGAAATGGCAATGCACATACTAACATGTCATAACGTGCCTGTATCTGGGCATAGAGGGAACTTTAGTGTAACACACTTCACTGTTTCCCTTTTTTTCCTCATTTAAAATTGTTGAGCTGTCTGATTACTAGGCTGCATTACTTTACTATATCTAGCTCCAATATTGAAAAACACAGCCTCCACACCACCACCATAAGCATGGTGTAAGTAATTTTGCAGCAGGTATAAAGCTAGTGTGCTTTTCAAGGAAACTGATTATTTTTTTTTATTTTGTGGCAGGATTTCTCCTTTGTATACAGGCCAGAGACGTGTCAAGTGATGGTGGGGTGTTCCATGTTTGCCCCTTTAAAGACTCTTCCTAGCCAGTGTTTGCAACCCATCAAGCTGCCAGATGAGTGCATTTACCGTCCCAGTTGGACGGTTGGAAAGCTAGACCTCCTTCCTCCTGTACCTGCAATGCCCTTCATCAAAGATGGGTAAGCTAATTGAACTTTTTCATATTTGAGCATAAGCTCCAGTTAGACTCTTCATCTATATGTGAAATAAGTATCTGAGAATCAGTGTTTGACTTACTACACCTAGCAGTACTCTAGAGTTCCCTTTGTTGGTAATAATTTACTCTTGTCTCGCTAAAACTACTAAAATTAGTTAGTCTTTTGCCCCATAGTGACACCACTTTGTTCTTTTTCTCAGGAATATTTCTAGTGTCAGCAGTGCAATCGATCAAGAATATGTTCAGGCTTACACACCACAAACCCATACACCATTTGGAATGTCCAATAGTGCCCCACCAAGCAATGGTGGAGCAGGAATCCTTCCTTCTCCTGCAACCCCTCGCTTTTCTGCTCCAACTCCAAGGACTCCACGAACGCCACGTACTCCAAGAGCAGGTGGTGGTCCAGCCAGTGTTCAGGGATCTGTCAAATATGAAAACTCTGATTTGTATTCTCCAGCTTCAACACCATCTACTTGCAGACCATTGAACTCTGTAGAACCTGCCACTGTACCATCAATCCCAGAGGCCCACAGCCTTTATGTCAATCTCATCCTTTCAGAGTCTGTGATGAATCTTTTTAAGGATTGCAATTTTGATAGCTGCTGTATCTGTGTTTGCAACATGAACATTAAAGGAGCAGACGTTGGAGTGTATATCCCGGATCCTGCCCAGGAAGTACAGTATCGCTGTACATGTGGATTTAGTGCTGTAATGAATCGAAAATATGGAAACGGTTCGGGATTGTTTTTAGAGGATGAGCTGGATATAATTGGACGACACACAGACTGTGGTAGGGAAGTGGAAAAGCGTTTTGAGGCTCGAAGAACTGCAGGAACAGATAACACTGGGTTAAGGGATCCCGAAAAAATGCCTGATGAGTTGATACTACTTCTCCATGATCAATGCACTAATTTATTCTCTCCATTTGGAATTATGGATCCAGAGCCAATAACCAAAACCAGCATTGTGAGCTACACAGCTCGTGTAGAAGAACAGGACTGTTGCAATGATTGCTACCTGGCACTGGAACATGGACGACAGTTTATGGACAACATGTCAGGAGGCAGAGTTGATGAAGCACTTGTGAGAAGTTCTTGCTTACATAGCTGGTCTAAAAGAAATGGTAAGTGTGACAGTTATACTACAGTGTTTGATATTAGTATTTATCAAATTGACAGTAATATGTTAAAATGACTGCAGTGTGTTTTGCAGAAAGGTAGCTGATGCAGTGCCCTGCGTCACACATGGAGTTTTTGTTTTGGGCTACGGACCGGCTATAAGTGTATCGCTAGGCAAAACTTATTTTTTTTTTTTCGTTTTTGGGCAAATCTCTGTGGACTCTGTTGGGGTTTTAATGCTGTGTCCATACTGGGGAGATTCGTTCCTACAACAATTTAGAGTTGTCTCCAGTGCAAGAGGTAAGGGGAAATCACTCAATGGGAACACCTGTTCCCAGGACAACTGACTTGAACACATATATGCGCACTCACAGAAGTGGGCTTTTTTCCATGGGGCCGCACAAATCCCTATCTCCCTTTGTGCTGGTAGGGTGCCACACAGCGATCGGTGTCTTACTGAGGGCCTCGTGCTAACAATCGGGACCCATCTCTTGATTTCGGGTTACCTGATCGCAGTGCTTTCCTCTGATTGCCTACCACAGCAATAAAAAATAAAATAAAAATATGCGCACTATTGCTTCTGGGCTGTAAAAACAAAAAAAAGGGGTGAAGGGGTTTCCTTTAACAAGCTGCTGCCTGTCTGACAGCAAGTTAAGGTAAATTTCACCTAACTATTTAAACAAACTGTTTCCTTTACTATTTGTTGTGGCTGCGGTCAGTGCTGTATAAACTATATCTTTTAGCATATGTACAGTATGCAGCGCTATGTTTTGGCAGTGGTATGGACTTTTGGTTATAGAAAAAATTGTTTTGGGCTGAGTTCTTCGCTACCATTCTGGGAAGCCTTCTATTGTTTTTTTTATCAATGAATACAATGCTTCCTCTGATTAGCTAAGGTAGAGATTGTGATGCCATCTGCCCACTTCTCTACCGGAGCCAATCGGAGTAACCCTTTTATTCTTTCTACTCGATTTTGTTCTGGCAGCATCCTGAAAGTCCCCCCTACTGCTGTGTGAACACAGCACTGCATACCATATGTTGGTGCTATAATTCAGTTTATTCGGCACTGAACGTGGCCACAGCAGTAGGTAAAGGAAATAGTTTTTAGGGCCAGCTTGGCACAAACAAGCTATAAATTAAAAAAGATGGCGTTGGGCTTTAATCCAGTGATCGTCACTGGGTTTTCTCCATCTTGGGCATGCACTTTGTGGCTCTGTTCATTCCCATGAGGACCCATATGCATGTCGGCTTTCCTGCAGAGTATAGCTCCCTTCATAGGAATAAATGGGTTCACAGTGTGCGGCCAGGATAAACAGGATTTGTCATTGATGTTTTCTGAAGCGAAGTTGCATGGCTCCTGGTGGGGACAAAGGTAAGTATTATCCCAGGTGGGCTGAACTCAGAAAGGTTGGAGCATATCTTAGTGTATATGTTACCCCGACATTTCATATTCCTGATGTGTGTCTGGTGTATCGTGTACTTAAAAGGTACTGCTAAAAGGTAACCTGTTCTCATTTTGGTTTTCTTCGTTTGTGTGAAATACCTGGTGATCCTGCCAGTTCCCTGCTTTTACTATTTCAAACAGACCACACTAGGCATAAAAGCACATCCTTCCAAGTAGTCAATCGTTTAAAAAACTCGATCTTGATTCAACCCCCTTCTCGATCTTAATCTGGCATTTCCTCGATTTCTATGTAAACTGTGCAGAGCTATAAAAAAGGGCAAATGTTTACATTGGTAAGCGCTGAGATGCAGGGTTATGGGGGATATTTACTAAAGGCAAATCCACTTTGCACTGAAAGTGTACTTGGAAGATCTGAGGGGGACATGCAAGGGAAAAAAATGCATTTTGGCTTGCACATGATTGGATTATAAAATCAGCAGAGCTTCCCCTCATTTCAGATTTTCAGCGACTGCACTTTCAAGTGCACTTGTAATGCAAAGTGTCTCTGCCTTTCGTAAATGACCCCCACTGTGTCTTTTTGGTTCTTTTAGATCAGGGATATGCAATTAGCGGACCTCCAGCTGTTGCAAAAGTCCCATCATGCCTCTGTCTCTGGGTGTCGTGCTTGTGGCTTTCAGTCTTGCTATGCCTCATAGAATTTGTAGTTCTGCAACAGCTGGAGGTCCGCTAATTGCATATCCCTGTTTTAGATCAAAGGGAAGAACGTTGGTCTGTAATTCTGTACCTGCCAAATATGCGGCAGAAATCTCCCTCCACCAAGTCTGGCTGCACCCATTTTACCTGGGGGCAGCTGAAGCTGCTGCCTGTTGGCATCTTTCCAGGATGGGGGTACCAGTTTTTGGCAGGTACCCGCTCCCATTTTCAGGGGACTTTGCTATGGCCGTTGCAGGATTCCTGGACAGGTGAGCATCCTAATAAGTCATCAACTAAACTGCTGACTTTAAATTTTTTTGGTGGGGATCTGGAGCTCTGTTTAAGTGGAGATTCAGATCATCATTAGAAAAAGCTCACTGGTTAGTTTTATGTAGGAAATGGCTGACGATTATTTGTGTAGTCAAAGCGGCCGCATTTAGTTTTTTTATTTTGGCTTGAAATGGGTTCACTGAATTATTTAGCATACTGGTCAAATTAGTTCATGGTAAACTTTTTCTGTTGTAAGCTTGGCTGACTTAAAAAGGAAATCGGTACCTGCTGCAGTCAGTCCGATTTTGCTTTGGCAAGAGGTATGGCTCACCATACATGCTACAATCTGATCATACAATCAACTAGATCTACCCAAACTATGTAATATAAGGAACTACCTAGATTATCCAATCAGGCAGGCCCTTGAACTACACACTTGTTGGTAGATCTAAAGCAGGGCTCGAAAAAACCTGGGCGCCCGGTCACAATTGCGACACGAAATAGTGACCTGGCGCCCGAGGAAGCTTAGGCCTGTAGAAGGGCGCTAAGCCGCTGCCTCAATTACCGGCCGGCGCGGGCCCGCCACGATCGCACGACGTGGGAGGTTCCTGTGTCTCCGTGTGCCCGCGCCGGCCGGTTATTGAGGCTGAGGCTTTGCAGCCTTTTGCAGGCCTAAGATTCCTTCTGTGATCTTGTGGTGTGCCATCTTGTGGTGGCCGTTGGCATTACAAGTAAAACGGCAACCCAGCAATTCCAATCTAATCTAATTGGACCCCCCAAACATTTTATACCTTTTTTTAATTATTATTCTAACACCCTAGAGAATAAAATGGCGGTCGTTGCAATACTTTCTGTCACACCGTATTTGCGCAGCGGCCTTACAAGCAAACTTTTTTTGGGGGAAAATTACACTTTTTTAAATTTAAAAATATGACACCTGTAAAGTCAGCCCAATTTTTTTTATATTGTGAAAGATAATGTAACGCTGAGTAAATTGATACCCAACATATCGCGCTTCCAAATTGCGTCCGCTCGTGGAATGGCGACAACAAACTTTTACCCTTAAAAATCTCCATAGGCGACGTTTAAAAAATTCTACAGGTTGCATGTTTTGAGTTAGAGGAGGTCTAGGGCTAGAATTATTGCTCTCGCTCTATCGATTGCGGCGATGCCTCACATGTCTGATTTGAATACAGTTTACATATGCAGGCACTACTCACGAATGAGTTCGCTTCTGCGTGTGAGCTCGGCGGGACGGGGTGCATTTTGTGGCTCCTAACTTTTTTAGCTGGCTCCTAGATTCCAAGCAAATTTGTCAAACCCTGATCTAAAGGCAATTGTACAATCAGATTATGTGTAGTTAGCTTAAAGAAAATCATTCACTCAATCCTACTAATACATATATGTTCCTCTTCAGGTCAAAACTTGGGCTGTGTGTACTTTAGTCAACAGTTGTACAATATACTGGATGTAATGCACTGTAATATACTTGTACACTAGACGTTAAGCCTGTGTGCATCCATCTCAGCTTTGTAGTGCACCTGAGAGGCGTAGGTACAGTGCCCAACCTTGTTACTGGCAGTTTATCAGACTATGGCAGGCGGAAATATGCTGCAGCTGGATGGGTTTGAACTCTGCGCCAAATGGTATTTGTTCAGACGTATTCCTGGAATCCATATAGCCTAAAGTCTACGTATGTTAAAGGTGGTATTAACCACTTCAGCCCCAGAAAGGTTTTGCCCCTTAATGACAGGCCATTTTTTGCGATACGGCACTGCTGCCCTTTTACTGCGTGGGTGTGCAGCGATGTACCCAAACAAAATTGATGTTTGTGGGACACAATCATGAAGTGGAACGAAATTTATTGGATATTTCAAACTTTTTTAACAAATAAACTGAAAAATTGGGCGTACAAAATTATTCAGCCCCCTTAAGTTGATACTTTGTAGCGCCACCTTTTGCTGCGATTACAGCTGTAAGTCGCTTGGGGTATATCTCTATCAGTTTTGCACATTGAGAGACTGAAATTTTTGCCCAATTCTCCTTGCAAAACCGCTCAAGCTCAGTGAGGTTGGATGGAGAGCGTTTGTGAACAGCAGTTTTCAGTTCTTTCCACAGATTCTTGATTGGATTCAGGTCTGGACTTTGACCTGGCCATTCTAACACCTGGATATGTTTATTTGTGAACCATTCCATTGTAGATTTTGCTTTATGTTTTGGATCATTGTCTTGTTGGAAGACAAACCTCCGTCCCAGTCTCAGGTCTTTTGCAGACTCATCCGGTTTTCTTCCAGAATGGTCCTGTATTTGGCTCCATCCATCTTCCCATAAATTTTAACCATCTTCCCTGTCCCTGCTGAAGAAAAGCAGGCCCAAACCATGATGCTGCCACCACCATGTTTCACAGTGGGGATGGTGTGTTCAGGGTGATGAGCTGTGTTGCTTTTACGCCAAACATAACGTTTTGCATTGTTACCAAAAAGTTTGATTTTGGTTTCATCTGACAGAGCACCTTCTTCCACATGTTTGGTGTGTCTCCCAGGTGGCTTGTGGCAAACTTTAAACAACACTTTTTATGGATATCTTTAAGAAATGGCTTTCTTCTTGCCACTCTTCCATAAAGGCCAGATTTGTGCAGTATACGACTGATTGTTGTCCTATGGACAGAGTCTCCCACCTCAGCTGTAGATCTCTGCAGTTCATCCAGAGTGATCATGGGCCTCTTGGCTGCATCTCTGATCAGTCTTCTCCTTGTATGAGCTGAAAGTTTAGAGGGACGTCCAGGTCTTCGTAGATTTGCAGTGGTCTGATACTCCCATTTCAATATTATCGCTTGCACAGTGCTCCTTGGGATGTTTAAAGCTTGGAAAATCTTTTTGTATCCAAATCCGGCTTTAAACTTCTCCACAACAGTATCTCGGACCTGCCTGGTGTGTTCCTTGTTCTTCATGATGCTCTCTGCGCTTTAAACGGACCTCTGAGACTATCACAGTGCAGTTGCATTTATACGGAGACTAGATTACACACAGGTGGTGAGGGAGTGAGTATTACCGCGCTACCAAGAAGTGGGGGAAGGGGAAAAGGAAGGGGGTACGGCTGCGGCAC